>NW_026695227.1:26018333-26711666 GCF_021218885.2 Marmota monax | reverse complement strand
GCTACTTCATAAACCACCTCCAGAGACATTTTCAAGTCAAATTTTTTTTCAAAATCACTTTTTTCTCCTACTAGTTCTAATTTCTCAAACTCTCATCAATTTCCTGTGTCAGTTCTCTCACCAAATGTTCTGGAATTTATGGCCTAAGACTTTGCTCAAAGTTAATTTGTAGTTAGAAAATTCTCAGTTGACTTTGCAACAGGTTTTAATGAGTCATTGGGAATTCTTTACATATTTTAGAGATTACATTTTTCTTGCTTGATGAATGTTGCAGAGAGACAGTGCTGGCCTTATATGTAATGTAACTGTTGCTAAAAGAGAAATGGATTATATACTTAGATTAACTATGAGTCTATTTCTGGGAAATTCCATTCTTTCTTTTAATCCATTTTATTTCCTACTGCTTCTGTTATGCATTATTTTAATTAAGTAATGTGGACTTCAAAAATAATCTAAGTAATAGGCCTGTATAGGAACCACACCCTTGGTCCTGAAGAATTATCACTTATATCATGAATGGTTTATGAAAGAAAATGTTCATAATAATATGTGGTCAAATTGTTTGTACTTGCAAAGCTTTTCTAAGTCAGAAATCATATATCAAGTATTTTCTCATTTACTTGTCCTATGATTAACTATAGCCTTCACCACAAGCATGATCCTTTTCTGCCATCCCATAAATGCCTGTGCTTCTCCAGCTTCAGTCCTCTTCACTTCTTGTATTTTTTTATAGAAATCATATAGTGAAGTTATGGGTAACTTCATGATCTATTCCAAGAAAGGCCAGTTTCATGGGCATTCAAATGGCACATTCATATGGGGTCATATATTCAGGAAATTTTGACACTTAGAACTTTAATGTTCTGTGTTACATCTTGAAATTCTTAATAACACTATCTTTAAATTTTTGTTTTTAAAAGTGAAGTCTGATGGGATGATTGCATAGGCCTCAGTTCATGTGTAGTCCAATTAGCTTCCTATCATTTCTTTGCCTTCCTGGGATTAGTTCTCAGCCTATAGCTCCTGTGTTCCCTAGTACCATACCCCTGTCTTTCAGCATACCCAGGATCACTCTTATGGTTTGGATATGAAATGTCCCCCAGAGACATGGGTTGAAGATCTGGTTCCCAATGCAGCAATGTCCAGAAGTGAAAATTTGGGGAAGTGATTGGATCATGAGGTCTCTGACCTCATTACTGAATTAATTCATTGATAGCTGAATGGACAACTGGGAGATGATGAAAACTGTAGGCAGTGGGGTATGGCTGGAGAAAGTAGGTAACTGAGGCATGTCCCAGAGGATATTTCTTATTCCTGGCCCTTTCTTTACCTTCCTCCCTATCTCTCTCTATCTCTCTCAGTCTCCTCTTTCTTCCTGGCTGCCAAGAACTGAGCAACATTCCTATGCCATACCTTTTTGCCATGATGTTCTTCCTCACTTTGACCAAATCAATAGAACCCACCAATCATGTACTTAAACCTCTGAAACCATGAGTCAGAATAAATCTTTCCTTCTCTGAGTTGTTTTTCTTGGGTATTTGTCACAGCAACAACAAAAAATCATTGACTAAAACAACCACTGTTGCACTCTACCTTTAATAAGATTCTGGGCACAACCACAGAGAAGGTTGTGAATATGAGTATGCACCCATAGTATCTTGCCCTGGACTGGCAGTGACACACGTACCCAATGGGAGACTGGGTAGATAGTGCCGAAGTCTGGCTGGGCACAAATCATGAGTCACTGAAGCAGGAACAAACTTTATTTCTGAACTCCACCAGCACACTCCACACACGCTCCCCGGGAACTCTCCCGAATGCGACACGGCTCCTCCAGGAACCAACAACCGGAAATCCCTCTTCCCGAAATCCCTCCTCCTGCACTTCCCCAACCAATGGGAACTCTCTGGGAATCCCCATGAGAACTCCAAAGTAGCAGGCCAATGGGGACAGTAAAGGTCTAATATACAACTGAATCAATCCAGCATCATCTTAATGGCTTGCCTCTCAACCAATACTATTGGCAAAATGCCAGGGGCCATTCCGACTTGGCTGTGGCTCTCAGCAAGATAGAGCCTCTTGCCCATGCCTGGGTGCAAAATCTCTTAGAGGTTGTCTCCCTTCTCCAATGTGGGTGACAGCAGAAAGCCAATAGGAAGGTAAGATACCTAGCTAGACTTCTGCCTCTCCATGAAGCAACTAGTAGGAGTGGGGCTCAGCAGCTGCTGGGCCTCATATGCTCTTTGAACAAAAGACCCTCTATTTTCATTTTGCCCTGAAGATTGGATAGCTGGTTCTTATTCCAAAGTCTTTATTTGCAGGCCAGATATCCCCTCTGTATAATAGATAATATATTTTTCCTGCATGCTGAAACATCTCCTTGTGTATACTCCTTAGGCATTTCAAATTGAGCAGGTCCAAAACTAAATTTATAACCTCTGCCCCCAAACTATTTCCCTAAATCAGGGAATTAGACAAGCTAATTACATACATCTAAATGAAACGATGATAAAAGCTAGTTAGTTAGGCCTAAATTAAAAAATGATTTGAGCTAGTTACATAAATTAAAAATCATTTTGACTCTTGCTTCTCTTTCTTTCCCCACTATATCCAAACAATTGCTAAATTCTGTTACTTCTACCACCTGGCTATCTCGAATATATCCTGTGCTTATTATCTATTGCTACATAAAATTACATTTCAGCAATGACCGGAAGAAAGAAAGGATTAATGCAGGTAGCTACCTGAAAGAACAGAGTTTTAAGCAGAAGGAAAAGAAAATGCAAATTTTCCAAGGAGAATTAGCAAAGAGGCCCTGGCATAATAGAGTTTCTCAAAATCCAGTGTCTTAGGCGGGCACAGTGGCACACTCCTATAATCCCAGCAGCTCAGGAGGCTGAGGAAGGAGGATCTGGAGTTCAAAGCCAGCCTCAGCAATATGGCGAGGCCCTAAGCAATTGAGTAAGACCCAATCTCTAAATAAAATATTAAAAGGGCTGGGGATGTGGTTCAGTGGTTGAATATCCTTCAGTTCAATCCCCAGTATCAAAAAAAAAAAAAATCAGTGTCTTAAAACAACAATAAACAGATTTTATCTCACATAGTTTTTATATGAGTACCTTTTTAGAGAGATACCCAAATTTATTGATTGTTCCTGATAACATAGAAGAAGACCATTTTAACAAAGAGGGATAAAGAACTACATAAAAAGTTGGGCATGGTAGCACATGCCTATAATCTCAATGATTCCAGAGGCTGAGGCAGAAGTTCAAGGCTAGCCTCAGCAATTTACCAAGACCCAAAATAAAAAATAAAAAGGTCTGGGATGTAGCTCAGTGGCAAAGCACCCCTGGTTTTAATTTCCAGTACTCACTTTCCAAAAAATAAAGAAAAAATAAAAACCTACATGAAAGCAAGAATTTTGGTATTTCTTCTGTAGCAATACTTTAATGGGAAGAAGTTTCTACAAAATGTTATGTATGACATGAATCTTCTTTTTTTTCTTTCCAGATATTACTGGAAAGAAAATTCAAGACATTAAGAGATGCATTAGAAATTTATCTGTAGTCAGTGTTTGATCCTCATGAGTATTTTTAATCAAGGACACCAAACATTGTTTTTAGCATAGTCATCAATAGTTCTCTTGAATTTGTGCTTCCTTTCTAACTGATGTTTTGTATCTTTGACCAAGATCTTCCCAATCCTCTAGCCTCTGATAATCACCAGTTTATTTGTTCTGTATGTGAACTTTGTAGAGTCTACCTATCATTGCATGCCTGTAGTCCCAGCATTCAGGAAGCTGAGACTGAGCCCAGGAGTTCAAGACCAGCCTGAGCAACAAAGTGAGACCCTACCTCAATCAATCAATATAGATTCTATATAGAATTAAGATTGTGACATATTTGTCTTTCTGTACCTGGCTTATTCACTTAGTAATGTCCTCTATGTTTATTCATGTTGTGGCAAATGACAGGATTTCCATCTTTTTAAAAAGGCTTAATAAGTATTCTGCTGTGAATAATATATCACATTTTCTTTATTAATTTATCTGTGTATATACACATAGACTTCATTTCTTGACTGTTCTGAATAGTGCTGCTAGGAGTGAAGATCCTCTTTGACATGCTGATTTCATCTCTTTTGGTCAAATACCTATTTTTTGGATCACTGGATCATCTGATGGTTCTACTTTTAATTTTTTGAGGAACCTCCAAACTGTTTTCATAATGGCTATACTAGTTTACATTTCCATCAACAGTTTGTAAGGGTTGCTTTTTCTCCCAAGCCTTGCCAACATTTATCTTTATTTTTATTTATATATTTTTTATTTATTTTGTGTGGTACTGGGGATTGAACTCAGGAATGCTCTACCACAGAGCTATATCCCCAGCCCTTTTAATTTTTTTTTTTTTTTTTTGAGACAGGGTCTTACTAAATTGCTGAGGCAGGCCTTGAACATGTGATTCTCCTATCAGCCTCCTAAGATGCTAGAATTTCAGCCCCATTATGCCGGCTCTTTTTGTCTTTTTTAAAATTTTTTTTTAGTTGTGGTTGGACACAATACCTTTATTTTATTTTTATGTGGTGCTGAGGACCAAACCCAGCGCCTCACATGTGCTAGGCAAGCACTCTATAGCTGAGCTATACCCTAGCCCCTCTTTTTGTCTTTTTAATAGTAGACTTTCTAATGGAAGTGAAGTAGTTTTGATTTGCCTTTCTCTGATGATTAGGTATTTTGAGAAATTTTTCATATACTTATGGCCATTGTATGCCTATTTTTTCTTTGCTTTTTTTTTTTGTGGAGGGGGTACCAAGGATTGAACTCAGGGGCACTCAACCACTGAGCCACATCTCCAGCCCTATTTTGTATTTTATTTAGAGACAGGGTCTCACTGAGTTGCTTAGTGCCTCGCCATTGCTGAGGCTGGCTTTGAACTTGCAATCCTCCTGTCTAAACCTTCCAAACCACTGGGATTGCAGGTGTATCTATTCAGGTCTTTTGCCCATTTTAAAATCAGATTATTTATTTTCTTACTATTGTGTTGTTTGAATTCTTACTTATTTTGGATATAAGCCCCTTATCAGATTAAGGTAGGGTTTCTGGATTTTTTCCCATTCCCTAGATTGTCTCTTCACTTTAGCTTCTGTTTCTGATTGTGCAGAAGCTTCTTAGTTTGATATAATTCCATTTGTCTGTTTTTGCTTTTGTCACTTGTGTTTTGGGTTCATATCCAAAACTTACTGCCCAGACCAATGTCATGGAATTTTTCCCTTATGTATTTGTCTAATAGTTTTATGGTTTCAGGCCTTATATTTAATCATCTTCAATTCATTTTGAGTTGACTTTAATGTATGGTATGATATAAGGGTCTAATTTCATTTTTGTGCATGTGGATATCCAGTTGTCCCAACACCATTTATTGAAGGGACTATCCTTTTCTATTGTGTGTTCTTAGCACCTTTGTGAAAAATCAATTGAGTGTAAATGTGTGGATTTATTTCAGGGATCTCTATTCTGTTCCCATTGATCTATGTGTGCTAGACTTTTTTTATACATATAATTGACAGTATAATTGACAGGAGATGTTCATTTTTGTTTTGGGGGAGTTGGGGTTTGAACCCAGGACCTGTGCATACATGCCCTTTACCACTGAGCTATACCCCCAGGCCCAGAAGGAGCACGATTTTATGAAGGCATTCAATGCACAAAAGTGCCTAAGCCCTCTTGACATCTTTTATCTCATTTACTGAAAACTGCACAGCCTACAAATCTGAAAATATTTACTACTTGGCCCTTTACAGAAATAGTTTTCTGACCTCTAGGTTATGTTCTTCCTTTCCTTGACTTAATTTTTAGAAGGCACATTATACTTTTGAGATAGAGATATAGCTATCTGTTTCAGCCTATACATAACCTATACAACTGGATGTTTTTTAAGAAATGATTATTTATGTGTTGATTTTAATTATTTTCAGCAGTTATATATTCCCCCCTACAGCTTATCATGGAAGAAATCACAAAGACTTCATAAAATTAGCAGAAAATTCAAAGTCAGGGCTCCATTGGGGTGTTTTGAACAAGTGTTAAATGTCCTTTTAATTGAATCAGAAGAGAATAAAATGGTACCCAAGAATAGGACTGTGAGTCAAAGCTCAACATTAACAAATTTCTCCCAAACCATCCAAACATGAGGTCCCTCAATAACAGAGCAAAGAGGCCAAGTATTAGGGTTTCTCTGCTTCTTGTTCCCAGTCTTTGGTGGCCTTGGGTCCTGCCAAGTCAGTCCTCTCCTGCCCTGGGTAGCATGTGTTCAAGAGGATCTTGTTACCTTTCCTCTGCTCACTCAGTTTCCTGATATAGATTCTGGTCAGTAATGCTGATCTTCATCACTCCACGTGTCAAATGGGGCAAGTCCTCTTTCTGGTGCAATCCATTCTTTATGACTTCCATGACTTGTTATCCTCCATGGTTGCATTGAGAACTTTCTGTTGGAGTTCTGGCTGCATTCTTTAAGAGCTCTGAGACTCTTCATGCTAAATTCATCTGCCTTTTATGACATTAACTATAAAGACATCTCTGGGCTGTTGTCATTGACACCTTTTTTGAATGTGAAAGACCATGGGATCAGACTGCAGGGTGATGCCCATGTTGTTGAGCGGCATGCGGAGCCTGGTGGAGGAAGTCACACAGAGCGCAGAGACTCTGTGTGCTGTTCTGTGTTCAGCTGTGTAAGCACAAGCCAGGCCTTCTGCGTGCAGCTACTGCTTCCCCACTGTCCCCATCATGCACATCCCAGGCCCTAAGCAGCAACCACTCTGGCAAAGCGAAGGCCTATGTTGACCTAGATCCCCACTGCCACATGGGAAACATGGCCGCAGCAAGAACTGGAGACCCAGGGTGGATGAAGTGCACCTAGCTGAGAGCAGACCAGGCTAGAGACGTGAAGCTGATTGGGTTTTTGTTGTTGTTTTAATTATGGTTAAAAACAACAATACATAAAATTAATTATCTTAGAATCAGATTGGGGCTCAGTGGTAAAGCACTTGCCTAGCCTGCACAAGGCCCTGGGTTCAATTCCCAGCACCCCCCAAAATATAATTTTTTTAAAGAGATAGAGAGAATTTTAATATTTATTTATTTATTTTTTAGTTTTTGGTGGACACAACATCTTTGTTTGTATGTGGTACTGAGGATCGAACCCAGGCCACACGCATGCCAGGCAAGAGCGCTACTGCTTGAGCCACATCCCCAGCCCCCCCCAAAATAATTTTTAAGCACATAATTCATTTTAATAATTTCAGAGTGTACAGTTCAGTATGTTATTTATATCACATTACAACGCAACAGATATCAGTAACTTTTTCATCGTACAAAACTGAAACTCTACACTCATTGGACAATTTTCCATTTCCTCCTCCCCCCAGAACCATTCTATTTTCTATTTATATGAGTTTTGGTGACTTACATACCTCATATAAGTGGAATCATTCATGTAATATTTGTTTTTTATGTCTGGCTTTTTTGTTTTTTTTTGAGCATACATAACACCTTCAAGGTCCTTAAAACTGCAGAGCATACAAGCTATCTTTGGGTAATTTCTGTTTTCTCTGTAAAATGAGAAACAAAGTTAGTAGCAAGAGTGAGAATGTGGAAGAGGACTTACAGACAGAAGGTATGGAATATTTATCTAGGACAGCGGGAAAGTAAGGGACTTGGGAAGTAGCAAAAAATGGCACCTAAGATCTGCAGGAGTCTGTGAAATTTAAGTGAAAGCTGTCAGCATGGTCATGTATTTTTTTCTTGGCATATGCCACTTCTTAAGTGCATGTATCGAGTGGATAACCACAGTTGGGTTTGGCTGGTGCATTCACCAGAGGGAAAGACACAGAAGGCATTGAGTGTATAAGCAAGGAAATGCTTTTATTGATGTATCCTGGGATCCAAAAGGTTGGGCAGTGAAGACATGAGTGGAAACGATTAGTAAATTATAGATTTACTGGCAGTGTGGAACTATTGGAATTGCTGGGGTCATTTCTAACCTGACTTTCCAGTGAAGTCTCACTAGTTTTCTTCCCCCTTCCAATTCATTCTTCTTGCTGTGGTCACAGCAACCCTCCTGACAGGAAAAATAATGGGATTGCTTCCTTCAAACTCCCTTCACACTCCTCAAAGGCTTTCTGTTGCACTGTGGAAAGTGGCTAAACCTTTTCTCAACCCAAAACCCTGTCTCTATTCCTGACTTCATTTTGTAATTTCTTCAGTACCTTCAGCATCTCCAGTTACTCCAGTTACTTCACTCCAGAGAGTGAAGGCTTCACTCTCCATCACACCTCCACACCCTGCACATGCTGTTATTTCTGCTTGGATAACTTCTCTCTGTCTCTGACTTGGCTCTTTCACTTAACTGTCAGGTCTCAGCTTGAATTTTGCTTCTCCCTGGAAGGTTTTCCATGATCTCCCCTAATCCATATTGAATGCCCCATTACATATTTGCAGAGTATCCTGTATTTCCCCATTTCCCCATGCTAGCATTTAATACACTTTACTCTTAATGCTTATTTAATTGTTTAATCATATTCTAATTTTCTGTTGAGGAAAGAGACCCTGTATGAATAGCTCACACTATCCATGAAGTGCCTAAGAGTAGGTGTGTTTATTAAAATCCTGGTGTACAGCAGGTGTTTTTTGAAAGTGATTCTGTCATTTTCTTGAAACTCTTCTTCCCTAAGCTTCCAGGATATCTCACTCATCTGATCCCCTTCTTGTTTCATAGGTTGTCATCCTCTATCAGACCTCTAGCCCTCTTTTCTGTCTCCTTCCTAATATACAAATAGATGGATAGATAGAATATTCATTTAATTCAATCTCATAATTTTAAAATATCATCCATAAATGGATGACCCCTTAATATAAATCTTTATTTCTAACTTGACATTTCTTGGGTGCTGCAGATTCTCACATCTACCTGTCTATTCCACATTTCTTCTTTGTGGAAATAGACCTTGTTACCACCAGAACTCCATTCCCCAAGCCATCCCCATTTAGTGTATAGCACCTAGGCTGGACTATCTTTACTAAGAAAGCTGCATCAATCCACTTACCCATTTCCCATGCTCTTCCTACATTGAACTGACACCGTTCCCCCACTGAAAGGTGGGATCTATGTTCTTCAGCCCTGGATCTGAGCAGGGCTTGTGCTCTGACCAATATATGACTTCTGAAACCAGGCCATAGAAAGGACAGTGCTTCCTCTGCTTGGCACATGTACTTTCTTTGACTCTCTCCCTCTCTTTCGGGATGCTCACTCTTGGAAACCATTCACCATGTTGTGAAAAAGCTCAGACGCATCAAGAGGACATATGGATGTACTCCAGCTATAGGCACTGGCTAAGCCATCATTATCCATCAGACATAGAGTTGAATGACCCTCCAAATGATTCCAGTCTCCAGCCTTGTATCCTCCCAGCTGAGGCTTTGACATGCCACCTCAGCTGTGGCCTATATGAATTTCTGACTCACAGAAACCATAACAGATCATAAATGATTATGCTTTGTGGTAATGTGTTATACAGTACCAGATAATTAATATAGCATAAGCATCAGTCAGTTGCTCAGGCCCAAAATTTAGCAGTTACTCTCCCTTCCTCTTTTTCTCTCATAGGCACATCCAGTCCATTCAACAAATCTGTTTCACTTATCTCCAAAACCCATCAAGCATTGCCCTCTTCTCTTATCTCCCATGAAGTGCCCTGACCTAAGTAACCATCATTTATGGCTAGAGAAAGCAGCACATTCCTAACTGATTTTCTGAACTTTTTTTTTTCTTCTACAGCCCATTCTCCATTCAGTGTCTAAAGAGATCCTTTGACATTGTCTGTATGAATAGACCCTTCCCTGCTTAAACCCTTACATAACAAAGGAAATTTTGAACACTGCTTAGATGTTTCATGGGGCTTCAGGGTGAATTTTTGACATGTGATAACATTATGGTTAAAAAATTTTTTTACACGTAAGAGAAATCTTTATAGATGAAATTTCTGGAAGTTTTCAAAATAATCTGAAGAGAGAAGGAGCAGATAGTGGTATTAATCAAACAAAGCCAGTCCGGAGCTAAAAATGATCAATGCCACATGACAGGGATTAGTCAATATACTATTCTATTTTTTATGTGCTCTAGATTTTACAAAATAAAGCAGAGAGGAAAAGGCTTGTGTCTTTGTTTTTCTCTTGTTTCTGTCTCATCCTCATTTTTTTTTCTCTAAAAACAATTCATTGTTTTTTTTTTTCCTTAGCCTTTCTTTGAAGTATTTGGTGGGCAGAGCCTGAAAAGCTGGAACTAAGGAGACAGGCAGAGCCAAGGAAGGGCTGTGGCTGGGCGGTAGCAGTGGTAGGGAGACAGTGCTCAAGATAGAGGAATCAGTGGTGAGGTCAAAAGAATGTTTATGCAAAGGAAGGGTCAAAAATCACGTGAATAAGGTACAAACATGAAAGAGGACAAGGCCAAAACAAATCCTGGGCTTTGGTTTATTTGGAGGTACTAGAGCAAGGCCATGGCATTTTAAAATGTATATGTATCTAACTAGCTAGATAAATAAAAAAAAATTGATGTAGATGTATGTGTGAGTATGCTCTATGTACATGTCATATACATACGTTGTGTGCATGTAGATATTTCCCACTTCAGTCCATTGAGAAGGTCCAGAAGCAATAACACCATGTTTAGCACCCAGATCTTGGTTTCTAAATATTATTCATCACTAAAATCAGCTCCCAGAAGAAATACTGAGTCTAGGACTGGAGATTAAAAAATGATAAAGCCATGTCAGAAGGGCAGAGGAGGCAGCCTGAGGTGGCTCCCTCTGGCCAAATCTGGGATAATGTAGGTATCCAAGGAAATAATAAAGTAGTATGTTTTAACCCATTGAATAAAATAGGAACCTATGTGTCTACATGGATATAAATAAATAAATGAAAATGGAAGGCTCTTAATTATATTAGAATGCAAGTAATAAACGTGACCACTTAGCAACCATCATAATAATAACTGATTCAGATATGAAACATCAATTGGATGACAAAACCAGTGGATATAATTTCACTGAAGAACAGGATATTTGCATAGTGTCAAAATTTTTTACACCACAAAATATTTTTTTTTCAGAGGTAAAAATGATAACTTCATAGCAAGGAAATCTGATAGACATCAAATCTGGTGTTAATCAAAGTTAACATCACTAGGAATGAGGAAAATCAACATCATGTGCCTTCTGATATGTACTAAGGAGAATGCAACGTAATTTGTGTCAAATTCCTACCCAAAATGAGTAACTTGAGTCTAATTAGGAGGGCATATCAGAGAATCCTGAACTGAGGTGTATTCTGCAAAATAATTAGCCTGTTATCTTGAAAAAAAAATATATCTAGGTCGGGCTCAGTGGCATACATCTGTAATCCCAGTGGCTTGGGAAACTGAGACAGAAGAATCACAAGTTCAAAGTCAGCCTCAGCAACAGTGAGGCACTAAGCAACTCAGTGAGACCCTGTCTCTAAATAAAATACAAAATAGGGCTGGGGTTGTGGCTCAGTGGTTGAGTGCCCCTGAGTTCAATCCCCATTACCCCCAAATTTTTGATTTCCTAGGTTACATGGTTGTACTGTGAGTTTGGAGAATTGGGGGGGGGAGGGAATTAGGGAAGCCAGGCAGAGGGCATATGGGAGTTCTTTGTATATTTGTGCATCTTCTCCATAATTTTGAAACTACTTCAAAATAAGGGGCTGAGTGCGTCGCTCAGCAGTAAAGCACTTGTTTAGCATGTGCAAGGTTCTGGGTTCAATACCCAGCACTGAAAAACAAAGTATGTAAAAATAAAACATAAAACAATAAAGAGCTCCAGAGGCTTATCACGGTGTCTAGCTCTGTGAGCAGCTCCTTCCCTGGGGCTGCAGGCTCCTGCCTTTGCCCCCTCCCACCTCTGCTCTTACCTCTCCAGCCACATTTGTCTCTTTTCACTTTTATGAACACAAATGTTTCCAGCTCAAGCCTTGGTGTTTGCCATTTTTCCTTACTTGAAATATGTCTCCTGGTCTTCATAAGGCTCCCACTCCTCGTTCAGGCCTCGGCTCAAAGGGGTCACCTTAAGCTTTTTTTTTTTTCATTTTTTTCTACCATGTTCTGGAAACTTTCTTTCTTTTAAAATATTTAATTTTTGCTTGGATTCAATATCTTTATTTATTTATTTATTTTTATGTGGTGCTGAGGATCAAAGAGCCTTGCATGTGCTAGGCGAGCGCTCTACCGCTGAGCCACAACCCAGCCCCGGAGACTTTCTTACTTGTTGACCATTGGTTGCCTCTCAGTAAATCTAAGTTCACTTAGGGCAAGAGCGTTGTCTGTTTACCACCAAATGTGTGCCAACAGTTAGGACTGTGCTCAATGTGTAAGAGGTGCTTAACAGGAACTCCTTCTTGGAACTCTAGTCCTTTGATGTGACCTGACTAAATGAAAAATGACCAAAGGAAAGGAGGAAATAGAGTTTGGTGGCCAAACACATTTAGGAAAGGCACAAACTCCCCACCATGTCCTCTCTGGGATTGGCACAGCATCCCAAACGCCTTCCTCCAATCGGGGATTCCAGCTTACCTTCCTTTATTCAACAAAGCAATTTTTAGCTGCATTTGAACATGATAAAAAAATACTATGCTAGGATCTTTCTAGAGCCCATGCTTCTATAATAGAGGCAATAATAAAGAAACAAACAAAAGTGTACAATGGAAGCTTCTAAACATATCAGAAGGCATCTCATTTGACCAGAAAATGAAGCCATGGATGTCACACTATGCCTACTGCAAAGTGGAGCCACCTCTTGACATGCAGATGTGCAGTGTCCTGCTACCACTGGTTGCTGTGGCAAAGAGACACGAGACCCAATTGTGGATTCTGAACCTGCTGTTGATGCTTGGGGAAGAACTGTGTAGGTAATAGGGGGCTACTGTGCTTCTCTTGAACACCAGAAATAATGAAAGTTCAACTCAGAAACATTACTAAATGGACTTTTGTTTAAACAATAATACATTTTTTTTTGTCTACTAATTTATGTAAAGCATGACATTTCTAAAGAATCATGAGGGCACTACTCTTAAGCTTTTAAATGACTTTTGAGAACAGATAGTGTCTTCCATGTATGGATTACAATTGCGGCTAATGTTTATTTTAAATACATGTTGTTCAATGTTTAGCTTGGTTTGGTTTCACGGAGTGTTCGATGTTGTCACAGCTCCTACACCTTCTGCAATATTTTTAAAAACAGGTGTTGGCTGTGTTCAATCTGCCTTATCTGCTTCCCTAGCCACTCCCATTGTCACACACACACACAGTGGCAGGAAAACAGGAGAAAAGCTTAGGATTTTTGTCAAAGACAAATCCCCACCCTGTATTCACTAAATCAACCTTTTAAACCTTGACCTATCCCCCAATTCTTGTCCTTCCCAAATGTATTTTCATGCTTTTCTTATTTTGTGATACATGCTCTCATTTGAGAAATATATTTTTTCTAGCAGGTTCTAATTCAAATCTTAGAAAACACACAAAGTTGAGGTGAGGGAGAGTTGCAGGAGACATTGCCTTCTTTTCCTGTACAGTTCACCACTATTGGGGTTGACTCAGGGGCACCTTGACTTTCGCATGGGTGTAAAGCATTTATGGTACAAGCCCCCTCTGTCAAAACAATCCAGGCCCCAGAGAACTAAATTAGACTGAAGGAGGATTCTACTACTGTGCTTTGCGATGACAGCTTCTCACAAGAATGTCCATAAATGCAGCCTCAGAATGGCAAGACAGAAGGGCCTCTTCCTTCTGTATCTCCAGGGGCAAAATGGAGAACAGGAGTGGAACTAACGCTATTTCCCAAATGTCCACACTGAACAGGGTTCACCTTGGTGTTTCAGGTTTGAGGAACAAATGGTAAGAGAAGAAGGGGGTTTTAAAAAGAAATAATGAGGACAGAAAAAAATATTAAATATCCTATAGACATCTCAGACCAAATACAAGGTTTGCAGACAATACTTATAGAAACTTTCTAAACCTGAGAACACACACATGGGCACATAGAGTAGTAGATAATACAAATAAATGTTAACTGATTTTATTGGGAGTGAGTGGCTCCTGAGGAAAAAATAAGAAAGCATGATCAATCATAGACTTCATTTTTCAAAAGTCCGCCAGCAACCCAGACATACCATAGAGACAGCATTTCTGAATTTAAGCCAAAAAAAGAAAAAAAGCTTCAAAAAGACCCTTTTTATTAACTAGAACTTTTCTTTTTTAACCTGCATTTTTTACGTATACAAATATCCCTGCAAAATATTGACCTTAATATCTAGTAAGTCAAGATCTTCATTATCAGAGAATTGCTAAAAACAGTATGCCTCTAAAAACAGTTGTGGTTGCTAGAGGAGGTAAGGAAGAGGGAAGATATGTTTGGGGGTGGGGAGACCTTTCCCCTTAAGAATGTCAGCATGAACCAGCCATGACCACATTGCTCACAGTCAACTCTCAGCCACCGCAGGCACAATGGAACTCAACCTGCTTAGTTCTTGCTGAAGAGCAATGCCTTATCTAGAGAGGATACACAACTCCTCTGTCACTCTGATATTATGATTAAAGTATAAAGGACATTGCAAATCAACCAGAGTAAGAGTACGATCACTCAGCTCAAGGCATCTCCCTTTCTTTCTTTTCTTCTTCTTCTACCCATCAATGAAGGTACAAAAGTTCAACTACAACTAAAAAAGAAAAAAAAAATACACACACAAATAGTGAAGTAACTTGCCCAAGTTGCCTCAGTTTATGAGTAGCACAATCAAGACTTGAGTTGAACCCAGCACTTTTGATATTTAATTTTGAGATAGGGCCTCATTAATTTGCCCAGGCTAGCTTTGAGCTTGTGATCCTCCTGCCTCAGCCTCCCAAGTTGCTGGAATTACACTTGTGTGCTACTGTACTTGAGTCCTTTGTAATTTTTGAGACAGGGTCTCTCTTAAGATGCTGAGGATCTCCCTATGTTGCTTAGGGCCTTGCTAAGCTGCTGAGGCTGATCTCAAACTTGTGATCATTCTGCCTCAGCATGCTGAGTCTCTGGAATTACAGGCATGCATCACTATGCCAGACTTCCCTCTTTCTCCTCTGTAGTATAAATACTAAATACTAGGGCTGAAGGCTGGAGATTTGTTAATCTGGTTATTTATCAGACTCTTTTAATTTTTTTTTTTTTGCCACAGGGGTGCAAAAGTAGTTCTAGTTATTTCATGGACTTGAAGAAGAAAAATGAACAGATGTTATTTATTTTAAATATTTTTTAAAGTTGTAGATAGACACAATATCTTTATTTTATTTATTTATTTTTATGTGGTGCTGAGAATCAAACCCAGTGCCTCACTGTGCAAGGCAAGCATTCTACCATTGAGCCACAAGCCTAGCCCCTGGATAAGTGTTCTTGAATAGTTTGTACCCTCTAAGAAGAAAGGAAAGGTATGAATGGGCACTGCCATAGGGTTGTACAGGACCTAGGCAAAATTATAAACAGAAGAAAATATTCCAATCCCCGACTTCCCCTTTCTACTTCAAGTTGCTTTTCTTCATCCATTGATCATACATTACTTGTCTCAAAGGCTTGTCTGGAAAGAGTCTCTATCAAGGTTGAAAATGGATGGTCTCAAAATGTAAGCTCAGTAAGGCCTGGGTTTCATTCAAGTCTTGACTGTTCTACTTATAAACTGAGGCAACTTGGGCAAGTTACTTCACTTTTGTATGTCAGTTTCCTCCTTTGTTGGGGAGTAGGAGAGAGAAGTGATAAAGGTAAAAATAGCTTCTTCACAATTTACATCAATGTTCTCATACAATAAATATTTACTTAGTGTTACCATGTGCTGTGCACTTGGGATACATTGTTGAACAAGATGCAAAACCAGCCATCAAGAACCTTGTATTTTGATGCAAACCTTCATTTGAATACCCATTATGAATGTGTTATTCATTTGGTGGGGACTTTCATATACATAGTGTCAATCAGTCCTCACAACAGGAGTGTTATAACTCAGGATTCCTGAGCACTCACAACCTCTGCTCTAAATGGTCTGTGAAAAATAAATAAATAAAATAACAATATTGTGCTGCAACACATCACTGTCATTCAGGGTCACTCCAGGTGAATTTGGGCTGGCACGAAATAATCACACTGAAACAAAGAAAAGACCTTTTTCTTGAGATTCTTCAGTGACAGCTCCTGTGCAGCAGCTCCCACAAGGGAGGCAGAAAAAAGAGAGGAGGAAGACGTTCTGAAGCCCCTTTTTATGGAGGGACACTCGAGAAAGTTCTACCCCAAAGAGGGGGGTCAGGTTTCAGGGGGTTGAGTAATGCTTCTCCATGTCTTGTGGTCAGCAGATTGACTGACATCTTGGAAGGCCACACCCATCTCAGGTGCTGTGTGGGGAGATATTGTGTCTATCTACAACTAAAAATAGCTGTTCTTTCAATAAACATATCTTGAGGGAATCTGATGTATTCCATCTGCAGGTATTGTGATAGACACTGGAGATTTAGTGGGGAACCCTGTTGAATCAACTGGACTTCATCTGATTAATATGGTAACTTCCTGACTTCCCAAAGGACACTTGGAGTGTCTTAAACAGCAATAAACCCTATGCAGTGAAAATCATATAATTCATCTGCTTGACATCTAGACTCTGTATTATCTGGATTCACTCAAAAGGCACATGGAACATACGTTGCTAAATAGCCAAAAAGCAGACAACAAATATTCATCATGCACCTTACATGGGTCAGACTCTGGTCCTCTTATGCATCTTCTCATTTAATTTTCATATCGAGGATGTGAACCAGGAATTTCCTCCATTTGATAGCAGAGGAAACTGAAGTTCAGAGGTATTAAGCACAAAAAACTCTTAAAATGTATACTTTCATGGATATAGTCTGAACTACTATAATAACAAGACCACAAAATATGACTTAATTAATGTTCATTTTTCTGAACAGCCTAGTCTGAGCATTTTAGTCTGTTGGAGCAGCTGTACTCATGAGGTCATTCCAGAACTTAGGTTCCCGTCATCTTACCACTGCCATCTCACCACTGCCATCTCCTGCATTGGGATCACATCAGATCCATATTCCAGCCTAATGAAAGGGACAAAGATGGCATTAGGGCAAAAAATTGTGGAAAATCTTTTTGTTCACATCCTACTTACCTAAACTTAGTTGCATGGCCACATCTAGCTGCAAGGGAGACTGGGAAATATAGCCTATAGTCAGGCAGCTGTGTGCCCAGCTTAAACTCCAAAGAGTCTATTAATTAGTGAACATAAGATGACAATGAACTAGAGTATTAGTAGTAGTAGTAGCTAGTAGTGGCCTAGCTAGTAAGCTAGTAAGTGATAAGAAGGAATCCAAACTCAGATTTGCTGAATTCAATTCCATATCACTGCCTCTCAGTGGAGCTGGAGAACTCAGGCTGTCTATTTGCTTGCAAAGCAAAATAATAAACAATTTTTACTTTATTGCCAATTTTTATTCCAGTTTTCTTGGAAACATCTCAAACCTCTAGCCTTCTGACCTTGTGACTCGTGTTAACTACTTGTTTAATGAGTTACAGAAAAAAGGGAGAAAAATACAGCCACTTCAGAAAAGAAAAAACAAACAAAACAAAACAAAAACCACCACCTCCTTGCCAAATCTGTAACAGGAGATATTTTAAAAGTGGCCCAGTGCAGCAAACTGTAGTTTGGTTGATGTTGGCTAATGCAGGAGTAGTCCATCAGGAAGACGGAGTGAAATGTCTACTTTTTATAAAGAAGTTTCTTTCTCCTCATGACCCTTATCAACCGAGATCCTTGAAACTATATTCTAGACTGAAAAAGAATGAACCATGTTTTCATATTCTTGGTCAGAAAAAAAGTGATCAATTTCTTTTAGAAATGGAGGAAAAGACCTATCTAGTTCAAAGCAAGAAAAAAAAAAACCAAAACCGTGTCCACTTTAAACTACTGTTTCTACAATGTGGCAATCTTTGCTTGCTTTACCTTTCTTTTTCTTTTCATGTTTTTAAGTAAATTAAATACTTATATGGAGTGGTGTATTGGATTAACAGATAAGTGGAGACCTAGGTTCCTTTACACTTGAACTTCTCATTGTAAAACACACATTTTTTCTTTCCCTCTGCACCCATCGCTGCAGCGTAAGTGTCTGGACCACACTCACTATGAACTCTTTCCCCTTCTTCACCTGTCTATGTCTCTGAAATCTTGTCTCCCTGATCTTTGATCCAATTATGACAAAAATGGTTCTAAAAGCTTGCCAGAGATGGAATTGCCAAATTCAATGCTCCTATCATTTTAGTCCTCTTTGCAGTCTCTGATTCTACTAATCCTTTCTTTCTGTTTCGAAACTCCCATTGTTTCAGCTCTGAACTTTAAATCACATTTTGTCCTTGATCCTCTGATCTCTCTCCTGCCAAAGCCCACCATTCTCACTGGTACTCTTTTTCCCATTGCTTCAACTTGCACCTTTATGAACATCCAGACAGATCTCCCTCTCTGGCTCCTTCCCTCTTATGAGGTTCAACCTTATATTTCTAAGGCATTCCCAACTATGTAGATGACTCTACTCCCTCTCCTATCCTTCCCTGTTCTGTTATTTTCCACATATCAGCCATCTCTACCTCCCTGGTTTGGAACCTTGATAAATTAATCTTGATTACTGGACCCAACCCTGATTCTTCTTTTTTTCCTAATCCCCATAGCAAAGTATCCAATAAATACTATCCACTCTGTCTTCAAGATTTCTCTGACATTGTTTCTTCTCATTCTTTCTACTTCATCTTTTATCACTGTGTTCTAGGACTTAGTGTATTATCCTTGGATCAGGGGAAGAACAGACTGACTGTCTTCTGTCTCAGATTTCTCTGTACCCTGTACTACTCCATTCCTACCTGAATCCATTCTGCACTCTGCTCTACAAGAATCTTCTTAAAGCAAGACTTTCATTCTATCAATTCCCCACCAAGAAATCTTCAAAAGCTCCCTGATGACTAAAACACTAACACTTTTTTATTTCAACCTACACCAGGAATAACTCTAACTACTGAGTGAATAGACTTTTCTCACCCTATCCCCACGTCCATCTATATCTTTCCACATCCACAACTACCACCATAGTTCAAGCAACTACCACCTCCTACCTGCAATTTTACCATGTCCTCATAATTGGCATTTCTGCCTCCATTCTTGTCTCATTACAATCCACTCTCCACAGCCAAAGTGGTCTTTTAAAAGGTGAATGGCTTCTATGATAGCTGATACTCAATGAACCATATCTTCCAATATTTGCATCCCATGTGTTCACCTCCCTCACTGAATATGAGTTCTCTGTCAATCACTTTAGCCAACAGAATGCAGCAAAAGTGAGACTGTGACAACTCAGGGCTAAAGCTTTAAGAAATCTCATTAGTTTCCATGTTTGTCCTTTTAGAAACCCTGAGCTGTTATATGAGACATCGGACTCTGAAACTGCATGGAGAGAAAGCAGTCTGGCCATGCCACTGTTCCACAAAGTCCAGCAATTTAGTCATCTCTGCCAGGGTGATAGAAAAATGATCAAGCCATCATGACTGTATTAGGTTAGTTGAGTCCTCAGATAACTGCAGTCCCAGATAGCATCCTATAAAGCAGAAGAACCACCAGCTGAACCCTAGCCAACTCACAGAATTGTGAGAGATGATGAAATGATTGTTTTAAAATACTAAATTTTGAGATGGATTGTTATATTGTAATAGATAACTAAAACACTTAGTATTAAATCCAGTGCCTTCTTACAGTAGCCTACAAGGCCTTACATTATCTAGTTTCTGTTTACCTCTTTGACCTCATGTTTTAGTCACCATAACTGGTTTGTTCCTGTTACCCAGTCATACCCGCTCCCTGGTATGCAGTCTACTTGCCCCTAGACACTCCATCAGAAGCTGCTCTCTGCTTGTCTTCCACTGTTCCTCCTCATTTTCATGATGTCATTTTACTTGCTCCAAAGCAATTATTCACTCTCTGTGAAAAAATGCCCTGTAGACATACTTGTTTATTGCCTCTCTCTCCTCCCAAATCCCTCTAGAACATGACCTTCAAGCAAGCAGACACTTGTCAACCTAGTCACCCACATGAAAATCTGCCCTGAAACTAAGGATACTTATGTGCAGGGCCCCCCACTTGCATATGCCTCTTCCAAACCCCTTATTTAATTTCGTATTTGCAATTTTGTGTTCTTTTTCTTAAATAAGGCCACTAAACTTATTTCAATTTCAGGCCCCTGTAAAAATTAAATACTGCTAGATGTTAAAGTGGTATGATGCTATGATATATATATTTTTAAGTTTTCCTCCGTGGTTCCTGGCTCATTACTCCCTCCTTATAGTAGGATATAGAAACTCTAATCCTCCTCCATCTTTCTGTCTTGGATCTGACCAAAAAGAAATCTTCTGACCTATCTTGTCTGAAAGCAGAGCATAAGACCCCATTTCATAAATGCTCCATTTCAGAAGGGAGGGATGTTGCACAAAGGGGCCAGGAAGAATGTGAATAACTGGTTTCGTCATTCAGTCTATTCGCATTAGATCTTATCTTTTTTGTCCAGTCAACCTTTCTATATGGTGTCTATACCTTAACTATAGCTTTGCAATGAAGTTTCCTTAAAAACCCAACAGGACAGGGTTCAGAGAGCTTCCTGATAACTAAACAAGCGGAGGTGACTGGTGGCTGGTATGCCAGGGGAGGGCAAGCAAATTCCACGCCCCTTCCCACATGCCTTGTCCTGTGCATCTCTTCATCTATAGCTTCCGTAATATCCTGTCAGACAAACCAGTAGATGAACCCTGAGTTCTACAAGCCACTCATGCACACTAATTGAATCTGAGGTGGGAGTTATGGGAATCCCTATTCATCCCAGTGGGTCAGAAGCACAGGTAGAAGCTCCTGGGCTTGCATTGAGATCTGAAGTGCAGGGGGATTCTCTTGGAGACTAAACCTCCATCTACAGGATGGGATGCTATCTCCAGGTAGACCGTGTCAGAACTGAATTCAATTTGAAGATATGCAGCTGGCGTCCATTACAGTATTGGTGCCACACACATCTGGCCTCAGAAGGGATCTGTGTTGTGAAAATATAGTAGGAGAAACTGAATCTCACTCTGCATTTTCTCCTCAAGTGATCAAACAGACTTTCTTCATTACCACTGCCAGTGGGGAAAAGAGCTGAGAGCCATTCCAATTTATCCAGAGGCAATTAAGCTTCTTCAAAGGAGAAAGGAAATAGAGAGGAACAACTCACTTCCAGGTTATTCAGGAAGCAAAAGTTGTAACAATTGGGAAGGGGGTCACCCTGTTCCCACCCACCCGGAGTTGCTAACTGATTACTGAAGTTAAGGCTCCTGCTCTCTCATGGAGCCTGGAAGATGATCCCTGTCACTTCACCTCTACATTCATCTTCTTTGAACACCACTTTCATCCTGTCACTTTCCTGTCCCAGAAATCTTCAGCAAATTTCACAAGAATAAAGAATAAAATTCAAATCTCTTACCCTGCCAGTCAAGGCTGGCTGCAGCCTGCTTTTCATTCTAATCTACTTCTTGTCTTCATAATCACAGCCAGACAGGTACTGCTCCGTGAACACTCCTTGTTCCTTCCATCCACCCACGACTTCATGTTAGATATTTATATCACCAGGAGATCAACTTTCCTCCAGTCTTAGCTTCCTGGGAACCTTATTCCTATTTCAGGACCCTCTTCCACGAAGCTTTCTCAGACTCCAGCAGACCCTGCATGCTCTCCCTCTTCTGAATTCTGGCCAGGGAGACCATTCATTTAGAACTGACTTCTATGACTAGTTCTCTTCTTTCTTTGACCTGCCTGCTGATCTGCATTATTCAAGCACTTTGTTCAGGGACCATATCCTCAAGGGAGCCATTCCTAATTTAGAGGCCCCAAAGCAGACTGAAGACCTTCTCTGGAGGCCGGTTGGGTTAATATTTGTAGCCCAATGAGAAAAATATAACAGGTTTATACAGCTTCTTTGAAATCAAATAAAATCATCAAAGATATGAACAGAAAAAAAAGTCACGTAAGAAAAGGAATATAACAATTTAAAGTAAGTTATTAAATCACAAATTCTCCAAGGACAGCTCTACAATAATTCCTGAGAAGTACCTGGCGTAGGGGCATTTATTGTAAGATTGTACCTCCAAAGATATTACACTGTGACGATTGATAATATGGTGATAATGGTGGTTGAGATATTGATGGTGTGAAGCAAATTCTAGTTCTTTAAGATGGATAGTACATGGTTACTGTTTGATGGGGTCCTGCAGGGGCAGCATTTTTCTGTTTACTGCTTCCTGTGTTAGCAATGCCAAAGGAAAGTTTTTCCAAAGGGAAGAATAGTTTATATTCCATTTTTAAAGAAATGGTTACATTTTCCCCTAAAGCATAATAGAAGGGTCTTATTCAAACAAAATACTTCTAGAAATGAAAGTACTTTTAGGAAGTGGGGAAGAGCTTTTGTTTCTTCCTAGCATCAGGCTTCTTTGTCTTCTTTTGTATGTATTTCAGTGATAGGCAAAGCGACAGTCCTTTAGAAGAAGTTAAAATTATAGCCCTAAAAAATCTACTCAAATGCAGTCTTTTATTTCAGTTTAGACTTGTTTCCAATTGTGCTTAATCTTTTCCAGCCTTGTTATTACTTTCTCTTACAGTTTGCACTGTGAAATGACATTTTTAGTCTCTTTTGCCCTCTATTGAATTGGTCTGGTAATAACAGTAACTAGCAAAATGCTAGTTCTCTAGCATGTAGGGGAAGACATAAATATTTGATCTCAGATCAGTGATGTGTGTAATTGTTGCTATAGCGAAAACCTTTGATTGCTGGCCAAATCTGGAGACCTATTAAAATTTAATTTCTAGGTCTTCTTTCTATATATAAAACTCAGAACATTTATAGTGTATATTAACCCTTCCTCCTCTTCTGACAAATTCTTCTTCATCTCCACAGGGATGGAGCAGGAAGAAATGCACCTCACGCACAGGAATAGGACTTGGAGATTGAAGAGCAATCCTTTCAATAAATGCTCAAAACTGCAGGAAAGAAATATCAAGGGGAATTGTGTCTTCTCTAGAAATCATCAAAAATAATTAGACTATCATTTGTCTGCATATCTTTTGGCTATTAATTGCTAATGTGTCGAAAATCATAGCAAACCACTATAGGAAAACATGATATAGGAAAAAATAGATATAGAAGCAATGACTATATTAGTTTGCCTTAATATGCATTTTTTAGAAATGGAGTTGAAGGTGGAAAACTATGGTTTCATAACAATTAAATGCTATTCATAAATTATACCTGCAGAATTGCAAACATAAACAGAAAATATAAAGCAAATGTTCTTAGGGCAACAATGGAAGTATAATGTATGTTTTTCCTTCTAATACTTACATCACAATTGTGAGTGGGATTTGGCTACTGGCTGACTCATCTCATTATATCCAGATGAATGAAGTACAAAAGAAGTAGATAATCCTGAAGCTTAATTTTATATGTTAGTTTCAAAGTCTCTCAGCTGTATTCAAAGCTATTATAGTAGCACAATTGACTGATCCCTCTCTGCCTCTTCCAGTTTCCTTCCTTTCCTTCTGATAGGGTGAAGCATGAGTCCTAAAGGGATAAACTGTTTCACATAGCATAAATGTAGGTGAGCCAAGAGGGCTAGATATGTATATTTCCCCAGATAATTTGATTGCCAAAGGATAAATGTAAAAACAATCAAGTGAGACTTTTAGAGATTTAGGGATCTAGTTTTCTCTTGTTGGTATGCATTATGTGTCTAAATTCCCTACTTCGACTGAAGATTAGAGAGGCTAAAAGTGTAAGCTAAGAAACTTGACTCTGGAGTCAAATGATCCAAAAGTCCAATATCAGTTATGTCACTTAATTGCTCTGAGATCTTAAGCAAATGTTTTTGTTTAAACTCTTTAGGCCTCATTTTCTCATCTGTTTGATAAGCGGGGAAAAAACTTCATAGAGTTGTTCTGAAGATTAAATAAGACAATATCTGTAAAATTTTAGGGGAAGAATTGGTCAGAGCAGGCCTTTCATTATTATCATCATCACAATGATCATAATTCTCAATATTTTTATTATTAATAATAAAGATAATAGTAACAGCCTTAACAAGGGAATTTTCCCTAGATATATGCTGGGAAAGAAAGCACAGAGAGGATGCTCTTCTGATTTCTGTGCATTCTCCCCCTGGACTACCCTTATGTACTCTCCCAACTTAATATTGTATTTGAGCTGTGACCCAGGACAGTAAATATCCTGTGGCATTTACTCATGGGACATCATCATGATTCTATGTCTGATGTGTACTTTCTAACCAGGGTTCAGGAGAGCTGTTCAGGTCATTGTTCAATGAGGTGCCATAGAAGCCTTGAGCCATCAATTATCTTAGTTTCAGGTATGCATAGTTCTGGTTTGGGCCAAAAATTCGCAGAAAAGATTTATTTGTCTTTATAACTTATTTGCATAGAAAAGTACTGTACAGCCCTGTGCCCCAAAAGTCAGTCAGGTTGAGATTTGTATTATCAACACAGATGCATAATATGTAAAAAGTAGTAATTTGGTTCAAGTATACAAATTTGCAAATTGGACTTAAAAGTTTATTTTTCTTTTTTGCCATTAAAGATTGAAAAGCCCATTTTATTATTATATTTGAAAATCAATATATATAATACTAAAGTAATTGAAGAGGGTTAAAGAGTATACCACAAAAACAAATTCTCTTGTCACCCTGATCTTAGTACTCTAGCTTACTTCCTAAAAAATAAATATTTTGTTTTATTATTATGTCAAACAGAATACTTAAATCAGAGTGCTTTTTCTTTGGTATTTTCTCAGTTTTATAGGAAATGGGGATCTGAAGACTGGAAGATTTTCCTCATAAAATTCAAACACCATTGCTTGGTCACTCTAGAAACTCTGAGGAGACAAAGTCAAATGGTTTGCCAACAGTCTCTGAAAAGATTCTTTAAATGGTTTCACTACTCTAAAGTGATCTGGGTAAAAGCACTAAAGATTTTGTCTCTTTGTACTTGGATCTGGATATTGAACTTGGATTTGGGAAAAAGTCTCTCCCATCACCTTAATTTGGATAGATTTCCAAGGGCTTATCATGGTTTACAAGCATAGCTCCAAATGAAGTCTAGCTCTTTAGGTATGTATGATTGCAGGACAGGTACAAATAGAAGAGGATTATATTTTTTGTGTCTTGTTATTTCCCAGCTAAATATAGAAGACAATAGTCAGTGCAAGTCTTGAGTTATTCCACATTAGGTATTCTGCAAAACAGGCTCTTCTTGGGTAGTAACTTTTAATAATCAGAAGTCTGGTGCCATATTTTGGTTAATGCCATCTAATTAGCTGTTGCCTGGCATGCTTGGTTAGTTAGATTATTTTCTCAGTCTGAACTAGGAGGTGATAGAAACTGGAGGTAAAAGATAAGACATTTCCTGCTCATAAACACCTTTAAATCATATCAAATAAAAGCAGATAAATTATTGGAAATTATAGTAGATAGAAAATTGTGGGTTGCCAGTAACTGGCTCTAAGCTCTGATTCCTTTACTAACATTTTTATTTATCTTCAGCTATTGTATTACTGTTATCATCTTTTTATTTTAAAGTACTTTTTTTTGGCATCTCTTAAGGCAAGCCTGATGGTGATGAGCTCCCTCTGCTTTTGTTTATCTGAGAAAATCTTCATCTGAGTTTTTCCATGTATAGTTTTCTTGGTTGGCAGTTTTTGCTTGTAGCACTACTATTATATCATCCCACGTCCTTCTGTCCTATATGGTTTCTACTGATAATATATATATATATATATATATATATATGCTGATAGTGTAATGAAGGATATTTTTGTACATGACAGGTTGCTTCTCACTGGCTGCTTTCAAAATTCTTTTTTTTCTAACTCTTGACAATTTGATCATAATGGCTTTCAGTGAGGATTTCTTAGATTCACAGTTGGCATCCTTTGGGGTTCAGCAATCTGGATGCCCATTTCCTTCCCCTGTGTGTTAGTCAGCTTTTGGTTACTATAAAATAGCTGGGATAAATCAACTTTAAAACAGGAAAGGTTGATTTTGGCTCATCGCTTTGGAAGCTTTAGACCATGACTGACTGGCCCTCTTGTTCTGGGCATGTGGTAGCACAGTACTTCATTGTAGGAGTTAGGAGTGCAGTTCAGGGGGCTCATTCACCTCCCAGTGGGGAAAAGAGAGAGAGAGAGAGAGAGAGAGAGAGAGAGAGAGAGAGAGAGAGAGAGAGAGATTAGGGTCCCAAAATTCTCCTGGAGGGCATGGCACAAGTGGCCTGAAACCTCCCAGTAGGCCCCATCTCCTAAAGTTTCTCCTACCTTCCAATAGTTCCACACTGAGGATGAAGGCTTGGATCTTTGGGGGACATTCAGATCCAAACTATTATACCCATGCTTGAGAAGTGTTCAGTCATAATTTCTTTGAATACAGTTTCTGGTTCTTTCTCTGCTGCTCTCTTCTTCTTTAGTAACTCCCAATTATGTTTTTGGTTGGCTTGATGGTATCCTACAATTATGTTAAGCTTTCTTCCCTCCTTTTTGTTCTTTTTGCTTTTCTGACTTATTTCCAGTGTCCTGTCCAAGTTCACCAATCCTTTCTTCCGCTTGTTCTAGTCTGCTGTTAAATTTCTGCCGTGAATTTTTCAGTTCAGTTATTGTGTTCTTCAGCTCCATTCCTATTGAGTTTCTGTTTGGTACATTGTTTGTATTTTCTGTCTCTTAGAAGTCTCACTTTGTTAATGCATTGTTCTCCTGATCTACGTGAGCATCTCCATGAAAATTACTTTTAATTCTCTGTCAGGTAAAATCAAAAACCTCTGTTCCATTAAGGTCATTTTTCTGGAGATTATTTTATTCCTTTATTTGGAACATCTTGCCCTGGCATTTCCTTTTCCTTTGTTCCCTATTCTATGTCTTCACATGATACAAAGTAGGCACCTTATCCAGTCTCTAAGACTGGCCTCCTACAGGAAAAGAACCAACCAATTTTCTTGTCCAGAGACTCTGGAATCCTCTATCAACTCCTTTTCTTCTCAGGGAGAAGCAGGCAGTTGTATTTTTTATTCATTAGATTTGTGCTGAGCCAGGGATGAGGGAGAGCTATGACATCAACCAGTTCATGTCATTGTCTCTGTTCTCCAGGTTGCTAGATTGTGTGGGACCCATCAGAGATGCAGGACTGGTGATACTGCTAGGATTTTGAATGTCTCTGGAAAAGTTGTGGCACTGGTTACATGGGTAAACTCTTTTCCTCCCCAGGAGGAGGCTAAAGGCTGCTTAATCTATGCTGAACTAAGGATCAATGACAGCTACCTCTCCAAGCCACTGCCTCCCTCTCCTCAGGCTGACTAGACTGTGCCAAGTCTGTCAGTACTCAAATACTTTAAAAAACAGTCCTCTCTACAGTTTCCCCAGAAAATTTATGGTGCTGTGAACTACCAGTTCTTCTGGGTGAAACTGGGAACTAAGGAGTCTCTTGATTGTATGGTGCTGTGTTGGGGCAGTGTCTCCTGCAATAGGATGTCTTAATTGCCCTACTGATTTTGGTGAGTCTATTTTCACATTTTCTGTGCAGGGGTGCAGAAGCCTTTCAATCAGTTTCTGATTTTCTCACAAGGTGAATTTGTCTATGAATTGTTGCTAACTCAGTATGTTTGTGGGACAAAGAGTACAGCCTTCCTACTGTTATTTTACTAACATCCCTCCATTTCTTTTCTTTTCTTTCTTTCTTTTTTTCAATTGAGAGTAACAGTTACTGGCATGGAATTGCTATTACTTTTTGGTGGGTGTGGAAGGCAGGGAAAATGGAATTTAGCCCACTGCAGTGGTGCATGCCTGTAATCCCAGTGGCTTAGGAGGCCGAAGCAGGTGGATTGCAAGTTCAAAGCCAGCCTCAGCAACTTAGTGAGACCCTGTCTCAATATAAAACATTAAAAAAAATGGGCTGAGGATGTGGCTCAGTGGTTAAACACCCCTGGGTTCAATCCCTGGTACCTAAATATATAAATAAAACAGAACATTAGCTCCTCTTTCAGATGCTCTGTTTGGATGATACATACAGGTAAAGAAAGAGTCCCTGAAGTTGGAAATGATTGCCTCAAAGAACATAGGTACTATCTATTACTATGTGCCTAGAGAGATTTGGTAAGTATGAGCAAGTTGACCAGAGTTGAGTCTCTGAGAGTTGGGTTCAAAAATTTTAACTGAAAAAATTGATACTTCATCAGTTGTACTAAAATACTCTCTGAAGAAAGACTGAATTATAAAGAGAATCCAGAAGGTTGACAAGTAAGGATCCTAGAAAAATGCAATCTCTTTTTCTCAAGACAAAAAAAAAATATGGAATCTGTACAACTAGTAATCATTGTTCTCTAAGGAAGTGGGATGGAATATTAAGCTTTTATGATTTAGACAGTACATTACTCAGAACTATTTCCCTTCCTTGGTATGAGTCCATTTTCTTTCTTTCTTAAAAAAAAAGAACATTGAATTACTGCTATGTGCCAAGCTCTGTGCTAGGTAACTTGGTATAATGCAGAAACAAAATTGGATCAGTCCCTGGCCACATGAAACTTAGAGAAGCTTAAATATGGTTACAGGAAAGAGTGCATTGTTCTCAGTGCCACTTGATTATTTGGGATTCTGATTTATCCATCAATCTAGGATAATTTGATTAATGTAAGTCCCCAAGAAACTATTATCTAGGTACATGAATTAAATTGAGATTCTAAACTTCCTAAGCTGAGGGTCAATCTATGGTGCATGAAGGCCCAGTGAAGGCACCATCCACTTTGGTGTTGCCTGTCAGGGCTTGTCAGGCATCTTCTGAGAATTCTAACTCATTCTCATTCATTTTAGCAGTAGGGTGCAAGTTCTTATACCAGTTCATACATAGCATAACACAGATGTCCTCTGGGAATATGAAAAATGAACATTGATTTTTGTTTGTTCAGCTTATATAGCTGCATCTGGTATTCCCAGGTGGTCTCTCATACACTGTTTTTGTTCTTCATAGCAAAGTCTGTTGACCTGCCCCTAACATTCCCGGTGGTGTGCATATATGACTCTGGAAAGGTAAAACAGCAGATAGAGGATGCTGGAAACAGATGGCAAGATAGGGATTCTTCAAATTAGAATAACTGGCATTAGAAGGCAATGGATATAATCCAACAGTTAAAGAAAGTGTAATTAAAACCATGATTTCTCAGCATCCATCAAGTTTTTTACATTCCAAATTTCAAGAATTCATTCTATATTTTTATTATTTTATATTCTGAAAGCATTGATCTAAATCTATCATGTGATTACAAATTTCCTGAAAAGTCATAACATCCTCACAAATTATTCATTTACTTAAGATTAAATGTTATACTGGTTATTATATTCTCTAATAAATCCTTTTATTGATTATTTGTACAAATGATTTACACATATAACTGCACTTTCAGCTTGCTGCTTATTAAGTCCTTAAAAGATGAGATTTAAAAATTGCTCAAGATAATGTATTTTACATGAATCAAATGGTTTAAAAGCAACTGTAAAAGAAGCAAATCTTGCATCTATTTAGAATTGCTGAATTCCATCTATGTGATTTAAAGTTGTTCTCTATTTTTACTCTGCAACTTTTACCCACACTGCAGAACTATATGTTTTCCTTAATTATTCTGACCCTACAGTGAGAATAAGGTAGCACAAACACACTTATGCAGAAAACTCACATTGGACTTTGCTAATGCATGCAAAAAAAATGTTTCTAAGGCTTCCTTTTTTTGGCCTTTCTACCCCCACCTCCATGGCAGGACACAGCTCTGGAAGTGATCAATAATATATGGCTTCCCTTTGAAGGCCATGGTCCTAGTTGTAAAAGACTTCAACCTGGAGTAGATATTTATTTTCTATGTGCCTACAAAATATATGCTCATTAATTTTGAAAAAGTTTCATTTTAGCACTGTTGTTCTTCATAATAATAGTAGTAATATTACTACTGCTAAAAATTGGCACCCTGTATATATTAAATCCTTGATTGTTATAACACCACATTGTTATGGAGCATGGTAAGTCATTACTCACATTAGACTCATTTAGGATACAAATAAATTGCAAAGAAAATACAAATACAATTCCAAAACAGCTAAAATGTAAGTGCTTACAACGTGGTAAGCACTATGTCACATGCTTTATGTATATTAACTCATTTAATCCTCATGACAATTTTGTAAAATAAATATTACTATTCTCCCTACTTAAAAAAGGTAAAGTTGGTGGAGTCACAGAGAGACTAAGTAATTTGCCAAGGCTGATATGGTAAACCACAGTGTCGAGATAAAAACCAAGGCGTTCTGGCTGCAGCACTTGGATGTCTACCAGGCTATGTTAACTGCTTGGTGATTCCACAGAATCACAAAACTAACCTAGAAGAGAAATCAGAGATCATTTATTATAATTCTTTATAAGTTACATAATCACTAAATAGTGGGCCCACAGGCTTGTGGATAAAACTAATATTGCAAATAGTACTGATGGGTAGCATTTATACCACATCAATAGAGGAAAGGGGCTTTAGGTCTCACCATAAGAATGTGCCTGTAGGAGACAGATGTACCACACCCAGACATCTTTAAGCATCATCATCTAGCACACTTCTGACTGTCGTTTTGCTTTTTATGTCCAACTGCCCAAAGGAGGAGAAGGCTCTGATCACAAAGACATGATTATTCTGATCCCTGAGAAAGCAATATCATTAGTAGGATGGTATTTATCCGCATCTCCTCTGCCCCAAGAATCAAACAAATCACATACACCCCTAACCATCCTACATTAGATGTCAAGGGGAAACTAAATGACCAGCCCCTACCACCCTATTCTCAAAGTCCCACCCTCTTCCTGCTGCACTTGGAACAAGCCAGCATGTCTTAGGATGAAGTGTCCCCAAGACTTTCCATCTTCTCAAACAACTAGAGCCCTGGTGGTTCATCCTTGTGTTTCTAACCTATGTCCTCCAGCACCTCAGGCCCTCCAAGTGAGTCAGAGTCACAATTTTTTTTAAATCCTAAAACAATAACAATAGGTATATCAATATTATACTGTCATTATGATGGGGAACCTGGGGCCCAGAGAATTTAGATAACCAAGGAGACAAAGCTAGAGCTGGGCAGGACTAAAGTCAGTCTCCTGATTTCTCGTTCTATGTGGCCTCCTGGTGGTTTACTGCCAATAGCCCAGCTTCCAAAGGAACCACCATCAAAGTGGGCTCCCTTCCCCTCCTTCCTTCCCCTCAGAGGAAGAAATACAATGATCTAACAGATTCACCAAGTAACTCAAGAACTGAGTCAGGGGCTGGGATATAGTTCAGTTGGTAAAGTGCTTGCCTCACATGCACAAGGCCTTGACTTCAGTCCCAAGGGGGGGAAAAATGTGAGTCAGAAAAAAATTGTCTTACCTGTATTGTAGAATGGTTTTCAAATTTGTTCTTACAAATATTTTCAGAAAAGATGACCCTGTCAAAAATTATTCTACTTTATCTAAATGCCATGACTGCATTACAAATACACTGAAGAAGTCCATGTAAGGCTCAGTTGCAATTCTATGAGATGATAAAAATAAGTATGGGAACTTTTGAAATACTTTGTTCCATCTACCACTGGCAAATTATTTTTGAGGCACACCACAAACCTTAGAATTCTGCTTTTCTAGACAATATTGTGTATGAATTTTACTATACAGGCTTGTGAGGACACAGAAATTGGCAACATAACACTCTCACATAAAAATATTGTTTATAAGCATTTCTAAGGAATATACTGTACTTGTTGCATATTTTTTATTGTCTCTGAAGGTTCCTAATTATATATGTGCATGCCTATTATCATGTGATATCAAATGAAGTTGCTACTTTCAATCTAAAGTTTTAGAGGTAAGTGGCCAAAATTTCATATGTATGCACACATATACATCTGTATGTATAATTATATATTAGTTACTATGTTCTACAAGTCTTGTAAAGGAATGTGAAAGGAAGAACATTCTGGTTAAAATATACTTTCAGTATTCCCCCTTTATCTGTGGGTACAATCCACTGGTTAACCAAAACTAAGGAGAGTACCAAACCCAATACATACTGTTTTTCCTACAGAAACACACATGCCTGTGATAAAAATTTAATTTATAAATAGGCACAATAAGAGATTAACAATAACTAATAATAAAAGAAAACAAATACAATATACTGTAATAAAAGTCACATGAACGTGGTTTCCCTTAATCTCTGCTCCTTTTCTGTACTCACCCTTCTTGTTGACCATAGGACTAAAATTGGAAAGTGAAACCACAGATAAGAGGGGGACCACCATATTGTCATTCAAGTTAAAAGCCATGTGTCACTTTAGGAACCATCTTTCTAAATCCACAAGTCAAGAACAAAGAGTCAACATTCTATTTCTTAAGTTTACCTAAGAGACAGAGTGATCTGGCCAGTTACAACTTTCCAAAATCTAAGTTTAAACTAAGTTTCACAAGGCATGGGCTATAGCAGTGAATTGGAACCTGAGAAGAAACAGCAGGTCTGGAAAGGCCAACCATTGACAGCAGTCTCTGGACCAACTGTCCCCACAACAGGTGCAACAGATGGTCAGAGCTCAGCACCCCAAGGCCTGGATTTTGCTTTTTTTTTTTTTTAAATTTAACCAGTAGGCTTAAAGCAAACACTTATTTTGGTGAATTGTGTTCATCTTTTCGAAGCCAGAGGGCATTAGTTATGGCTCCCTTTTCAATGATCTGGTTGTTTATAGTGGAGAGACCAGAACATTTCAGGTCATGCCTCAGTGTTTAGACTGTGAGAAGAAAGAGCAGTTCAAGCCGCTGCAGGGCCAATTTGGGATCTGCTGAGATATGTGCTGGATTTTGTGTTTTTCCTTTAATAAATTGATTGAAGTTTGACTCCTTTGCTTTGGAAGTAATAACCTCTATGATGTGGGAGAAGAGACGTTCTACTTCTTAAGTTGCAATGATATCTGCAGAATACTCTGGAAAAAAATGTCTAAGGCAGTGATGTTGAAAAGATATAATGAGGGGACTCCAATTTAGCATATAATAGGAAAATCTAGTCACTTGCTTACATTGTTAGAATCATCTAGAAAAAAAAGTAAGTGGAGATATAAAAACAGGATATATAAAAATGTGAGCATTTAGAATCCCTGATTTAAAATCTAAATGATATCTTAAAAGACCTCAAATATATGAATTGTTTTGTTAATGGCAGAAACAGAGGTAATAATCTCTTTTCCACCTCTATTACTTATAAATAAAACAAGAAGGCTTCAAGATAAAAACTATACAAAGAAAATCTTTCTTGCCATCTTTCTTACCAAAGGAACAGGAAATGCAGGGACTTATCACAGAATTTTAGAATAGGTAAAACCCCAAATGAGTTCACAAGAATTCCTTGTACAACTTGCCTCATAGATGTCAAAAAGCTTTTCCCAAAGTGCTTTCAGAAGTGAGAAAATCACCATTTCAAAGGGCAAGTCATTCTGTTTTCAAATAACTTGTCATTAGGCTGCTCTTTCTCATTTTAAGGTAAAATCTGTAACTTCCATCCCTTTTGGTCTACTCTCTGGGGCTATAAAAATAAATTTGTCCCTCTTCTATATTATAGCATGCTGGGTATTTAAAGTTCACTCTTGTATTCTGCCCAAGTCTCCACCCTTTCCTGGTAAGTATCCCATTTCCTTGAGACATTCATAACATAACAATGTTTCATTCCTTGCTCATCCTCCCCTGATTGTCCTCAAGTCTGATCTTTTGAATGTACCTGAGTGTTTCCCCTCTTAAATAAGCAAATGTTCTCTCCCTCTGTCTCTTACCTCCTTGTTTTCATTTTATTTCTCTTTTCTTCATTAAAGTCAACTTTGTGTGTGTTTGGGGTACTGGGGATTGAACAAGAGCCTTATGCATGCAAGGCAAGCACTCTACCAACTGAGATATATTTCCTGCCCCTAAAGTCAACATTTTTTCTTAAAAGAGTATTTTCTGCTTACTTTCCCTACTTCCTCCCTTCTAATATCCCTGAAATCTGGTGCCCATTTTCATATCCTGCTGAAATTATACAGAAAGATATCACTGTTGACCCTTGAAGGTGAGTTGGCAAAGGGGCCAGAGAATGGACTGAGGTGTCCAACAGATGTGTGTCCCTGGATCCACCTATCGCTAGTTGTATGACCTCTACGACTCAGTCTTGGTTTCTTCATGGATAAAATACACTGTGAGATATAATCAAAGAATGTTATTTGTATGTATAAATATGCCACAATGAAACCCATTATTCTGTATAATTGAAACAAACTAAGAAAGACAGAAAAAGTGTCTTAAAGCTAGCCTGTAGTTGGTGACCAGCAGCTGTGACAGTCAGTCATTTTTTTAAAACATTTATTTCTAACTGACAAATACTAATTGTATGTATTTATGGGGTACAATTTGATGTTTCCATACATGTATATACTGCAGGATAATAAATGAGGCTAATTAGAATATCTATCACCTCAAAAATTCATCATTTCTTTTATGGTGAGAACATTAAAAATTGTCTATTTTAGCTATTTTGAAATGCACAATATATAATTATTAACTATAGTCACCCTATACAATAGATCACCAGAATTTGTCCCCTGTATCTAGCACTAATGCCCTGGCCACTGACCAATGTTTTGTGGAAGTCATTAGTATTATTTCCCCTCAGCAATGGCAGTTGTCTTAGTTCATGTGTGCTGCTATAACAAAATATATAAAGAACAAACAGCTGGACACTTCTGTGTATACCTGTATACCTGTAATCCCAACTACTTGGGAACCTGAGACAGGATGATCACAAATTCTAGGGCAGCCTGGGCAACTTAGTGAGACACAGTTTCAAAATAAAATAAAAAGGGCTGGGATTGTAGGTTGGTGGTAGAGTGCTTGCCTAGCATGGGTAAGGCCCTGGGTTCAATCCACAGCACTGCAAAGAACAGACATTAATTTTCTCATGGTTCTGGAGGCTGGGAAGTCCAAGATCCAAGCACTGTTAGGTCAGTGTCTGGTGAGAACAGCTCTGTGCTTCCCAAATGGCTCCTTGCTGCTTCATTCTCTGGTGGGAAGAAACTCTGTGTCATCAAAGGGCAGAAGGCAGAAGCAAAATCCAGTTGAACACTGTGTGAAGCCTCCTTTAAAAGGACCTTAATCCTTTTCACTTGGGGAGGAGCTGTCATGACCTAATCACCTTTTAAGGACCCCCACCTGTTAATACTGTCGAATTGGCTGTTAAGTTTTGACACATGATTTTTCAAAAGAAGCACTAAAGCCACAGCAGCCATCAAAACTCCAGTGTGTGCCAGGTGCAGTGGCATAATGCCTATATTCCCAGCAACTTAGGAGGCTGAGTTAGGAGGATCACGAGTTCAAAGCCAGCCTCAGCAAAAAATGAGGTGCTAAGCAACTCAGTGAGACCCTGTCTCTAAATACAATACAAAATAGGGCTGGGGATGTAGCTTAGTGGTTAGGTGCACCTGAGTAGTTCAATCCCTAGTACCAAAACAACAACAATAACAACAACAACAACAACTCCAGTGTGCATTAGTATTACCTGGTAGGCTTGTTAAAGCACAGATTGCCAGGCCCTATCCCAGAGTTTCTAAATCATAGATTGCTGCATCCTTCCTTCAGGTTTGGGGTGGGCATGAGAATGTGCATTTCTAACAAGCTTTCTGGTGACACTGCCTCAGAAGTCACACTTTGAGAACTGCTTAGTCTATGGTTAGCTATTTCTTGGTCCTTATAGCCATGGATACACAATATCCCATGTTTTTTTTTTTCCTTCCTTCTTTGAGATACTGTAGTCTTCTATTTGCTTCCTACTTCTTTGATTATTCCTTCCCAATCTGCCTTTTCCTTGTTTACAGATAACTTCCTCCTTCAAGTTGTTTTTCTCCTCTTTTCACCTGCATCTTTGTATTGTGTAAAATTAGATTCAATAGCCAAAACAATGGTTTAAACAACATGAAAGACCACTTCTATCTCATGTTGAAGTCTGGATGTGAGACTGAGAGCAGGAGAATGAATTCTCCAAATTCTGCTTCTTGGCTAATATTTCTGGGACATTATAGTCCTGTGATCCATACAGTAAGTAAGCATATAGACACAATGACTGGTTTTGAGGATTTCACTCAACTTTCCCAGTTATTCTCTGATATGCATGCATCAGGGCATAGATTTTCATTAGACCAACGTTTTCAAGCTATGGGTCAGGATTGATTAGAGATCATGAAATTATTTTAATTGATCACAACCAGTGTTATAAAGAAGGAGGAAAAAGAGGAGGAGGAGTTGAAACAGGCTAGAATAGATATCAGAATTTGTCATATCAAAGGTGCCATAACATATATTGGAGAAAAGATAGCCTCTTCAACAAATAGTGCTGGGAAATTGGAAATCCACATGTGACAGAATGAAATTGAACCCCTATCTCTCACCCTGAACAAACCCAAATCAAAGTAGATCAAGGACCTATGCTTTACACAAGAGACCATGCATCTACTAGAAGAAAATAAAAGTTCAACGCTCCATCATCTCATCACAGGAACCAACTTTCTCAATAAGACTCCTAAAGTGCAAGAACCAATAAATGTGGTGGTATCAATTATAAAGCTTCTTCATAGCAAAGGAAACAATAAAAAACGTGAAGAGAGAGCCTACAGAATGGGAGAAAATCTTTGCCACCTTTACTTCAGATATAGCATGAATCTCCAGAATACATAAAGAACTCAAAACACTTAAAAACCCCAAATAACCCAATCAATAAATGGGCTAAGGAACTGAAAAGACACTTCAAAGAAGAAATACAATCTATCAGCAAATGTATGAAAAATTTCAACATCTTTAGCAATTAGAGAAATGCAAATCAAAACTACACTGAGGGCTGGGGCTGTAGCTCAGTAACAGAGCGCTTGCCTTGCATGTGTGGGACACTGGGTTCAGTTCTCAGTACCACATAAAAATAAACAAAATAAATAAATAAATAAATAAAGGCATTCTGTCTATCTACAACTACAAAAAGAAAAAAAAACCAAAAAACAAAAAAAAATTACATTGATCTTCTATCTCACTCCAATCAGAATGGCAATTATCAAGAATACAAGTAATAATAAATGTTGGTGAGGATATTGGGATATGCACTCATATGCACTCATACATTGCTGGTGAGACTTCAAATTGGTGCAACCCTCTGAAAAGCAATATGAAGATTCATCAGAAAATTTGGAATGGAACCCGCCCATTGACCCAGTTATTCTACTCCTTGGTATACCCAAAGGACTTAAAATTAGCATACCACAGAGACACAGACACATCAATATTTACAGAATCTCAGTTCACAATAGCTAAGCTATGCAATTAACATAGGTGCCCTTCAACAGATGATTGGATAAAGAAAATGTGGTATGTATACACAAGGAAATGTTACTCAGTCATAAAGAAAAATGACTTTATGACTTTTGCTATAAATGAATGGATCTGGAGACTCTCATGCTAAGTAAAATAAGCCAATCCCCCAAAACAGAGGTCAAATGTTCTCTCTGATATGCTCATGCTAACACACAATAAGGTATGTGTGTATGTGGGAGAATAGAAGTTCAGTGTATTGTACAAAGGGAAATAAAAGGAAAAGAGAGGGGATGGGAATAGGAGAGACAGTAGAATGAATGGCACATAACTTTCCTATGTTCATGTATAAATACACAACCAGTATAACTCCACACCATATACAACCACAAGAATGGGCTCCTAACTTATATTCCATGTATGTATAATATGTCAAATACACTCTATTTTCTTGTATATATAAAAAGAATAAATACAAAAAGAATTTGTTATATATTTTAAGATTCATTATTTTTATGAAATTTGTTGGTGTGATATATCTATGTCCATGTGTACGGTGTTACAAAGTAAGATGTATTTCTTACTATGAGCCTTGGTCAAAAACAGCCACCGCTTTTGTCCTCAGGGAATGGAAATATAAGAAGCTTATCTTAATGTAATATTTTTACCCACTGAATTTTAACTCATTTCCTCAGTTCTTTTGAAGAGACAACAATCAATTTGGCTGATCCTGTTTCTCAAAACATGATCTGCCTTTGAAAAGCTCATATTCTTGCATTGAAAGTGGCAGAACTATATAGTATGAAAGAGTCAACATGCCGCACAATTTTATAGGAGTTCAGAGTAGGAAGTAATTCATTTTGCCACGAGAGTTTCCTAAGAAATGTGTTCACAGTTAGATGTGGGTGATTCAACAACTTCTCCAACAATTCTAATTCTGAATTGTTTTTATTCTTGGAGGAGTTATACGGTTATATGCCTTTTTAGATAATGTCCATTGCTTTCAGTACCCCAGATTATGCCATTCAGACTTACTGGATTGTTTAGGGTATTTCTACTACCATATAATTGTATTCACCTTTTTCTTTCTTTTTTTTGGTACTGGGGATTGAACCCAAGGTCCATTAACTACTATGCCACATCCTCAGCCATTTTTATTTTTATCCTTTGAGACAGGGTCTCACTAAGTTGCTTAGGCATTCACTAAGTTCCTGAGGTCAGTTTTGAACTCACAATCCTCCTGCCTCCACCTCCCAAATCACTGAGAATTTTACTTTTTAAGAGATGATATCTTAAATACTAGACAAAGCACCATTGGACATCTACATATTTGTAAGAATTTACATGTTTGTAAGAATTAAATTTTTAAAAAACCACAAATATGAGAAATCTTTTTAGACTAAGATTTGGAGGCTAAAATAAGGTCAAAAAACTCAAGAATGGTTTTCATCAATTACTGAATTTTTACTACCTAGAGTCAGTGTGGCAGCAGCTAAGGCTTCAGCTAGTTTTAGGGGTAACTGAAATGCAGACTTGATAGCCACTAGTTTGGTCTTTTTTTTTTTTCCTGTGTACATTGCTCTTATTCTCACACAGCTTTCAATACACAGGAAAGAGATGATAGCAGCTTTTCTTCTCATTCCCCCCCACACACACTCTGCACCACTGAAGAGGCATCAAATTTCTCTCTATATAAGATCCAGATTAACAATCAAACACTAAGACTAAGGAAATTGTAATTACCTCAAGAGAAGTTATCAGACCAATAAATTGTGTCAAGGGTGTGTGATTTTCTTATGAATCCAGTTTCTGTCAGATGAACGTCCCTGGAACGATATGTGGTGGTGACTATTTAGGATTCCTCAGCAAAGGACAATTTCTCTTGCAAGCATGTAGCTAAGTCGAGGAAGTGATATTCACAGGAACAGGTGATATTCTGGATGAATCAGACTCTGATCATTCGCTAGCTAGTAAGGATCTTACACACATTACTTAAGAGAATCCAGCAACGGTGTGCAAAGAATACTTAAAAAACAGCTCAGTTTTCCATCAAATTGTTTTGCCCCCCAGGTATAGAAATACTCTAATTTGGGGTTCATCTCTGTGGGTTGATCATTTTTGAAGAGAAAACAGACAATCTGGCCTCACTTGTCTTGTTGCTATTGAAGGAAGGAGGTTTTAGATTCTATAGAACATACTATCAGAAAACTCTGTGAAAAGGTTTACCTTGAATTTTTCTCTGTAAAATTGCTGACTTGACCTATTCTCCCCATATGGGCCGACCCTCATTCTCTGCTGCTCCTAACAGCTGCTCTGAAGGTTACAGAGTCTGTTGCTTACACAGCTGCTTTAGCAGACAGTGGCTTCGGCATAGCTCCAGCCTTTAGGATGTTGTTAACCCCTTAACAGCTGTTTCAGAAACCTGACTAGAGAAGCTTATTTTATACACAGGAGCGTTTGTTCTGATTCACTTTCAATCAATGATACTGATGATACTGATCCTTACTTGCAATTACACATCCTTTCACAGGTGAAATAACAAGTTGATTTGATTTCTGGCCACTACAGTTCCTTGTACATGTGGGACAATAGGTTGATTTGATTTTTTAATATTTATTTTTTAGTTGTAGTTGAACACCATATCTTTATTTATTTACTTATTTTTATGTGGTGCTGAGAATCGAACCCAGGACCTCGCACATGCGAGGCGAGTGCTCTACCGCTGAACCACAGACCCAGCCCCTTGATTTGAGTTTTTTTACATGTTAGTTGGATCCCCCTTTCTTCTTCTGTCACACCTCTGGACTCAACTTATGTTTTCAGTTTATCCTTCTCCCTTAACAATATTTCCTTTAAAAAATCCTCAATATTAAAAAAAAATAAGCTCTGACATGTTACAATTTCTTTTAATATTTTTGTTTACAGATGGGAATCACAATTCAATTTGTCAAATGTTGCTGCTTGAGATAGAACAGGGAAAAGATGGATTGTTAGCTGTCATTTCAGACTGGTAACATGCTTAGATGTATTGTAGTGACAAGAATATGAGAAGTAGACTGGATTGTAGAAAGACAAGAAAATTGTCTGCAAAACAACCCACAATTGAAGGGCTCTTAAATGTGATGGTTTTATTGACATCATTTGATATAAGATAAAGAGTGTGTAAACCCTATTTCAGTCTGCTCCAATCAAGGAATAAACAATTCAAGATGTTTATTCAAGTATTTATCATGTCAGGCATGTGCTAGTCACAAAGGTACAGAGGTAAACAAGACCAACATTGTTCCTGATATGATGGAGCTTGCTATTTAGAGAAAGAGACATTGAATAAATATTTTCCCCAAGTTAACAAATTACAAGTCTTATGAGTGCTATGAAATAAATGTATAGGATGTGAAGAATGGATAGAGATCCAAGCCTACATGGATCAATTAATAGACACATTTTTATTAAACATTTATGTTATGTTTCATACTTTATTAACTGTGAGGCTTGCTCAATAACTATTAATAGTATTTTTGACAGTAACAATAGCAAACATTTCTTAAAGGTTATGAATCAGGCACTCTATGAAGTACTTTTCATGTGGTATCTCATATATCCTTTACAAACTATTGAAGTTATGAAGAAACTGAGACTTATAAATTTTTCTAGTACCTATGTTATTAATTATTATGCTATATTATATGGTGTGCATGTGGAGAGAAGAGAAGGTATTATACAAACACTTGGAAAACTGTGTAGGAATACATTATTGAATATCGAGTTTGGGAGTTACAGACTAGAAACAACTATCATCGGGTATGTCTTGGGAAATTTAAAGTAAAAGGAGAATGAAATAAGCTTTATGTGAGGTTCATTCATTCACCTTAGGATCAGAACAATAATCCTTTTTGCTGGACATCCTATAGGAGTTGTAAATATGATAAAACTGACATTTTCATACAAATGATCTGTTTGGGGATATAAACCTTATGAACCTTTTCAGAATGTCTTGACTACTTCCTTTCTTTCCTTGTTTGGTGCTCCATCTACACGGAGAGTCCTTCTATTTGGGACATGGATAAAATTCCTCAAGGTTGAGTATGGACTACATAGTCATGAACAATTGTCCAGGGACAGGTGTATACGGAGTTAGATCCTCTTGGAGTCAATCATGGAGAAAGGAGACTGATTCTCTCTCCTTTATTCTCCCAGCACCTAGTCAAGATCTGGTATCTCCTTATTACCTTTCCATAGGGTTTCCATGTGCTAGGTGAATGCACTCAGCCCATCTCTAGGATTATCATCCTAATCTTGCCATGAGCAACATGCTATAAATGTTTTGCTTTGCATTTTCACCTTGCCTGAATTCCTGTTTCCACCACCTTGTTGCTCCCAGCTGGTTCTTCCCTATGAAGGGTAGCATCTTAGTCCATGTTCTAGGCTCTGTTTTCTAGAAGACATGGGTAAAATAACATTGATGGTTTCAACTCCTTCAAACCAATATTTTATCCTATGTAGACATTTCTAATTTAGTTGGGGTCAAAAAGTTGAATCATATACCCATGAAAGTTGGTAGATGGGATAAAGACACATAGTCTGAGTGAACTTTGGAAAGCACCCAAATCTCACATCACAATGGAAATTCATTAGTCTACATTCATGCCTTACCACATTTTTGGATATAAATCACTTACTATAATGTTCTCAAAAAGTATCAGGATATTGGTGGTATGCAAAATAATGCAAATATATATGTAAGTTGATTGGTGATTGGTTATAGAACCCCAAGAATTCCCAGCTCCATAGGCTTGCCCTGAAGATTTCATTAATCCTTTTTGTTTTGTTTGCATGGTAATTATACCTTAATAAGTCTGTTTATTAAGAAACTAGCCAAAGACTTAAGAAAAGGAAAAAAAAGATACTTGAACATATACTTCACCAAAGATATATGAATAAGAAATAAGCACATGATATTGAACATGACTAGTCTTTAAATACACACAAGCAACATTACTTAAACACTTACTTGATTTTCTTTGTCAGCATCAATATTCTTATGTATAATAATGGAAAAGTTATACCATAAAACTTAACTAATTACTCTTTAGGGTTTAGTTTAAAAATTTTTTGTAACAATTTTTTCCCATACAAAAACTCTTTTAGGATTTTTTAACATTCATACAGTATTTCTCCAGTAACTTTTTACACATACAGTAAATTTATACTGCCTGTTCTAACTTCCCACAGTTATAGTTCCTCTGCAGTGTGAGGCATGTTTCCTGATAATAAAGAATAATCAAAGGGTTTCCCACATTCCTTTCAATTCATGGGATTTCTTATTAATATATACTTCTACATTTTTCCAAAGTGTAAGATAATAAATAAACCAAAACCCCACATTTCTGATATTTGTAAGATTTTCACACCTGGAAGACAATAGTAAAACACTAAGGATAAGACCTAGAGAGACTTCACACATTTTTTTTTTGCATCCAGAGGACTTGCATTTATATCCATTGTGTTCACAGGCTTGGTGTAGGCCTGAAGAATGCAGGGGAAGCTATCCCACCCTCCTCACATTCATAGTGCTTCTTCAGTATGAGTTCACACTCAGCAAGGTGTGAAGGCTGGGGGGAGGTTTTACTACATAACCTTATACTCACATCTTGTTTTTTGGGATGTGTATGTATATAAAGATTAAGTACAGCACATGGAATGGGCCAAGACTTTCCTGCATTCATTGCATTAATTCACATGATTTCTCTTCTACTGGAGTTTTTAAGATCTGAGGCTACTTTCACATAAATTAGCACATGTTCAGTAACTATGAGAAAGGAGGGTCTTCCCACATTCTTTTCTAAATATTCTTTCTAGTACAGTAAGGCACTCAGAATTACTATTTTCCCACATTACTAAGCTATGGATTCTCTTGAGTGCTGAACATGGATTGAGTAAAGGGCTTCTCACATCATGACAGCTGAAGGACATTCAGCAATGTGAGTTCTCATGTGCATTTGAAGGTGTGATGAAATAGTGAATTCTTGCCACATGTCTTATCTTTATGTGGCCTCTTTCCAGTATGTGTTCTTCTATGTTGACAAAGGTGTGAGGAATATCTGAAGGTTTTCCCATGCTCCTAATATTCAAAAGGCTTTTATAAACTGTGATTCTTAAATGTTAAGAAATGAGGATTGAACAAAGGCTTTCCCATATTCATTGCACTGATAAGTCCTCTCACCAGTGTGAGTTCTCTATGAATGAGATGTGAGGATTTAGCAAAGGCTTTTATACATTTACTAAATGCATAAGGCTTTTCTCCAGTGTGAACTCTCATGGGGATGTTAAGTTTTGATAAACGAGTAAGATCTTTTAAACGTTTATTACAAATATAGTGTTTCTCTCTTAAGTTTTCTATGTTTAGTAAGACCTGGATAATAAGTAAAGGACTTCCTAAACATCTTACATTCCACAAGCATCAGTCCACAGTGAGTTCTTGAATGTTGAGTAGGAGGTGAAGCCAATGTAAAGCCTTTCCCACATTCCTTACTTTTCATAGAACTTTTCTCCACTGTGTACAAGATCTGTGAAATGAGGAAAAGATTTCCTATACCCTGAAAAGCACATACTCAACTTTCGCCATTCACTAAGTATGAGAAGGAAAGGTAAACCTTTCTCACAGTCATGGCATTTATGTGATTTCTCCTTACTATGAGTTTTCTTGTAAGCCAAATGTGGATTTTGGCTGAAGACTGTTTACATTGATGACAGGAAGTTTTTCTGCAATATTAATTTTCTTGTGCAGAGTAAAGGTAGAATGTTTCATGAGACTTTTTCATGCTGACTATACTCATAAAGTTTCTTTCTAGGGTAAATTCTCCTGCAAGTTGTAATTTATAAGTATTCATTCAAGGCTTTTTTACATTGGCTAAATAGTTCTTCTCACATGTTGTTTCTCTCCATTTCCACCATAATGGATGTTTTTCCTTGCAAAGTTTACTGCTGAGGTGCTAACAATTTGGTATCAACACAAACCTTCCGGTCTTGGAGGACTTTCTCCACTGTCTTCAGCTCTTTTCTTTGTACCACCAACTGCAATTGCACTTTTCCAGCATCACATGTCTGTAGAAGTTTCTCTGAGTTTGGTCCTGCAAAATCCACTCCTCTTGAGTGAAGTCCATAGCCACATCCTTAAAGGTCACTGAGTCCTGAGAATAATTTGGCAGCCCCTGAGCCACCATCTTTCCTCTTTATATTTTGCCTCACAAAGACAGAAATGGTCTTGAAGATCTCACGGAGAGAGATCAATGGCTGGCATCCAGGGAGTCTAATAATGAAATCTGTCTGAACATTCCTACCCAAAGCCTCTTCAAACAGTGTCTCACTTTAGTGGACAGGTTAATCTCAACTTCTCTTGTTTAAGTAATAATGTAATCTTGCCTCATACCATGAATTATGAAGCAAAAGGAATTATTCTCTGTCATCATCACTTGTTGGTAACCTTTTGAAACACCAACTGCCATTTTGGTGGGGCCAGGTGGAAGTTAGGGCTGGAATCACCATGGCCCAGATGGCAAGGATGCTTTTCCTTCTGGAAAAGAGACATAAAGTTTGCTCTAGAGGCTTCAGAAATGGGGAGCACAGTGCATGGTAAAACCACACTGACCTGCCTGCTCCTGGGGACTGACACCCAGAATGGCTGCCTATATTCTGGGAGGTGCAACTGACCTGACTTCTCAGAGTAGGAACTGCAGCTCAGAACCACTGTTTTAGTCAAGTTTTTAGCTGCTGTGACTAAAAGATCTGACCAAAACAATTGTAGAGGAGGAAGAGTTTATTTAGGGACTCACAGTTTAGAGGACTCTGTCCATAGGCAGCTAGTTCCAGTCCTCGGGGCTTGAGGTGAGGCTGAACATCATGGAAGAATAGTGTGGCCAAGGGAGGGCAGCTCACCTGATGATCAAGAATCAGAGAGAGACTTGCCAGATACAAAATACATACCCCCAAACCACATCCACAATGCCCACCTCCTCCAGCCACACCCTACCCATTTTCAGTTACCACTCAGTTAATCACCATCAGGGGTTTAATTCACCCAATCATTTCTGCTCTAAACCTTCTTGCATTGTCTCACACATGAACTTTTGGGGGACATGTCATGTCCAAACCAGAACAAGCACCCATGAGGGCCAAGATTACCTGGAGTTTCCCCTTTAGACTATCCCACTCCTGGGGGCTGCTCCTGGGCTGGCAGGATGCTAAGAGTTCAATAATCCTTGAATATTGCAATTTTATATGACAGAAATTTATGGATCCCATTTATAGCACTATGGCCAGTTTTAAATACATTTCATACTCTTGTTACATATTAAAATAAATGGGCAAGTCACACACTGAAATGAAATGTGAATTTTAGAAGATAAAATATAAAGCTTCAAAGAAATTGTGTGCTTGCCATGGACCTGCTTTGAGATAGCATATCTAGTTCCTCCTAGAATTCTCACTTGTTGAGAGTAACTAGGTTGAAAAATGTGAGAAACACTCTGAGGGTATACATATCATTTTTATTCTACCAAATGTATTTGTACATCTCTAGAATGAATAAGAAACATTATTTCAAAAACTGACCTCATTTCTGTGTTCTAGAGGGAGGTAACAGAATTGCTTTTCAAAGGAAGATGCTTTGGTTTGGAATTTTTTTGGCAGAACCTTTGGTTTGTAAAGTTAAATAAATCCCAGAGGCTGTCTGGAAGGGAAAGGTTGAAAGAGAGGAATAAAACTCCTCCCTCTAGGAGTGTAAATATCTATTGTCATCCTATGCCGGTTGGCAACACTTGCAGATTATTGCAGGACTATGCAGCTTAGCTCGTGCTGGTTGATGCTAAGGGAAAAGGAATGTTTGGGCTCTAGACACAGGGGGAGAGGTTGGGCAAGAGCCAGATTCTTATTTGAACTGACACTGGTCCCAGCAACATAGCAGTTGGCTGAGGGCTATGGAGGGGACCATAAATAGAGGACTGCAACTAAAATGTTGTGAGCTGGTGGAAGGAGAAGAATGAGTTGATATTCAAATTTAGATTCTCCTTTTCTTTATTGAAAGTCTGCTATGTTTCTAAGCCTTTTGTTATGCTTTGGGGAATGGAGTTCTGTTCTTGGGGGCCATATGTTCCTGCAGAGTGTTGAGGATTATGTACAAGTCATAGATAAAAACACCAGACATGATGTTCCCCAAAGGAAACTTTGGAGACAGCAGCTTGGATGAGACAGCAACCAATGACAGAAGAAAGTAAGCATTTTCTGGCTGTTGTTAGAATTTCTCAGAGCTCTGGATTTCCTGAGGCAGAGGAGTTTCAATGTGCTAGTGTGGGTACTATAGTTTTTTAATATCACACAAAAGAGGGGAATCTGGGAATATATACATAATCTAGGTTATGTGTATATGGGGTTTTCAATGAAGATACAGCATGTTTATCACTGAAAGGGTACATGGAGTAAAAATACAAAAGAGGGATACAGATGTTGCACTCTGGGGGGGGGGTTGTTGGGAAGAATGTGGAATTTTGAAAGGATGTCTTATAGATGGAACATCATAGAGCAAGCAGAAAGGAGAATAAAGAGCAGGCAATGGGAGGGTTTTGAGAGGGAACATACCACTCTTCAACATCTGCCTATGCCTGGAGGCACCTTCTAAAAAAGACAAATCTGATTTCATCACGTATCTACCTGAAACACCTCAGTGGTTCCCCATGGCCTGGAAAGCAGAGTACAAAATTCTTAAGTCGCTTGATGGAACTGGCTGAGTTGGCTGATATCCAATTGTCCACCCACTCTGCTCTTTGTACTTCCCACATCGGCAATTGTGTATATTCACACATTTACCTCTTAAACTTTAATTTATTTACATTTGAGTCTTCAAATAAAGCTTTTCATCAACCTGCATCACTCATCCATCTCCTCTTCAATTCACCATTTACATGTCAGAGGGGCTGCTCTCTCCTCAGGATAAAACTTCCTTAGCCCTCCAGGTGACATGACGTCTGCCCACCAAAGATCCTCTGTGGCACTCTGTGCCTCCTCCTTCATGCTGTGCAGTCAGTATTTTCTGAGCCAGGCCCTGCCACAGAACAGCAGTATGGCAACAAGCAAAAGCCCTTGCACCCACGAGCTCTGAAGTGGGGGCCAGACTTTTCTTCCACTGTCTTGGGGGTTCTACCTTGGTCTCAGAATAAAATTGGCATAAGACAGACTGACTGGAAAAAAGCATAGAGCTAAAATTTATTTAATGTAAGTTTTACAGGATATAGGAGATCTCATAAGAAAATAAAGACCCAAACAAATGGCAAAATTTAAATGCTTTTTTACTGGATTGAACATAGAGGCCATTGCGGGAAAGTAGCTCAAATACTTGAGAAGGCTAATTGAAGATAAAAAATATTTTAACAAGGTCTGTTTAGGTGGAATTCTGTTGTTCCTAACTTCCTGTCCTTGATGATAGGAATGTTTCTTTTGGTATAGGGAGTACAGTGCATGGGAATTTCCTCTCTTGTTTTTAAGAAAGAGAAGGTGGGATTGGAATGTCCTTCTTGAAACTGCTATAATTTCAGGTGTCTTGAACTCAAAATAACCAATATGCCAGAGTGGCATACTTCGGGGTGGTGTATACTGAACTCCTTCAGCTTAGACTCATTACACTGCAATTATTTGCTTACAATTGGTATTATTAGTTGGACTCAGTGCCATGAGGGGGGCAGAGGACCACTGTGTACTATTTTATATTCCAGGATCCAGTATTGAACTTGAAATACTGTAGGTGCTTAGTGAATATTTGTTAAATGAGTGGGTGGTATAGACACAGGAGATTCACTGGTCTGGTTATAAGCACTGGAGGTCTTAAAATTCTTTGGCAGATAGTTTAAGTATGGTCTATGATATAAAACTATCCATCAATCTTGGAAAGCTATAAAACTTGCTAGGAATTATGACTGATATTAAAAGCTGGCTTGACCTGTTAGGTGGACAAATTTCAGGCTTTCTAGGCCAAATATTGATTTTAAATGTTTTAAAAGGATTTAATGTTGAAAGGAGAAGGATGGATCAAGAGCAAAAACACCATGACCCTAGTTGCTTGTTGGAAGCATTGGCTGGCCTCCATAAATTCTTATTGTAGAAAGTACTTCAAATGCAAGCTTATATTTGCTTGGGGCCAGCTACAGTTGTAAAATGCTTAGAACGATTATTTCTTTTATCTCCATTATCTACTGGCATGAGAGAATAGAACTAAGTAGGAAAACTAATTTTGCTTTCAAAAGTGTATTCTTTTGCAAATTAATTTTTAACTATAAATAAAACTGATTCTGAATGAGGATTTTCAAAGAGTAAAATAACTCTTCAATTCTAGACAGTAAATTCCTTGAGGACAGGGTCTGTACCGTATTCATCTTTGAACCCTCAGAACTGAGCACAGATCTTGGCAATAATAAATTATCCAGAAGTGTTATGTTTTCTTTTCATAAATGAAGAAATACAGCCTCTGGAGTAGGAAAGAAAAGTCCTTGCTATTGTTTAATTTATTTAGCATAGAGACCACAAATTAATTGGCTAAAGTTTTTTTTTTTTTGTACATTATTTTGATGTTGTCAATATAGCTAGGGAAGCAAGCAATCAAAATAAAAATTATTTTTGATTGCTTTAGAATTATGTTTACAGCTTACCTACCTCTACAAGGAAATCAATCATAAATGCAATAAAATAAAACACACAAAACAAAAACAATAGACGAGAAACTAGAGAAGAATTTCGCATTAAGAAGACATTCTTGAGAAAAGCCATAGGGATGTAGCATGGCACTTAGTTCTGAGTTCCTGTCAGTCAATGCCAAGAGCAAAGCATGGTGGATGCATGCTCTCATTGTCCAGCAGGAGGAACCATCACAGTTCATTGGGAGAGACAAACTTTTTCTTGGTTCTGAGATTGAGATAATTTATCATTTCAGTCTTCATGTCGAAGATGTGGAGAAAAATAGGGCCAGGATCCTTAAAGTTAATTATGTGAGGCCACTTCTATTTTCAGCAGTGGTTAAGAGATATGGACATGACATTCAATTATGGTTCTACAGAAGCAATTCCCTGAGGGTGAGATGAGTAGTTTACTATTTCTTTGGTCAGAGCATGAAACTCTTGAGAGGATTTGAAACTGAATATTTTTTTTTTATCTCTCTTGGATCTGTGTGAGAGCCCTAGGGATCAGTCCAGTTGTGTTAGAAGCCAAGGATAAGTTGAGGGTAAGTTTGTGGGGGTTTGGAGGGTGTGAGGGGATGAGGGCTTAAGGAAGGCTTCAGAACCCTACCCCGCCTCTACTTCAACCAGGTATTATATTTTGTGCGTGGTCATAATGTTTACTTTGAAAGGAAAGTTTTGCTGAGGGATATGTGAATTCGTAGTATGACGGGCTTTTATCAATTAATCTTTCCCTGGTTACTCTATTTAAAATACCCTCCTGCCCCAGCCCAGCACTCCTTATCTTCTTTCCCTGGTGTTTTGCAACAGAATATACCATAAGTTGCAACATAACTTACCATATAAACTATATAATTTATTTATTTATTTTGCATATTATGTTTAGAATTATAGTCAGGGTTATAGCAGGAAACAGTATTCTTGAACCGGGTGATTTGAGGACAGTATAATAAAAGAACTATTAACAATGGTGTGGGCAAGCTTCAGAGGAAACCATCAAGGGCCTCTCCATTGTGGCTGGCTCCAAGATGGTGGTGGGAGCCATTGCCACCACTATGTCTGTAGAGGCAAAGTGAAAGAGCTATCACTGGGATGGAGAGTGCCTCTAGAGAGGAGGGCAGTATGGAGAGGGGCTGCCTTTGGGAGAAGGATGTAGCCATCCCTCAGTGAATGAGCTCCTCTACTTTATTCTCTTGTTCTCTGATCAAGTGTCTCCCATTGGCTAAATCCAACGGGAAGCAGGAGGGCAAATGAAGTTGTTGATGCAGCTTCTTAAAGATCAGCCTCACCAGGCACAGTTCTGGGTGGAGACTGGAGAGTGATCAGAAAGTGCATAAAGAAGAACACTCTCTATTTCATTTGCTGTCTTTATCCTACTATAATGCAAGATCCCCCAGGACTGTTTTATTCTCTATTGATACAACCCTGTGCCTGGTTCAGGGTTGATGCTCAATAAATACTTCTTGAATGGTGGAAAATCCGTTGTTTTAATGTGAGTTTAAAAACGTGACTAAGATTTAAGGTAATTAAAGCCTACTTATATCACCACAGGAGATACTTTTTATGTTGGTTCTTTATGTCTCTCTGGTTTATATTAGTAATAACAGATGGTTGATCCTCAAAATATATAAAGCATATACATATATGTATAATTTGAGTGGGTAGCCCTAAAATAATGTTAAAATAGCTTAAAATTACTATACTATTAACTCTCTTGAATTGGCCTTCAACTAGATTTTGCATGACTCTATTTAGAAGAAGAACCTCCTATATAGGTATTTTATATATTAGCATAATTCAAATCATCAAATCCTCTTTGTGCTATGTAGGCCTCATGTTGCCAAGGACAGTATTATTTTCTAAAGTCCTATTCATTTCACTACAGAAATAAACATTGCATTAAATGTCAAGTATAACAACATTTATACAGCTAAACTGGTAAAGATTTATCACAGAGACAACTGTTTTGAACACCCTTCTGTTAGAGAGAAAGAAAAAAAGGAAGGTCAATGATTTATTTGAATGGACAGATGGGTCATAATGTATTCCTTCAAAAGTGATCTAATTTGGCCTCTGACAGGCTGTGAAAAGAAGTGACTCAGAATACAGTGTCCTTCACTGACACAAATGTGGGGTTCCAGTGGAGGAGCTTCACTACATACCCTGCCCCAGGAAATGGGCGAGGGTTGAGGTCTGCCCCTTTAGGTATTGAGATCATACAGCCCAGGAATGACAAAGACCAGGAGTAACACCTTGACTCACCTCAGAGAGTCTCTAGGAAACCAGTACCATCTGTCAGTGTCAGAGGAGTTCAACATGGCAGGCATAGCTGAGGAAATGAACAGGTGTCTGCTGTCCTGGCAGAATCATGTGAACAGTCCCAAGACTTGGGTTCCATAGATGGCAGTCCTTCTAAGGCAATTGGGGAGTGTCAAGATGGGTCTCCATCAAAGTGAGTGGGGCAGATTATATTAGTACTCAAAATGTATGCTATCTCTCCATGGGAGGATGCTCCCTGCAGAATTTTATGTTCTCTGTTGATATTAGGAGTGGTCTTGTGATTTGCTTTGTTGATAAAGTAGAGTAGAAGCTGTAAGAGTGAGCTTGTTTTGCTTTTCTTCATTTGCCTTGACCACAGACTGAAATGTTGTCCAGGGAGGTGACTCCATTAACTTGGGTTTTAGAGTGAAGGAGGCAGGCCAGCCTACGACAGACATTAATATGATTAAGAAGTAATCCTTCGTTGTTGAAAGGTAATGAGATTTGGGGGTCACTTGTCACCATGGCATAACTTAGCCTACCCAGACTAATAAAAGAAATGATATATCCCACTATCCTTAATTGACTACTGTATGGCCTGGACCATTATTATGGTAGGCAATGGTCACCAGAGCTCACCAGCCTTGTGAGTCATCACACAATGAGGGCTGATGAAGGTGAAACAGCACTTTCAGATTAATAGTAAGACACAATGATTGCTAATGAGAAACAGTTTGAACTTGAAAGTGGCCTGAGCCAGGATATGCCAGTTGTTTCAGAGGCTGTGACTGGCTCATGCTGGTCACTTGGGCTTCCTAGATGATGCATTGGAAGGGCACCAACCAGGGAACTGTTATAGCAGTCTGTGCCCAAAAATTGGAAACCATTGGCATGCTTGGGCAATAAGTGTCACCACAATGCAACAATAACATCTGGAACTGGCTCTCCAAAAGGACAAATATTGGAAGCTACAGAAAAGGAAGCATTAATAACTGTCAAGTACAGGGCATGCAGGCTAACTTAATGGGTGAGCTCAGTCCACTCCAGGGCTGATAAGTCCTATCACTCTCCCTTTCTGCAGTCACTCCTCTTAGGAGACATATAAATCATATCCAATGACCTAATAAAATAATAAGGTTTGTCTGAGTTTTGACAACAGAAAATAATAGAGGACCTCAAATTCAGAGGGAAAGAAATAGGGGGCATTTAAAAATTGCTTTCTCACTAGAATAGGGGAAGCCTAGAGATGGACAAAAAGTTATGTTCCATCCGAAAGTTGTCAGTTTTCTGAAAACACCCACAAATCTGACACTTTATAAAAGCTACAGAAAAGCCGAGTGAATTTCTGCTAGACATTTTCTCTGTATGATGCTTGAATGGTCTTTCTGGTATGAAATTAATTTATTGGAATTGGATAGTTCTTTTTTTGTTTGTTTCTTTGTTGTTGTTGTTGTTGTTGTTGTTTTTCCCCATTGTGACATATGGAAAGAGTAGGCTTTTTTTTTTTTTAATACCAGGGATTGAACTCAGGGTCATTCAACCACTGAGCTACATCCCCAGCCCTATTTTGTATTTTATTTAGAAACAGGGTCTCACTGAGTTGCATGGAGCCTTGCTTTTGCTAAGGCTGGCTTTGAATTCGCGATTCTCCTGCTTCAGCCTCTCAAGCTGCTGGAATTACAGTTGTGCACCACCACGCCCAGTGAGAGTAAGATTGTAAGTGAGTAGATCTGAGTGTGAATCCTAGCTTTGCTTTTGGGGCCCATGACATCATCAAGATACTTAATTTCTCTGAGTGGGTTTCTTCAATAGTGTTGTTGCAAGTAATTAAATAAAATAATGCATTAAGGTGCTTGGCATGGAGCCTGACACTTAAGAGCTCAGTCCTTGTTAGTTTCCTTCCTTAATCTTGTAGAAATGTTTAAAGGTGAGAAAGTAATTAGGCTGCTGGTGCAGGTTATTACACTTTGTTGAAGGTAAAGTTCATCTGGTAATAATGATAATTAAAGGAATAAAGTGATTACCAAGTACACCGATTGCCCTATTAGGTCACCTGCAAGGTCTCCCAGCCCAGCATTTCATTCTGGATATCAATGATAAATTTCCATGTGACTGGTTGCTGGGTATGAAGTGTTTCAATGACACATTTTCTTACTCACTAGGAGCTGGTAGTTTATTTTCTTAGTTAACATCTACGGGGTCCAGTAAGTAGATGAGTCCCTCTCACATGCCAGGGACTGGGATGATTTATCTAGAACTGTTCCTGCTTTCAGATTGCCTTCTAACAGAAGAAAAATTGTTGTTATTCCTGTTTTACCTGGGTTCTCAATTCTGTCTTTCCCAGACCCTTAGGGAATTTGCTTTATCAGTGATTTCTTTGCTTGTTTATTCCATCTCCTCTTTTCTGCTGGGAATGGAGATGAATATACACCACCCAAAATATAGTCCACCTAATGCAGAAGAGTGACTCCTACATGAGACAGCTGCAGACATACTCTAGTTCAGAGCATGAGCTTGAAGTGGGGAAAGTGTTTGGGGAAGATTGTTGGGATTATCACATTAACTGTATTAGAAGGAGCTGGGTAACCCAGGCCTTTTTCTCTCCCCCATACTGAGCAGCTGGTAGCAAGCAAGCTGATTTCCTCCACATAAAGTTGTGATAATCCCTTCCTTAAAAAGTGAGTGAAATATGTGATGCTGATCTATCATGAGTTGTGGGTATAAAGAAGGAATAGAGTTGTTTGGAATTCCACAAGAATTAGGAGGAGGAAAGAGGAACAGAAACAGGAGACTTGACTGTGTTCTCTTAGCATGAAACCACAACAGAGTTTAATAGGCTCTGATATGAGGGTGCATGGTGGGTTCTAGGGCCAAAGAAGGACGGGGAACACCCACTTCAGTGGAACAATCGCCAGTATACTTTTTCATAATGGAAGTTGAAATCAGAGGAGGTGGAGAGTTGGAGCATTTGAATGCAGTTTTTAAAAGCAGATCCAGTATTGTCAATTTCTCCTTTTGACAAGTGAAAAAAAAAAAAAAACTATTGCTATTATGTTCTGAATGCTTGCATCCCTCTAAATTCATTTTTTTCTTTTTCTTTTTTCTTAGTACTAGGGATTGAACTCAAGTGCACTCAACCACTGAGCCACATCCCCAACCCTATTTTGTATTTTACTTAGAGACAGGGTCTCACCCAGTTGCTTAGAACCTCGCTTTTGCTGAGGCTGGGTTTGAATTCATGATCCTCCTGCCTCAGCCTCCTGAGCCATTGGCATTACAGGCATGCGCCACCACACCTGGCCTCCAAATTCATTGTGTTGAAAACTAATACCCAAGGTGATAGCATTAAGAGGCAAGGTCTTTGGGAAATCATCATGTCACAAAGGCAGAGACCTCATGAATGAGATTGGTGCCCTTAAAGAAGAGGACTCAGGGATCTGCCTTGCCCCTTCCACCATGTGAGGACAGTGAGAAGGCACCATCTATGAACCTGGAAATGGGATCTGGATAGACAACATATCTGTTGACACCTTGATCTTGAACTCCCTAGCTTCCCAAACTGAGAAAATAAATTTCTGTTGTTCAAGCCAGTCAGTCTGTGGTATTTTGTTATGGCAGCCCAAGTAGAATAAGATGGTAATTGAGTGATGGGAAAGGGCCAACTGTCCTGTCATTGTGCTACTTGCTTCATCTTATTAAAAATTCTGATATGTTATTTTTCATATTATTGTGAAAAACAATAGCCAGGAAACTAGGTTCTAATGTGACACATTCAAGCTATTCAAGATACTACATATACCACACAAGCCATTCAATATCATAAATAATTGTTTTTAAATTCATAAACTGGCAGTTTTGACTAGATCCTTTGCATTTTCATAAAGATCTTAGAATCAGCTTGTCAATTACAACTTTTACTCTTCAATACAACATTCTTGACCCAGTGGCCCATTTTGTTGAACTTGAATGCTAATGCAAATGGCAAAATGCAAGTATGGAGAGTATAAATAATAATATGCAAATAATGCAGAAATGTGAATAATGTACAAGTAATATGGAAATATGCAAACTTTCACAGGAAGAACATAGGTAGAAGTTGTTGGAAGTTTAGTCTAGAGGCAAATGAATTTGCCACCAGCTGCTTAGTATGAGAGAGAGCAAAGGGCTCCAACTTACCCAGCTTCTTTGTATACATCCTTTAATTAATGCAAATGTGCAAATATACAAATATTATGAAAATAAGTTAACTGAGAAGTTCATGCTATTAACAGTGTTAGCTGAGATGAACTAAATGATGATCTTTCAGTACTTGCACAACTTTTAAAGACATGGTTATTACAATGTGATGGGATTCCTATGAAAATCTGTTTTAATTCACTTGTACTGTTATAACAAAGTATCTTAGATGGGTTATTTATAAGCAGTAAGAGTTTATTTTCATTTCTGGAGGCTGGAAAATCCAAGATCAAGGGGCCTGCAGATTCTTTCTGGTGAGGGCCTATGCTTCATAGATGTTACTTTTGTAGAAGACACCATGTGCTGGGCTCAGTGGTTCACACCTCTAATCCTAGTAACTCGGGAGCCTGAGACAGGAGATTCACAAGTTTGAAACCAACCTGGACAACTTAGTGAGGCCCTAAGCAACTTAGTGAGACTCTGTCTCAAAAAATAAAAAATTAAAAAAAATTTAAAAAGACAATATCATGTGTCCTCACATGGTGAAAGGGGGTGGACACTCTGTTGCACCTCTTTTATGAGGTCATCAATACCATCACCTCCTAAAAGTTTCCACCTGTTAATACTATCTCGTTAACCACCAAGTTTAATCACACAAATTTGGTATAAATTAAAACTATAGCAAAGTCATTATTAATCTAACATTGCAAATTGGGGAAATGTATGTGAACAAAATTTTGTTACATCACCTTTTCCTCCAAAATTGTCAAATTATTCTTGGAACAGTTGATGGATCCTTGGAAACCACCAGTTATCAATAAATGGTAAGAAGTACCCAAAGTTGAAGTGTCAGTGTTAATTTCTGAGAAGGTAGAATTTAAGGTTGAGAAATGCTGCATGGGAAGAATACAGATGTATAACTTCCAACCCACTAGAGGGAATAAAATCAAATAAAGAAAACAGCATAGGCATTTTGCCATGTCATAAAAACTTCTTCAGAGCCTCCCCTTTAATTGTCTGTTTAATATTCTCTTGTGTAGATGGATCAGCAAACTGTATTCAACAATATAGTAAAAGACCTCCCCACCACAGCAATGCAACAATTATTTATTATTGGGACTTTTATTAACATCATAAATCAAAACAATAAGCCCAGAGAAAATAACAACGGTGGATAGTGAAAAGGCACTTGATAAAATTCAACACCAATTTCATAGTTTGCCATATTCCTAAATAATTTTCTATAGTGAAGAGATTTATTTTTCCTGGAAAATTTGTAAGAACTGACTGGAATAATTCATTCCAAAGCTTTTCTCTATTTTAAGACAATGATTTGATAACCTTGCATTTCTTGTTAATTAATGATATTGATTTATTCAGATTTTGTTGACCTTCTAAAGTCAACTTTATTAATTTATACTTTCACAGAAAATTGTCTATTTTTTAAGACTAAAATTTATGGGCACAGAATTGTAGTCTTGTTCTATCATTTATTATTCTCCTTTCTAGCGTTTAAAGTAGCTCCCTTTTTATCTTCATTTTATTTATTTTTGATTTCCCACTTTCATTAATTAGATTTACTAGAGGTTTAGCCATTACATTTTTCACTAAGAAATTGCTCATTTATTTATAAAAGTAATTTTAAAAATTCATTAAGTTCTGTATATTAATTATTTCTCTGATACAGGGATTTTATTTGACTGCTACTTATGTCTTTCAGCTTGAGTTAGACTATTATTATTAGGTTAACAATAGTATTAGATATTATTATTAATAATAATTTATAAAGTTATTAAAAATTTCACTGATTTCTGTTTATCTTTATTAATTCTTTTTCTGATACAGGGATTGCATCTATTTGACTGCTGTTTATGTTTTTCAGCTTGAATTAGATAATTGTTATTATTTATTTCCTTTAAATTTCTTTAATAATATAAATTAAGATTATGCTTTTGCCTTTCAGCGGGATTATTTTGTATATTCAACAATGTCATTGAATGCCTGGTGAAAGGTAGGCAATATTTCAGGTGCTGGGGAGACAACAGTGAACAAAAAACAGACAAAACTCCCTGGCTTCATGGAGCTTACGCTCTAGTAGGGAAGGTGGAAATGGTGGGAGTCAAAGATGTAAATTATGAGGAGATGAAAAATGCTAAGAAAAAAATAATAGGGCAGAAAGGAGAGATAATGAAAATATAAGTTCCACCTTCTAGAATTCCTCAATTTAATACATTTTAAACATCTAAAAGCATTTATATTCTTATTTTTCCCTTTACCAGTAGTTACTGAGAAGAACATTATAAGTTGATTTAGAAATTCATATTTACATCTAGTTTGTTGAATTGTGGTTAGATGACTTGGCCTGTCCAGGTTTTAGGCTAATGTACTCAGGAACAATGTTTTCTTCGTGGTTGTGTGGGTTCACATTGCACTTGGCCCTGAGTGCCTGAATAGCCAACAGAGGGCCATGAATGAGGAAGGGGCCCATTTGTACTCTAGGACCAGTCCACAGGAGAAAGTCCAGGACTGACTTGAAGGAGCAGGCTTTGTTCTTTCCTGTTCTGTCAACATGTATGTAGACGTACTGCATCTTGGACATTCCTGTGTGGTCTAGGCAGGAAATGAGGGAAAGATGATGAGGTGCATAAGCTTATTTATGATCATGTCTCTTGACCAGAACTAAACCACATGGGCACCACCAGCCACCAGAGAGCTTACAGCTAGGTTGGTTTTCACTTTTCTAGTCTCATAGGAAACAAAGTTCATGATTGTTGCTATGGTAGGCCAACCCAGTGCATCTAGTATATGTATCAAAACCACAGATGCTACATTTTGTTTTGATTTTTTTTTTTTTTGTAGTGCTGGGAATTGAACCCAGGGCCTTGTGCATTCGAGGCAAGCACTCTACCAACTGAGCTATATCCCCAGCTCGAGACACTATATATTTTGTAGGAAATTTTTTCCCCTGTATATTTAAAATTCTTTATGTCCTCATTTACTTCTTTTTTTTTCAATTTGTTTTAATTTACTTCTTGCACACTTGATCTGTTAAAAGCTAAAACTGATCTAATAGTCTTACAGAATAAACATGTTATTGTTTCTACTTTTATCTTTTAATAATTATTACTTCCTGTATTTTAAAATTATATGTCTTTATTGTGTACTGATATTTTTTATCCTATTTATTTATTTTTTTACTTGAATTTTTTTTTTACACAATTCATTCTGCTCCTCATTCTTCATTTTAATTTGCACTGGGCTGCAATATTGTGACTCATTTTTTAATTCTAACTTTTATAGTTCAGCTGAAGAGGAACATATTCTTCCTTGTTTATCTATTCATTCGTCACAAATATTTGCTGGGTACCTATGATCGTATTGGGCAGTATTTGATGCTAGAGATATAGCAGGAAACAACGCAAATAAGTAATTTGGAGATGGTCATGTTACACTGAACAAGTATGACCAATGGAATGTAATCATTAACTTTATTTTTTCTCCACTGGTTTTCATTCAAATGTATACTATGTGTATAGTTATTTCCCTTGCCTGTTTATTCTCCTTCTCCAGGCTCCAGCATAATTGGGTCAAAAGAAGCAGCTTAGAAAATGAGGCAAGGCAGTGGCAGCACTGGAAAGAAAGAAGCCAACATACAATGCTTTCTTCACAAAACAGTTAATTTATAAAAGACCTGAGCTGGGAAAGGGAATTATTTTTGAGAAAGTTTCAAGTTCTGATCATTACCAGTTATATTACTTACTACCTGATGGTGATAAGAAAAATCATGGGACTTATCTTAAATGTCATCTTAGGAGGGAAGGAAGAAGCAGTTCCATATTTGTAGGTTTTTCGATCCTTTCCATGACAAACTAATCATTTCCCAATTTGTTGCTATAATCTTGAGTCCAAATTATACTTAACACATTATAATTTTTATAAACATTATTTTGTATTGTTTTTACTATATGCATTTCATTTTGTAACTGTATTTGCAACAATTGGTTAGAGTAAATCATCTTTAGTTCATATTTTATATTTTCAACCAAATTTTTGTGTATCCCATTTGTCCCATTATAAAATTTGCTTACCTTCAATCTAGGATAGCATATATCCTGAGTTCATAGGAACTCATAAGGAGTTCCTATGAACTCATGATATGTGAGTTCCTTATTGTCTCCTTATCTGAGACAATATACCTTTTACTGAAGTGACGGATTAGCAGTTTATCAGGTTATTACAGTCTTGAGTCTCATACTTTCCCCTTCATAACCTGTAATCTTTGTTTCATTATCTTCTGGCATTAGTGTTACAAGCAAAATTTGGGGCAAGGCCAGATTTTGCTATTTTGTAGGAAACCACACTTTGTGCCAGAAAAGCTATAGAAATTTTTCATTGTTTCCAAAGTTCAGAAAATTTTTCTATCCTACTGATGATTTAATTTCATCAATTTGCCTAGAACGTGATGTGCCTTTTTTACTTTCCTATTCAGCACTTTTATTAAAAATTTTCCTTAATATTAGTACCTCAGACTGCTAGTTTTGATCTTGTAAACTTATAAGTCTATCAAATTCAAACACATGAAGCATAATTCTTCTACATTCATTTAACACAGAGATATTTGACTAATAAGAATAACTGAACAATTAAGTAAAATCTAATTTTAATCTAAAAAAATAGATCTTAAAAACAGTATTAACTCTTAACAACAGAAGTCTAAAAGTCTAGATGGTATTATCATAGCAACTCAGGACAAAGGAAAGTCACATTAAAGTCATATTAAAATAATTGTCATATTCAGGGAAAAATAGAACATTGATAATTTTTTAAAAATTATAGGAAAAATAAATATTAGAATTATTTTTCCTAAGAAGAATAAAAGTAGTATAAACAACTTCAACATCAGTCAAAATTTTACCTGCTCAGAGAAAGGTAGAAAATTGGAAATAAAATAAAAATACAGTAAGTAGAAACATAAAAATCTGATAGTGTAAGCAGGTTCTAACACAATACAAATAAATATAAATAGGTTGAAATGATGAAAATTCAGACCCTCTCACATTGAATTTTAAAAAACCAACTACTGGGAACTTGTGCCAGCTTTACTGTGTATAAACGCAAATGAGTATATCCCAAACTATAAAGGTAAGCTGAAAAAGAGCCATGACACCCTTCAGAGCTTCATAACCCTCATGTAGTGGGAGGAAAGAGAAGATGAAACAGTGGAGTCACTAGAATGTGGGTCAAGGTGCCTGCCTGGTGACTTGGTCCAAGATCCCCCGTATTCTTTTGGGACAGTGGAGTTGTGAACGGTGGACACTGTGACATGCTGCTTCGGTTGCCCTTCCATAAAGGTTTTGTCTGCACAATTCCTGGGAGGACTTTTTGGCTGACATAAAGTATGATTTATGCCCAGCTAAACAATGGTTCAAGGCTGAATTTAAAATACAGACATTATTTAAATATACCGAAAAGATTTTCTGACCATAAGTCCTCAAAGAGCTTTTTACAAAGATTTATTTTTAACAACAACAAATCCAGAGGGAGGAAATGCAGTGTCTAATTGCTAAACACACTGTAAATTAATTAATGCCTTTTAAGTGAGGGGGAGAAACTTGGTCTGTAAAACTTGTAATTTTATTATGAGGATAAATGATATCTTTAGGTTTTTAATATGTGGCCTTATTGAATCAACATCAGAAAAGCTGAGAAGCAAAGAAAACATAGAGTAAACATAAACCAATATGACATCAATAATTTTGCTTTAATAATCACAAGTTAAAACAGTTATTAAAATATGAATAAAAGATTTTCAAATCAAGCTATGTACTGCTTACAGACATTCCCATAAATAAATCCACAAAGTGAAGTACACAGGGATACTAATGGAAATAAGACCCTGCCAGAGCAACGCTAAGGTCAAACAGAAGGGAAGTTTCTCACATTAACAGGGTGAAGCAAAACTGCACAATGATAAAAGAACAATCACACACACAAAAAAGCATAATAACCAGGAACTGGGTAGGCCTGACAGCACAGCCTCCAGCTATACAAAGCAGAACCAGGAGAACTGCAAAGAGAAATGGAAAACTCAGTCATGACTGAACTTCAGAAACCTCTATCAAAAGTAGATAAGATAGGGGGCTGGGGCTGGGGCTCAGTGGTAGAGGCACTCAGTTCAATCCTTAGCACCACATAAAAATAAGTATGTAAATAAAATAAAGTTATTTTTTAAAAGCAGATAAGATAGACAAAAATAAAATCAGTAAGAGTAAACAATATTTAGTCTACTAAATTAGGAGTATACTATACACAGACATGTACACACACAAACCTTCTGCTCAGCATATAAAGAATATGGGAAGGTAGAACATTTACAAAAATTGAACATATTGGGCAATAGAGAAGGCTTCAACAAATTTCAAAGAATTAATATCACATCTACCATGTTGTTTAATCCTAATAGAAGTAAATTTTTAAAAAAATTACAAAATGACAGTTTAAAAAAAAACCCAAACACCCCCAAATAATTGTGGGCTGAAGGTAACCACAAAGGAAATGATAAAATATTTAAATCTAAGAAAATGCTACATTTAAAAATTTGGAGGCTATAACAGATGTCTGAAGGTAACTTATGCCTTAATATATTTACTTATAAACATTGAAAATTATTTTTAACAAATCATTTCATGATCTACTTTATTATCCAAGGGAGACACAGTAAATCCACAGAAAAATATAAGAAGTTAATAACAATAATAGTAGAAATGAATAAAGAGAATAAGCAAAGAAAAATCACCACTAGTAATTCTTAACAAACTCAAACCTATTCTTTGAAAAAACAAATAAACAATAAATATTCTCAAGAAACAGATAAAAAAAGGAACTACAACAGGAACATGGGGACATAATTATAAGAACAATAGGAATATAACCACAAAAACAATTATATCTATGTATATGTATTATACACATATGTGTATATAAACACACACGTAAGTACAAACAAAAGTATATGTATATGAATAGCCAACTTTTTTGCCAGTGAATTTAAAGTGGAAAAATTTCTAGGAAAGTATAAATATTTAACTCAGAAGAAATAGCAAAATCCAAATGAATGAACAATCATTAGATAAATTATAACTGTTTTTACAAATCTACTTTTCCAAAATAATGTTTTAGGTAATAAAAGATAAGTTGCATAAAGCTTCAAGGATCAGGTAGACAAGGAGAAAAAAGGGAAAGATACCAACATATTGGCACAGATTCCCTTTTCTTACTATAATTCCTAAAATTCAAGAAATAAAACCAAGAATAAATAAGATGGCATCAAATGAAAAAGTTTCTGCATTGCATAGGAAACAAGAATGTGAAGAGAGAGCCTACAGAATAGAAATCTTTACCTACGACTCTTCCAACAGGGTATTAATAACCAGCATATATATAGAACTCATATAAAAACACCAAAAAATAAATAAACTTATTAATAAATGGACAAATGGACATTTCCCAAAAAAGAAATGGCCAACCAATTTACTAAAAAACGGACAACATCTTTAGCAAATCAAAACTACACTAAGATTTTATCTTACCCCAGTTAGAATGGCAATCATCAAGAATACAAATAATAATTGCTGACAAAGATGTGGGAGAAACACTCATACATTGTTGGTGGGATTGGAAATCAGAACAACCACTTTGGAAAGCCATATGCAGATTCCTCAAAAGATTAGGAATGGAACTACGATACAAATCAGCTATCCCGTTCCTTGGCATTTATCCCTAAGAACTAAAATCAGCATACTATAGTGATACAGCCTCATCGATGTTTATAGCAGAATAATTCACAGGAGCCAAGTTATGGAACCAGCTTAGATGCCTGTCAACAGACAAATGGATAAATAAAATGTGGTATATGTGAATAAAGAAGAAAGAAATTGTGTCATTTTCTGGTGAATGGATGGAACTGGAGAGCACGCTAAGTGAATAAGCTAGACTCAGAAAGTCAAAGGTAGAAAGTTTTCTCTAATGTGTTAAAGCTAGAGAGAAAAAAAAAGAATAAAACTAGGGGATCTTGTGAACGAAGAAGGGAAATCAGTAGAGTAGAAGGTAGAAGTGAGGGACCAACAGCGAGGGAAGACAGAAGGAAAAAGGGAGGAACCAGGGAATGAAGTTGACCAAATTATGCTATGAATATATCTCAATGAATTATAATTTTATATATAACTATAATACACCAATTAAAAAATAAATAAGTAGAAAAAAGACCAACAGGGTAGAAGAAGTAGATGGGGGGAGTAGAAAGGAGGGAAAGGAGAAGTACTGGGAATTGAAATGGAGCAAATTATGTTACATGCATTTCTAAATATGTCAAAACGAACCCCATTATTAAACTCTCATGTATTAACCAAAATATAAAATAGATAAATAAATAAACTTCACGACTGAACTGAGCAAGCCATGTGGTAAACTTAGCTGTAAAGGGTGTTTGCCCTCTCTGGGGAAAGCCCACAATTGTCCTGCATTGGAAGAATATGTGGATAATTCTAATTCTGGATTTCAGTACTGGAAAGCCCATTTTGCCATGGACCCATGCTATATTTTCAGCAGTGCAATCAGTAATAAAGCACACCAGAGTTCATTCTCTGGGCAGGCAGGCAGATGCTGTGAGAAAGAAGGAAAGATCTAGGTATGATTGCCCTGTCTTATTTTTCCTGAACTTACCAGACACATTCATTTTCCTGTTTGGTGGAGGAGTTTAGTGGGAGGGCAAAGAGAGACTAGGCATGTACATTTAGAAATAACAAACTAAAACAAAAGAAACCCTCCTTCTACAAGGAAGGAACCTGTGGGAGGAAGAAGGGCTTCTCTTTGTGTCATCAGTCTCCTGGTGAAGGCTGGTTCCCTCTTTCCCCTCTCTTCAGCCTTCTGTTGTGTCTGATGGCTTGGGAAGACCAGCCAAATGTATTGTTTTTCATATTCTTCCCAGAAGCTTTCATCTCACAGCAGGCAAGCTTTCTTTTGAACCTAGGATCTATAATCTCATATATTTATCCTTATTTACCGTGGACTTCAGGACTTGTGCATACAAGGAAATTTGGAGAAGAGAGTATTTGCAGTGCCAATTATGGCCACAAGTAAATACTTCAAGAATCACTTCATCACACTCTCTGTTCCTTACATCAGACCCGTGAAGTTCTTAGCACCCTTGTTGTAATGGCAGAAATTGGATATTAGAAAATTTAAGTAATGTATCCTTGATCTCACAACTCAATAGTGGAAGAACCGGAATTCTAAGCTAAGTTTTTGTTTTGTTTTACTTTTGGTTATGTCCTTGGTCCGATATAACACAATAGCCCTTTTTTTTTTCCAATTTTTTTAAAAGAAAAAATTTTCCAATGCTCTTGACTTAATAACTCCTTTCTCTTTTTGGGCAGCAGATGACAGGAGAGAATGCCAGAGTAATTCTAGAGGACAGACATAGAAGAGAATGATTTTTCTTGTGTTTGGAAGAATCTGTATAAAAATGCTTTAAGTGTGTGTACATACCTTGTTTAATAGGTATGATTATCTGGTAATCCCTGGATTATCCCTAATCATTCAAATTTGGGTATGGCCAAGTATGTTGAATCAGAAAAAAAGCAATTATTTTCCAGTAGATTCTTTTTTTTTAATTAGTAAATCTCCCTGAGAGGACTGATAATTTCATTTTGCTTTGGGTAGAATAAATTGGTAAGTTAATACTTTTCCCAGCTGGTGGGTCTTAATGCTGACTTCTGCTTCATTTCCTCATCACCCTATCTTCCTGAACTCAGGTTTCAGTCTTACCTATTTCCAGAACTATCTTTTCAAACTATTATCTTTTAAGGAAAAAGAATAATACAAATTTCAAACAGAAAAACAGAATGGTAAAGTAAATCCCCATATATCTGACATCTAGAATCAACAATGATCAACATTATGGTACAATGCAATATGTATTGTTTTTTCCTTTGTTTAAATATTTTAAAAAGTGTATCCCACACTTCATATAATTTTACATCTACATACTTTAGTAAGAGTTGACAGGCAAGCTGTTAAATGTGATCAACACTCTTCTAAGTATAGAATTTATTATCTAGATTCATGACTCACCAAATTATTTCATATACAGCCACACATTTGGTGTCCAAATTTTTAATTCAACTATATAATTTTAAATTAAATACATCAATAGAATATGGTATCTACAATATCTGGAGTAGTATATATGATTTAAAGGAAAAGATCCTTGGATTAAGGTATCCAGTGAGGACAATTCAGTTAGTTGGAGACACAGGGAAATCTCGCTGGACATCCCGTTGACCACTGCAGAGCAGGAGGCTCTGACCTTCCCTTCCCCAGCCACACCACCAGAATGACTGCCAATGGAAGCCCCGTGCCTTCCTTCCTGCACTGTTCCTACTCAGCTGTGCAGAAATCTGCTGCATGACACAATGAAGCCATTCTTTAAGACCAACTATAGTCCCACCTGCTCAGAGAAGGCTTTTCTAATCGTGGCTTCCATTTAGCTCTCTCTTCAGTGCACAGTTCAGCAATTTCTGCTTCATGCATTCATCTTGCCTTCTCAGATAGACTGAAAAACATCAAGGGTAAGAATCATGTTTAGCTTGCTCAAATGTAACTTATGGAGCTCAATAATGATGGCATGACATGTGCCCCATAAATATTTATTAAGCACAGAGCAAATGTGGCTCAACTTAAGCTTTCATGTGGATTGAAGTTGTTAGGATCAATTTTTCTTCTTTAAATAAAGTAATAAGAAAGAGAAAAACAAAACAAAACTACGACAACAACAACAACAACAAAACAACCTTGCAGAGGCGTTTGTGTTTAAGAATATAGATAAAAACATGCTGTACTGGGTTTCATCCATCTACTTGTTCAACCTGCACCACAAGTCCTCTTAAATCCTGCCTACTTTGCTTTTGCTTGAACAACCTACAAATGCCTTTTTCTTTTTCTTCCTCTGGGCAAATGACTAGGGCAATTGTCTGTTGTTGGCACATATAGGGGTCTGACCACATGCTTAAGAATCATGAAACCCTACAGAAGAAATCAGTCCCTAACTGAGCCTTTACCCAAATCAACAGGCTCATTCCTGCAGCAGCACCACGGTGCCACCAAGTGGATGGTTTTTGAACAATTCAACTCATTGTGAGCCAGCAAATGGTTTGGGACTGCATTTTTGGCAGCTCATTTAAGGAGTTGTAGATTAATACTGTGCATTCTTAGGCCTTAGGTGTTTGATTAATTCTAAGAATATTTTAATGAGGGCTGGGGTTGTGGCTCAGAGGTAGAGCACTCTCCTAGCATGCATGAGGTACTGGGTTCAATCCTCAGCACCACACAAAAAATAAAAATAAAGATATTGTGTCCACCTATAACTAAAAAATAAATATTAAAAAATATTTTAATGAAAACTTTGATTATGTACAATAATGTGGGTGTAACCTTTTATTTTACTATATTTTGAGGAAAAAAAAAACAAGTTCCTCATTATCTTTAGATGAACTTTTAAAAGATTAATTCATCTCCTAGGGAAATCTACCTAAGGGGGAAAAAGTTTGCTTATATAATGTACATGTCTATTATGTGCAGTTTTGATGTTTTTTTTTCTGGAATAAATCTCTTATTATTCAGAATACCAAGCAAAGGATGCTGGGACAGTTGGACCACCATATACAAAATGAACCTCAATCTTCACCTTGAACAAAAATTAACTTGAAAAGGATCTGATGATTGCAAGTACCCCAAGCCTCAGCTGACTTCCCAATTTAAGGAAATCCTTGCAGAAACACAACAGCTCTAGGTTAAAGGCATCTCACCTGCAATTTTCTGTGAAAAGGTCCTATATGATGAGTTTCCTTCTTTCATAAAAATATTAAAATTATTTATTAAAATGTATTAAAAATTAATTTTTATTTTAAAAAATTATTTCTTACACACATCACAATAGAGGAGTGCATTACATTCATAATTTTTTTGCATTGCAGTTCTTAATACACCTTTATACCACAATTTATCAAATCTCTGTTTGTATATAAGGTATGTTGACACCAAATTTACATCTTCATACATTAATTTTGTATAATGATGACTTTGACTCTATTTAACTTAGGTCTGTGTATGTTTTTATTCTGTATAGGAGGGTTGGAAAAACTTTGAACTTATACATCATAAACCTAACTCCTAGACTATCATGCTAAGTAAATAAGCCAATCCCCCCAAACCAAAGGTCGAATGTTCTCTCTGATATGTGGATGCTAACACACAATAAGGGGCAGAGGGAGGGAAGGATAGAAGTACTTTAGATTAGACAAAGGGGAATGAAGGGAAGGGAGGGGAGTTGGGAATAGGAAAGACAGTAGAAGGAATCAAACATTACTTTCCTGTGTTCATATGTGAATACATGACCAGTGTAATCCCTTATCATGTACAAACACAAGAATGGGAAGTTAGACTCCATTCATGTATAACATGTCAAAATACATTCTACTGTCATGTATAACTAAAAAGAACCAATAAAAAACTTAAAAAGAAAACTAAATCCTAGAATGTAGGCAAATGCATTTATTAGGCTAACAGGACATTTGAGTTCTAATCCTAGGACTGTTACTAACCACTACTCTGGCCACATACAAGACACTTAAGATTTTCTTGCAGTTTCAATTTTATAAAATGAGGTAGTTAATGCTATCCCACTTTAAAATTTTTTGTATGTTCCTAAGTTTTGTTAAATGAGTATGTGTTACAATGTTATTAAGGAGATTGAGCAAGATTTCTTAGATTCTTTCCCTGCCTTCTGTTTGATATTTTTCATGATGGGGTGGATTAGCAAGTCAGTATCCTTACAATACAAAGTCTTCATTTAAAAGCTGTTATTCTTGAGATCTCAGACTAATTTTGATGAATGCTGTTGGGAAGTTTCTCAGAGTCATGTATTCCCATTTACTAAATGCATATCACAACAACTATATTTCTATATTTTTTTCCAAATTTCAAGTGTTTTAAAATAATAGTTTCAGAACCATATGCCCTAAATGTTCCGTTTTAACATACCCTTACTACTGTTCATGAAAGGAAAGGCATGGATTGGCGTCAAGGCACTGGACATTGGGCCCCATGCCAATGGGGTCTGTGTGTACAAAGTTACTATAAAGAGGCACCAAAGTTACTATAAAGAGGCACCAAGAAATCAGAGCCTTGGATTTCAACTGGAATCTATTGCTTTCTAAGTACCAGATTATGGGAACTATCAGTAACATATTTGAGCTTCTGTTTCTTTGTCTGAAAAATGGTGAAAATAAATCCTGCCTAAAGCATTTGGTTGTTGAGGTCAAGGTAGCATGCTGAAAACTCTGAAGAGCAACTATGATGGGAAATTGTCATTTAGTAGGAGGAGTCTAAGGAGATTAGGAAGCTGGGGCACGCTATAGAAGAATCAAGGATGATTTAGAACAAGAAACCAAAACTGACAGTGCCCTCTTGTGGGACCATCAGAGCCAGGAGCTAGCTCTTCCTGATCCCTCTCTGTCTTGTGGAAATGATGGGAGCAGATATGACCTTCTGTCTATAATCCATCTAGCTCAGATAACAGGAATGGAAAGTTGGCTGGATGTTGCAGTCTAAGCATCAACAGAATGGAAGAACCAGGGCAGGAGGGCAGTGGGCTGAGAATTCACATTTTATTATTACCATAACAAGCTTTATGTGCAGGAATGGCTTTTGGATTTCCAGTGGTAGGAATAGGACCTTCTTTTCATGAAAATAAAACAATCATTAGAAAGCTAGATAATTAAAGAATGAGGACAGTCTGTTTCTAAAAAAGAGGTTTGTTATTCTTTTAAAATATGTCAGCGTTTTAAAAGACAAAGAAAGGCCATGGAAGTATTCCAGATTAAAGGAAGCTAAATGAACATGACAAATAAATACAATTCTTGATCTAGGCTGAATCCTGCACTGGAAGAGAAAAAATGTAATAAAGAACATTAGTTGACAAAATTGGAATATGGATAACAAATTAAATAAAAGTATTATTTGATCACTAAATTTATTAAAGTTGAGAACTGTACCATGATTACATATGCACAGATTCCTATTGTTAGGAAACATACTAAAATATTAGGAGTGGGTCATGATGCACGTAACTTATCTTTACATGGCCCAGGAAGAAAAATATGAGGAGAGAGGAAGTGAGGAGGGAGAGAGAAAGTGGAATAAAATTTTATAAATCCATGAATCTAACATTTGCTGAACAAAAGATATGCATGGATACCTTATGCAATTCCTGTTTTGTGTAACGTTTCTGTAAATTTGAACTTATTTTCAAATAAAAATTTTACAATTAAAATAAATATTTTAATGAGATCTTCTGATTCATTAAATACTCTAGATATATTTTTTTAAATTATCCTGATAACACTTAACATCTGCATGGCTCATTTACAAAGTCTTTTAAGATGCTTTATTTTACTTAATTCTCATTATGAAAGTCTCACTTTATAGATAAGGAAACTGAGAATCAGAGGTTTCTTGTGAGACCTTGATTAACTCATCTTTATATGTTTTTCACTTTCTACCTCAGTGAATGAAGGCAGGCAGGTAGGTATGAATGATGAATTGACTTGTTCCAGATCAAAGCCTAGAGTTGCAAAGATAGAACTGAGATACAAAGCTCAATACCTTTCACTACTTTGCAACTATTGAATTTCACAAAACACACTAAACCAGTATCAGCAATTATTTAGTTACTCTTTGGTGATTCACAAGTTAGCTGTAAACTAACTTTCATGTAGGACGTTTATCACCCTGTTGCTAAGGGAAACCCCCATTGAAAAGATGTTAATCAAATCCTAAAAAAGTGAGACTACTTTGTCCTGAACCTCAATATATTGCTTTTATAGGTAATGCTATTTAATCTAAAAAGGTAAAATTATTTTGTATAGATGTGTTTAAACATGAGAATGTTTAAACAATGTTATCCACACTGCTTATTTTGGTGGTAAACCATACCTTGAAATGAAATCTTGTGCTTTGGTATATTGATCACTTCAAAATTTTTCAATTTTAATTTTCAGCTTTTAAAAGGAAGATCCAAAATAGCTGAAGGAATTTTCTTTCCCAGGTGATGAAGAGACAAGTTATCAGCAGCAGAAATGGCCTCTGGGAGCTCATGGTTATCAATCATTTTACTCAGCAGCAAGTATTTTCTGACATTTGTTGAACTTCGCTGCTTTTTTAAAGTGCCTGAAGTTTAACCATTGAAAGTAATAGTAGCATGTATATGAGGAAAAATTTAAGTAGTAAGATTGAGAATGGACTCCTAGGTACTAGGGCCGGGAAGAACTGCTTTGTCTAAGTGTTCATATCCTGGTGAAGAGGGACATCTGATGTCAGCCATGGAAATACATTATGACTGGGTCCACTTTCATGATTGAGTCTTTAGTCAGCCTATTGGCTGATATTTTAGCAAATGAGAAATAAACCTAATTTTGGATACTCGTGTGTAGATACTTGTTACTGTTGGGAGATGCCAGATGATAAAGGTGTCATCTGGGGAGGATGGTTGAACATTTGACGAGGCCGAAAGGTGATTAGACCAACTTAGTTTTGCTCGTTAATCAACCTTCAAATGAGCAATCCTTTGGGACAAATATAATGGTTTATGATTCCCTCCATCTGTATTAAATGCTCCATCCCTCCTTCAATGTGTTGTATTTCCCTGCTCACCAATAAAATCAGATACAGGTTAATTCTTAATGTTTAACCAAAATGAAATGTTTTAAGCAATTATCCTCATACAGATTCCCATTTGCAGAATTAATGGCAAGAGAAACTTCTATTAATCATCCACCTTCCATGAATGCTCATTTCGGAAGATTAAAACCTCATCCCAAAGTGGGCAGACAAATCTATAGACTTTATATTAGGAAGACCAATTTACTCTTCAATTTCTTCGTTCATTGTACTGTTATTGAGCACCTACTGTGTAGTCATGAATTGAAAATTCAAGGGTAAATAAGACTGACTTCCTGCTTTTTATAATTGGGGAGACATATCATTCAACAGACGATCATACGCAGAAAACATGACATGCACTAAGATAGAATGATGTGAGTACAGATTTTTATGGGGTAATGTTTGATAGGCACCTAACTTACCCTTTGATAGTTACTTGGCCCCTTTGCAGATTAGGGAAGATTCCAGAGAAGATTAGCTAAGCAGAGCATTGAAGTGTGTGTGTGTGTGTGTGTGTGTGTGTGTGTGTGTGTGTGAGAGAGAGAGAGAGAGAGAGAGAGAGAGAGAGAGAGAGAGAGAGAGAGAGAGAGAGAAGGTCAGAAGGCAAAAAGAGTGTGGTCAATTTTATGAACTGCAAGAAATGGCACAACTGGAGCTAAGGAAGAGCCAGATCACAAAGTTCTTCAAATGCCATTTTGGGTTTTATTTTGATGGGTTTAAGACAACACCGAAGGATTTTAAATAGGAAGAAAAATAACTGCACATATGGGGAATGAATTGGCATGTGAGGAAGACTGGAAGCATGGATTCTAACAGGGATGCTATTGTGAAAATGCCAGCTGAGAAGGATGGTGGTCTGGTGGTCCACAAATCAAGTTCCCAATGTGGCACAATTTCCTATAGCAAAGGTGGGGTGACAAACTTTCTGAGAAAGTAAAGATGTGGATGTAAGGATTTTGGACCCATCTATGCTTGCCATCACTTTAAGAGTTGTTCAGTCATGTCATCTTAAAGCATCACACACTCGGAATGGTCTGGTCTAAATTATGTGATTCGATAGAAGGAAGAAGTCATGTTACTCATCACTAAAATAGAGTGTTGATACCTGCATACCTAAGAGGTGGATCAAACAGTTAGACTTGTGAAATTTCACCAACTATTGCTATTATAACCTTTCACATTTATCTTGTGAATTCTCCATGGAGTATCTACAAATGAGCATATTCATAGGTTAGAGATAAAAAAATTCTCTTTATTAATTATTAGTATTAGGATCAAGAAGCCTTTCTTATGAATTTTAAATATGGCACACTCAATGCCTCAAACAGGGGATGGCTGATAATAAGTGTTTAATAGGTGATTCAAAGTCAAGAATTAAAAAATACTGCTTGAAATTGATTTTCTAAGACTTTTAATAATGTTCATGAAAATTCAAAGACATTTCTTTAAAATAAAAAAAAATTAACTGGCTATAAAATAAATAACATGCGTATATGGAATAGATACAGCTTCAAATATTACTATAGTTCAGGTTGAATGTCCACCAAAGTCCAACTGTTAAAGGCTTAGTTCCCAAGGTGATTCTTTGTGGAGGTAGTAGAACTTTTTAGACACCCCACTGTTTCTTATCACTGTAATGACTATAGGAAAGAGCATTTGAAATCTTTCTGTACTTCCCACAAAGATGATTCTAGACCACAGATTGTGAGACTCTTTACATATAGGAAAAGTCCTATATGGACAATACAACTAACCATTGACTGTCTAACAATATTAAGACATAATTTCGGGAAAAAATTTATAATTATTTAAAAAACCTTTTAGTTTTAAGAAGATATCATATTCAGTACTTTTTAAATGTTAATATTCCACTTTCCTGGTCATTTTGAGTGATGCTTTTGTAACATGAGACCTTTATTTTTGCAATCGAAGCAACAGATTGCCACAAGTGGAGTGTGAATTATACATCTGTACTTTTATAAAACAGGACAGGCATGAAACTATACAATGTCAGCTAAATGTTTTACTAAGTGAATACTACCATTTTCTTTGTATTTTAGTCACAAGAGGGTTGTAGATAAAAAAGAATTTTTCATTCAGACTCTTTAGTAGATATTTAATAGAGAGCAGTCCCTACCAATAATGTTTGCCAATCACTTTGTACCCAGAAAACTGCTTTTAAGTCTATTATTTTAGATGTCATTTTTTTTGCTCCTATGGAATGTACTTTGGTTTTAAATTAAAATTTTATATACTTCCAAAGAGCTGTTTTAATTTTTTTTCTGTTGCCTACCTAATTCCATTATTTATGTAACCAGAGTTCTATGTAGGAAAGATGGAGAACTGGGTTTAAGTGGGGATATTGGGATTTTCATTTTCCTGCTGGTGGCAGCACTGCCTTTGCTTTCTGTGTCCAGGACAAGGAGGGTTTTTTGAATTGAAAATAATCACTACCAAAGTGACCATTTAAGGAGTGGGTCTTTGAGTGTAGAATGTTTTGAATACATGTCGTACATGTATAGTAAAGTAATCTCATTTTAAGAAAAACAAATAAATTCAAAAAACCAATTTTATTTAGAGTTGGTATGTGTACTTAAAAAAAACATGCAAAATTCTTCAAGAGGTGAACATATCTGGTGAATTTAAAATTTGATGTTGGCCTTTAAAAATTCTAATTTTGACAAAACCAGTAACATGCATCAGTTTTGTATGAAATAAACTGCTTTGCATTTGATAACATTTACAGTTCTCTAGATACTGTGCCTCATTTTATTTTTACCTTCTACTGACTATGTGCAATATCCTGGATAGAGGAAACAGAAGGTCAGAAAAGCACAGTGATTTGTCAAGTTCACAATCTAGTATAGAACCTAGGACCTGTACTTCTAATCCAATTCTACTTTTATAAAGATTTATTCTTGCAAGATTTTCATTTGTTTGTTTTTGTTCAGTTTCATGGAGACACATATCTATGATAATTTGTTTTAGAAATCTGGCTTATTAAAATATTGTTGCATTTAGTATAGTCTGGAAGTGTATCTTTTAAATGGTGAACATTTTGTATTACATTTTCAAATAACCTCCTTTTTATCTGAAAATGTTTTAAGCAAAATTATTATATCACATATGGTAACTTTAAGAAAGATGCCAATCTTCTTAATGAGTTAATGAATATTCGATAGATATTTCATCCTACATTCTGGGATAATAATTTGACATTACCTCTCTCTATAATGAAAACTATTCACTCATCAGCTTATGTCATGCCCATTGATTTCTTTTGAGGAAATATTGTAAGTATGACTTTGATCTGATGGTTTAAAGAAATATGAATAATACACAAGCAGAATGAATAGAAAATCTATGCTCAACGTCATCACTTTGATTTAATAAAGGGTAGAATCTAATTTCACTCTGTCAAGAACAAAAAAGATGGAGATGTTCAAAAGTGTTGCGTAGTCAGGTGATGGATCTCCAATATCAGTCCATTAAACTGAATAATTTTTAAAACCCTAATCAGAGCTTCATACAAAGCTTGTGCTCAATAGTACTGACTGGTCAACTGGCTTTGATAGCTCATTAATTTGGTTGGTTTGTTCCTCTTCTGTCTTCCTGTTTGCTGCCTGATGGGTACATTTCTTATTAACTAGCTTCCAGCATTAGGGTAGACTTTTCCCTCAAAATCACTTTCTTGCTGTCCTTTTGGAAATGTTCTGAGAAGGGCTTTCTAAGTAGGAGAGATGGCAAACTGACTGGGCTGACTGTGTGGCTTACTAGTGGCTGCTATAAGATCAGCAGGGCTTCCAGGTCCTCAGGACAAGGCAGAGCCAAGAAAGGGCCCAGGTCTGGTTTCTCAGAGATGACTTATCTGTCATCTGTGGGAGCTGAGCAGAAGTTATTAGTCTAAAATAAAATGAGAAATAACTGGTGTGGACTCCTGCTCTTATTCTGCCACATCTCTCAGGTCTTGGGTCTTTCTTTCTTTGTTTTGAGCTAGGGATGGAACCCAGGGCCTCACACATGTAAAGTATGTGCATATGCGTGCGTACACACACACAGTCACCCAGCTTTTGGGTCCTTTTGAGCTCATGAAGTCCTGTCCCCTTTCCAACCTTCTTCCAGCCTCTAGCATTTAATTTGGCGTAGGCTACTATGAGGTGCTAGCATGTTTATGAAACCATTCTCCATGCCCCAACCCCAAGATCAAAATTTCTAATTCCATGTTTACTACCCAGACTTGATCATTACGTATTGTATACATATATCATTACACTGTACCAATGGTACTTTTATGAAGCTTAATTCTGAATTTTTATCTGAATTTTTCTTGTCCTACTGTATATCATGTCTGTAACTTTACATTATTATTTTTGAACTAAATTTCACTTCTGTGTGTAGAGTCATCTTTGGGTTTTTTGTTTTTCAATAAACTGTTGAAGTAAGCAAGATTTACCAATTCCTGCATTTCCAATATCCAAGATCTTAAACAAAAAACTAGGTTTTAGACATGACTGTCTGCAATACTTAGGGACGAGTACCAACTCTTGCCAGGTCACTGGCTGCAGCTTGGGCCAGGACAGCAGGTATCTAGATCTCTTGAAGAATGAGAAGCAATTTATTGGCATGAAAGATAACAGTTGGCTTATAAACTGGTGCCATGCTTGGTGAAACTCAGTTTGCACCCAACAGTGTTAAGTGATTAAACTGCCATGTGGCTTAGTCAGGAGAATCGCAGTAATTTACTTTATCAATTTCCTTCTCAGAGATGCACAAAGAAGTTATAAATGTGAAATTTTTACCAGAGAGATAGTAAAATCAGTTTCTGTCTTTGGCTGGCTATGTGGCCTGGAGCAAGTGATAGAACCTTTCCAAGCTGCCCTCTTCATGTCCACCTCACCTGACTGAAGTGTGTGCTTCCCAGATAGGAAATATCCTGCCCAGATAGGAATTTATATACACATTTGTATATAAATTACAGCAGTATGGCTCAGAATCACATTGCCATTGTTTTTTAAAAAAATTTTATTCGTTCTTTTCAGATATACATGCTAGTAGAGTGAATTTTGACATATTATACATACATGGGGTATAACTTATTCTAATTAGGATCCCATTTTTGTGGTGGTACATGGTGTAGAATTTTGCTGGTTGTGTATTCATATATGAACATAGGAAAGTTCCATCCAATTCATTCTACTGTCTTTCCTCTTCTCATCCTCCTCCCTTCCCTTCATTCCCCTTGGTCCAATCCACTGTCATTGTTTTCTTTAACTAGTCAATAATTCTGAAGTTAATTTGGCAGAGTAAGTGTACAAATACTGTCAAGAAGTTGTGAAAAAAAAAACAAATAGCAAACGGTAATTCTTCATGCTGGACATTAAAACTTTCTATATGGCTACTACAATCAACAAATTATGATATTTGGTTCAGAAACGAACAAATTGGTCAATGAGACAGAGAAGAAAGCACAGAAACCCATTCAAATATTCTTTAACATAGCACATGGCATATGAGGGTTCAGACATGTCAGTATGGTAAGAAAAGAAAGAATCGCCTTGTAAAATAATCACATACTCACTTGGAAGAAGAAGGAAAATAAAAAATGCTTACAAAAAATACAAAGAAAATTTACATATCCTGAAAATTAATGCTGTATCTGAAGTTCATGTGGTAAATATTTTCAATAAATGGGCTAAGGAACTGAACAGACACTTCACAGAGGAAGAAATACAACTGATCAAAAAATATATGAAAAGATGTTCAACACTTCTAGCAATTACAGAAATGCAAATCAAAACTACTCTAAGATTGTTGCTCAGTGGTAGAGTGCTTACCTAGCATGCATGAGGCACTGGGTTCAATCTCCAGCACCACATAAAAATAAAGACAAATAAGGGGCAGGGGTTGTGACTCAGTGGTAGAGTGATTGCCTCGCATGTGTGAGACACTGGGTTCAATTCTCAGCACCATATATAAATAAATGAATAAAATAAAGGTTCATCAACAACTAAAAAAATTAACAAAATAAATAAAATAAAGGTATTGTGTCCATCTACAAATATATATATACACACACACATATTTTAAAAACACTCATTGTTTTAGTCAGATTTTTTGCTGCTGTGACTAAATGACCTGACCAGAAAAATTGTAGAGGAGGAAAGTTTTATTTGAGTTCATAGAAGGCTGGCTTCATTCCTCAGGGCTGAGCTGAGGTTGGACATCATTGCAAGAAAGTGTGGCGGAGGGAAGCAGCTCATATGATGAGGAAGCAGAGAGAGAGTTCTCCTCTTGCCAGATAAAAATATATACCCAAAGCCATGCCCCAATTCTCACCTCCTCCAGCCACACCCTACCACTTCATTTACCACTCAGTTAACTCCTATGGGGGATTAATTCACTGATGAGGTCAAGACTCTCATGACCCCATCATTTCTCCTCTGAACCTTCTTGCACTGTCTCATACATGAGCTTTCCGGGGAACCTCACCAATTTCTGTTTTAGTCAGCTATTTCATCACTGTGACTAAAGTATCTGACCAGAACAATTTTAGAGGAGAGAACATTTATTTGGGGGCTCACAGTTTCAGAGGTCTCAGTCCATAAGAGGCTGGCTCCATTCCTCAGGGCTCAAGGTGAAGCAGGACATCATGGCGGAAGAGTGTGGTAGAGGGAAGCAACTCACATGGTGGTCAGAAATCAGAGAGAGACTCCACTAGACAGATACAAAATATATACCCCAAAGTCATGCCTCCAATTAACCAGTTCCTCCAGCCACACCCCACCTGCCCCCAGTTAAGCACTCAGTTAATCCCATCAGGGATTAATTCACTAATTATGTTAAGGCTATAACCCAATCATTTCTCCTCTGAACCTTCTTTTGGGGAACACCTCACATCCAAACCATAACACTTATACATTGCTGGTGTGACTGCAAATTGGTGTGACCACTCTGGAAAGTGGTATGGTGATCCCTCAGAAAACTTGGAATGGAACCCCCATTTGACCCAGCTAGCCAGCTCCTTGATTTATATCCAAAGGACTACAATCAGCATACTACAGTGATGCAGTCACATCAATGTTTATAGCAGCTTAGTTCAAAATAGCTGAATTGTGGAACCAAACTAGGTGTCCTTCAACAGGTGAATGAATAAAGAAAATGTGGTACATATACACAATGGAATATTACTCAGCCATAAAGAAGAATGAAGTTTTGGCATTTGCCGGTAAATGGATGGATCTGAAGACTATCATGGTAAGTGAAATAAAGGCCCAAATAACCAAAGGCCTAATGTTTTCTCTGATATGTGGATACTAATTCACAATAAGTTAGGGTGGGGGGAGCTAGGGAAGAATAGAGGTACTTTGGAGACAGAGGAAAGTGACAGGAGGGGAGGGGGTATGGAGATAGGAAGGACAAGAGAATGAATCAGACATTATGACCTTATGTGCATATATGATTACATGACTGGTGTAATACTACATCATGTACAACCCTAAGAATGAGAAGTTATTCTCCATTTATGTATGGTATATCAAACTGCATTCTACTGCATGTATAACTAATTAGAACAAACAACAATAACAACAAAACATTAAGGGAATGTTAAAAAAAAACTTATTTTAATTTAATAGCTATGATGTTTTCCAGAGAAAATGTCTGAACCTTTTAAAATAGGTATTACATATATACTCATTTGCTTAATAGAATATTTAAGAATTTTTAGAAAGTTAAATCATTGCAAATTAAAATCAAGTGACTCAATAGTGAAAAAAAATTACAGCTGGGTAAATGAAGTAAGCACAAAAGATATATAACTACAAATAGATTAGAGTGAAGGAGACTATAAATAACCTTGAGAATGGGGCAGGGGACTCCATGGGCAATACAGAAAAATCCAGAAACCTTTAAAAAATGGACAGACTTGACTACATAAAAACTTAATTTTTTGGTTACCTATAACACTTATATTTATTTGGTCTTAAGATAAGCTTATAGAGATTATTAAATATATGTGGCTTAATTTTATGGGAATTAAGCCAGTCACATGCAACTCTGTTTTAAAGAATGGTTTTTAACAAAATGTCCAACAAAAGAATGTTTCTTCTGAATAATGTTTATGACAAATACCTTAATGTCTTTAATGGTGAGTTATTTTTTAAATTGACAGATAAATTGTATATATTTGTTGAGTACACATGATGTTTTAAAGTATGTATACATTGTGGAATGACTAAATTTAGTCAATTATCCTGGGCATCACTTTACATAGTTATCACTTTTATGGTGAGAGCACATAAAAGTGATAACTATGTACTTAGTACTTTTTGAAAATACAAAATATTTTCATTAATTATGGTCACCATGCTGTACAAAGGATCTCTTGAACATGTTCCTCCTAACTGAAGATTTTTATCCTTTGAACATCAGTTCTCCCATATCTACTTCTGCACCAATTACCCCAACCCCTAGAAACCACCATTCTAGTCTTTACTTCTGTGAGATTAACTTTTTTTAGATTCCACATACAAATGATACCATGCAGTATTTTCTTTTTGTGTCAGGATTATTTCACTTAACATGTGTCCTCCATGTTTTTTCCATGTTGTTACAAATAACAGGATTTCTTTATTTTTTTAGGGCTGGATAGTATTCCACTGTGTATACATAACACATTTTCTTTATACATTCATTCAATAATAGTCAAAAAAGACTAAATTTTCTGAAGGGCAAAAGGTAGCATCACAAAGTTTAAAGACAAATGATGGGCTGGGAAAAAGTATTAATAACACTTATGGCAAGGTGTTTATTTTCCTTCTATGCAGTTGACTCTTGGAAATGGATCAAAGACAAGAAATTAAATAGAAAAATAGGTACATAGATGATCTAGCAATTTTTGGAAGAGAAATAAAATAGTCAAACATGAAAAGATGACACACCTCAGTGATAGTCATGGATATGTATGTATTTTTTTAAATTATTTTTCAGGTGTCAGAGAGACTGAAATTTTAAAAAAAATTTAAAATTGATCAAATATAATTTGGCAAAAGTGTGGGAAAATAGATACCTATTAAATACTATTAGTGAATGTGTGAATTGCTAAAACATTTTCAAAAAATCATCTGGAAATATTAAATTAAAAAGAGCATATCTTTAATCCAGAAATGCTACTTCTAGAACTTTAGCTTACATAAATAAAAGCACTAGGTTATAAGGAAAAAAGATGAGCAAATCTATATATTGTTGGATTTTAAAAAGGCACTCAAATCTTGGAAACATTCTGAATATACACCAACAGAACAAATATTGAATAGATTATGGTTTAATTATACTATTGACTATTTTGTAAATATTTACATAGGATTATACTCATGGACTTAGAAAAGTATATACTGATATATTGAAAATAGCAAGTAATGATACATTGAAAATGGCTAAGCAGTGCATGTAACATGATTTAATTTTCATAGGAAAATAAAGGCTATATATATATATATGTTTAAATGTAAGATTATATATACATATGTTTGTAGGGTGTGTGTGTGTGTGTGTGTGTGTGTGCAATCACGTAAAGACTTATGGAAGGATTTCAAACTGTTAAAATTGCTCAGAACAAAGAAATGGAATTAGATTGGAAGAGGAGATTATTGCTTTTCTAACTTTTTATATTGTTGTAATTATTACATAAAGCTTTTGATATTGTTATGAATTGACTTGTGTTTTCCTAAAATCCGTATGTTGAAGACCTAAGCCCAGTATCTCAGAATGTGACCTTGTTTGGAAGTAGGATCACTGCAGATTTAATTAGTCATGAGAGGTCCTACTGGAGGCAGTGTCCTGATGATGGATTTCCTTATAAAAAGAAGATATAAGGACCCAGAGATATACATGCATAGAGTGAACCTGATGTGAGAATATGTGGAGAAGATGGCCATCTACGAGCCAAGGAGAGGGGCCTGGAAGAGATCCTTCCCTCTTAGAACAGAAAGAACCAATCCTGGGCACATTTAATAGTTCTAAGCTTCTAATATCTCAAACTATCAGACAACACATTTTTGTTGTTTAAGCTGCTCAATTTTGGCAGCCATCACAAATACACTTACCAGAATTGTCATTAAAAAACAGTAAAGTGTTTTTGAAAAAAAAAAGTGAGTAATGAAAAAAGGGTATTTTGAAATTTTATTCATTTAAGAAACATTATTAATATCTACAATGTACCAGATATTCTACATTAATTATTGCACTTACTCTTCCAGAAATGCTAGAGGATAAAATTAGTATCTGTGTTTTACAGATGAAGAAACCAAAGCTCACAGTTCAGTAACTTTTTCAATGTCACACAGTGAATGGTGAGAGGGGAAACTGGATCCCTGAGGGACTGCTTTGAGGCCCTGAGCGGTAGCTGGTTTTCTGTGCCCAATCTCACTGCTGAATGCTTGAGTTAATTATTGTCCATTTCAAATCATTAGTGCACATTCAGGAAAAAGTGAGTCCACCCTCACCCCCACCGTCTATAATATCAACACAAGGCAAAGAATAAAAAATGGCAAGAATGAGATTGCTCATAATACATGATACCAAAGGGGAACAATTTAATGGAATCTCCTTTTATTGTATTGTATCGAGGGGGAAGACAGTGAACAATGGTTATAGCCTTTTCTTGGTTGTTCTCAACATTTCATGTTCATTTTTATCTTCCCAGTTGTCTAAGCTAAGAGAGCTAAAAAAAATAGACAGGAGACAGAGATATTTCAGAAGTCAGATGACTTAATCATAGATAGGTGGTTTGCCTCAATGACATATATCAGAGTTTTATCAAAGATAAATCAAAAGAAAATAACCATGACCTGTGATAGAGATGTCATACTTTCCAAACCTTTCAGTGTATTGAGAAGGGTTCTTTTTTGTCCTAACCACTTGGGAAAGGCATTTTGAAACCCTTATCTACTAAGCCTGGTGATGGCAATTGTGCACATTAGATGCTAATGATTTTAAGCTATACTTTGTGAATAAACTCTTATTCAACCTTAACATCCAGCTCAATTATCACTTTCTATCATACTCTGTCAGGTAAATTTCTTGCACACTCCTCTTTGCACCAATAACACATTTTTACATTCAGAATGTGTAATGCATGCTTAACATCATGCATTATTTATACATCAGACTCTCCTGCTAAATTGTAAATTTGTGAGAGTTTGAGACTACTCTTTACCTTCTGCTTATCAGCATCTCAAACCCTGACACAAAATAAGTGACCAAGAGAGCAGAAAGGATTTGAGGCAGAGGGTAGATTAGGACTGGGATGGCAAAGAAGCCTCTTCCCTAGCTGGGTCCAAGACCCCCTCATTGTTCATCTCTCCCCAATACAGGACACCTCTAGTTGGCAGGGTTTGTTCTTCCTCCCGAATGCATTCTATTCTTTCCATTCTTCTTTGTTTCTTTTCTCCCAGGCAAAACACAGTTAGTAGCATTAATAGTAGTACGAGTACTATTGCTAGTACTGGCAATAGCTAATCCTTATATAGCATTTGTTGTATCAGATATTGTTCTAAGTGCTTTACATGCACAGACTAATCATTGAAACCAATCTCCTAAATGGGTACTATTATTATCTCCATTTAATAGATGATAAAATTAAGGCACAAAGAGATTAATTTGTCTATTTGCTTGAAGTCACATAATTTACAAGTGGTAAAATCATAATGTGACCCCGGCCATCTGGTTGCAGAATCTGTGTATTCTTAACTACTATGTCTTATTAACCAAAAAAATTGCATCTGATATTGATGGAGTAATCTATCTATTTATCTCTTTTATTAATTCTCTTTTCCCCTATATAAAGCTATAGATAATTAAATTTCAATTGTTATATATTAAAACACAAAATATTATAATTTCATTGTCAAATTTTTAGTACAGAACCAAACCTTTTTCTCTGTGAGTGGTTTTTCCTGGTGGACATTTCTTCATCTCACATTATCTGTGTCTGTTTTGCATTGTTCTGCAATTTCTAGTTTAGTTTAATTAAAGAGGAGCAGAAACTTAAATGCACTTGCGAAGTAATCTAAGTGCAAAACCCATCTAAATGTTTACGATTTTCTTCCAGTTATTTATAAGTACCTTACCTGTGTCTAATATAAACACAATTCCAAGTTTTTAATAGGGACTACTATATGGAGTCTTTCCAAAGCATAAGTTTTTATAGACCAACAATTCTCTTCCTTTTCCTGCTGTAATAGATATTGACTAATTACAATAACAGATATTGTCGCAAGCCATCCATGGGCTGTGTGTGTGAACTATGCTCATTTGAGCGTATGAGAGGACTGGTCTGGTGTTACATGCTTTTTGGGCTGTGCAACACATGTGTGCTCTGCCTGTGATCCCACAGAGCACCTGAGATAGGTGTGGCTTCCCAAGATGTCAATCAACCCCGCTGACCACAATACATCACCAAGCAAGACTCCACCCTTTGAAACCCAATCCCTTGCCTTATTTGGGTGGAATATTTTATGAATGGCTTTTCCTCAATAAATAGCAGGGGGCGGGGTGCAAGGGAGAGTGTCAGACGTGCTCTCTCTCTTGCCTCCCTTGCTCCCCTTGCCTTCCTGCATGGGAGCTGACACCTGAAGCCTCAGAGCCACCTCTGAAACCAGAAAACAGTATTTCTGTGTTTATGTGGGGTTTTTTTGTTGCCAGACTGGCTAGCTGACGACAAGGTATCGCTAGCATGAACACTGGGGAACCAATGCTTTTGTTTCTTAATAAGCATGCATGTTGGGTGACAGAGGATGTTGGGGGCACACCAGAGGATGGGGCTTTACAACCAGCGACTGCTACCCTATATGGTTATGAGGCAGTCTGTTTACAGAGGGGGTGGAGGGTTGGGTTAATCTGGTGCTAAGTGGTGTTGGTTGAGCAAGCGCCAGTGTATCTTGTACTCTCTGGGAATCCACTTGCTATTCCCTCCACTGTAAGTCTGGCCATCTCTCTACTTGATGGAGAGGTTATCACACCCTCTTCTGGGACTCCACAGTGCTTTTTTAATATTTCTATTATATACTTAGAAGTTTTAAGTATAATTATTAGAATGTGAACTAATTTTTACATCTTCAGTAGATAGCCCATTTCCTGACAAATAACGATTTAATGAGGACTGATTAAAGAAAACATCCTCTAGAGACAGCCAAAGGTGCTGTCTTGGAAGACCTGAAGCTGTGATCACTAACTCACTTCATCAATTTGGACTCTGAGACCTACTGAAGCCTGATGTAAAGATGTTTTGTGAATTTTGCAGAATTCTTATCCCACAACATGGAGGTTCTGTGATTAAGAAAGACCTCCCATTCTCCTTTGTCCTGTACGTAACTGCAAGTAGAATTGTACAACACTTTTTCTCCCTATAGCTGTGAAGTCTACTTCATTTTTCTGTAGATTCCTATATTTAAATTCTAGGGAGCTGAGTTTTCCTAGGAAACCACAAATTACTACTAATTCTTGTTGCTTACTTATAAAGGAGTCCAAGTCTTTAAGGGAAAAAAAGACATGAAATCTCATATTTTAAAATTTAGTCTTTGATGCAGATGTTTTAGAATAGCTACTCCATGTTTATGTCAATGAATTGTTACTGCGTTAAATAATTCAATTTACAAAAGCTTAAAAGATTGTATGAAACTTCTGTAGGAAGAGAAAATGTTTTAAAATGAAAAAAAGAAAAGAAAAGGAAGAAAGAAATGCTTTGAAGCCATTGGCACAAGCACACCAGCAACAATTTAGTGAAGAAACATTTCAATAGAGAAAGGGAACCAGACTTTGATGAGGTGGATCGCTGTTTCAACTAAACTGCTGACCCAGTGAAGTCTGTGTTACTAGTGAAGTGTTATTAATAACCCTTTTAATGGGATGAGTCCTACGTTTTTCTCCACTGCTAGTATAAGGAGACTGTATATCTGTGGCTTTGCTCATGATATGTTAACTTTATTTTTACAATGATATATCCTTTATGTACATTAATATTTGTTTAATCTACGAATGGTAGTTTGAGATAAAGAAACTAAGGAAATGAAAAAAGAAAAGAAAGGTGGGAATGTCCCCATCAAAGCTCAAGTTGAAATTGAATCCCCATTGTGAAGTTATTAAAAAGGTAGAAACGTAATCTAATTATAGAATTTTAAGTTGGGACCTCTGGGAGGTAATTAAAGTTAAATGAAGCCACAGGGATGGGGACCTAATACTATGGGACTGTGACTTTAAAAGAGGAGACCTGAGCTAGGTTATTCTCTTTTACCACGTGATTCCCTATGTGGCCTTGGAACACTACAGAGTGTCCAAACTGGTAAGAAGCCCTTGCCAGAAGCGATTGCTCAATCTTAAATTCAGAACCATGAGTGGAATGAACCTTTATTCTTTATAAATTAATTCAATCTGTGATATTCAGTTGTAACAACAGAAAATGGACAAGACACTCAGGCACTAGAGAAGACTCATATTTAATGAGAATTCTTCACCAACAAAGACATTTTTTGTTTGCATTTGTAGTTGTATTTCTATTTCCATGTTAGTGTTTATTGAGTGAAGACAAGATTCTTATCTTTATAATTTTACTTTTTAATATTCAGTAGTTTATAACACTATCATGTAGACATATCTGTAAAGTCAAGGGCCTGATTTTAGTAATTGTGATCTTGTTTAAGGAAACAAGAGGGTTGGTCTCAGAGGATAAGAAAGGCCTTCCAAGGGTCCCATCAAGTTTTCACTGCAGAACACTGAAGAGAATGGTCTGCAATTGCAGTCTAAATTTCTCAGCTCCCAAACTACTAAAATCCAATTAGAAGATCATCTTTGTTTTAACAGCACATGTATGAATCTGTAGAAAAGTAGTTTTTTTTGTTTGTTTGTTTTGTTTTGTTTTAGTATTTGCCAGAACTTTTCCTGGACAATGGCAAATTGGTGATTTCCCTGAATTCCTTTTATTTCTTTCTGGCTCGTGCACCTCTTACCACCTCCCTAAACACAGGTGCACATTGCCAGCAGTGACCTAGAAAGAAAAGAGGAAAGAGGTACTTATGTACAGCATCTTTATTTACAGAGCTGATCTCCTAGTTGCACAGAAAGATAATAAAAAATTAATATGTGAAATATGTCATGTAAGAATAAGTGCTCTGAAGAAAATTAAATACATAGAAAGAGGATTTGCGAATCCTAAGGGCACATGGTTGTATAAACAGGCATTTATGGATGAGTGAGTGTGTGTGTGTGTATGTGTGTGTGTGTGTGTGTGTGTGTGTGTGTGTGATAGCAGTGTCCAATAAGGTGACATTTGAACCAAAACCTTAAAGAATTTAAGGAGTGAGCTTAGTAACTCCATCTTTAGACTCAGGCAAGGGGGTATAACCTGTGCTTTGCTGCTTAGAGGGCCCCACATGTCACAAACACACACCAACAAATTTATTAAAGTACACAGGAATGCTTCTGTTACCCAGGATCCAGCACTCAGTGCTGGCACAGCATGTCTACTGACCCTAACCATCTCTTCTTGGGAATAAAACTTCTTAGGCCCCAGGGAAGTACTTCTCAAAAATTGCTTTACACTGTTGGCTGCAGTAGCGCGTTCTTATAATCCTCCTGTTAAGGCAGGAGGATTGCAAGTTCAAAGTCAGACTCAGCAACATAGTGAGACCCTGTCTCAAAGTAAAATATAAAAAAAACTGGGAATGTGGCTCAGTTGGTAGAGCACCCCTAGGTTCAATTCCTAGTGCTGTGGGTGAAAACAGGATTTAAAAACAAAAGGCCATCATGTCCTAAGGCTACAGGGTGGCTGAGTTGTGATGTAGTTCATGTTAGAGATAATGAGTGAGTTCTAAAACAAAAGAAATATTAATTGAATTGTCAATGACTTTCTCTCAGGAATATATTCTTATATAATGAAAACTTATTCTCCCATAGTACTATGTCCCTATCTTCTCCTTGTGGTCTGGTTTGTGGTTTAGAAGACATTTACAAGTTAATTCAGTTTTTTTACTTTGACAATTAGTTGGAAATTGAGCATTATAGTTGTGGATAGTTTTAGGTACATAAAAATATTTAGTACATTTTAAGTAACGTTACAAAAAGATAAAATAAAAATTTAGCTTTAAATAATTGTATTACAAGTTTTGATATTTATTAGTTATCATTTATAACTTGCCTTTTAGTTTTAATAATTTTTAACCTCTCTAAAAACCTGAAAAATAACTTTTATGTTTTTATATGTATCTTTTTCATTGAAATATATCCAAATGGTGCACATTTCAAATATAATTTCACTTTATTTTTAATTCTTCAGGTCAGTATGGTCAACAAAACATATTATGTAAAAATCCTGATTATAAAAATAACCATTTTGTTGAAATGAAAGTAATTAAAAAGTTTAATTAAAATATAATTTCTTAATTATGTGGGTTTTATTTTATTATTCACCTAAACATTGCTTTTCTATAAACAGAATACTTAGACATGCACAAAAATTATTTATTTTAGTAATCTTTGATATTTTACCTACTTCATCATAAAATAACTATGGCTCTGCACTAAAACACTGTCATTGTGAAGGTCTACCTGTCAAGGTAAGAGGACAGACTACGTTTTATTTGGCAGTTTGTTATCTTACCTTATGATTTTAAACATAAGATAGAGAGCCTCTATTTTTCACTCTTTTCCGGGCCTTGCAAATGTGAGGGGCAAGTCTAGAGCCCTGAAAAGATCTGAGGAGAGAATGTTCTGGGATGAAGGAAGAACAGGTACAAAGGTCCTGTTTTAGCTGGAGTTGTGGTAACAAAATACCAGACACTGTGGCTTCAGCCACAGACAGTTATTTTATTTTTTTTTTTAATTTTTTATTGTTGGCTGTTCAAAACATTACATAGTTCTTGATATATCATATTTCACAATTTGATTCAAGTGGGTTATGAGCTCCCATTTTTACCCCATATACAGATTGCAGAACCACATCAGTTACACATCCATTGATTTACATATTGCCATACTAGTGTCTGTTGTATTCTGCTGCCTTTCCTATCCTCTACTATCCCCCCTCCCCTCCCCTCCCCTCCCCTCCCCTCCCCTCTTCTCTCTCTGCTCCCTCTACTGACATTCGTTTGTCCCCCTTATATTATTTTTCCCCTTCCCCTCACTTCCTCTTGTATGTACTTAGGAAATGGATGGCATTAGAGCAGATTATGCTAAGTGAAGCTAGCCAATCCCTAAAAAACAAATGCCAAATGTCTTCTTTGATATAAGGAGAGTAACTAAGAACAGAGTAGGGTCGAAGAGCATGAGAAGAAGATTAACATTAAACAGGGATGAGAGGTGGGAGGGAAAGGGAGAGAGAAGGGAAAATGCATGGAAATGGAAGGAGACCCTCAGACAGTTATTTTTTCACAGTTCTGGAGGCTAGCAGGTTGCAGCATGGTCGGGCTTCAGCAAAGGCTCCTTCCTGGCTGGCAGGTGACCACCTTCTTGCTTTGTCCTCACATGGCAGAGACAGCCAAGCTCTCTGGTATCTTCTCTCATAAGAGCAGCAGTCCCATCATGAGGACTCCACTTTCAGGACCTCATGAGGCCAATTTTAGCTAGAGTGAAATGGGCAACAGGTGGGGTTGCAGGAAGCAAATCAGAAGAAACCAGATAATCTAGGTGTGCCATTGTAAGAAATCTGAATTCAGTCTAAGTGTGATAGGAAACCTTTGGAGCATCGAAAGCAGGGAAGTGACATAATATGTATGTTTCTTGCTCTGTCTAATATATATTGGAGAGAGAATGGATATTGCTGGGCATTATTATTGCATTTGCATTTTAATGTGCCCATAAATGATGTCATAATGCATAGCAATTATTCCATGGATAGAAATATAAGATATAAGTACTACTGCAGGTTGGTGGAAATGGTATTTTTAGATAGGTCGGAGTTTGGGTGCTCCTGAATCATGCACATTTGGTTAGCATTTTGTGTTCTTTCTTTTGGGTTGACCATATCAACAGATAAGTGCTTTTGGGTTTTCCTTTACAAATAAAAATTAATTAGTTTCCATTTCTAAATTTCTCTATTCTTTTAAAAATGGCAACAGATAAAATGAAAGATTATGACATTCTTTCCATCTCTATTAGTCAAAGAGAAATGACAGCAATTAGTACTTAAGAGATCAGGAGCATTTTTTTGGTTTATAAGTATCCTTGCTTTAAGTACTTGAACGTTGAAAGTAGTTGTCTGAAACCTGTGAGGTTTTTCATCTATTTGAATCTGGTCTGATTTTACAAATATGAAAGTGATAGTCTAGTAATCTCCCCACATCTAACTCCTGGAAATTAAATCAATAATGCAGAGTGAAATGGAAAGTAAATAATTAATATTTTGATAGAGGTTGATGATAGATTGTTAGCTTAGTAATCTGACAACATACTACCTGAATTTCCTAAGTGAATATCAATTTTCTACTTTTGTAAGAAGTCAGATAAAAAGAAAGTTGGTAAACAATAGATAACATTTATATATATCCATCAGGTGTGGAGTACATCGAGAATGTTGCCTGTCTTTGGTGTTGGGATTAGAAACATAAAACAGTAGAAGTATAGACTTTGTCCTTAAATAACTGATAACCTAGTTGAGTCAATTCCAAAGAAAAGTATTTACTAAGCACAGCATAAAATTAAAAAAAAAATGAAAGGAAAACCAACACAAAAATATTTTTTACTGATTCATACCCCTTATCTTCCTATTTTTACACCTATTAACGTTACATGCTATTAACGTTAACTTTCAAGTAAAAGCATGGAGTACAGTGCTGTCAGACCCCAGGTATGTGGCTTATGTTACATCATCTGATCTGAAGTTCCTCTGTATAAGAGGCCGGGGTCACTATGATAAGCCAAAAACTGCATGGATGAAGGAGTTTAGTGAGAGTCCCATATTTACACAAGTGGTTCTGCCTAGTGATATCAGAATTAGGGTGGTTATGTTCTACTCATTTCAAAGCAAGGGACATCTATCCCATCCTAAGAAGCCAGACCACTATTAAAAAAAAAATCTCTGCCTCATTTAGAGAAAATACATTTAAGTATATGATCTGCATAACCAGCATGAAGAGTATACGCATTTCCATTATATGAGTATTAGATACTGATAGTATTCTGATTACTTATTTGAATAATAGATTTTTAATATCTAAAAATAATTAAAGACAGTCACAGCAGTTGCATAACTTTCTATTCTAATTTATTATTTGCTGTTGGAAAGCAAATTCATTTTTGTAACCAAAAGATGTGTTAAAAGGTTATTTCATACATGGGAGATTTTCAAAGTCCGACAATGATGACATTGATATAGTGCCACTACTCTGTTATAACCTTTGTATATTATTTAAGTGTAACAAATACTTCATTCATTGCTTGCCCTAAACTTTGCATTTGGTGACATTCTTGCTGCTGTGTTAATATCAGGTCTATTAAGCTGGACCTCATGGTCCATTACCCTTTCTTTAGATTTGACCCCATGAAGTTTAGGGGTCTTGAGCACAGTGTGAAAAAGCAAAGGGTTTCACTCTCACCCAAGGAGCTCATTAGGACTTTATAGAAACACAATAAATACTCACACAGTACTAACATTTGCACTGAGAGATGCTCACCAGACACACAGCCTGGTGTCAGAAGGTGCCCATTGTTTCCTTTATCCAGGCCTGCACACTGATTCAGCCTGCTAACTAAAGAGAGCCCTCATTTGTAATCTGGCTTTTTTTTTTCTTTGTAGGAAAGATTCATTTACTGGTATTTTAGCTCTGTGGGGTTTTCTCTACATTCCAGTTGTTAATGCTTTCACTTAAATTTTGGATTGCATAATTTATATCAACCTCCACAGTTCATGAAGGAATTCCAATGAGAATTGCTGACAGCAATATCTGGACAGGAGACCTTTATTTTCTCATAAATGACACTGTAATTCATTAATCCCATTTGCCTTATTAAATGCAGTTTTATAATGCTGGTAAATACTGTTAGATTGGTTTAGGGGAGACCTGCCACCAATAGAGCTATTTTAGCTTTACAGTGCATTAACCTTCTGATATACAGTCCAATATATTTATATTTTAGAGTAAAGAGTTATGTCATTACATAGACCAAAGAAAATTTGATTATATTATAATTTTATGTCCAACCACTACTATAACTAGGTTTCCTTCATTAAAATATATTTCAGATTTGACAGTGTCATGAAATGCTTCCTTCCAGGGCTGTGTAGGCAGCATGAAACGGGATTTCTGACCAAAAGTAGAAGCAGCTTCTTACTGAGAAGTCTTTTTTACTAGGGATAGCTTTTATGAGGTAAGATTGAGGCTCCAATTCCACTATTCAAATTAATCAGATTTTCTTGGGCAGAATGCCTCTGGAACCTCTTACAAAGACTCTTTTCCTCCCTCTTACTCTGCAAATTACTTAATGAAAACACCGGATTATACAAAACAAAAGGGGTTTTTCCTGCTTATGTCAATCAAGATTTGATGGATGGTTGTTTTTGTTTCTAAAACAAGAAAATAAAGGGACAGTATTGTTTTACAAAGTCTGGATTAATCACCTCACCTTTGCATAACTTTCTAAGGAAATTTCACTGGAGGCTTGGGGGAAAAAATTGGCAACGCAACAATTTCCAATTGAAGACAATGTATTAAGACTCAGATCTAAGCCCACATAATCATTTTACTTTACCTACCAATTCCTTTTTAAGGACAAAATGGACTTTGAATTGGGGTATACTTTGCTTTGGCATATGCTAAGAATATTTACTGATCATTTGTTAGGTGTTAGGAACTCTGCTGTTCATATTATGAACCCCAAGATGATTCAGATTGTTTTAGGAGTCAATAGCCTGGTGGGATGGGATAGACTCAACTAATCATCATTCAACAGAGCAACATGAACCATGAAAGGAAGTGAGCTGGAGATGGGAGAAGCAAAGGAGATGGAAGAAGGAGGAGAGACCCAGGAATTCGAGGAGAGTTCTCTAGTTAGTGTAGGGGGAAGCACTTGGAACAGATGGTACAACATGAGGAAAGACACGGAGGTATGAAAGTTCCTGGTGTATTTTGGGAGTAACTTATTCAGTATGTGTGAGGCAGAGGGCCTGGAGGTGGAGAAGTGATGAGAAATGTGTTTGGAAAAGTAATTAGGGGTCAGAGTGTGAAGGGCTCTGGATACCATGCTATGATGGAATTTGATATTTCTCCTGATGGCACTTAAAGATTTAAAGGGCAAAAGGATGGGTGCACATGATCAATGCAAGATTTATGCATATATTTAAAAATCAGTGAACCCCATGAATTTGTACCAGTTAATGTGCTAATAACTATAATAATAAAACCTAAAACATTTTTAATTAAAAAATAAAATCCATTGAAAGAATTGAAAGAAACAACTAATGTGGTCAGATCAATGCCTTTGGAATAACATTGATGGTGAGGGTTGAAAAATTATTTGGAGAGGAAAGGGCTTCAATCAAGATGAATGATGAAGAGGCTATTGCAAGAATCTAGGTAGGCAATTCATGAGGGCCTAAACCAAGGAATGGAAAAGGATAAGAAATCATATATTTAGAAGACATTAAAGTGGAACTCATATAATTTAATGATCAATTGCATATGGAAATGGACAGTGAGAGAGAAGAGAGTAGAGGTAAACTTTAAGTCTCTAGCTAGGTATTTGTGTAAATAAATAGTGGCACCTAAGAGCAGATTCTAACAATTGTGTACGATTTTAGACAAGCTGAGTCTGAGACAGGGTGGAGAAAGACTGTAGGTTACTGGGAAAATGTTTCTAGAATTCAGGAGAAATATCAGGCTGAGGACAGACTTTGGAAATCTTCACGGGAGCAAAAGTGGGAGTTATAGGAGATGAAATCATTCAGGGAGAGAGGTGCAGGGGACAAAGATAAATTTTATGTTGCATATCATCTCCAAATGATTGATGGCTTTCTGAAGCATTGTGTTGGGAAAAAATTTAAGACCATCTCCAGGCACACTGGGAAAGAGCATCATGAATGATGAGTACTGTTTGCCACTAGCTCTAGAGGGAAGTGACTGCTCCTGGGTCAGATGTCAGCGTCAATATGAGAAGGAAGAGACTTGAAGACAATCTCTTGGAAAATACTAACCCTTAAGGGATGGTGGTAAAATTACATGGCAAAATAGAGCAAGAAGAGTAGTCAGAGTGAGCAGAAAAATAGTCCTTGCGGTCCACATGCCCATCATGTATAACATATCCATCACCAAAGGGATGGATGTGTTCATGAAGTCAAGTGTTGACAATTATACTGCAATTGGAGCCATATAAAGGTCAGCAGCATGATTTATAACCCCAGCCGTCACCATGTGGTGCTTTGGGCTAAAGGAATTAAGTCTATGGTTAGTTTCTTCAAAAGAATACACAATTTTTTCATATTTTAAATAAATATGAAAATTACTCAAAGGTATTAACATTCGGAATATCTGAGCCAAAACTGTAAGAAAAAAAATCATGAAAATGGTAACAGGATTAAAGTTTGTATGATCTGATGTAGAAATTAAAGGTGGAAAGGAAGGAAAGATATTCTTGAAGAATATCCAGAGAAAAGTAAGCTAAATTCTCTGTTACACATTAAAAGACAAACTCTTTTAAGGATGAAAAAAGATATTCCATCTACACAGATAAATGTAGAGAAGTAATCAAATACATGCAGCTTGCAGTAGGCAGGTAAATAACACTGCCCTGCTCTTCAGGTATCTTGCATTTGAAAAGACTTCTTCATCTCTGAAATTGGAGTTTACAAATAATTAACTTTCCATTTACTCAATACTTTGTTATGATTATCAAATCCATACAAGATACTAGTCATCCTGCTTTGGGTACGTGGCAGGGTACAGGAAAGGATGGGGAGGGGTTTCAACAAGTAGAACACAGCTGATCCCCATAAAGAGAGACAACCCTCTGGCTTGTGCCAATGTCTTTGTATGGGGGTAGGGCACAGGAGAAAGAACCAAGACAAAAATGCCAATGGTGAATATATTCGATCATCAGAATAAATATGGTGAGATTAGAAAATCCAAAGAAGGAAGAAATCACCTCTTTTTATAGCAAGGGAGAAGAAAAGCCTCTTTGGAGAAGGTAGGAATTGCCCTCAGCCTCAAGGGAAAAGCATGTAAATTTGGTAGTGGGCAGTAGCTAGGAAGGCAGTGCAGGAAAGTTGGGCAAGGATGGATGAAGGAAAGGTCTGTCCAGTTCTGGGACAGAGAATGAAGTAATTGAGACACAGAAGACACTTAAGACTTGAGTTCATGACCCTTGGCTTCATCACCCCATTTACCAGACCTCACCCCTCTGTGCCTCCCTTGGCTTTGGGTCTGGCACTGGTTGGCTTGATGTTCTGCCAATGGAGAAAGAAGTGCTGTGGTGTCCCTGCGTCTGCTTCTGTGTCTTATGCTTCATAATGCTATGCTGATGCCAGCACAAGATTTTGTAAGCCAGCTTCCCCAGCTGTTGGAAGGAAGAATTTGCTGATGTAAATCTTTAAAACCTCAGAGGACCTAAACCAAAAGAACACTAGCTAAATGTGGGAAGGCAGACATTAGTTATCTTACGTGTGCTGTGAGGAGATGCTGGAAGAGGAATGCCAATATTTCTGAACTTTGGGTAAATTAAAGAATCGGAAAATATGACTTATCTTTGGATAAGGTTCTCCTTTTTTTTTTTGGTAAGTATTTTAATCATGCAGATGTGATGTACTCTACTTACTGTTCTAAGGCAAGCCCCAAGTTGGTAATATAAACTGCTGTTTCTGGCTGAGAGAGAGAGAGAGAGTAGCCTTGTTTGTAATTAAAGACTGAACTTTTGACTTCAATCTATCAGAATTTGGTATAAGCTTCTTGCTGATAAGATATTCATTTTATGATTCTTTTATCTGCTGTAAAACTCAGCATTTTACTTTGCTGAATGCATTATTCTGGGTTGACTGAATATTGCCTATACTGTACTAAGTATTATTTAAACATGTAACATTGACATAGATAAAGCCCTGAAAAATATTTTCATCATCCCTTGGGAATAATGGTTTAAATCAAACTAATTCTTTAAAAGTATAAAGTGAATATGTATTTCACAATAGCCAAAAGTTGGAAACAACTCAAATATGTATGAATTAGAGATATGGATAAAAAAAATGTGTTATATAAATACAGTAGTAATGGGAGAGATGGCGAGCATCTCCTTGGGGGGTTCTTCTTCCTGCTGAGGAGGGCATAAGCCACCCCAAAACTTAAAGTCTCAAATAATTAGTGAAGAACAAAACACAAATAGTCAGAAATATATTTACCTAAAGTGGAGCCCCTGATAGATCTAGTCCACATGGGTGCTGTAACTAGACAAGGAAAGCATCAAAGGCAGGGATAAGGTTTCAAGGGTGGAGTCTTGCTTCAGCAGGTTGATTGACAACTTGCAGGTTACACCCTTCTCAGGTGCTGTGTGGGATCTTTGGCAGAGCTTGAGGGGGAAGTTCACTTGCATTAGGCAGTCAATCCCCATGGAAGTGCCACGAGAAGTTCCCAATGCCAGACTTATCCCCTCATTAGGTTACAATGTGCAACACAGTCCACACACAGCCCACAGATGGCTGTCAACACAATATATATTACCCAACTACAAAAAGACATAAAATTCCCATATAGGCTACTGCATGAGGTAAGCCTTAAAAAAACATTATTCTAAGTGAAAGAGATGAGATAAAAAAAAAAGGCTGCCTCTTGTATAATTTCATTTATATGAAATGTCCAGAATAGGCAAATCTATTGAGACAGAAAGCAGAGCAGGGCTGGGGAGGGTGGGGAGTGGGCAGTAAATGTCAGTGTGTATGGGATGCTCCCACTGAGAGAATAGCTCTGAGCCAAGTAGAAGTGATGGTCAAGCAACACTGTAAACAAACTTAACTCCACGGGATGGTACGTTTTAAAATGGCTAAAAGGGCAAATTCTATGTGTATTTTGTCATAAAAAAATTCATATGCATTGTAGGAAATTTATCTCCCAATAAATTCATTGAGAATTAGGGTTGAGGGATCAAATAATACACTTAGAGTAAAAAGAATTTGTTGCCTGCAATTCAAATTTAACTGGAAACTGAATATGCTACATTTTTATTTGATAAATATGGAAACCCTATTGAAAACAGAAATGTTATTTCTATCATTGCTTTATCTAAGCACTTAGGACAGTGTCTGGAACACTGTAGGTCCTCAATAAATATTTGTTACAAGGATATAAGTTTGAAAAGACAAATAAGAAATAGAAGCTAACCTATAGAAAGAAGAAACTAAATCACTCACAGATCTACCAACCAAAGAAAATAATTTAAGTAACTCACAGAATTTTCCTATGTTACTATATAAAATCTCTTTTGTTTTCCTTTTTTCTTATTTATCATCATTACTTAGAACAAACACATATCTGACTTGTTTTTTTTTACTGCTGATATTAACATAAACATTAATCATATTACCAAGCTCTCCTAATAAACATAAAATTACAAGCTGAATGATAATGTATTGTGTAGATATACTGTAATTTACTTACTTATGTTTATATTTCAAATAATCTGGTTTTAAAATTTTCTGTTTTATGTAATGGGTCAATAAACAAGCTGTCTCAAAAATCTTTGTTTCTTTACTTCCCTAAGACAAATGAACAGAAGAGCATCTGCTAGATAAAGAGAATAAACATCTTATGGTACTGAAAAACTGATTTCTGGGCTGGGGATGTGGCTTAAGTGGTAGCGCGCTCGCCTGGCATGCGTGCGGCCCAGGTTAGATCCTCAGCACCACATACAAACAAAAGATGTTGTGTCTGCTGAAAACTAAAAAATAAATATTAAAAAAATTCTCTCTCTCTCTCTCTCTTAAAAAAAAAAAAAAACTGATTTCTAAAGGGCCAAGCTGACATGCACTTTTATGAATGAATTCAGAAGCTCATCTCTCATGGACTTTTTTTTTTTTTTTAATTTTTTATTGTGGGTTGTTCAAAACATTACAAATTTCTTGACATATCATATTCCACACTTTGATTCAAGTGGGTTATGAACTCCCACCTTCACCCCTCTCATGGACTTTTATGAATGAATTCAGAAGCTCATCTCACCAGACTCATGCAAGTAAGTACTATTTAACAGTTTGAAATTTTTGCTAGTTTGCCATGGAAAAATAATATTTTGTTGTTTTAACTGATGACATTTTGAAAAATAGTGAAAACTTTCTTCCTATTTGCCAATCAATCATTTCTTCTTTGGTGACCAGTCTGTCAATTTATTAGTGGAAGGTCTTGGTGTTCTCATTAATTTGAATGCACTTATTTTAGATCAGAAATAGGAATCTTTGTCATTTTTTGAATAAATGTTGCTTCAGTTTGCTTTTAATTTTGGTCATGCTCTTCGATGAGGGCTTTATTGAAAGATAAGTTTGCTGGTTTGTTGCTACTATATCTCATGATTTCCTTTGGTCTGATTCTAGCAGGGCTGGTATTGCCTCAGGCCTGGGTTTCTGGGAGGAGGACAGAGTGATTCAATGTATAGAAGAAGCAAGAGCATTTGGTCACTGCAGAGGATCCGCATCAAAACTGGCTCCCTTTCTTCCCTTCTAGGACCTTGTTTATTCTTTATCAGCCACAGCATGAACCCTGGCTCTACCTCCTTTAGTGGGTCAAAGGTCCAGTCGTGCCAGAGTGTTTGACTTTTTCCAAAATTACCATTTTTTAAAAAAGGAAAATTCACTTTGTCTAGTTCATGCTGGTCACTTTTATACTCATTCAGTATTTTTTGGCATTGCAGACAATTTTTTCAGGATACTTATAAATTAAAGCTTTAGCCCTGGAGAATTCAGTTTAAGATATGGTTACTGAGAACATCTTATACTGAAAGTTCATGACTGCCCTTGAGGACAATAAAAATGATGCAGTAAGAAAACTCAACTTAGATGAACTCATCGTCCTGTGACACAGACTTGTGCACAAGATGGTCTTTGTGGGCTTGGGGAGAAAATACTAGAATGCTCACTTATATTTATTTTAGAACACACTTCAAGTTTTTTTTTACTTATACTCATTTTTATAATGTATCATTTTAGTCAGTTTTTTCATTGTTGTGACCAAAAGACCTGACAAGAACAATTTTAGAGGAACAAAAGTTAACTTGGGGCTCACGGTTTCAGAGGTCTCAGTCCACAGACACTTGACTCCATTGCTCTGTTCCTGAGGCAAGGCAGAACTGTATGGCAGAAAGGTGTAGTGGAGGAAGGTAGCTCAGAATATGGCACTAGGAAGGAGAGAGAGAGAGAGAGAGAGAATATGAGAGAAAGAAACACTTCCCTCACCACATACAAAATATAAACCACAAAGGCACGCCCTCAGGAACCCGCCTTCTCCAGCTACAACCTACCTGCCTACAGTTACCACCCAGTTAATTCATTCTGTAAGGGTAAAAGAAATTGAAGTTAAAGCGTAAAAGTTAAAGGGTAAAAGACCGGGTGTTGTAAAGTTTCTAAGCTGCAAGGTCTGAGTTAAAATGTAAAGGATTAGGTATTGTTAGGTATTTATGCTACCTGCAAAACCTGAAATTTCTGTAGCTGTTGAGACAATGCTTGGAACTGCCCAGTAAATATTTACCCTGACTACTGGTTGTTTAATAAGGGCTCTGTGTGGTCGCACGTAGGCATTGCAGGGCCTGGACCAATCAGTTTAAATGTAACCCCCTCCTTAGGAAAGACCTATCACTCCAGCCTGACCTGTTCCCGCCAATGAATGAACCAATCATGTTTAGGAGTTGTTATTCAATTTTCCCGCGCCTCATGATGATTTGTTCTGATGTATACAAGGCCCTCTGCCCTCCCCAAAAAGTGTACTTAAGCAGTGCTCAGCCCCTGCTCGGGGCTCTGGGCTGCTTTCCCTTCTTGAGTGGGCATGGAGCCCCAGCATGCTGGTTCAATAAATCCCCCCTTCTGCCAATTGCATGAGTGGTCACTTGGTGGTCTCTTTCTCCGACATTTCGCGGGATCCTTACAATTCAAGTGGATTAAATGCACCAATTATGTTAAGGCTCTCTTAACCCAATCATTTCACCTCTGAATATTCTTATATTGTCTCACACATGCACTTTTGGGGGATACATTGTATCTAAACCATAACTATGTATATACAATTTTAGTAAGTAAAGAAACATAAATCAGAGAAATGTACTAATTTTTTATGATAAAGATGTATAATCAAAAATGCTTTGGAAAGTACTGTAAGAGATAACCAGAGAGTAAAACCACTCAGTGAAAGGGGCACCAAAAACAAGAGAAAGGGTGAAAAGTGCCAAGCAATGCTTTGTGGGCATTATTCATCCTCCATCACTGAGCTGAATGGTATCTCAAAAGTTACTTTCTCCAAGATTATTTACATTTCTTTTGAGAGTATTTGAAATATAAACCTGATTGCACTGAGAAAACTTACTCAGACAGGAGTAAGTTTTACCAAATTCTGCCAGTGGTAAACTATTAGCAGTTGTAGCGCAAAATAATCTTTATGAGCCCAAATGGAATGATGTTATTTTAACTCAATTTAGCTAAATTTATATTTTTTATTTTTTAAATTTTATTAAAAATTTTTTAATTTGTTCTTTTTAGATATACATGACAGAGTATATTTTGACATATTATAGATACATGAAGTATAACTTATTCTAATTAGAAACCTGTTCTTGTGGTTGTACGGGATGTGGAGTTTCACTGATTGTGTATTTATATATGCACAAAGGAAAGTTCTGTCTGATTCCTTCTACTGTCTTTCTAATTCCCATCTCTACTCCCTTCCCTTTCATCTCCTTTGTCTACTCCAATGAATTTCTATTCCCTCCCCTCCCTTATTGTGTGTCAGCATTTGCATATCAGAAAGAACATTTGGCCTTTGTTTTCTGGGGATTGACTTATTTCACTTAGCATGATAGTCTCCAGATTCATCCGTTTACTGGCAAATGCCATAATTGCATTCCTCTGTATGGCTGGGTATTATTCCATTGTGTAAATATACCCACATTTTCTTAATCCATTCATCTGTTGAAGGACATCTAGGTTGGTTCCATAGCTTAGCTGTTGTGAATTGAGCGACTATAAACATTGATGTGGCTGTGTTCCTGTAGTATGCTGATTTTAAGTCCTTTGGGTATATACCAAGTGTGATAATTGGGTCAAATGATGGTTCCATTCTAAGTTTCCTGAGGAATCTCCATATTGCTTTCCCTAGTGGTTGCACCAATTTGCAGTCCCACCAGCAATGTATGAATGAACCTTTTTCCTCACCTCCTCATCAATATTTATTGTTGCTTGTATTCTTGATAATGGCCATTCTGAGATGAAATCTCAGTGTAGTTTTAATATGATTTCTCTAATTGCTATAGATATTGAATGCCTTTTCATATATTTGTCGAACATTCATATTTCTTCTTCTGTGAAGTGCCTGCTCAGTTCTTTTGCTTGTTTATAGATTGGGTTATTTGTTTTTGGTGTTAAGTTTTTTGAGTTCTTTGTATATTCCGGAGACTAATGTTTTATCTGAGGTACAAGTGGTAAAGGTTTTTCTCCCATTCTATAGGTTAAAAACAGACATGAAGACCAGTGGAACAGAACAGAAGACACAGAAAGCAACCCACATAAATAGTTATCTCATCCTAGACAAAGGTGCCATAAATATACATTGGAGAAAAGACAGCCTCTTCAACAAATGGCGCTGGGAAAACTGGAAATCCATATATAGCAGAATGAAATTTAATCTCTATCCCTCAGCCTGTACAAAAATCAACTCAAAGTGGATCAAGAACCTAGGCATTAGATCAGAGACCTGTACCTAGTGGAAGAAAATGTAAGCCCAAATTCCTTAATGTGGGCTTAGAAACCAACCTCCTCAACAAGACTCCTAAAGCTTAAGAGGTAAAATCAAGAATCAACAAATGGGATGGTATTAAACTAAATTTTATTTCTAAGAGATCTCCTGCTTAACAGTAAAGGAAGACAAATAAATGAAGCATTAGGGTTGTTGGGAGCTTTTGGGAGTTTCTAATATGTATATAATACATTTCCCTTTGTGAATGACAATGTCTTTTGGTATACTTTATTACTATTCTGAATTTTCTTTATCACAAGCTTAACATCTGTATATGACCAGATATTCAACATCTCTACTATTTCTTATTCCAAATTTGTCTTAGGGGAAAACTATGAAACAGCTAGTTTTACCTATACCTTCTGTGGTATCTGTCTGGTCCACAATGACCCCTTCCTCTCCTTCCTTTTCACTGAGGTTAGGCCTTTGGCAGCAATTTTGAGAAATATGGTTTCTTAAATCTTTCAGTCACTTTGTGGGGATGACCACAAGGTGGTGAGAGGCCATCTTTCTCCATGAAGGTAAGGGATCAGAGGAAATGTGGGCAAAGGGAAAAGGAGAATGGCCTGACACAGAGGGAGAGCTGAGGGGCAGCAGTGGAGATGGGCTAGATACTTCCATTTTCAGTATCCACAAGCATTTTCTTCCCTTGAATCCTCAAACATCGTGATGACTTTCTACTAAATTTCTCTTTATTATTTTTAAGCTTGTCTCAGTTGGTTTCAGTTACCAGCACAGAGTCCTAAGGAGTATAGTGCTTACAGTTGCTTCACAATTTCCCAGTGTGGAGCACTATAGCATAAGGAAGCCCACACTCTTGTAACAGAAGGGAAATCCAGGCACAGCCTCTGTTCTGCTTAATTCAGCAGTCACAAGTTCCCTCCAGGTTCCTTGTGTATCTGTTAATAGTTTGTGTGATTCATTAAACTGCAGTTGCTAACGTGGACAAATTCACTGGTTTTATCTTCTGACATTTATCTTTGCAGCATGTTGCATGGCCAGAAATTTATTCCTTGTGATTAGTCAATTGTATTATTTCAAATGTGTCTGTGGTTCTGTGGGAGTATTTTTCCGGTAAAACCAGGGTCTCCTGGGAGACTTTGTCTGCAAAAGTGAAGAGATAGAGATTTGACAGAGGCCAGATTTGAAGGTCATAAGGGGTTTCTTCCCTTATGGCCAATAGGAGGATGCTCAAAACACCCTTCTGAGGAGCAATAAGTTCCTTATGGGTGACTAGGAGTTCAACTATGGTGAAATCTGGGCAAACAAGAGTTTACTTCATACTCAGAATGGTGAGGTCTGTACATACGAGTTACCCTTCTGAAAATAAGAGAGATTCTGCTTAACTCATCAGCAGACAGCTGTTTGCATAATATGATTTGAAGGGTACTGCAAGGTTTCTCTGTCTAAAAAATAATTCCCTCAAAGTGTACATCACCCACTCAGACAGGAAATTCCAACCCTTTTTGATCAGACAACTAAGGGAGCGCCAAGAATTGTCCCCAGAAAGTCATTGTTAAATTGCAGATGTTATCTAGGAGCCAAGGAGAATCCTGGGGCTTCTATTGGTCTTCTTTCATGTTAAGCTGGAAAACATTGGTTTATTATTAGACTAGTAAAATGTTGCCTGGGAAACTAGAAAAGAGCCGAGGGGTTGGAGGTAAGTGTGGGTGGGGAATGGGGTTAGAGCACTTTGTCAAACAATTTGGGGCAGATGCAGATCTTCAGAGATGAGTGTGGAAGGTTGGCACAACCAGAGCCCATACAATGACCCCATTATAGTCAGACACTAGAGAGATGATTAAAGACACCAAGGGCAGTGTGAAGAAATGTCCTGGATAATGACACAAAAGCAGAATGTCTCAGTGACCTCAAAGGATGACACTGTCTTATTGATCAGAACAATTAGCTAAGTGAAGAATTTGTATTGATTATCTGGAATTACAGCTCTAGTGTTCCTCAGATATCCGCTAGGTGCCTGGATAATTTAAGGATCAAGTTATAAACAGCAACCTTTGTTTTTTGCTCTTTCCCCCACGACAAAATATTACATTCCCTTTATATGTAGGGGATTCATGGTGGCTATGTACACATTGCTGTATCATAACTGGATAGAAACAGTGTTATAGTCACATTAATTCACAGTTGCCCCAAAGTTAACCCTAACAGTGGGAAACTAGCCTATCTTTGACCCAGGATTTCCTGATTTAGAGGGAAAAAACACAGGATGAATGTCCTGTCTCTGACAACCCTACTTTGAAATCAATGGGGAACATCTTTTTCTTATAGATGAACTTGTAAGAGTTATGTTAAAAACAAATAAAACCTGCCATTGCAAAATCAATTCAATTTGTGAAACAGTTATGGAGCATTGTGTGTGTGTGTGTGTGTGTGTGTAGGATCATGCTAGGATGTGGGAAAGTCACATATAAGTAAAATATAGTCACTGTTTTTCATATGTTCATAATATAGTGGGAAAGCCATTTGTGTAAATAAATATCAATAATAATATGAGGCAAAAGGAAATGTGCTAAGTAGGTTGTGTATTAAGGCTACTGAGGAAGGAGTGATAAAAGTCTGATGGAAAGAATTTGGGTAGGACTTTGAAGAATGACTAGGTCTCTGTCAACAGAGAGTTAAGGGAAGTCCAGGCTCAGAAAGCATTAAATACATGAACAAAAGCTCAAAGGAATAAATATCCATAGTCAGTGTTTGAGAAGTGGTAAGCATACTGGTATGTGAAGCAGAAAATATGTAGAGAATGACAAAATTTAAGGATAACCTGACCTTTCACTTCATGCGGAGAAGGTATTTTGAATATCATGTGTTATGGTTTAGATGTTAGGTGTCCCCCAAAAGCTCATGTGTGAGACAATGCAAGAAGGGTTAGAGGTGAAATGATTGAGTTATGAGAGCCTTAACCCAATTAGTGAATGAATCCCCTGACATGGTTTAACTGAGTGAGAACTGTAGGCTGGTAGGGCGTGGCTGGAGGAAGTAGGTCATTAGGGGCTCACCTTTGGGGTATATATTTGGTGTGCTGAGTTTAGAGCCATACTCATAGCTGCTTTCCTCAGCCACACTCTTCCACCATAATGTTCTGCCTCACCTCTCACCCTAAGGAATGGAGCCCGCTGTCTATGGACTGACACTGCTGAAACCGTGAGCCCCAAATAAACTTTTCCTCCTCTAAAACTTTTCTTGCCAGGTCTTTTAGTGACAGCAGCAAAAAATCTGCCTAAAACATCATACTAATTTTTAAAACTTCATTTTATGGGTAAGAGGTATAGGAAAAACCTAAAACATTCTAATATAGGGGCAGGGCGTGGAGGTACATGCCACTAATCCCAACGGCTCAGGAGGTGGAGGCAGGAGTATATTGAGTTCAAAGTCAGCCTCAGCAATTTAGTGGGCCACTAAGCAACTCGGTGAGACCTTGTCTCTAATAAAATACAAAATAGGGCTAGGGATGTGGCTCAGTGGTCGAGTGCCCCTAACTAAGCTCAATCCCTGGTACCACCCCCCAAACAAACAAACAAACAAAAATACACATTCTAACATGGGAAGCACACAATCTATCCTGTGTTTAAGATGATAACTCTGCAGCAATGTAATGATGGACTGGGGCAGGAATCTAGAGGCAGGGGGTTAGCTTAGTTGGATAATTGCAATTCTTGCTGAATGAGAAATTATATTCATGAGCTTAATAAAAATTACCCACTCACTCTTTAATGTACTGAAAATTTTACTTCCTGATTTTTGAAGTAGAGAAGGAGCCCCGTTGATACCCCTTCTGTTGTTAATCCTGGTCTCTGAGGTCATACCTGGCCCAGACCTGCTTTTCTCTACCTTTGACTGACACCTCTGTGGACTGCCGGCTGCAACATTCCCAAATATACCTAAGAGTGCACAGACACTTCTTGGGTAGCAAATATCCTTGTTTCTCTATAGATTGAGAGCTTGGACTGATCACTATATTCCCAAAATAGAGGGTAGTGAAAGTATTAGTGCTTATGAAAGGTATAGGAATTGGCATAGGCATAAATAATTATCCTGAACTTTTTATATCCATACATTTGTGATTTCACATTATTTCTAGAAAGGAAAATTTTATTTTACTACTGAGGGTATATTATCAGAATAATAGTCATATTGAGTTTCTTCATTGACTGTGTTTATATGTGTAGTATAGAAGTATAAAACAAATTAATAACCCCTAAATATAACTAATTATGAATAAATGAAGATTTTCTAGTCACTATTTCAAGAAATTTACAAGAATTATCTCACTTAAGTTTTACTTTAAATTTTTTATTGATCCTATGAAATGGATTAGAGATGTTACCAGGCAATTCATACAAGAACAATAAAAGGATCATAAGTTATTAAAATTATAAAGGACATGTTAAAGATATGCACATTATTTTTAAGGCTAAAATTTCACTAAAAGTAAACGTGCCATTTTCACTTACTAAAAGATATAATACCAAATTTAAGTTTTGTTTTGGTTACATGTACTACTGATAGGATGAAAATTAGCCAGACTTTTCTGAATGAACATTTTTGATAAATGAAATGTTCATACCCCAGTGATCTGAAAATGATATGTGATGGAATTTGTCCCAGAGAAAAAATGACAAATGTACACAGAGATGATGGTAGAAGGTTGTCTATTACAATATTATTATTGGAAATACAAAAGATCCAACTATTTAACAATAAAAGATGTGTAAAGTAGTTTTTAATTTGCTTAGGAGCTGGAGGGTGATGACAATTTTTGCTCATTCTTCAAATTTACTTGGAAAAAAGATATTAAAACATTTTAAAAATGCTCATGTAACTAGTATTTAAATAATTTATTCAAATTCTCTCAATTTATTTTTCTTTCTACTTCATTATATCCATACTGTGGAAGACTGAACATGGCTTTAAAATTTAGTAGCTAATTGTTTTTCTCTTTAATTAGCAATCAATAGTCTTTAAAACATAAATTTAAAGAAATGTCATTATGTAATAATGCCTCTATTTGTAATCACATAATTCAGCTCATCAGTAAGTCTTGCCCTATTTTTAATGAATTTTTCCCTTTGAATATTTTTCCATGGACTTGGTTCAGCTATACCAAGTCAGATTTTTTTTTCATTCAAATTTTTCTTTAAAATATATTTTAAATAAGAAGAGATTTCAGCACCTAGCCAACCCACAAAACTTCTCCCCCAGCTTAAATGAACTATGAAAGAAATCCCAATCTGGAGCTCTCTAGCTGGTTTACTTTGCTCCTGTTAATTCTTTAGATTTTATTTCTCCTTCAACATACAATCTTAGTTTCATTTTGTGAAGTCCACTGTGTACCCTGTCTAAATTTTTCTATCCACCTGACAGTCAAAAGAACTGGTTTCTGCAAGGATTAAGTCAGGAAGCAGTTTTTAACTACAACAAATTGAAACATTTGCACAAGGAAGTGTTGCTTTTATAAGTGATGGGAAACTTCAAATTTGATTACAAGCAACCTTTGGCTTCCTATCTGTTCAACAATAGGCCATGTTGTTAAGGGCAATTTCCATGCACAGCATGTGGGTCCCATTTTTTCATCCTTAGACATGGTTGTTTACTGTTCAGCACTGTTTATGCATTTTAATCAGGCTTTTTCAGTCTCCCTTAATAAATCACTACAAAGCGAATGTACCAAAACAAGAACTATTATGCAGTATTGGTTACCCTTACACATTATTTGCTGCCCTAGAGTTTCACTAAGTACTGGAATTCAAAAAATAATGACAAGAACAACAAAAAAATCTATAGCCGAGAGTATTATATTTAGAATTGCAACATTTCTAGCTAAAGATCCTCTTTGAGCTCCATTCTTTAACAGTAGGAGCCTGACTTTAAAATTCAGTTCAAGCAAGAATGACTTAACAATTGGAACCTGCCATCAGTCCTTGGGACTGAAAGTCTTTTTGATGGGATGAAGCTGACAGCCTAGTTCCTGCTTGGCAGTCATTCACATGAAATGAGCCTGTATTGGTACAGATAAATATTTAGACATTCAGGTATCTTGCTGTCTGAGAAGAGTATTATTGGTTAAGGCAGTGGTAGGCTGAAGAAAAAGGCGTTTTCGGGCATTTCTGCCTGAGTGAGAAAGGACAACGACTTGTTAGCATCATCTGGCAAGCAGGCAAAAGAAACAGTGTGATCTACCTCCCTTTCTTCCTTCAAGCCAGACTTTCATTTGCTCTTCAATGAACTAAGAAAAAAGTACATTTTTCTTCCAAATTTTTTTTGTTGTTGTTGAATTAAATGAATTTCTTAACTTTGGCTTCTAGAATCAGAGACAAACTATTATTAAGCTATACTATTTTAAAGTCCAGGCTAAAGGTAAGAACGTTATGAGGGGAAAAGAAGGCAAGAGGTTATTTATTGTACAATGTAGTTTGTGTTTTAAAATATGGCTGGGCACTTAGAATTTAGATTCTATGATCAATACCCACATATTTTAGGAGAGCTGCTAGAAGATTAATAGCATAAATTTGAGGCTTAGGAGCACAGTTTATCAAATACAGAATTAAAGAAAAATATTTTAAGTAAATGGTACCCAAACCAAGTAATTATTTGGAAATATTTCAAAACATGTCATATTACCCTTGGACATCACTTTAAAAAAATCCTCTGGAGTCTAGTGGAATTCAGCAACAGTAGGTGCTTTGCATAATTCCTCACAAGCTTACCCAGCCAAAGTGCTATTTTGGACACGTCCCGTCTGATGCATTTCACGAATGAGAAACACATTGTCATGTGTTTCAATAAGAGGTAGATACAAGTGTTTAAAGATTTTCTCTGAAAGTATTCATTGTGAAAGCAATAGGCGTGTTTTGGAAGGTGTTCTGAGTTTAATTCTTTTACATTAGTGGTGTAGTAAAAAGATATTACATCTTAAATATGAGAGTTTGACAGCATCTTATTTACAAGTTTTCCAAACTGTATCTAAATGTTCATCATTTACCTATTTCTCTCTCTTTTGGTACCAGGGATTGAACCCAGGGGCACTTAACTCCGAAGCCATATTCCCAGCCCTCTTTTTAAAAAATTTTTTTATTTTGAGAGAGGGTCTCCCTAAGTTGCTGAGGCTGGCTTTGAACTTGTGAGTCCTCTTGCCTTAGCCTCCCTAGTTGCTGGGATTACAGGCTTGTGCCACCACACCTGGCTATTTCTGTTTTCTTACAAAATTTTGGACCTTTTTTCCACCCCAAATTATTTTTTCCCCAGTACAGACTCTCAAATTTGGCTTTCCTTATAATGACTCCTTATTATCCATTGGATTAGAGATAAAGCCACCTAGCAAATGTAATCTTTGTACGACAACTGAACTTAGTCTTTCAGTAAATTCACTACAATTCTCTTTATTTCTTAATCCATATCCCTTTCAGACATAGGCTCTTAATTCCTACTATTGATTCTCTCCTTCTCTAGTGAATTAGCACTAATGTTGGCAAAGGACATTTTTCACAGGTAAAAAACCACATTTTCCAATCTTTCTTGTGGCTGGGCATGATAATATGACTATGTTCTGGCCAATAAAATGTAAACTTAGTACTGTGTATATCCTGCAAGGAGTCTTCTTTTATGGGTAAGAGTACGGGGATTGAACTCAGAGGCACTCAACCACTCAGCCACACCCTCAACCCTATTTTGTATTTTATTTAGAGATCTCACTGAGTTGCTTAGTGCCTCACTATTGCTGAAGCTGGCTGTAGATCTGTAGATCCTCCTGCCTCAGCTTCCTGAGCTGCTGGGATTACAGGCGTGCACCACCAGGCCTGGAAAGAAGTCATCTTAAAAGGACGGAGGTGTGCTCTTCCTCTACCCCAAATCCAGTTGCCTGGAATACAGATGTGATATTGGAACTCTAGTGGCCATGTTGTATGTGATTTTAGAAACATCCCACAGATGGCAAAGCAGCAAATTAGGAGACTCTTGATTCCCTTATTATGGAACTGTCATTCAAGTCCTTAGCTATGTTAGGTTTTACTGGTACACAATTAAAATAATCCTGGTGGCTACAAAAAAAGTTAAGAAAAAATATGATTAGTAGGATCTTACTAAATTATTTTTTAAAGTCACAACTATTAAAAATATGAACAGCTTAACCCAGCTGAATTTTTATACTCAGCAATATTTCCTTTTGAGTATTATTTTTGATAACTGCTTGAACCCTACATAACTAATATCTTCATTTTACAGTTGAGCTCAGAGAATATATCAGTGGCTTCAGGAAATGGAAAATGAGGCAATTTGGACTATTTACTGATGTTTAGAAAAGCTGAGGAAAAAAACCCAAAATGTTTGCTTGAAGGTTTCAGATTGCTGACTAGGTAGTGAATAATATAGCCCCAAATCCAGGAGAACACAAAATACAAAGGTGTAAGTCTAACATTTGGCAGGAGAGAACATAGGTAGAGGAAAAGATTTCTTTGTTAGAACCTGGAAGTTTTCAAAGGATGGTTAAGAGAAGTTCTTTTGATAGGCTAATATGGCAAGGGCAAAAAAGGTTGGAGTTTAGGATCTGTCAAGGCTGGGGGGTGGGGTTTGGCCAACGTTTTGTGTTGGGTCTCTCAAGGGGATACAATTTAAAAATAAAAATGTACCATAAGTAATTCAGCCCTCCCAACTATAACCTAGACATCTCAACTTTCAAAATTGTATAAAAACAATACTAGATTGCTAGCATCCTCAGGGGTCTGACAAAAGCAAAAGAAAATTCTTTCCAGAGAAAAGTAACCTTATCTAGGTCTCAAATCATCTCCCAAACAAAAATTTATATAAAATAATGGGTGGTGTACAATTAAAGATAACCTGACATACAAGACTGGTTAGCATAAAGAGAATCAGCAGAAACAACAGACAATAAAGAAAATCCAGAAGATCCAAATATTAAATAAATAAAATATTGGATTAAAAATAGCTTGCTTTCTAAGTATAAGGAGATAAAATATGATATTGAAAAATTTCGATTGAGAGCTTGCAACAATAAAAATGATTTAGCACATTTGATCACTCCAAAAAATTCTTATTTGATTATAAGTTTTATAAGTACAAAATACAATAAACAAAATAAGAAATTAATAGGTAGATAAAATAGCATATTAGATACAGATGAGGAGAAAATTAGTGAACTGGATGAGAGTTCAGGAAAAAAATTAGATTTCAGATGAAGAGATAAGATATGGAGGAAATAAAAAATAAACATAAATAATGAAATATAAAGTATAAAGATCTAATTCACATTCAGAGTACTAGAAAGAAATAACAGAAAAAATGGGAAGAAGCAGTATTTGAAGAAATAATGGCTGAATTTTCAATAAGGCTACTGAAAGGCAGCAAATTTAGATTTAAGAAGGTCTATGCTGTATTCAGAATATCCACATCTAAACACAACACAGTAAAATTTAAGAAAAACAATGATAAAGATGAAAAACATAAAGGAAAAAAGGAATTTATCATAAAAGAAATAGTCTGACAGCTGACTTTTCCATAGAAATAATGGAAGAATATTTGAACACAAGCAACAATCTAGACATAATGGAAATAGACACTCTAACAAATGCAGAACCTACATTATTTTCAATACTGTACAGAATATTTACTAAGATTGACTATATAGTAGGTCATAAATCAAATTTCAGCAAATTTCAAAGTATGTTTTAAGACCAAGACCCAATTAAGCAAGAAACGAAAATGACAAAAAGATAACTGGAAAATTACAATATATTAAAAATTATCATGTAAACGTATCAATCAAAGAAGAAATTACATTGGAAATTAGAGAATCTTCTAATAATCATAATAATATGAATGAAAATTTGGAATAAAAGCATGAAATGAAAAACAAGGATTGAAATTATTGAGCTCATTATCTGTCTCAAAAAGTTAGAAGAACAGCAAAATTAGCCCCAAGAAAGCACACAACAGAAAATAGTGAATTTGAGCAGAAATTCATGAAATAGAAAGCAAAATGACTGCTTAACAAAATATAGAGAAGATATAAATAATATGTTAAGAATAATAAAGAACATAAAGTTATAAACTATGCAGTTATTAAAACCATAGTAAGAGAATATCAGTACATTCAAAAATAAGGTGAAATGGATATGTTCTTGGAAAAATATATTTGATCTAATACTGATCTAAGAAGAAATAGAAAATTTGAATAATTTAGTTTTTAATGAAATTAATCTATGATTTAAAATTTTTTCTACAAAGAAAACTCCAGGCTCATATGGTTTAAAGACATATTTAAGGAAGAAATACTTCTACACTTGAAAATTTTTTAAGAAACTGAAAAAGAAGAAATACCTTTATGACTTTTATCAATTTATTTATCAAGCTAACATGTCTTTAATTCAAAATCTGACAAGTATATTTTAAGAAAGGGAAAACTAAAGGCCCATCCTATTTATAAACATGAATGAAAAGATAGTAACCTCAGCAGAATCCAACATGGAAAATGCATTAATTCCATTAAAAAGAAGTTTGGCTTCCAGGAATTCTAGGTTAGATATCATTGGCAAATGAATTAATATAATCTGTCACATTGACAAAATAAGGGAGAAAAAAAATCATACAATTATCTAAATGCATGCAGAAAAATTCAACCATTTATAATTTAAAGAAAGAACCGACAGCAACTAGGAATGAGTTTACTCATAAAGGGCATCTTCAAGGCCCTACAGATATCATAATATGCAATGATACATTGAACACCTTCTTTTGAAATAAAAAGAGAAGTGTGATGGAAGAAGTAAGTTCTGGTTTCCTTCTGCATAGTAGGGTGACCATAGATAACAATAATGTACTGTATGTATATTTTTTTCAAAAAAGCTAGAAGAAAGAGTTTGCAGTGTTTTCATCACAGAGAAATGATATGTTTCAGGAGACAGACTGCTGACCCTGATTTGAACATTAAACAATGAATACATGTATCTAATAATACATGGAACCATATAAATATATACACATTTTCATGTGTCAATTTAAAAATAAATTTAAAAAAAAACAAGAGAAAGCATGCCTATAATCTATCCAATATCAAACTAGAAAGCATATTAAGAAACTTTTATATGCAAGTTACAGAATACCCAATTAAAGGTGGATTAAATAACAATTTTTAAAAAAATATTACATGACAGAAGCACTGGTTGAAAGTTAGAATTCCGTTGCCTCTTACTCTCTCTTAGGGAATATCTCTTACTCTTTCTTAGGGAATCTGCCCAGACTATCTCTGGCAGATTTTCTCATTGAGCAGGATCACATTACAGGCCAATGCCTACCTTCAAGGAGGCCAGGAAATTAATTGGTATTTTAAGCTTCTGTAGGAGTGTGAAGGCTCTGTCAACAACAACAACAAAAATACATGGGACAATAGGTAGAGAATTTTATTTGTAAAGAAAACAATAGACAACTTCAGCAATTCACATTAAAAAAAAAAAATAGGCCACACTTAGAAGAAGTGGCAGACCTGGGATTTGAACCCAGGCAGCCTGACTCTGGATATCCCACTCTGAATACCTAAACATTCTTGGCCCAGTATATGATTTTTGAAAGCAATGCATTTTAACTGCGACTTAGTTTTCCACCCAGAATCCATAAAACAATATGGGTGCATTAGTTCCCTTATCTGCAGGAGGTAAGTTCCAAGACCCCCAGTGAATATTTGAAACTATATAATACTGACCTCCATATATACTACTGGTTTTCCTAAACACATGCTTATGATAAAGTTTAATTTACAAATTAAACGCAATACAAGATGAACAACAATAATTAATAATAAAATAGAACAATGATAATACAAAACTGTAAAACTTATAAGTTGTTTATTTCTGGAACTTTCTATTTACTATTTTGAAACAGTGGTTGGCCACCAGTAACTGAAATCAAAACCACAGATAAAGATGGTGTGCTATGCACTGTCTCTGAGTGCCACCTCCAGAGTCTTTGCGATACTCTATTACAGTATTCATAGCAGTTAATTGTCAATAATTAAGAAGCTTCAAGGAGCTAAAATTAATCTATTTTCTACAGAAAGGTTTTAATTTCACATAGAATTCTTTTAGAAATAATTATTTATAACATTTGAGATTTAAAAATCAAGTCTATCATGTGTGTTTGAAAGAATGTGAGATCAACTCATCAACTTTGAAAAGCGGTAATATGCATACAAATTACATCAAAGGTTTATAATAAGATTAAGTATCACTAAGCAGAAAAAGAAACACAAAATACAAAGACACATTTAAAAATAAAATGGATACATCTTAAAATAGATCTTTTCAGAAAAGTTAAATCATAAAATATACTTATTTAGGGGAAAAGTTTTAAAATTGTGAAATCAACACATTTTCACTTCACAGTAAACTTAAAATTATATGCATACTACTAAATCACACTACAAAAGAACAATTGTACCTATCACCTTTTTTTGTGATAAAAGCTGATATGATTAACTGATTCAAAATTTCCTTAAATATTTTTAATTATAAAAACAAAAATGAGTGCTCATAAGCATGTGTGTATGTGTGTGTGTGTGTGTTTGTGTATGTGTGTGTGTGTGTGTTCATGTGTGTATTTAGTTCTGGTAAACAAAATAACAGTGAAATTAAGCTACTCTTGGCTGTAGTCAGCTGTATGAGATCAGGGTCTCTCTGGCACCATATGTGCTTTATAATTGTATTTTCATATTAAAGAAAGAGCATTTGAATGCTAGTTTAGTTTCCAGCCCAAATTGGGCAATACTTTATTTCCATATTTTGAATGGGTACTTCCATGGTCTCAAATCAAAGTGACTACTAATAAGCCCTCTGCTGTTTATCCACAATAGGTACTAACCTGGCCAGTTTGGGATTGAAGAGAATGAGGAAGAGGAAGCAGAATCGTTTGAATCTGGGTCTTTTCTGGTAATCTTAACCTCCATACTGAATATAGTGCCAAAGTCTGGAGGCCTCAGAGTGAATAAAGGGAAGAATTTAAATAATTACTTTTCTATTGACTTTTGAGCACAGCAAAGGTGCTATGGGTACTATGGAGAATATAAACCACCCCATATTTGCATTTCAGAAGCTCATAATGTATTGTAAGAGAAATAATTATACATAAATAGGTAAAGGGAGATAAGGTTAGGTGATAATTGAGGTATGTTGAGAGAGATGGATGTTGATAGGATGAGAATATGGGAAATTCCTTAGAGGAAGCCAGAGAGAGGAGTGATAAAGTCATAGTAAGAAGGAACAGCTTGAGCAAAGGTATACCAGATACTTGTTCTGTACTTCCTCACTTAAGTCATCACAAGAAGGCTAAGCTCTTAACACCATCCTGCATTGCTTGGGCCTGAATAGTCACTGTAAATTCAACAATCTCACCCAAATTCCACCCCTTATTGGTCTCCAAATCCTTCCATTGTGCCCTCAGGAACTAATCATTGTCATCAGCAAAGTCCTATTTATTTTCAAATTCCCTTTCTGAATGTTCCCTTCAACTTCTTGCTCTGACCAAAATCTGGCACCCCCCTAAGGGCACAGCATCACCTGAGTCCTCTCAAGTAAAGGCTGCTCCCATCCCCATTTCAAAAACCACTGGACATGGATGTAGGATGGGTGCCCTAATGTTATTTTCCACCCATTGTTCTTACCTCCTTGCTTTAAAAACTCCCTCTTCTTTTGTAGAACTATATTGGATTATCACTCTTCACTACACCGTGAAGTGTGCTTTCAGTTTAGCACACACTCTATATATTTTCACTTGGTTTTGCCCAGCCTAAATTCCATGGCTCCTCATTGTAAGTTTGTCCTCTCATCTAACCTTAACTTCTTGCTCCTCCCTTCCCCTCTATACTCAGGAAAAAAAGTCAAATCATATCTAGGCCCTACTCTCTAGCTTCTGTGCTCCTGTTCCTGGTGCAGTTAAATTCACAGCCATATAGAATACTCTCATTTTAAATTTATAACCATAAATATCAAGTGGGCTCTCCAACAATTACCTAGCCACTTCACTTTCTCATTCTCTGCTTTTCTTTCTTAAACACTGTATTCTTTCTTCATCCACTGGTTATTGTTACCTCCATTTATTTCATTTTATAAAAGCATAATAGGTTAACAACTTCATTCTTTCTCCACCAACACATATACTAATCCACTTATGTCTGTACTCACAGTCTCTGCCTTGCTATCTGTTAAATAGATGAATTGTCCCTCCTCCTGTATATAAGGACAAATACCATGGTTGAATGAGAACCCAAGTAACCCAGTTCTGCAGGTGAGGATCCTCTCATTTACCTTGGATTTAGCCCCTGAAATTATTTCTGTTTGTCCTGAAACACTACTTCTTGCTTTTCACTGAGTTATTCTTGTTAGTCTATGAATGTGCTATAATAGTATCCTAAGAGTAAAAACAAAGACAACCAAAATAGCCAAAATAGACAACTTCACAGGTGCCCATTGGGTACTGCCCCATTACTCTGATCCTCAAGAGATTTCCTTCTTTTCATCTCTTATATTCTTCTGAACCCATTCCAATCAGTCTTTTGTCTTCATGACTACACTAAAATTATTATTGTCAAGGCCCCTAAAACATCTCAATTTTTCTAAATATAATAGTCAGCTTAAAATATTTCTTATTTTAAAAATCAAAGAAAGAACAACTAGGCAGAAGATTTTGGTATAGAGGAGCCTTGCTACTCAAGGTGTGGTTCATGTACCCGCAACGTTTGTATCACTTGGAATCTTAATAGAAATGTAAAATCTGAGGCCCCTTCCTAGGCCAGGGTAACCTCTGGAGCCTCAGTCTCTTCACCTGTAAAAGGGGAACATTAAGTCATTTATCCTTATCTAACCTTGCTGCAGCAGCTGATTAAGTGATCCACCTTCCTTCTTGAGTCACTTTCTTTTTTGGGGGAGTGGTACTGGGGATTGAACTCAAGGCCACTCAACCACTGAGCCACATCCTCAGCCCCATTTAGTATTTTATTTAGAGACCGGGCCTCACTGAGTTGCTAAGTGCCTCACAAATGCTGAGGCTGACTTTGAACTCTTGATCCTCCCACCTCAGCCTCCTGAACCGCTGGGATTACAGGTGTGCACCATTGCTTGAGTCACTTTGTTTACGTTTCTTTTAGGATGCCATGTAGTTCTTATTTTCTTCCTACCCCACCTAAAACTCTTTTTAAATCTCTTCTGCTAATTGCTTTTCTAATTCTTGACCTCTAAATGTTAGTGTACCCCTCACTTTTAAAATATTTTCTTAACCAGTATGAACACACAGAGTATGCTTATTTTTAAAATGTGATTGCCAGAGGCTTATCTTTAGTTTCAGGTAGCTTTATCTATTTGCCTCTTCAAGTGTATAAATATTATAATTTTCTCTGTGGGTTACAGCATGAAAAGGATTGGAAAACACTGCCCTAGATGATCTCACCCAGTTGCCTGGCTTTAAATACCTTACATATTTGGATGATTTTCAGTTCCAGCTCTCCCCTGAACTATAAACTACAAACTAATTGAATACATCCAATTTCCTGAGTAACATCTTTACCTTAATATCTAGTAGGCATCTCAAACTAAAAACACACAAAATTGATCTCATTAGCACCTCATGGCATCATGACATGAGGGTAAAGTTTTAAAAAGGAATTATTCTTGATACTTAGTCCATCAGTAAATCTAGGAGTTCAATTCAAAATAGTCCCCAATGACGACCATTTCTAATTGCCTCCACCACCAGTTCTCCCTCACTCAGGCCTCTCCATTTCCTCCCACTTCTCCCACTTGAGCTCAGAGGCACTCTTCTACAGAGTAAACCAAATCACATCGTTTTTCCTGCTCTTGATCTTCCGTTCAATGCATGGTTGCCCAACACACTTAAAATAAAATCAAGAGCCCTTGGGATGATCTATGAAGCTGGAAATGGTCTGGCCCTCCGCTGCCTCTCCAACACAGTTCCCCTCCCTTCCCCACCAGACAGGCACCATCTACATTGGCCTCTAATGTTCTAGAACATCTCCAAGCGTGCACTCACCTCAGGCCCTTGTCCTTGCTGTTCCTCAGCCTCTAATTCTCCTTAGTAGCTATTTTCATGACTTGTGCCCTCACTCTATTCATATTTTTGTCCAAATATTCCCTCTTTAGGAAAGCTTTTTTGAAAATCCTACATATATAAAACAACATTACTTGACACTGTCCCCTAACTCTGCTTCATCTTTTCAGCAGTAATTTCTACCTGAAAACACAACTTACATTTGTTTGTTGTCTGTCTTCCCTGGAGAAGATAAGTTGTGTAAGACCAAGTGAACACTAGTTTTGTTCACTCTTGGGTCTTTAGAACACTATCTAGATGCTAAACAAAATTCATTTACTTTTGAAGGAATGTTGGAAACTTATCTGATACAAGGCTGGGACGCTTGTTTGAGATGAAAATCAGTGCTAGAATAGTGCCTTGGGAACTGTTTGCCAAAGAAAGCTTTAGGAAAAAAGACAAAAGCTAAAAAATAATCTAAGAGGTCATTTTGGTGCCTTCTTAGGATAAAGTAAATAAGATCTAATCAATCATCAGAAAATGACCTTCAGTTTGTTAATTAATCACTTTACTTGGCATATATTTACTACTTCACATAGTGTGGCATGGGGAGATACTGATTAAATAATGTAAGTTCCCTCTTTGAGAAGGAAAAAATATTTATCATATATTAAACAAATAAAACATGAAATATGTCTCCCTTTAAGAAGCAAATCAGCTGTAACTAAAGGGAGAAAATAACAAAAATTTCTTGAATTAAAGAGTACTTTTGTTTAGTCAGAAATCTTCTTGTAAACTGTCTATGTATTAAAGGGACTAAATTTGATAGCTAACTAATCATATTTTAAGATTTGTGCTGAGTGCTTTGTCATGATGTATTTCTTTGTTGAATTTCCTGACATTCAATGTAAAAAAAAAGAAAAGATTTTTTTTGCATTAGTTAGTATCTTCATTATTACAGAGTTTATCTTATGTGAAATGTATTTCTTAATTTTTATAGATGTCAAAGGGTTAGAAACAATTTAGATAATAAAAGTAATTAACAATGACTAGTCCAGACAATAATAACTTTGAACAGTAGTTTATAAATTGTGCTTTTTACTGATTATTTCCATAATAATGGGATTTAACATGAATTTTTATTTTCAAAATAATTTCCCTGACTAGAGTTAAGCTCTTTTATTTGCCAAACACTCTAAAAACTTCAGTACAATTCCTTGTAAACAGTAGTTTGATTTCCTGATACAGTTCTCTGCAGCAAGTTCACGTTAATAAAAATGTGTATGTCTATTTCAAACCATAACACACAATGGTAAGTACTCTTTTACTCTGGAACATGGGCAGTGTATTAATTGTCAGGAATAAACAAAACTGACCCAGCTTCACTCACTAATGGATCTTAGTCAGGTGAAGAGGACAGCCATTACATTAAATAAATCTTTTTAAAAAAATGATAAACTACACTTAGAGAATTCCTCAGGGTGCTTTGAAAGTGAATCCTGAGAGCCTAACCTGACTGACTGACAGTGAGATCAGGAGTTCAGGGACGGTTTCCTGAGGAAGTGACATGCAAGCTGCAACAGAAAGACTCATGGGCATTCCCTAGTGAAGCTGGGATAGAGATGAGGCTTCAAGTGAGTATGTGCAAAAGCTCAGATATGGGGAGGTCTATAACACCCCAGGGGAACTGAGAAGAGAAAACGGATTGAGTGAGAATGGCAGTGTGGCCAGGAGTCAGATCATCCAGAGCTTTAAGGAACATGTTAGTGATTTGAGATTAAGATTTGTGTAAAAAAAAAAAAAAAAAGAAAAAGAAAAAAGAAAAGAACTAAGGGGTTTCAGCAGGGGAGTTATATGGCTCTGTTTATACTTTATGAATGATTAGTTTGGCTTCTGGTGAAAAATAAAGCACTCAATTTTTGATAATATGGGGAAACTAACATTTAAAATGTATTGGTATAAACAATTAAAATTGCAGGAAAAGGGGCTGTGGTTGTGGCTCAGTGGTAGAGCACTCGCCTAGCATGTGCAAAACATTGGGTTCTATCCTCAGCACCACATAAAAATAAATAAAATAAAGGTTAATTTTTAAAAAAATTGCAGGACAAATATGACATTCATTTTAAACGTATAATTGGATTTCAGTTTCAATTCCTTGATTTACATCTTCCTAAGACTTTATCTTGGTAGGGAGAGAAAACTGACAGAAGTAACCACAAAGTATCTCTACTGTGGTACAAGTTAAAGTCAGACTATGGTAGATTTCTCAAGAAAACCTCAATCACAAGTGACTTAATCTTAAGCTTCAATATATAAGGAGGCAATCTATCAGAAGCAAATATCATATGACATAAAACAATTAATATAAAGCCTTAGGCTCTTCAAGTAACAAGAATTATGGAACAAATTTATAAATGAAAAATGCTTAAATTATTAAATATTTTAAAATAATGCATTTTTAAAAATAAATTTAAAAATTTTTAAATAATTTAAGTATTTTTTAAAAATTTATACATAACAGCAGAATGCATTACAATTCATTTTACACATATAGAGCACAATTTTTCATATCTCTGGTTGTATACAAAGTATATTTACACCAATTTGTGCCTTCATACATGTACTTTGGATAATGATGTCCATCACATCCCACCATCATTTCTAACCTTATGCCCTCTCCCTTCCCCTCCCACACCTCTACCCTATCGAGAGTCAATCTATTCCTCCCATGCTCCCACTCCCTACCCCACTATGAATCAGCCTCTTTTATATCAGAGAAAACATTCAGCATTTGATTTTTTGGGATTGGCTAACTTCACTTAGCATTATCTTCTCCAACTCCATCCATTTACGTGCAAATGCCATGATTTTATTCTCTTTTATTGCTGAGTAATATTTCGTTGTGTATATATACCAAAGTTTCCCTATCTATTCATCTACTGAAGGGCATCTAGATTGCTTCCACAGTTTAGCTATTATGAATTGTGCTGCTATAAACATTGATGTGGCTATGTCCCTGTAGTATGCTGTTTTTAAATTCTTTGGGTATAGACCAAGGAGAGGGAAAGCTGGGTCAAATGGTGGTACCATTCCCAGTTTTCCAAGAAATCTCCATATTACTTTCCAGATTGGCTGCACCAATTGGCAATCCCACCAGCAATGTATGATCCTACCTTTTTCCCAACATCCTCGCCAACACTTCTTGTTTGTATTCATAATAGCTGCCATTCTGACTGGAGTGAGATGATATCTTAGAGTAGTTTTAATTTGCATTTCTCTAATTGCTAGAGATGGTGTACATTTTTTCATATATTTCTTGATTAATTGTATATCATCTTCTGAGAAGTGTCTGTTCAGGTTCTGGGCCCATTTATTGATTGGGTTATTTGTTGTTTTGGTGTTTAGCTTTTTGAGTTCTTTATATACCCTAAAAATTTGCTCCCAAGATGTAGGCTCTCTATTTACCTCACAGATTGTTTCTTTTGCTGAGAAGAAATTTTTTAGTTTGAATCCATCTAATTTATTGATTCGTGATTTTAATTCTTGGGCTATAGGAGTTTTATTAAGGAAGTTGGGGCCTAATCTGACATGATGGAGATTTGGGCCTACTTTTTCTTCTCATAGGCTCAGTGTCTCTGGTTTAATTCCTAGCTCCTTGATCCACTTTGAATTGAGTTTTGTGCATGGTGAGAGATAGGGGTTTAATTTCATTTTGTTGCATATGGATTTCCAGTTTTCCCAGCACCATTTGTTGAATAGGCTATCTTTTCTCCAATGTATATTTTTGATGCCTCTAATATAAGATAATTGTAATTATGTGGGTTAGTCTCTGTGTCCTCTATTCTGTACCTTTGGTCTATAATCTGTTTTGGTGCCAATACCATGCTGGTTTTATTACTATTGCTCTGTAGTATAGTTTAAGGTCTGGTATAGCGATGTCACCTGTTTCACTCTTTCTGCTAAAGATTGCTTTAGCTATTCTGGATCTCTCATTTTTCCAGATGAATTTCATGACTGCTTTTTCTATTTCTATGAGGAATGTCATTGGGATTTTGATTTGAATTGCATTAAATCTGTATAGTGCTTTTGGTAGCATGGTCATTTTGATAATATTAATTCTGCCTATCCAAGAGCAAGGTTGATCTTCCCATTTTCTAAGGTCTTCTTTGATTTCTCTCTTTAGGGTTCTGTAGTTTTTGTTGTAGAGGTCTTTCACCTCTTTTGTTGAGTTGATTCCCAAGTATTTTATTTGTATTTATTTATTTATTTATTTATTTTTGAGGCTATTGGAAATGGGGTAGTTTTCCTCATTTCCCTTTCTGAGGATTTGTCACTGATATACAGAAATGACTTTGATTTATGGGTGTTGATTTTATATCTTGCTAATTTGTTGAATTAATTTACTAGTTCTAGAAGTTTTCTGGTGGAACTTTTTGGGTCTTCTAGGTATAGAATCATATCATCAGTAAATAGTGCCAATTTGAGTTTTGCTTTTCCTATCCATATCCCTTTAATTTATTTCATCTAATTGCTCTGGCCAATGTTTCAAGAACTATGTTAAATAGAAGTGATGAAAGAGGGCATCCCTGTCTTATTCCAGGCTTTAGAGGGAGTGCCTTCAATTTTTCTCCATTTAAAATGGTGTTGGCCTGGGACTTAGCATAGATAACCTGTACTATGTTGAGATATGTTCCTGTTATTCCCAGTTTTTCTAGTGTTTTGAACATGAAGGGGTGCTGTATTTTATTGAATGCTCTGTCTGCATCTGTTCATATGATCATATGATTCTTATCTTTAAGTCCATTGATGTGATGAATTACATTTATTGATTTGTGTATGTTGAAACAATCTTGCATCCCTGGGAAAAACCCCACTTGATCATGGTGTGCTATCTTTTTGATATGTCAGAATTGTATTGATAATTTTTGCATCTATGTTCATTAGAGATATTGGTCTGAAGTTTTTTTTTTTTTTTTCTTTGATGTGCCTTTGCTTGGTTTTGGAATCAGGGTGATATTGGCCTCATAGAATGAGTTTGGAAGTGCTCCTTCTTTTTCTATTTCCTGAAATAAACTGAAGAGTATTGGTATTAGTTCTTCTTTAAAGGTCTTGTAGAGCTTGGCTGTGTATCCATCTGGTCCTGGGCTTTTCTTGGTTTGTAGCCTTCTGATGGCATCTTTTATTTCATCGCTTGATATTGGTCTGTTTAAAATGTGTATATCATCCTGATTCAATTTGGACAAATCATATTACTTAAGAAATTTGTCAATGTCTTCGATATTTTCTATTTTATTGGAGTGCAAGTTTTCAAAGATTTCTAATTATCTTTTGTACTTCTGTAGTGTCTGTTGTGATATTTTCTTTTTCATCACATATGTTAGTAATTTGATTTTTCTCTCTCCTTCTCTTCATTAGCATGACTAAAAGTTTGTCAATTTTATGTATTTTTACAAAGAACTAACTTTTTGTTTTGTCCATTTTTTCAGTTGTTTCGATTTCATTGATTTCAGCTCTAATTTTAATTATCTCCTGTTTTCTACTGCTTTTGGTATTGATCTGTTCTTCTTTTTGGGGGGGCTTTGAGATGTAATGTTAGGTCATTTATTTGTTGACTTATACTTCTTTTAAGGAATAAAATGAGCTTTCTTCTTAGTACTGCTTTCATAGTGTCCCAGTGATTTCGATACATTGTGTCCATGTTCTCATTTATCTCTAAGAATTTTTAAATGCCCTCCTTGATGTTTTTTGCAACCCATTGTTCATTCAGTAGCATATTATTTTGTTTCCAGGTGTTGGAGTAATTTTTATGTTTTATTTTGCCATTGATTTCTAATTTCATTCCACTATGATCTGATAAAATGCAGGGTAGTATCTTTACTTTTTTGTATTTGCTAAGAGTTGCTTTGTGCATACTATATGGCCTATTTTAGAGAAAGACCTAAGTGCTGCTGAGAAGAAAGTGTACTCACTGTTGAAGGACAAAATATGAAATATTCTGTATATGTCAGTAAGTCAAAGCTTTTGATTGTATTATTAAGATCTATAGTTTCTTTGTTCAAATTTTGCTTGGAAGATCTATCTAGTGGTGAGAGAGGTGTGTTAAAGTCACCCAAGATTATTGTGTTTGACTCTTGAACTTGCGAAGTATTTGTTTGATGAACGTAGATGCTCCATTGTTTGGGGCATATATATTTATAATTGTCATGTCTCATTGGTGTATGGTTCCCTTGAGCAGTATGAAATGTCCTTCTTTATTCCTTTTGATTAACTTTAGCTTGAAGTCTACTTTATTTGATATGAGGATGGTAACCCCTACTTGCTTCTGCAGTCCATGTGAGTGGTATACTTTTTCCTAACCTTTCACCTTTAGTCTGTATATGTCTTTTCCTATCAGATGAGTCTTCTGGAGGCAGCATATTGTTGGGTCTTTTTTTTTTTTTAATCCAATCTGCTAGTCTATGTCTTTTGATTGGTGAGTTTAGGCCATTAACATTTAGGTTTACCATTGAGACATGATTTGTATTACCAGTCATTTTTGTTATTTAACTTGACTTGTTTACTCCTTTGGTTAGTTTTTCCTTTAGTGTAATACCTCCCTCTGCTGATTTCCATTGTTGTTTTTGTTTCCTCTTCATGGAATATTTTTCCAGGGATGTTTTGTAGTGCTAGTTTTCTAGCTGTAAGTTCTTTTAATTTTTGTTTGTCCTGGAAGGTTTTTATTTCTTTGTCAAATCTAAAGCTTAATTTTGCTGAATACAAGATTCTTCATTGGCATCCATTTTCTTTCAGAGCTCGATATATGTTATTCCAGGGTCTTCTAGCTTTTAGAGTCTGTGTTGAAAAATCTGCTATTATCCTAATTGTTTTCTCCATGTGTAACCTGATTCCTTTCTCTCATGGCTTTTAATAGTCTCTCCTTATTCTGTATGTTGGCAATTTCATTATAATGTGCCGTGGTGTGGATCTGTTGTGATTTTGTACATTTGGCATCCTGTAGGCTTCTTGAATTTGGTTTTCCAAATCATTCTTCATGTTTGGAAAGTTTTCTGATATTATTTCATTGAATAAATTGTTCATTACTTTGGTTTGGAACTCTATGCCTTTCTCTATCCCAGTAACTCTTAAATTTGGTCTTTTTATGTTATCCCTTATTTCTTGAACATTCTGCTCATGGTTTCTTACCATTTTCACTGTGTGGTCTACATTCTTTCAATATTATATATTTTGTCTTTATTGTCTGATGTCTTGTCTTCCAAGTGGTATACCCTGTTTGTGATGCTTTCAATTGAACTTTGAATTTGGTTTATTGTTTCTTTCATTTCAAGGATTTCTTTTTTTTTTTTAAAGAACCTCTATCTTCTTATTGAAGTAATCTTTTGCTTATTGTATTTGTTTACGTAGGTCTTTGTAAAAAGGATCTTTTGCTGCCTGTATTTGCTCTCTTATATCATCTTTCAATTTGCAGAACATTTTAATTATGTACATCTTAACTCCTTCTCTATACTTTCTTCTGCTGTGCAGGCCATGGAGTCTAATAATGTGGTATCTTGATTTGTTTGGGGCACTTTCTTCCCTTGTCTTTTCATGTTGCTTGTGTGTCTTCCCTTCTAGCACTGTGGGTCTGAGGTGTTATTGTTTTTAGCCTATAGGCTTATAGTGTCCCTTATAGTGCTGGGGAAGAACAATGTTTAACAGATCCCAATATCAGCATTGTACCACCTATAAACAATTAATTGCTATTAAGATGTTTACAGTTTGGTCACAATGTACAGAAATGTTGGATTTGATTATCATCTATAATGTAACCAGTAGATTTTAAAAGGGTTTACAGTTTCTGATGGTGGACAATGAGGCATAGGATGATATGCTGAGGAGGCATGATGTGAGGATACAGATGAATATATCTTAGGAAGTGTGAAAGAGTAATCTAATGAAGAGGGCTAGTAGCACGAGAATAGACAGGAAGTAATTTTGGGTAGATAAGTACATGGGAAGACAGTACAGACATAAAACACACACAAATATGTATTCAGAAAAATAAAGGATGTTAAAATAGTAAAAATGGATGGGGAAAAGAAAAAAAGGCATATACAACACACCTCTAATATATTATTCAGATGTCCCAGTCCTCAAAATCTTAATTCATGCAAAGTATTTGGTTTCAAATATGTTGGGGATGTGAGAGTGGGAGGATAAGGGAGAGAAGAAAAAGAGAAAAAAGAAAAAAAAAAGCCTAGAAGGAAGAAACCAGGATTGTTGATTATTTTGGAGATCAGTGTCTTTCCTGCTTCTCTTCTTATCCAATAGGTGGGGTTGTCTGTTGTTAGCTGGTACGTCTGCCCTCCGGATGGTGAAGGTAACCAGGGTGGGAAGGCTGGTCCTGGTGCAGGGCACCTGGAAGTGAAGTGTGACACCTGCCAGTCACTGTAGGGAGACTGCACCTCAAGGGTCTCTTTGGTTCCACTCATATGACTTGAGTGCCTAGTACTATTTCCCTATCTTGCCTAAAGATTTCCCAGTTCCTGGTCTCTCTGTTAGTTTCCAACCTTGTGCCCTGTTTCCCTCTCCCTTAGTAATTCTCAATTAAGGGAACTCTCACACTGGGGCTCCCGTGGGTGGTGCCCTGGTCACACTGTGCACCTGCCCCACCCAGAGCTGTTTTGTGTTGGGCAGTTACTGTTCAGGGTTACTGCCACTGAGGAGGTGGGGAGTTGGAAACCGGGTACCTGGCCAGCTGGCGTTCCAGTCTGGGAGCTGCCTCCACCACTACAGTGAGGAAGATGAGCCAAAAAGGAGGCGGTCTGCTTCCAGTGCAGGGGTGTCAGGTGGGCTGGAGGGAGCCAGGCTATTGTGTTGTGGGATATGTTCTGAGGTAAGCTCTGTGATGTTCAGTACTGTGGCTTTGGCTGTCTTCAGAGCCTGAGAGATGCACCCAGGTGCAGGCAGATTACAGCGTAGGGGACTATGGCCTATAGCTGCTAAGTGAAGTCGCAAGATGGAGGCAACGGGGAAGCTCCATGTTGGCAGATGGGGGTCCACAAGGGAGTGGTGGCTGGAGTTCCTGTGAGTAGGTAGTAGCTGAGTGTCCTGTGTGGGAGTGGAGAGGAGTCTGGGAGTTCTGCACTGGTGCTGATGTGGTGATCCTGGTAAGGTGCTCTTGAGCTTTGTGAGGGCTAGCAGTCAGGAGTTGGGTGTTGGGAGCTGGGAGTCCTGCTGGAACACTGAGGCCCACAACCCTGTGTGGGGGCACAGCGCTGGTGATTTCCGTGTGAGAACGCGTGTAGGGGTCCTCTATCACTCTCAGAGAAGCAGTATTCCCACTAGTTGAGACCAGAATGCTGCCTCCCTCTGGCCTGTCATCTTGGATTCTGCCAATTTAAGCATTTTTTAATTAAAAAAGAAAATATGAGAATGATAAACATGTTATATGATTAAGAATATTTGAAAGAACTAGTAGAACATCTAAAATTAATATTGGAATTGTAACACTTAAAGTAAGAATTTTATTAATTCACTTAAGAAGTAAATTAAACAGATGAAGAGAGAAATAGTGTCTGCAACTATATGAAAATTATATGGTTATATGAAAATTACCTAAAAGACCAAAGAGATGAAAGAAAAGATAAGAACAATGGAAAACATAGCACAAAAATGTCAAGAATTGGCTGAGGATTTTAGTAGAGAGAGACTACAAAACAGTTGAAAGAGAAGCAATATTAAGGAGAAACAACTAAGTAAATGTGCAGAACCAATCCTTGACTTATGCTCCTTATTATGTGCATCCCCATCAACCCACAACATTTTTGCTTTTAATGACCTAACTTACTGAAAACCAGCTGAGCTTACCTTAAACATGCTCAGAACACTTAGACTAGCCTCCAGTTGGGCAAAATCATTTAACATAAAGTTTATTTTGTAATAAAGTATTGAATATCTTATGAATACTGTACTGAAAGTAAAAAACAGAATGGTTGTATGGTACACTTTTGTACCATGATAAGTAGCAACATTGTAAACAAGGGACTGTCTGTGTAAGTGTTATGCTCAAATTCGGGACCCCCAAAAGACCACCAGAGACCAAGATCGATGTAAACAGCAAAGAGGTGTTTATTGCGAGCTAGCTTGGTCCTCCATGCGCACACAGCAACTGGTGACGCTGAGAGGCCCCGAGCCCAGGGTTTGCAGCAGTTTTATACATTCTTTGGAGAAGGCAGGGACCCCCACATACATCATAGCATCTCTTAGCAAATCATCACACACCGCGGGAAAATCAAATAACAACTCTAAAACATGATTAGCACATTCACTGGCAGGAACAAGTTGGGTAAGGGTGATTGGTTACTACAAAAGGGGTATTCATTTGAACTGATTGGTTTAAGCCAAGAGGGGTGTTCATGCTGAATTACATGGTTTCTCAACACCATAAACTACTGGGTGGGTCATCTGGCATCCCAGGTATTTCCCTGTCTCATGCTGATTGGTGGCACTGATAAGATAAAATCAACAATTGAAGAAATATTGAAAAGATGAAAATAAACAAAACCAGATTAGTTTTTAATTTTTAAAGGAATTGAATCAGTAGGTATAAATCTTCCCTTCAAAAACACCAGGCCTATCAAATTATACAAAAAAGTTTTCACCCCAAATTCCTGAAACAGGTAGTGTAATCTCAAGTTCTTTGCAGTAGTTCTTTTGTACAGCCAGGCTTGAAAATTATAGGGTTGGCTTCACAGTTTAGCTATTGTGAATTGTCCTGCTATAAACATTGATGTGGCTGTGTCCCTGTAGTAAGCTGTTTTTAAGTTTTTTGGGTATAGACCGAGGAGAAGGATAGCTGGATCAAATGGTGATTCCATTCCCAGTTTTCCAAGGAATCTCCATACTGCTTTTCATATTGGCTGCACCAATTTGCAGTCCCACCAGCAATGTATGAGTGTATCTTTTTCCCCACATCCTTGCCAACACTTATTGTTGTTTGTCTTCATAATAGCTGCCATTCTGACTAGAGTGAGATGATATCTTAGAGTAGTTTTGATTTGCATTTCTCTAATTGCTAGAGATGATGAATATTTTTTTATATATTTGTTGATTGATTGTATATCCTCTTCTGAGAAGTGTCTGTTCAGGTCCTTGACCCATTTGTTGATTGAGTTATTTACTTTTTTTTGGTGCTTAGCTTCTTGAGTTCTTTATATACCCTAGAGATTAGTGCTCTTTCTGATGTGTGATGGGAAAAAATTTGCACTCTGTTCAACTCACAGATTGTTTCTTTTGCTGAGAAGAAATTTTTTAGATTGATTCCATCCCATTTATTGAGCCCTTCAGTGGATGAATGGATAAAAAAAAATGTGGCATATATACACAATGGAATTTTACTCAGCAATAAAAGAGAGTAAAATCATGGCATTTGCAAGTAAATGGATGGAGTTGGAGAAGATAATGCTAAGTGAAGTTAGCCAACCCCCCCACCCCAAAAAAAAAAAAAAAACAAAACAAATGCTGAATGTTTTCTCTGATATAAGGAGGCTGACTCATAGTGGGGTAGGGAGGGGAGCATGGGAGGAATAGATGAATTCTAAATAGGGCAGAGGGGTGGGAGGGAAAGGGAGGGGCAGGGGATTAGCAAGGATGGTGGAATGTGATAGATGTCATTATCCAAAGTACAAGTATGAAGACACCAGTTGGTGTCAACATACCTTATATACAACCAGAGATATGAAAAATTGTGCTGTATATGTGTACTAAGAATTGTGAGGCATTCCACTGTCATTTATTTTTAAAAAAATCAATAAAAAAAGAGAAAAGTATAGGGTTAAAAACCAGAGGAGGAGCACTGATTGTCCCTGTTGAATCTAAGCATCAACCTGCCCCTCCCCTTCGTTATTGAACTTCCCTTTCCTTTTGAAGATCCTAAGTTTCATGATTCTTTTTCCAGTTTCATGATTCTTTTCTCATGTGAATCACTTTTTCATTTAGTACCATATTTAATAAAGGAAAAGACTTCCCTTTTTTTCTGAGTAATTTAAAACCATCAAGTCAAACTAATTCAAAGTTAAACATGAATTCATATATAAAATGTCCCCTTACTGGTGATACTTTATGGAAAATGCTTATAAATGGTTAACATCTCATTTAAATCTCTCTCTCTCTCTCTCTCTCTCTCTCTCTCTCTCTCTCTCTCTCTCTCTCCCTCTCCCTCTCCCTTTCTCTCTCTGTATTGGAGATGGAACCCAGAGGTGTTTAACCACAGAGCCACATCCCCAGTCCTTTTTGTATATTTTATTTAGGGACAGGGTATTGCTGAGTTGCTTAGGGCCTCACTAAGTTGCTGAATCTGGTTTTGAAATCATGATCCTCCTGATTCTGCTGCCACAGCTTCTGGGATTATAGGTGTGCACCCATCTACATTTCTCTTATTCTATAAGGAAGTCTCTACTTTCTATTATTCTACTGCTCTCTTACTATCAAAGTGGCCTGGGTTTCACTTTTTTATGGATAAGTGTGATTCTCTGATTTCTTTACCCATTTTTAGCACAGTCAGTGGCTCTATCCTATCCCAGCTCTTTGTACATGTCAGTGAAACCTCATTTTCTCTATGTACAAATATGATCAACTAAAAAGACTAAGGGTAATCAGATTATTAGACTGAATAATTAATGATTAAAAACTTGAACACAAGGCTCAAGTTTTTTCATAAACACTATTCCAGAATCTTAAAACATATTCCTTTAAAAATAGTTTTCCTTAAAATATATTTACTTTTCTACTTTCCAAAAAATAGCATTCTATTTCATATGTATACCTCCATCCTCAAGCCTCCCCTACCAGTTTGTTCCATCTCACATGTATCTGAATATATCAATTATTCGGGAACTCATTTATCTTTCCATCACCAAATCAACAAAGTACTTGTATTAATTTCTTTTCCAGCATCTGCAGAGTTACAATGGAGAGTGTGTTCTTCCTACAATCAGACCCATCCTTTCTCAAGTAATCTGGATCCTATCCTTCTCATATTCTGAAGGACAGAACTTACGTTTTCTTTATCTCTCTGACCTCAAGAACCTCTTTTGCTATTGAATTGTTCCCAGCAGTATGCAAAAATGCTCCAGTATTGGTCAACTTTTCTTTTAATCTTTCCTTATTCCATATTCTTTTTCAGCAACTTAGTTCTATAGCAAAAACATTCTTGAAAGTTAACCTTCACAATTCTCATTGGATTCTCTTACTCTTCATTCTTCCTTCCAATCCCTTCGACCTAATGAATACTTTCCCATTCTTAGATTCATAAACACTTCAGCAACATTTAATGCTATGAACACTAACACATTCTGGAACCACTCACTCCTCTCAGTCTCTGTGTGCAACTCCACACTCTCCAGTGCCTGGCTGGCTCCCACTGATTCACACTTTCCATGTGGCCTTGTAAGAGTCCCTCATTTTGATTGTGGGCTGGACTTAGGGACTTACTGCTAAATGAATAAAATATGGCAAAAGGGATGTGATGACATTTTTGAGATTAGATTACAAAAGACTCTAGTTTCTATCTTGTTCACTCTGTCTTGCTCTCTTTTTCATTTTGTGGAAGCCAGATGCCATGTTGTGAAAAGGTCTGCATGGCAGTGAGGATGATGATGATGTTGATGATAATAATAATAATAATCAAAATTGAAGGAAATCTTTGAGCAATAGCCAGTGAGGAATTGGATCCTGACAACAACCAGCTAGTGTATTCAGAAGCACATCCACCCAAGTCGAGTCTCGAGATGACGGTAGCTCCAGCTAACACCTCAACTACTACCTGTAAGAGTCCCTGGTCCAGAGGACCCAGTTAAGCTGAGCTTAGGTTCCTTATTCAGACAGGCTGTGAGAAAATAAATACTTGTTGGTTTACATTGTAAAATCTTAGAGTAATCTGTTATGCAGTCATAGATAACTAAAATATGGGGCTACAGCTCATGGACTAAATCTGGCCCACCACCTGGTTTTGTACTGCTTGTAAGCACAGAGAGGCTTTTATATTTTTAAACGGAAAAAATGAATATAAAAAGAATAATACTACTTTATGAAATGTCAAAATTTATGTAAAATTTAAATTGTGTTCATAAAGAAAGCTTTTTTTGGAACACAGTCATGCACATTCACTTATGTTTTGTCTATAGCTGCTTTATACTATTACCGCAGAGAGAAGCAGTTGTTAACAGAAACCTCTTATGGTTTGGAAAGCCTAAAATACCTCTACCAGAAAAGTTTTTTTTACTTCTTGTCCACCTTCTTTGCTAGTTCTACTTTCCTTTGTTATGGCTTTTATTGGGTGCATTATAATTATACATAATAGTGGGATTCATTGTGACATGTCTATATAGTCACATAATTTGATCAATCTCATTCCCTCATATCCTCCCTTTCTCTCTCCTCCTCCCTCCCCAATCCTTCTATCTTTAAATCTTAAAAAATGATGATGGGGGTGCAGTTAGCTCCTCTATTTTTAACTAAAATATTCTATTAAACTACATATTTTTAGAGAATAAGTAGTTGTTATAAATACTGAAGATGAAAACTAGCCAGGCACGGTGGCACCTTCCTGTAAACCCAACAACTCAGAGTCTAAAGCAGAAGATTATAAGTTTGAAACCAGCCTCAGCAACTTCAGGAGACTCCATATCAAAATAAAAAGTACTGGAGAGGTAGCTCAGGGTTAAAGCATTCCTGGGTTCAATCCCCAGTGTTCACCCCCCTCCCCCCACCAAAAAAAAAAGAAAGAAAAGAAAAAGAAATAAAGACTGTAGTTTATATAGAATAATCTACGAAATGTATAAAAGTCTGATGTAGCTGCCTCACTTCAGCCTTGCTGGTAACCTACCGTACACCTGCCCAGAGAGCTTTGGTGTCCTAGCCCATGTGCCAGGGCCCTCAGCACCCACCACATCTCAGCACCCTTGGCAGGCAACCATGCTGCTAAGCAGGGAACTTCATCTCTGAGACTTGCCATGACCCCTGTGCTGCTCTCATGAGGGTCAATTCAAGTACCATGGAGCTGCTGCTGCTGTTCTGCAAAGATGCAAAATATGACAATGAGAAACCAGAAAATAGAACTTTATATAATAACAGAAATCACTATAGTTAAAGACATGGTTGAAACTCTTCCTAAAACACCAAAATCCAGACTTTTTTTTTCCTCTTCTTCCTTTTCATTACCTGATATATGGGTCTCAGGATCTTGATAAATTGCTGAGGTTGGCCTTGTATATGTAATCTCCCTGCCTTAGCCTCCCAAGTTGTTGGGTTTACAGGTATATGCCACTGTGCAGGGCTAACAGTAAGTCTGAGAATCTTCCATAGGAGTGTGTGTTTGTCATTTATAAGAAATTTCAGAGTTAAGAGGAAAAATTTAGTATATGGACAAGTAGAATATGTGGTCTTTTTTATGAGTAGGTCAAGAACCTTTCCAGTGGCTAACCTAGAGGATGCAAGAACCCCTACAATGGAGTTTTTTTTTTTATGAATAAAGTAGCAGGAATGAAAGATGTACACACATTCAAATCAACTTCCACGTGTGAGAGAAAATATTCAACCCTTGAGTTTGTAGATCTGGCTTACTTCACTTAGCATGATGTTTCATCCATCCATTTTCCAGCAAATGACATTTTATTTTTTTTTATGGTTGAGTAAAACTCTAGTGTATGTGTGTGTGTGTGTGTGTGTGTGTGTGTGAGAGAGAGAGAGAGAGAGAGAGAGAGAGAGAGAGAGAGAGAGCTAGAGACAGGGAGACAGAGAGAGACAGAGATTTTCTCTATCCACTTGTCAGTTGATGATCAGCCAGGCTGCTTCCATAAATTGGCTATTGTGAACTGTGCTACTATAAATATTGGTATGCATATACTAATACGGCACAGTGAATCCTCACTATAATACACTAATAACATTATTAATATTCTGAAGAGCTTTTGTTTAAGTAGTTTGTATTTATTGATTTTTATTCTATTAGAAACTAAATATGAAATATTTAAAATACAAGCATGCATAGTCATATGTACCAATAGCCATTATGACCCATGAATCACTAGAGCTATGATATCATGAGACATCACATATTTGAAAAACTTCACTGTGTACTATAATGAGAATAAGTGAAAATAAGAACATTTAGTATTATTTGACCTCTTGGACTCAATGAATGAATCTTAAATTCTAGGGATTTTAGAACCACAGATATAAGTAATATATAAAGTTAATGGAATCAAATGATAAAGTGGACTTTAATGATGAAATGGTTCTGGGTGCAAAGTGATACAGAATATCAGGAAGGAAGGATTCAGTGGAGGAAAGCTATTCAGCTCATGTTGGACAGGAAGGAGAAGTGGGGGAGAGACAGAGAGATAGAGAGAGAAGAAAATGAATGAGAGCTTGATGGAGTGTATGGGGAAGATGAAACCTTCCAGGGTACAACCCTAGTGATTCATCTCCTCCAGACACACCTACCTGCATTTCACCTCTGAACATTTCTGTAATAACATAGGAGCTTTTGGGGGACACCCCATACCCCTACCATAAAAGGGGATTAATTATTTAGTTTTTGTTTAGTTTTGGGATGGGGTCTCTCTATTTTGCCAAGCTGACCTTGAACTCACAACCTTCCACCTCAGTAACTTGAGTAGACAGTGCCCAGAGGGATTAATTCTTTTAATCTTCCTAAAATGTCTATTATTTTGTACTTGGGACAAATTCTTACCAGAGAAATTACATTCTAAAGCAAAGGGAGTAAAGATATTAACACATCTACATTTGGTTCAGAGTCTCCTCTTTAGAGCAGTGCTTCATGTGGGATTAACTTTTCTGTGTACACTTAGTAATTCCAGCAGATAATAGAAGCCACTTAATTTAATGTTCATCTGAAAAGAATATTTTGGTATAAATATTGGGGGAAATAACAAAATTCATAATGCAATCCGTACTTTTGTCAAAGAACTAATTCAAATGCAATTAGAAAATTTGGTAGGATTTCAGAGATACTTGTGACTCTGAGGACACTGAAATAATGAAAAAACGGTTGAAAAGACTGCTGCTCAGCAGCATCCAGAGTAATTTCCTCAAAATCTTTCAGTAGTCTCACATTTCACTTTGGGCCAAGCAGCAGACATGGAAAAGTGGTTAGAAATGATCAATGAGCGAGTAATGCCAAAGAAACTGAATGGCCTGGAGAGAAACTGGGAAGTCTCCCAGTCACAGAAGAAAGTCAGTAAAATAGAGGTTGAGGTAGAATGCAGGGCACGGAGATGAACAAGGCCTGAGGCATGGCAAAATAATGCACAAGAAGGCCAACAGGGCCTGCCAGAAAAGACATGTGCAGGAAAAGGAGGACAAGAGCATGAGTCCTGCCCGGTCAAAATGGAGAATGCATTTATAAATGTCTTTCAGGTGAGCCAGCTTTTTAGAATGAATTTCAATGACAAAGGCATATTTGGGGGACAGGATGGGGTAGAGGAAACAGAATATTTAAGAAGGCACAGAGTTATATAAATTTAATCAAGTAATGATTCTTGAAATAGTTGAGTATTCTTCTTAATGTGCTACTGTACTTTTCTTTAAAATACGAGTACTTTTTGTTCTTCGAAGAGAATTTGAGGATTAAGGTATCCCCTGCCCACAGCCCTGAGCTGCAGTGAGTGTTGGGGCTGGGAGGGGAATTCACACAGTTAGCAGTCACTGGGAAATATCTCTCCCTGGGTAACTTTGCATCAGCTAGATTCCACTGAGTTACTAAAAAGTCTGCTACAATGATTTTCTTGAACATTCCAGTTGAGAACAGAACCTAGCTCTTTACAATCTCATCTTCTTTTCAAGGGGGTCTGATTGTTGGAGTGGGTGCTCCGAGGTACCCAGTGAGAGGTAAACAACCCATTATTGGTGTCACCATTCAGAATTCATCTGAAAGGGTGATGAGAAGGAGTCTCTCTCTACTACACACCAAGACATCTCTGCCCAAAGGGAAGAATTCATCTGACCAGGGAGAACAGGGAAGAGCTTCTTCAGACTTCTTTATGTAAGTCCAATTCCTGTGGAAAATAACAAAAGACATACCTGCCTGTTGTATTTATTGTTTACAGGACTTGGCAGGAGAGGACTACACACACACACACACACACACACACACACACTTTTAAAAATGAACAAAAGATCTAAAGTCAAATAGAGAGGATAAAAATGAGAAAAATACAGACTAGGAGCATTACTGCAATTGCGCTCTAAAGTTAGCCTAATTTCTTGACAGTCAAAACACACCAGGAAACACAATGGACTATATATTTCTCATGGTCTGATAAAATTGAACATGCTAGTTCTCAGGAGTGACAATTTCCTCAGATTCTAGCTCAACTCTCAAATTCCAGCTTCTCTCTATCATCACTGACTCAAATCTAATCCACTCCAAACTACCAGGATCTCTCATCTGGATTATTTAACAGTCTCCAATTAGTGACTTCAGATTCTAGCATAGTATCTAGGCTCACCAGTGCTTTTTAAAAATGCAAATATAATCACATCTCATTGCGTGAAGTACAGAATATAAAATCCTAAGTGCTGCATACAAGGCCTGGCATGATCTGGTCCCAGCCCACTTCTCTAGCATAATGACAACATAAGTCCAGGCACGGGCTTTGCTTGGTGGGCACTCTCTCCTCTCCTTTAATAGCTAACTCACACCCCCATTGTTTTACCCCTGGATGCCCCATAGATTTTACTATCTGATCTGAAGGCATTTTACTTTTCAATGATGTTCTTTTGGGAGGCCAGATTTCAGCACAGCCCAAAGTGGTTCTTAATCTGTAGTAAAAGTGTCTGAGCCTATTTATTAGATTATTATTATATTCTTTTAATTATTAGATTCTTTTCCTTGAATATCTGTAGCTTCTAAGAACTAATTAAGCTAATTAGATTTAGCTAATAATTAGTTATGAATCATTCTCATGGTCCCACTAAGAGGTGTGAAAACAAGATTGCTGCCTACATCACGTTTGGTTTAGGCAACATGAGTTTGCTCAGTCAGCAGCTGAACAGAGGGACTGATATAGAACTAAGTGCTTTTCTCCACATCCAAAACACTTCGTATTTATCTAGTGAAATATCATTAATTATGTTCACTGTGGTAACAAAAATGTCTTCTGGTGTTAATTGTAGATAAAGGTATTTGAAGTGCCATGGAAGTCTCTCTTTTTTATTAAATGCCAACTAACCAGCACTGAAGTATGTGTAACCACGAACTAAAAACACACTTCTATGGAGGCAGTTTCTTAGGCTAAAGAATTTTAAAGTAAATTGCTGACCACATTATAGGCATGCAGCATTCCCAGAAAGCTATAATAATACTGAAAGATAACTGAAATAGAATTTGGATGAGAGATAGATGAACATATTTCTTAGACATGTAATCAAATGTATAATTTTTCTTAACCTGTATTTTAATAGAATTTGCAGAGACATCAGTGTGATGGAATTTTCAAGCAGAAAATTTCCTATGTATGCTGAAAAATGATTGGTTTGCTTTATTTTGGTGGCAAAGTTGATATTAACTAAAAATACAGAAGCATTTTGGACAGAGGGCTGAACTTTAAGCTGTGAAATTCTTCTAGAGCAACAGTTGATACTGTTCAGGGGCTGTACTAGATATCATGCCGCAGTAAGATCTTCACAATGGGGTTCTGAAGCCAATTTTGGCCTGGGATATTTTAAGGTAAATGTTCTGGCTTGGCCTTGATGAGAAAATAAATTTGCTGCACTTTCCACAGAATATCTTGTTCTTAACGTTGCTTCCAATGGGATGATTTGCAATCAAGTTGATTTTTCCCTTTCGGTCATTACATAGATTACTTAGGATCCACATTTTATCATCATTTACTTCATTGTCATCAACAGCACATCATGTGCAATGACATATTTCTCAAATTATTCCTAAGTGTAAGGCTATTTATAAGGTTTATATAGGGGTTCACAGAACATGCCAAACATATAGACTTTGAGGTTATTTTATTAAAAGTATGTTTAAATTTTATATCCTTAAGGAAAATATTTCAGAAGTCTTCAAAAATCTTTTTTAAACATCTATTTGGTGAAGAGGGAGAATGTATACTAGGCTTGTCTATCCATGACTCTAAAATATGTATTATCTAATTCAAAAATATATTTGTATTTATGGAGAGGGCTTTTAAAAATATAAAAATATTTATATTATACTTTTAATATCACAGTAAAATCTGACAGGCTAGTTTTATAAATGTCAAAATCTCCCTTCAAACTATTATACATATTATTTATGCAGATATTCAGATGTTTGTTTATATAACATAGAACAACACCTGTGAGATTTATTTCATTTTATTTGATCTCGTATAGTATGATTCCATTGTTCTAACAATTATATAAACTGATTGATCAATACATAAACGTGAATGTGCCTACATGTGCATGGAAGGAGTCTAGAAAAATACACAGGAAACTGTTAATATTAATAGTAGTTTCTTTTGGGAAATAATTGGTGGGTGATAAAAGAACTTTATTATTTTATAATGGAAATTTAAAAATATACAAAAACAGAACAGTTTAACCAACATACCATCATCTAGCTTTAACAATCATATATTTCCTGTTGTTCTTGTTCTGTTTCATTTATCAATTTCCATGTTTTTAATCTGTCTATCTCTTTTTAATCTGTAACAGTCCCCCTTTTTTTTTCATTTACTTATCAATGAAATTAGTTATTCATTGTCTAGAATGTCCCATATTCCGGATTTTGGGGATTGTATTCCTGATGAACCATTTAATATGTTTCTCTATTCTCTGCATTCCTTGTAGAGATGTGATTAGATTCAAGGTTTATTTCAAGTTTTTGGTTCAGGGTCTGGGATCTGGCAGGTCTGGGATGGCCCCAGTTGGATCAGTTCTCACTTTTCCATGTGGTCTCTCCTTGTAGTAGGTTACCTCAGGTTTATTCTCAGAGATTGCCATGGCCCAAAGATGGAAGAAGAAACTCCCAAGCGCTTTTTCAGGCCTGTTCTAACTGACACATGCTAAAGTAGGTCACATGACTGAGTTCAAAGAATGGGAAGTCAGTTTATTTAGGCATTTTTCAGGAAATATACAACATTGGGTTGTATTATCATATTAAATTGATCAATAGATTCAGGTGTTATCTGATTCCTCTCTTTTGATTAATGATTACACACTAATTCTACCATTACTTCTGCATTTATTTTCCTGCATTTAAACTTTTCTGTAAAGGAATACTTACCCCTATCAATTATTTGATTATATTGAAATACAGGATAGATGCTTGTTTGTAGGTACTTGCTTGTTTTCAGAATAGCGATCAGTACCTTAGCATTCAAGCATTCCAAGGAGGGGACCAGTGAATTTTGTTATTTTTTTTTTTAGATGTCACTATTAATTCATGGATTTTTAACCCATTTAATGTGTCTTAGTTCACTGTAGTTATTAGTCCTTTTTATGTTCGGGTTGTCCTATATTTTCCTAGAAGGAGTCAGTGTACAAATCATTTTGATGTGGTTCCAGATAGCTTTGTTTCTCAGATGACTAGATCTTCTAAGCTTATTGTATTATAGAGGTATACTTAGAATTTTTGTAATTATTCAGGATGTGTCTCTATGTTAAGGACTCCTAGTTCCTTTTTCTAGAGAATATTTAGAGACCACAATCTGGGTCCTAGAGCTAGAGTTTAAAACCATAGGTTCTCTGCAAGGACAACATAGTCTTGCATACATGGTGGACAATACACACACCATTTGTTGGCCTGTTTCAGTGTACCAACCTCCATCTCATTCTTCTGGGAACAGCATTCCATCATCTGGGGCATATGCTCCTTTTCTCAGTCCAGTTGTTTGTTGCCAGCCATCACATCCGGCCCTGCTGGGTCCAAGTGCAGGCATGTCACCAAAGCCCCTTGTAACAATATTTGAACTTGAAATAATGTTAATTTACAAAAAAAAAAAAAAAAAAGGATAAGAGGAGGAGGAGGAGGAGGAAGAAGAGAGAAAGAAAAAGGAAAAAAGGAACGAAAAAATTCAGAGGTTGAAGTTTTGTTGCTGTCACCAGTTATATTTTTCTACCACATATAAGAAGCTGGTTTGACATCCTTGGTGGCTTCAGTGTCTATGGGGATGTTCCCTCTAAAGCTGCGATCTCAGCTATCTCCAACCTTCTCAAGCTCCTTGGCTTGGACTTTCTTTTACTTTTACCTCTCCCTCCCAGGACCACACCTTGAACTGTTTCATTAATTGGAAGTGCTCTACCTCTGAAATCTCGGCCCTTATAGCCATCTCAATGATCACAATCATTTTCACCAGCACTCTCACCATGACATTTCTGAAATATAAATTTTATCTCCTACTGAGATCACTGGACCCTGACTGACTTCTCAGGATTTGTTAATTCTTTCTTATTTTTCTTCTCCAGCCTATCCTACAAGATCCCTGTCTTTAGCTGCATGAATTGTTCCTAGGTCCTTTTACCACAGCCTGCCTGAGCAACTAAATCATTATGAAAACAGTCTATTCTCTCCCTTCTACTCTTAGGTCTTTTTGGAGAAAATCAGACAACAGTATGTGCTTACTGAAGGGTCATTGCACAGATCTTTCTCTCCTCTCAATGGCTATCCCAAAACTTCCCCTAGCTTCTCTCCTCACTTAAGCTGTCTCTAATCTCTTGCTTTCATTCTCGGCAGAAACCTAGTTTTTAAATTTGTGTTAACAATGAAAAATTTGATTCCCAAGTGTCAGGTGTAGAGCAAAAAGCTTTGAATGTTTTATTTTGTTTACACATGGCAATAGCTTAGTGAATTAGAGTAACTATCCTTTTTTCACCAAAAAGGAAACAGATTCTATGAGAGGTTAAATGACTTGTTCCATGAGTGTACAGTATATTTTGAATAACCAATTACCCAAATGTATTGGCTTAAAATAATAGTTCTTTACTATTTCTCAAGACTTGTGGGTCCACTGGCTGGATCTACTGCTATGGGCTGGAATGACTCCGCTCTTGTCAAGTGGGATTTTGGGACAATTCAGCTTTGCTTCATGTAGCTTCTTACCTCCTTCTACCAGGTTTATTCTCATAGAAATTACAGGTACTCAAGAAAGGAAGGAGAAACACCCAACTTCTTTTCCAAACCTCTATTTGCTATCATTTTTTTTTATTGGTTGTTCAAAACATTACAAAGCTCTTGACATAGCATATTTCATACATTAGAATCAAGTTGGTTATGAACTCCCAATTTTACCCTAAATACAGATTGCAGCATCACATCGGTTACACATCCACATTTTTACATAATGCCCTATTAGTAACTGTTGTATTCTGCTACCTTTCTTATCCTCTACTATCCCCCCTCCCCTCCCCTCCCATCTTCTCTCTCTACCCCATCTACTGTAATTCATTTCTCTCCTTGTTTATTTTCCCATTCCCCTCACAACCTCTTATATGTAATTTTGTATAACAATGAGGGTCTCCCTCCATTACCATGCAATTTCCCTTTTCTCTCCCTTTCCCTCCCACCTCATGTATCTGTTTAATGTTAATCTTTTCTTCCTGCTCTTCCTCCCTGCTCTGTTCTTAGTTGCTCTCATTATATCAAAGAAGACATTTGGTATTTGTTTTTTAGGGATTGGCTAGCTTCACTTAGCATAATCTGCTCTAATGCCATCCATTTCCCTGCAAATTCTATGATTTTGTCATTTTTTAATGCAGAGTAATACTCCATTGTGTATAAATGCCACATTTCTTTTTATCCATTCGTCTATTGAAGGGCATCTAGGTTGGTTCCACAGTCTTGCTATTGTGAATTGTGCTGCTATGAACATCGATGTAGCAGTGTCCCTATAGCATGCTCTTTTTAGGTCTTTAGGGAATAGACCGAGAAGGGGAATAGCTGGGTCAAATGGTGGTTCCATTCCCAGCTTTTCAAGAAATCTCCATACTGCTTTCCAAATTGGCTGCACCAATTTGCAGTCCCACCAGCAATGTACAAGTGTACCCTTTTCCCCACATCCTTGCCAGCACTTGTTGTTGTTTGACTTCATAATGGCTGCCAATCTTACTGGAGTGAGATGGTATCTTAGGGTGGTTTTGATTTGCATTTCTCTGACTGCTAGAGATGGTGAGCATTTTTTCATGTACTTGTTGATTGATTGTATGTCCTCCTCTGAGAAGTGTCTGTTCAGGTCCTTGGCCCATTTGTTGATTGGGTTATTTGTTATCTTATTGTCTAATTTTTTGAGTTCTTTGTATACTCTGGATATTAGGGCTCTATCTGAAGTGTGAGGAGTAAAAATTTGTTCCCATGATGTAGGCTCCCTATATACCTCTCTTATTGTTTCTCTTGCTGAGAAAAAAACTTTTCAGTTTAAGTAAGTCCCATTTGTTGATTCTTTATTTGCTATCATTTGAACCAAAGCAAAGCACATGACTGAACCCAGAATCATAATGAGAGGAGACTACAAAATGCTGGGCAAAAATAACCCATTAATTTGGACTATAAATGAAACTTATCTACCCCATATAGCTAATAAGTTGAATAAATAAGTTTCAAGATCAAATCTCTTTCAACACAGAGTTCATTTTCTTTACTATAACAGAACAACACAGGTAATTCATAAAAAAGTTGAGCTATATCATGCCTCAGTATGTATCCAAAAGAATTAAAGTCATACTATAGTATTCCATACTATAGCAATATATGCATACCTGTGTTTATAGAAGAACAATTCCAATAGCCAAATTGTGGAAACAACCTAGGTGTCCATCAATAGGTAAATAGATAAAGAAAATATGTATGTATACACAATGGATTTCTAGTCAGCCATAAAAAAGAACAAAATTATGTCATTTGAAGGAAAATGGATGGAACTTGAGAGCATCATGTTAAAAAAAATAAGCTAGACCCAGAAAGTCAAGGGTTATATATTTTCTCTCATATGTAGTAACCAGAGGGATAAAAGTGGGAAAAAGGGGTATGCAGGGGGGTTGGTCTTGTAGAATATTGAAGGGAGACCTGTAGAGTAGAAGAAGCAGTGGGAAGGACAGGTACTGGGAAAGGAGAGGTAATGGGGAATGAAATGAAAATATAATATTATATGTATGTATGGATATGTAACAATGGGGTCCACTATTAAGTATAATTATAATAATGTACCAATAAAACAGGAAATTTATTTCTCACAGTTCTAGCAGCTAGAAAGTCCAATATCAAGGTATCTATATCTGGAAAGAGCCTTCTTCTTTTGTCATCCCATGGCAGAAAGGAAAAGAGAGAATAAGATTTCAAGAGAATGAACTTACAGCCTGAATCCCTTTTATAATCAGTATTAGTCTATTTGTGACAGCAGAGTTCTCATGGCCTAATCACTATTCAAACCATGGTAGTTTCTGTCTCCAGATCCTGGCTGCTTATTTTCTTTCCTTCATAGTTCCTCTTTTATCTGTCCCCTTAAGTGCTGGCACTTTTGCCCCCCTCCCCCAGGATTTTGTTCTTGATTTATTTCTCTTCTGACTACATAGTCTCTCTGGAAGATTCTGTAGAGGGCCAAAGCAACTATCTCCATCTTTTTGTTCATTCCTGCACATAAAACCTACATTTCTTCTTATAAGTTCCCATCTTGATAAGAGAGCATCTACCTGGAAGTGATCCTACATAACATATGTTATCCTCCATAACCAAGGTATTAACATTTTGGGCCAGATTGCTAAGAGCCATAGCCAAGTAGGAATGATGCATGGCATTTTTGGTTGAAAGGTGACGCCAGCAAGCCATTGAGATGATAATAATTATATTAAGATGTGCATTCAATTGGAGATTAGACCCCTGCTGTCCGCCTGGGCCTGCTTGGGCCTGCTATTTTGGAGCTCTCCTGGGACTCCCGGAGAGTTCCCATTGGTTGGGGAATTCCGGAGGAGGGATTTCCTGTTGATGTAGTGTGTCCCCGGAGAAGGCCGTGCGTGCATGGCATTTGGAGTTTTGGAAATAAAGTTTGTTCTTGCTTGAGTGGCTCGCGATTTTGTGCCCAGCCAGACTGTGGCACCAGATATTCTCTGTTGTGGAACCTATGCTGTGCATTGTAGGATCTTTTGCAAAATCCCTAACTCCATTTACTAGATGCCAGTAGAATATCCCTTCCCTGTGTTGTATCAAGGTCCAAAATCTCCAGATACTGCTAAATATTCCTTGGGGAAGTGGACAATTGCATCTGGTTAAGAGCTACTCTATGTCATCATCCACTCCTGTAGATTTAACATTTGTAGCATTTGTTCCTTCTTGTCATTCTTCTTACAACTCATTCAATTAAATTCCACATGGCTTTGTGTCAACATTCTCCAACTGCCTCCTATCTGGCTGTGGAAGACAAGCTAACTAACACAATAATCCATATTGATTCAAATCTTCCTTGCTTCCTTCCAAAAAAAAAAAAAAAGAAAGAAAGAAAAGAAAAAAAAAGAAATACTTGTTTTTCAGCCTCAGTTGCATGTAGGAATAGCCAGGTGACACAATTCAGCATGACAGTCAAACTGTAGAGTCATTCATCTTGTGTTGCAACTCCGTCTCATCACTCTGATAGTTGTGTAGCATTAGCAAAGTTACTTAAATTCTCTGTGCCACACCACTGAGACTGGGAATAATAATAGTACCAACCTTATAGTACTATTGTGAAGATAAATGAGTTAATATGTACAAAGCGTCTAGTACTATGGGTGGATGCAAACACTGGGTAAAAATGGTGGCTATGATATAAAGATGATGATGATCATGTAGTCTTTTTTTTCTCTGCTCATCTCAAATGTCATTATTTCACATCCTATCCCCCATGACTACAATATTCACCTTTTGACTCAGTTCAGGTTAGACTTCCTCTAGAAAATTTTCCTCCCACCTATTCCTTTTTACATTTGAAGGCCTTTCTCAGATCTTACTTGATTTCCTCCTGCTCCTAGGCTATGAATTCCTACAAGGCAAGGGCCAGATCTTTCTCTCTAGGACCGCTACAAGTGTTCATACATATTAAATGTTCAGTAAAAGTCTGTGGACTAAATTAAGGAGTGAATGAATATTGGTAGCATAGAACAATCTTGCAATTCACTGCATTCCCTTTACGATCAGATGATAAAACTATCAGATTAAAAAACAATTCCAATTTTACTAACTTAGCAATCTATGGTCATTTTTGGAAAAGGTGGGCTTTTAAACAAAACTTGAGACAAAGCTAGTGTAAATTGAAATAAAATCAACCAATTCACACACACACACACACACACACACACACACGAAATAAATAAAAGAAAGAAAAAGAAAATAATAATTTTTTAAAGGAAACCTATTTCATTATCAGTAGCCTGGCAACTCCAGTTAAGCTTTTAAGTAAACTGAAGTCAGAGACCAAATTATTTTTAGGGTAAAGAGCAAAACTATACATGTGACTTCTAACTTTGCAAACATCCTTACACAACATTATTCTAAATAAGTTTATCTAAATTTGGGCAGAAGAGTGGCAATTCTAAGTGTTAACCGACAAAAAAGTCACAGTTTTAACACTCCATTGATGTACTTTCCAAAATGAGAAAATTTTAAAGTTGCATTTTAATTAAAAGCCTCTTACACACACACACACACACACACACACACTTTTCATCAGTTGTCTCCACTTAGCAAACTGTTAATAAATTAAAAATACTTAAATTTTCAGGAAACGAAGGGAGCAACTATAATCTTGAATAATGCAGTGTTTTCATCCCCATCTCTTTGCAGAACAGTACCCAACCACAAATGGCTAAGAAGCTTTTCTTCCTTGGGATTAGACTTAACCATCTATCATTTGGCATAACCAACTCTGACAAGTGATTGATCTTCTCTAGATAAAAATTTATTAGATCATCTCTTTTAGGGCAAAGGAACTGTAGGCAGCTTTCTCCAAAATCCTTAAAACAAATCTTAAAATGAACTACTAAAACTAAGCAATTTCTCAAAAGATCCCCCAAGAAAAGTATATTTCCTTTCCCCTTACAAAACAAGGGCCTCATATAACACACAAACAACGCACTCTTTAAAAGGTAATTTTCAGTGGTACAACCACAAGTCTCAATCCAATGTTCCACTTTCCCTGATGACAATAGCCCTTCAGTGACTCCTGTTTATGTCTTCTAGATGCCCATTGGTGTCTGAGGTGACAACCAACACAGGGATGCCAAGGGTCATCAGGTGGTTGGTGGAGCGCCCGCATGTCTCTCAGAGCGCTCCATGAGGTGTCCATGGGACCTCGCGCCCAGGGCAGCCGGGCTCCAGCGATAGGGCCACGATTTAGCCTGTCGTCGGGAGGAGGCTAGCGCCCCCGATTCACGTCGCCTCCATGCCCACCTCCTCCTGCAAGAGTCCCCTCCCATTGCCACTGCACGGACTCTCGGGTTGCCCTTATTGTTGTCCGCGTCTGTCACTTTGTGGGCCTTGTGACATGAATGGATGGGCTGGACACACCTTCTGTCCTTCTAGAAAAAAAGAAAAAAAAAAAAAAACCGTCCCGATCTGTATACATCCCCCACCCCACCCCCGGCGCTCCCAGAGTTTAGGCGGCCGGTCAGGGGGACGCACCGCTTCCCCCTCCCACCCTCACTCCTCCCATCCCTTAAAAAAAGAAACGACCAACGCAAATAAATAATACCGTTCCAAGCCTGCAGCGTCCTCGGTGCCCTCTCCTCCCGGTTGGGCTCAGCGCACTCCAGCCCGGGGGAGGCGGCGGCGAGAAGCGGTGGCCGGGTCCGGCGCGGGGCGCGGGCTAGAGGCGGGTGCAACTGGCCCGCGGGCGCCGCACTATGCTCCCCAGCGCCGTGGCAGCTGGCGCGTACTGGGACGTGGTGGCTTCCTCCGCGCTCCTCAACCTTCCGGCAGCACCGGGCTTTGGCAACCTGGGCAAGAGTTTCCTGATCGAGAACTTGCTGCGGGTCGGAGGCTCCCCGGCCCACGGGCTGCAGCCACCCCCACCCCACGGCCCGGCGGCCTCCCTAGTCACAGCTGCGGGCGCGCAGCTCCGGCCCCTGCCCGCCAGCCCCGTTCCCCTCAAGCTGTGCCCAACAGCCGAGCAAGTCGGCCCCGCCGGGGCACCCTACGGCACGCGGTGGGCATTTCAAGTGCTCAGCCCCTCGGCGGACGGCGCGAGGCTGCCGGGCCGGGCTCCGGAGGACCGAGACTGTGCTTTCCAGCCTTCTGCCCCAGGTGAGCCAGCTCTTCCTTTCTCAGCCGCGCCGATGCCCAGGCGGGCGCCCCACTGGGCTCGCCAGCATTGCGCACTGCACCAAGGGAGTGCCAGCCTGGGACCTTCCTGGAGCATGTCGAGATTTAGTGGAGATGCCACTTGGGGAGTAAGAGGGAACCACCACTTTTTGTGATGATTATTATTATTATTTTGCCCCATCTCAGCCCATAGTTTCTGTCCTGTCTCCTTCTTTGGACAGGTGGTAGGGCTACTTTGACTTTGGGGCTTTAACGGGAAAACCCTGAAGGCACCTCCAACCGGAAAGGGCATCTCAGTTCCGAGATGCCTGTGAGGCTGGACCAGTTTCATGGGGTTTCCCAAGTACAGCGTTTTTAGTCTGCCCGCTCCTGTCCCGAAGGCCGCCCTCCGGAAAGTTCTTGGCAAGGAGAGCTCCAGAGGCCCGCTTTGCGGGCTGTTGCCATCCACCGCTGCGACGGTCTGGGTAGTTCAGGAACGCTTGCGAAGGTCTTTGGAAGAAGACTTGAGCAAAGTTTTGGCTCTCTTTCCTCTTTAACATTTTGGAACGTTCTAGGCACAAAGAAATCAAGGCCGACTTTTTTCTTCGCGCTGAGCTGAAAAACAGCTGAATTGGCAACTGGAGTAGGAAGTTCACCAATAAATGGGAATTTACCAAGAGAAGGACAGTGTGGGTTTACATTAGTTACCATATAAAAGCTAGCTTTATACCGTGTTATTTATTTGCGTTGAATTGGGACGAAGGATGCAGACTGTTGAGTCAAACATTAGGTAAAGTTTATAGGGAGGCTGCCTAAATTATCGATGATAAAAGGATATGTTTCTTAGAGACTTGGAAACTGAGAACCAATTGGATTAATTTTTGGCTGCGTCCTTAGACGATCTTAACTCATTCTTTTAATCCCAGTGGGTTTGTTCGGAATGACTAATAGACGCTTTTTCAGCAGTTTCCATTGTCCCAGCAAACTGCCGGATCAAATTTATTACTAATGGCTTTATAGAATTTAACATGTTTAGAACCTGTCCTAGTCTTTCAGCTTGAAATGGTCACTAACAGAATGGAACAAATATAATTATATGAACACAGGTCTCATTCACATAGTGTAAAACCTAAATGCATTTAGGAACAGGAACAGATAAAGTTAAGGCAAGGCTTATGTGCCTTGTAAGTGTGGAGCACTTTGCTTTTGAAATATGAGGAAAATTAGAAACATGTAAAGCAGGGTTACATAAACAAAGAATTAGTAAGTAATCTCAAAAATTGTCAAGAAACTTTGTTGATTTGAATAACTTGATGGATTGGTATTGTGTTTGTAGAAATTATTTTTCAAGAATTCTTAAATTGTTAGTGATTGGCTTTTCAACCATGAAAAATTACATAATTTAAACTGTGAGGATTTTACCAATTAAATAAACCAAATGCACATCAAATTCAGATTGTCCAATAACCATTAAAATTATTTCATGTGTGTATCCATTTCTTTTAAAATATCACAATGGGTGGGCAAAGGATTTCCTAACTATGTTGTTTTTATTTTCAGGAGCATATTCATTCTTGTGCACATATTAAAGTATAAAAACTCAAAAATTATTTTTTGGAATAAATAAGAGGGTACAAGAATATATATTTCCTTTTAAATGAAAGATTAAGCGTATGTATTATCAAATGTTTTGGTCAACCCTCATGAAGACTTGATGTGTTCCTAGTTTAGTTTTCACTTGAACAAACAACCTTTTGTTTCAAAGGGCATTTTTGTAAAGAATGCATCTAATTTTTGAAAGTGGGAAAATATCTAAAGAAGGAAAAAGCCCCATAAGTTTGTGCTATTTAAAACCAGATTTTACATTTATTTTTATAATTTAACAAATGATATAATTTTCTGAACATTGTCCTAGTTTTATCTAAGTGACAGATTCTTGTCTTACTAAATGTCATAGAAATTCTTTATGTAGTGTAAATTATGAAGTTATAATGAGTGCCAATGATTTTAGCTGTTACCTAGAAATTAGGTGAGTATGAACTAGTGATTGATGTTCTGTAGAGAGCATAAAAGAGCTATTGTTTTCAGAAAGAAAACAATATCAGTGAACAATTAGTACTAATCTTTTAGACACTAACTTGGGGTAAAATTATAAAATATGATTTTAATAATTTGTACATATTGAAAATCCACTTTATTTCAAACTTAATTTGTTGATTGCATCTGTCTAGATGTTGAATAAGGACATGCAGAGTTATTTTTAAGTGCATTAATGAAATATAGCATTATTTAAAATTTAAGGGATTTATGCCACCATGTGTATTTTTGCTTCATAATTTTGATTACCTACTACTAATTATACTATATATTTAATTTAGCAAATGCTTACTGAGGGTATCTCATGTATAACTTCTGTTTTAGAATCTTGGCATAATAATGGAACAAAAGAAATAACTACCTCTGTGGGGGCTTACATTCCATGTTCTATAGTGTTCTATAGGTTACCAATCAATCATTCATTAGCTTTTTTAAACTTCATAATGGGCCAATAAGTTAGCTGTTGGGATTCATCTCTTTCTACAATGAAAAATATTGTTTCACTTACTAATTTTATTTCCATCCCAAATATTACTTGAAATATCTGTGGTGTTGTGAAGCAGAAAAAGTTTTTTTTTCCTCCAAATCTTCAAATTGGCACTTTAGTTTGCCTTCATTGACTATGATAACCTGAAAAGGAATGGGACAACTAGTTGTATTCCAGTCACCCTAATAAATCAGATTATGATTTTATATCTCAGCTTATAAGGAAAGAAATTGACTTTCTTGTCATAAGACATATCTGAAAGGTGGGGACAGGTGAGTGGTAACCCAGCTTTACAGGTCATGGATGAAAGTATAGCTGTCAGTGCTTCATCCTGGAAAACTGGCAGGTTTGAATATTTAGAGCAAGAAAAGGAACACTCCAAATTATGTATTGTTCAATTGTTTATATAGAATAATTTAAACACATTTCTTTATAATCAAAGAATATCCTGGAAGGTTTGAGAGGGGCACATTTAGTGCAGTAGTGTGTAATGAATAGATTCACCTCCACTTTTTTTATCTGAGAAAAAAAAAAGTCTCAGACCTGTTATAGTTTATTAGTGGAAATTTGGAGGCTTTCTGAGTAAAATCCTCATGGTCAAAGATCTTCCCTCCAAAGTTCGCTAATGTCAGTATTTGGAAAGTGTTGTTATAGATTTAAATACCCATATGCTTATGTATAAAAGAAGGATTTGGAATGCAAAAAGCTAAATATTTTTAATTTATCTTGGTTATGAGAATGCCATGAATTTTCAAATTGATGGTAATGACATTGATATTCTTCAAAATAAATAGAACAAATAGTTTTGCTTTTTAGTAACATTTGTTATTTAAAACATTTTAGAAATAATTGACAAAACCTATTTTGTATTAAATCTTGTGCTGCATATAAAATGATTGGAAAGACAATGTTCATTCTGGATAAGTAAGTTTGTTATTTTTTGTTAAAAAGTAATTTTGCCAAGTGAGTGGTACTCTATAGGACAGAAATGGAAGATCCTTAGTATTTTTTGTTGTCATTCAGCTAGGGTTGTTTACCTATTATGCCTTTGATTTTGTCTGAAATTACATACACTTATGTTTTGTGTTCAAAATGGTACTTTATTCCTCCTTTGTTGAGATACACTGAAAATAGGAAGTGATATAGACTGTCATACATTTTAGGCAGTTGGGATATGGATAAAGGATGAATCTGCATAATCCGCTTGAATCAAATGTATGAAATATGATATGTCAAGAGCTTTGTAATGTTTTGAACAACTAATAAAAAAAAGAAAAAAGAAAGAAAAAAAAAGGATGAATCTGTTCAAAGCGAGGATTCCAGTCTAACTGAAGACTTTGTGATCTAATTTAATTCAGTTTGTCATTTTTGTTGCCAAACTAAGCTCTAGATTTGTTTTGGAAAAATGAAATATTGCAATCTTAAATGTTAATGCTGACCCAGAATCAAGATGAGAGTGTCGACCCAGAACAGAACAATGATGGTACCCATGCTAGCAGTTTTTTACTCTGGCCATTAGCCCAGCAATCCTTTGGTAGAATTTATAGATAATATCAGAACCATATTTTGCTCTATCTGTATATATTTTTATTCTGCTTAATATATCTTTGTAGGTAACTTATATCAATACCTTTTACATAGTTTCTGAATAATCTGCTGTGAACAAATTGTTAAATGGCCTCTAAGTTCATCAATACCTTCAGATTTGAGAAATTGCATTCAATAGTACTAATAGAACTTACAGGTAGTCCTTTTATGTTTGGTACTGATGGAGTAAGCCACACTCCTTAGAAAATAATATCTGAGTTGCAGCTACAGTGGGACAACAATTTATGTACACTTAGTTTGCCTTCAACTTTAGCATCTGTTCATCTCCTACCCCCAATACACGCTTCTCTACTTTGTTCAACCAAGTCAATCACAATACGGTAACTTATATTTAAGCTATTGAGGTTTAATAACAAAATAAAGGAGTAAATCCAGCAGTCAGATAGTAACATTTAGTATTTTATACTAACTCTTATTTACTTTAGATATTTGAGGGGTAAAATTTAAGTACAGGCTTATGTAGAATTTAAAAATAAAGATACTAAGTAAGGGTACCATATGTGATGGGCTATTTAAAGGGATTGTCAAGTTGACTTTATCTATTGATCTGCCTATCTATCTAGACTTTTTTTTTTTTCTTTAATGGTGCTAGGGACAGAAACCAGGGCCTTGCACATGCTAGGCAAGCACTCTACCACTGAACTCTGTCCCTAGCCCTTTATTTATGTTTGCTTGCCATCATTGTGGCGCAAATCTTGGAACCTAAGTTGTGCTTTGGACTTCCTCTTTGTATGTGCCACTTCATTCTTGTTCTTGTGCCCACCAGAAAACATCTCTCTTTGCTGTAAGTAGACATTTCATGGTTTTGTTTGCCGCTGAACAATGATAGAAATGATAACAACTTGAAAGTATCCAAGGAGACAACCTCTCTGTATTTCTGTTTAATAGTTTTGTTCATAAAATGCTTTGAGATTCTTTGACATAGGAAAGGTTTTTACAGAAGTAAAATGTTCTGTTGACATTGTTCATAACTTGAGAATCCATTTTATTTGTTTTGAGGGAATTTTATTTGCTGCCCTTAAAGTTTTTTCTTACAGTTTTTTGTTTGTTTATTTGTTTGTTTGTTTTTTTATGGTAGTGGGGCTTGAATCAAGAGTGTTTTACATTGAGCTACACCCAGAGCCTTTTTTTTTTTTTTAATTTAATTTTGAACAGGGCCTCATTAAGTTGCTGAGGTTGGTCTTGAACTTGCAGTTCTTCTATCTTGGCCTCCCTAGTCACTGAAATTACAGGTGTGCACCACTACACCAGCTCCTATTTTTTTTCTTTATATACAGTGTAAGTACACATTTAGATCAGTTTAAATAACTTAAAAAGTTTTCATTCAAATGCACCTGGAGTCTGCCAGGAGTAAAAGGCAAATTGTAAAATGAAACAATATGATTTTATCTAGGAATGCTTGTTAGAATCCTCATTTAAGACTTCATTAGATCATGTTTCTATTTTATACTCTCTTAGTAAGAAATTGGATTTTTGCCTTAGCACATAATATGCTTACCAGACCCTTGTATATTTTATTCCAAAATATTTTATTTCACTTTCAGTAGTGTTTCCACTTTTAATGAAATCTCTCCCTTTAATTCTTTTTAGCCTCCAGTCAGTTCTTAACTTGGCAATGCCAAATGATTCATCACTTTATATAAAGTTACCATAACTGATTTCATTTTTAATAGCATTATTCATTTTGTCAACCAGTTATTATTAGTTGTGAATATTTCAGGGGCATAGTTTTGTGAGTTATGTGAACAGTAAACTTGAGGCACTAAAATTCTCTCTGAAGTCAAAGATCAAAAAGCCTCTAGAAGTTTTTAGACTTTTCTTTCAGAACCAAAGAATCCAGGAAAATGAAAGAGAAAAAAAAGAAGAAGAAAGAAAGGGGGGCGAGGGATGAACCTGTTTAAAATATATTGTGGGATATTTAATTGACTTGTTATTTATAAATATTCCAAAGATGAATTAGGTTTTTCACTTTTCATTAAAACCTTAATCTTATAATTCTAAATGACCATCAGAAATAAAATATATATTAGATTTCTACATGTCTGCTTGAGAAGACGCCAAATTTTGTTTTCTTAAAAACTTCAAATCTCTAATATTTTTCTCAGTTAAACTATGGGAAGGAGTTTGTTATTCTTTGAAAAAAATTATGTATATTCACAAGATAATAAAAGCATGACTGCTTGGCAGGTTTTTAAATAGGCTAACCTGAGGCTGGGTTGAGTTAAAGTGCATTGTACCAATCCTGTAGTTCTTATGAGGTCTGAAACAAAAACACAATCTGACTCTTCAATCAAGAATAGAATCATACCTCCTAATTTATGAATTCTTTATAGGTACTGTTGCATTGCAATTAATCCAAGAGACTTTGTGCTCACAAAGCCTAACATATTTACTTTTAGGTCCTTTATAATAATAAAAAGTATGATAAAAATAGTAAACATTGACAATGCTTCCTCCAAAGCATAAGTGACAAGTTTGGTAAATTTTTAACAACCATATGGTTTTCTGATCTAGTTTTATCAGCATTTGTGTCATTTTAAGGTTAAATTCAAGTCTAAGCTCTTTATATTACCGATTGAATAACCCTAAGCAATTCGTAAAACTTCTTTGAACCTCTGCTTTTTTAAATTTCAAAATGTGAACAGATGGTAGGGTCAGCACTTGACTTTCAAGCACATAAGTCAGAGCCCATTGAGAAGGAACAGGAAAAGATGTGAAAAACTTCTTCCCACTATTTGACCATAAATAAACTGTTGGAAAAAGAGGTATTGCTGTACAAGAACCCATTCCAAAACTTGGTGGCTTAAAAGAAACCATTTATTATTTTTTCCTCATAGTTTTGTGCATTGACTGGGTTCAGTAAGGAGATTCTCACTTGGAATCTGATACAGTTACAGTTGGTTTCCAGTTGGGGCTGCAGTCATCTGGAAGATCTACTGGCTAGATAGATGTCTAGGGCTACTCACCTGACTGGCAGTTGACATTGGCTGTAGACTAGGTGCTCAACTGGAGCTGCTCATTGCAGCACCCATGCTTGGATTTTCCTGGTGGCTTGACCTTCTTATTGTGCAGAGGCTGGGTTCTGAAAGAGAGCGTTCCGAGAGAGCAAACATTCCAAAAACCCCACACGGTTTTGGAACTGTCGATATTCTGGACATTCTGGAACTTCTGTGACATTCTGGAACCTCCCAGACCAGGTCTTATACTTTTTAACTTATGAACTAGTCCAGAAAATTCCAGAATGTCACTACTGTCATTTCTCTGTATTAAGCAAGTCACTAAGACCATCCCAAATTCAAGAGGAGGGGAGAGAGACCACACCTTTCAATGGAAGGAATACCAAATAATTTGCAGGCATTTAAAATCTTCCAGGGGGTGAAATAAGGATGATGAACATCAGACACAGTTCCCACTATACCCATCTTGTTTTGACCAGGTAGGAATTAATCACATACAGTGGTGTATAGCTAGATGCTCAGAGAGGAAAGCAAAGGCTCTTAGAAGTAGAGTTTCAAGGGCTACAGATACTATTTCTCTTCTGTGACACTGACTTTATAAGTAAAGTAGAGCAAAACATTTCCTCAAATTTAGCTTTTTTGATTTGGAGCTGCTAATGAAAACTCCTCGAAAGGGTGAGGCAGCAAAGCTGGTGACCCTAGACAATAACAATGACGGACAGTCACAATGACTAATGTCCCACAGCTGAAGGGGAAACCAGATCCTATCTAGTAGTTGCTGTTGTGAGGATTCATGAGAAAATGTTGATGGAAGTGTCCAAACAAGTAATGCTTTTGGTTGCCTCTTGCTACACAGTGTTACTGTGGTCACAAGCTCCCCTATATACTTTCCTTTTCCCATTTCATCTCAGCCACCACTCCAGGTGAATTTTTCTAAAATGTAGCTTCCATCATATTACCCAGCTACCCAGGAAAATATAAATTATCCCCATTGATGATAATCAAAGAAAATACTCTGTTTGCCTTTCAGGACCTCATTCCCTCAGCAACATTGATCTCTTCTTGTCCCTTTGACCTTGTCCCAGTACCAGACTGTTGTTCTTAAGCTTTTTCATGCATCCTAACCATTCTTACCTCCTTTCCTTTGTTCATATGACTTAACCCCCAGTGCGGTCTTTTCTTTTCTTTTTGTCATTCCAAATACTTCCAAAATAGATAAAGGTCCTAATTAAGATGTTTCTCCTGCTTAAAGCCTTCTTTGACCAAACCTTCCTAACAATATTCTTTTTATTTGCTTCTATTTCAGTAGAAGTCTGGACCATATTGTTTCTTTTTATGTGTTATCTTATTATGGATCTGGAATTACATAATAATGGCAGGAGAAAGGCTAACATTTATTGAGTGACTGTTATGTATCAGACATTGTTTTATGTTCTTTTCAGTGATCTCATACTCACTAGCTATTATAATCACTTGTGGAATTTGTTTAAAAAATGCTGTGCAAGCTGGGGCAGTGGTGCATGCCTGCATGCCTGTAATCCCTCCCGCTTGGGAGGCTGGGACAGGAGAATTGCAAGTTCAAAGCCAGCCACAGCAACTGAGAGACACTAAGCAACTCAGTGAGACATTGTCTCTACATAGAATATAAATTAGGGTTCAGGATATGGCTCAGTGGTTGAGTGCCCCTGAGTTCAATCCCTGGCACAAAAAAAAAAAAAAATTCTGTGAAAGGTACCCACTCCTACCTACTCTGATTTAACCCAGTTGGTGTGAGGACCAGGTATCTGTGTCTTTGAAAAATAGCCCAGGTAATCCCAATGTGTTGAGAACCACTGGTTAGGGAAATGCACAGTATGAAATTCTTAAATTTCATCTTTTCCTTGGGGAGTGCATCAGCTTTGACAGAATACATTTAATGTGGAGTACTGAGAAATTTTTATATTTCATTTTTCATTAGCATAGTCAGATATTTAAGTTAAGGAAGTTTTTTTGTTTTGTTTTGTTTTTTAGAATCATAAATTCTTGTAAGAAGGGAAACTTGTCCCAGCACACAGTGCAGCACCTGGCATTTGATAGATGATAGGTGATCCGTATTATTTACCGTGAATTAAAAGGATAGAATCAAACTACACTTGATTTGGCTTCTTAAAGAGCTGTATTAAAACATTAAGACAAGGGCTGGGGTTATGCTCAGCAGTAGAGCACTCACCTCCCACATGCGAGACTCTGGGTTTGAGCCTCAGCACCACATAAAAATAAATATGTGAAATAAAGATATTGTGTCCAATTACAACTAAAAAATAAATATAAAAAATTTTCAAAAACATTAAGACCTATGTTTTTCTGTCTGAAAAATACTCTTGGGACAAAAAATACTGACTTCTATTGTTTCTCAATGAACAGAGGGGAAAGGATGAATTTATCTAACATTTTTTCCCTGCTGATTGAGGGCAAGGATTGCAATTGAATCACTGAATGAATTGCTTTTAGGTTGACTGCATGATAAATAAATCAAATCTCATTAAGTAACTGATATTTCTTAGGTCTAACTACTCAAGGAAAATGTTTCACTATTCTTTAAGAGTTTTTTTTTTTCTCTAGATTATCTGTTCAGTTGTATATTATTTTCAAATCAGAAATTTAGGTTTCTTTATTCCCAGAGTCTGTATACCTGGTACTTGAAGGAGATCATTAAAACTAACCTTTCAAAATTATTTAATTCCCTGTTGTTCTTTCCCAGAGGTTTTTATTTTTATTTTTTTTGACCTTCTGCAGTAGTAGGATATATTGGAACCTTGTCTCATTTCTCCTCATCTTCCTTGAAATGTGCTTCAGTCTGCGTAGCATTACAATGGAACGCTGCAATTTATTTAAAAGTTTTATTGGTGATCTTTGGTACTTTGTCTTTGAAATGTCACCTCAAGTCAGTTAGTACCACAGTTTGCAGTGATAATAAAAAGAATTGGTTTCACACCAATTGATTTCCATGGTTCTTCTCCATCAATGAAGAAGAATGAAAATAACAAAAGTCAACTAAAATAATTGTTTTCTAGACAACAGAATGTTGAAAATAATTTCTTTATAGTTAGGCTTGTAGCTATCCTTTGCTTGGGATATTTACATCATATAGCGATCTTTTTAGATCTATTTAGTTTTGAAAAAGTAAGGCCAGTTCACATTTAAGTTGGCTCTAAGTTCCCATCTAAAATTGATATTCAAAATAATTTAAAGACACTTTGAATCTGTGTCTTCAAATAAATTAGAACCTTTGATGAAGTGTGGAAAGTTTATAAAGTTTTCTGGAAATGCATGAATTTAGTCATTTGGTTGCAGAAAGATTCTGGTTTAGTCCTCAAAAACTTAAATCGTTTTGTTTGTGAGTTGTAACAACTTCCCATAGAAAATGGAAGTTTGATTTGTTGGTGGAATATGAAATTTGGAGTATCTTGAAATGCTGTACCAATAGGACCTGAGATCATGCTGTAGAACCTGTCCCATGGGTGCTCTTTTCATAGGAAAGGACATTCTTTTTCTCTCTTGGGGATCTTAGGAGATGTGTCTATTTTTCCGGAGTCCAGCTTGGAATAACTGGCAGAGTCTGTAAATGAAATCCCTACCCCTCATGGCTAATAACTAATTACAAAAATCCTTATTGTTTCTCTTGCCTACTTTTTTACTTTGGTGAAAGCGATCATAATCACATTCTGGACGGAGGCCCATTTGAGGTTTAATGTTAATGAATGAAGGAATGAAATGGCTTGTGTTAAATTCGTAGCCAGTCCAGTGCCTGACTATAGTAAACACTCCTTAAATATTATCATTATGACTCTTGTTCAGTAAGTCTACCATGAGTCATTCTTAACACAGTTGAATGATGAAGTAATTGCATCTAAACTGCATTGATGGGGTTTGAATGGTTATCATCCAGTATTAAACGGCTTTTCTCCCCCCCTGCATTTTTCAGAGTGTCTTCGAAGTAGATCTTAAGGCTTACAAAAGTTTTCACACATCTGTTCACTTGTCACTTTATTTTCATGAAGGTTGAGTTTTCTCTTTACCTCATTTTTAAAAAGTATGTGGCTTACAAATGTTAAAAGTTCAAAATATATTTTAAATGCATTGCATTATTTTAAATAATTATTTCCTGTTGCCATTGAGCATCAAGGCAATCACATGCTCAGATAGATTAGCATTTGACTTATGTCAGAGTAGGAGCATGTGGAAAAAAAAAGGAGCACTTAATTGGAATTTCACAGTGATTTCCACATAAACCAGCTTAAACAAGGTGTATTTATGTATAGCAATCAGGAATTGACTAATCTCCTGTGTAAATATATGTGTCAAAGAGATGATTTAAAATGGTGAAGAACTTCTATACAATAGAACTTCAAGCCTGGTCTTGTCACAAAGTGTGAAAGCCAGTTCTTTAGCCAAACTGGAATTGTTACTGTAGACTTTGACATTTTTTGTAATTACAGATTTTGAAACTGTCATTTTAATTACAACTTTCATGGAGGGTAATGGGCTGTTCCATTAAAACTCTTTCTGGAAAAATTTAATAATAAAATCAGACATCTTCAAACCACATTTATCACAAATGTATTTAATTGATTACTTAAGGAAATAATCGGTTTTCTTTAATCTTTTATTTTCCCATTTTTAGGGGAAATGGGATGGTAGACTGAGAAACATTTTGGCTAGAATAGAAATTATCTAATTTATATATACCTTGCATTATTATTTCAGTGGTTTTACTTGGATACGATCTTATTTCCTGTGTTCTATATTGAACAGCAAATAATAAGCAAATAGATTTTCTTTGGCATTTCCACCTAGCATAATAAATGTTTAATTTTATGTATGTAAATGCAACATTACTGAATTGTTTCCTTCTACCTAAAAAGAAAAAAAAGAAAGAAAGAAAGAAGGAGCTAACATAAATGCTTGATAATAAATACAATGAGGCAATTTTTATATTTGGAAACATAATTCAATTTTTCAAAGTACTTCATATGTCCATAGTAATTATGGAAATATAAATCTGCCTAAATAATGTCATGTTCTTGTAATATAATTCAAGAGATAACATTTAAATGATTTTTAATTACTCTGATGGTTTTATAATTGATATTAGAACAATTTATGATAAAAATAAAACTAAAAAAAGTTTTTGAACTTCTTGAACACCAAAATATTCTCCTTTTCATACCTTTGCCTTAGTTGCCATATTTTCCAAACAGTGTTAAACACTATTCTCTGGAAATCCAGATACTTAAAAAGTCTGAGAACATTAATATCGAAACTCTCCATTGTATTAAAGGAAGAAATCTGCATTTATGACTAATTTGTAATTTTAGGGTTTTCAGGACCCTAGAATACTATAATTATTTTTAACTGGGAAATATGCTTGTGTTGACATCTGCTTTAAATAATTGATGAAAATAAGCATGCATTTATCAATTGATTAAAATGTGAATCTGAAAGTACTGGGTTCTTCAGAAAGGTATGTAGTCATGTCAAGACAATATTCCCTTGTGTAATTAAGAAAACGAAAGAATTTGTCACTTGAATATGACAGGAGAATAGCAAAACTATTTATTTTCAAGTCATGTTTTAAGTTCCAAGGTTATCAATTATGAAAGATACCATGAAGGAAGGTGTGTCAGGGAGCAAGCAAGGGCTTAAAGTTTGATCCTTGATTCTTCCCCAAGAACATGAGGGAAATGTCTTAGTCTTGAAGAACATTCATTTAGTTACAAAATATTGATGATTTATGATGTGCTAGGCACTCTGCCTGGTATGCTATGATAAAAGCAAGTGCCCGCCTTCAGGAAATCTTAACCACATTTATATTGTATTAAACCCACTGTATTAAGGACAGTATATTTAAGCTACTTAACCAAAGCCTGGCATATGGGAAGTTCTCAATAAAGGAGAATTGTTGTTTAAATTCTATAACACCCTTATAACTATTTTTCATTGACTGGGGAATAGAGTTAAAAATTTCACTTAAAATGTTAAATTCAATTGAAGTGATATATAATTTCTATGATGGTATTTATACTCAAAATTTTAGAATGGTCTATAATGATAATGAAACTTCAAAAAATTTGTAGAATTTTTTGAACACAAAAATGGGTCTCCTTTACATACATTTGCTACAAGACTAATCATAACTCTTTCATGCATATCTCTTGAAAATTTTATGAGTAACGGTTTAATAAAGTGAGAACAGAATTTTTTGGCAAATCACTACACTACAAACACTATAAAGACTTTCAGTTTAACTGAATTTCTCTGGAGATAAAATAGGATTATTCTCAAATACTTAAAAACGTGTACATATGATCAGAAACACTACTTTTTATTGAGGAATTGTTCAGTAAATGAATTATCACAAACTTGGGAATTCAGTTCAGTATATATTTCAAAAAAACTTTTTTCTAAAAACAAGCAGTAAAGTGATATAATGTTTTTCAAAATTAAATGTAAGCACATGACGTTTAAATTGTTCCTTGGTAAGTAGAATATTTTAGAGCTGTGTTATTTAATATCATAGTCCCTAGTCACATGAGTCTATTTAATTTAAATTAATTTGGGTTAAAATTTCAGTTGCTTTGTCACATTAGCTACATTTCAGGAGTTACTAGATTTGTCTAGTAGTTAAGATGTAGGACAGGACGGACACTGATGTTTGCGTCACCCCGGACAGTTTTTTCTTGGACAGTGTTGCTCTAAACATCTTAAATAAAGGAATATTAGATATTCACTACTTGTAATTATGACCTCACAGGACAAGAACTTATAATTTTGATATCTCCACTACATCTTCCAAATCTTGCTGAAATTATTTAGCAAGCACTTTGACAGATGAAGTGTACTTTAATGTGACTTTAATTTCAGTATGAGTTATAATGGAATAACTAAGAAAATTAAGGGCTTTTACTCACTGACTTTTAGAAAAGTGGAATTTTGAATATTGTCTAAAAGAATGGCTGATCAGTGAGACCAATGCTTTCTCTGCAGGGCCTCCCAAACCTTTTCTTCTGAGTGCTCCAGCATTCTACTCTGCGTGCTGTGGTGGGTCCTGTCGGCGCCCTGCATCCCCCTCCGCTTTTCCAAGTAAGTTTTTAATGATTCATCAGCAATGCCTCAGTTATTCTGTTAAACCAGAGCAGCAGGATTTAATGTGCTCAGGGAAGCTAATTGGTAATGCAATGGCAAGGAGCTAATTCCTCACTAAAAATCACAGCGATCCTATTCAGAAGGCTTCCAGAGATTTATCAAACCTCAGCACAGTGAGCAATTGTGAGCAGTTTCTAATGGCTTTGAAACCTAGGGCTGACATACCAAGGAAAGCAACTTGTTTTCCATTTGATATAAAAAGATCTCTGAGGGACCAGTTTGGCTCTTTCTGAAATGTGTAACAACACTCCTTTAAAGAAGAAAAAAGAAAGGAAGGCAGGCAAAGAAACCGCTGTGTAAAATTCCATCCAGTTTAAAATGTGACACGAAGTCATAAGGTGTCTGTAGAAAAACATTAAAAATTGCCAAGATTGTGAGAGATGATAAATACCTCTTCTTTATCATCATGAAGAAACCCAGCCAGAGCTATAGGACATGCTTTCAGGCGGGCATTAAAAATCATACAAGCCAAAATTTAATAGCACGGGTAGGGGGCCTGGAAAGAGAAGGATGAACTTTCCAAAACTCACAGCGCATGCACACACACACACTGTCACTTGCAAAGACAAATGTCTAGCTGCAAGTAAAGTTCACCTGGGTCTTGAGACGTCTTGATAAGGTAAGAATCTGTAGGTAGAGAATTTGTGTTGATGATAAAGAAGTCCAGTGGAGAGATGCATTTATCTCAGTTGCCTAGGAGAAAACATTTATTCAGTTAACAGTTCTGTCAGGTGAAAGCGAAATAAGAGTTGAGTCAGACTAAAGTGCAGAGCTCTATCACAGTTGAATTCAGCTCCCTGCTGCCACAGTGCATGTGTTTTATGAATGTTTCAGGAGAGCAGTTGCTCAACAGAATGATTCCTGACAAGTGAGGCAGCAAATGCTGGCCGTTTAATGAGCTTCAAGCTTCTGAGCATCTCTTTAGGGGGCTGATACTTTCCCACAGAGCACTTTACATGGCTGGGACCCAGCACAATGGGTGACAGACCCGTGACCAATCATCACTTTCACTTGACTCATCCACACGCGACCTCACCACGATTTTTCACTCTGCAGATGAACTTTAGGAGCCATTTCACATGGAAAAGGCTTGGGCAAGGGTCAGTTGCCCTTTTGTATGGTCATAAAGCAAGGCTCTGTGTGTCAGTCTTTTCTCCTGTCTCACATTCCAAGTGAATTTCTGGACACCATTTAAAGCACTTGACTGAAAAATAAAGCAGTGAATGAAACTGACTTTTATAGACTCATTCTAGCTCATCTTCCCATATAACCCTGTCCACCTGAAAAAGGATTTAGTGGATGAGCTGAGTGTATACAGGGACTTGCTGAATACATAGGGCCCATTATCAACTGTGGGGATTGTTTATTAACCAGGACTGATACACTACTATTTTGGAAGTGACCTATTAATTGTCCATTTAACTAGAATGTATTGAATTCAAATAGCAAAATAGAAACCATGACTAAACCTTTTACTCGCTCCTTCAAGGTGGTCTGCTCTGAAGAAGATTGAAAGCTGTTGTGCAAATTAAGGAGACATTTATCACCATATATTAGAGTAGCAGGCCAAGGAGAGGGGCCTTAAAACCCAAATATCTGATACCATGCCCACAGTGGCATCTCTGCAAAATTAAATCTTTGGTGTTACATTCTGGGAGAGGAGGTTAAAAAGGATCCCACACTTCGTTTCATTTATTTCACCCTGATATGCTACTATCTTCTGCTTTAGAAAATCTCTGGTGGTACAGTTCAGGTAAGTAGAAGTGGGCAAAGAAAAATGCCATGTAACAGGTGGACATTCACATATGTATCTGTGAGTGTGTGTGTGTACATGTATTTATTTTATAGTGGCATTTTAAGAGTCTCTGAGCCATGGAAGTTTGGGCCAGTTTAATAAATAGAACAAATAATATGCTAACAACACTTCCTAGACAACTTCATCTCCTTGACTGCTTGAGAGGGTAAGATGGCCTTTCTTCCATCTATTCCTTGGTCTTTCCTATTTTATGTCCTTTGCATAATTGTCGTAAATTATTGTGTTTATCCCTGCAGGTTGGAAGTCTTTCATTTTATATTTAAAAAAAAAAAAATAAATACAAAGCTGAAAATCAGTGCACCTCTGATCTAGGATAATAAATGATGCTTTTAGTTTGCCTGCCTTTCTAAATTTGGCATTTAAGATGGTTTAGAGACGACACAAGTGTTTTTAATAAAGAGTGGTGTCTCTTATTATTAGTTATACACCAAAATGAATTTACTTTTTTGTTTATAATGTTCACTCATATTGGCAGCAACTAATAATGAAATGGTGTAATTATGCAGTCAGTAAAGACTTTTTCATAAATAACCATGATACCAAGGAACAGTTAATGGTGTATACATCAGCACAATCCTTTTTACTGAAGGCGTTTACTAGATTTTCTTTTTTTTCCTACTTCTTTTAATAATAAGAACAATGTTTATGCCCAAGTTTTAAAATTATTTTCCACTGTACAAAGGAAGGAAAATGAACTGTCCAAGTGAACTTGTATTAAGTTTTGCTTGGTCAGCCAAAATTAAGGTTTATACTAAAAATTTTAATAACTGATGAAATCGATGGCCCTCAAGTTGACTTCATTTTTTCCAAAAGCCAAGGATCAGATCAACCCAGTTGTAACTATGAAAGTGGAATATCCTTTTGACTCTGAACATGATTCATTTGTTTAATATTGATTTAATTTTTAACTTCTTAGGTTTACAATTGACTCCTTGTTGTAATGTGGAAACAGTCATTCACCCAGTGCCCTTCTCACATGCAGTAAATAGTTTAACAGGCTATTTAAGCACAACCCTTATGGGGGAGGGGGAAATTAAAAGGCAGTGGTAATAGTTCTCCCCTTCCCCAGCCCAGTGAATGGAAAAATCTTTGATATTACATCCATAAAGTTCTTTTCAAAATAACACATTTCTCAGCTAAAATAAAAGGGCAAGTTTCAGATATGATGTGGAGAATGACTTTTTAAAAACTACCTGAGAAAAATAGGAATCTTAATTATGTAGGTTAGCTAATTGAGTTAATCAGGTAATTATTCCATTTTTGTCTTCAAGTACCCAACTTGAATTTGACCTTTCAAGAATTTTATGCCTTAAAAGACAAAGCCTCAATTTTGAGCAATATGCAAGTCTGAACAGGGGAAATATTTTTTTCTGACACAAACCACTCTGCCTTTTTCTTAGGATAGGAACTCACATTTTGTGTTTTGAGATCATTTTACCATTTTACCTGCCTTGTTGAAACAGAAGAGAACATAATATACTTTCTGAGTTTGAGTTTAGAATTTAGTTGAAGGTGACAGGGAAGGGACACTATTTTTATTGTTGCAAATGTAGATTGGTTCTGTGAGTTTAACTGTCAAGGATGGGCTGTATTCTGATTAGTGATCTCATCATCTGACCTGTTAGTCTTTTACTCTCTCGGCTGGAGTGGTGAGCGGGCTGTGGAAGTGAACCAGGACCTATGGAAACTCACACAAGGCTGCATACACAAACACACATAATTTTTTTTTAATATATAGAATGTTTAACTTTAGCACTGTAGGATCTTAAAAGAGATGCAGCATTTTTTTCCAATAAAACAAGAAGCTTAATTATATTGTCTAAAATGTAATTGAGTTTATGCAATAGTTGAATTTGGGTATTGTCTTCTCAAAAGTGAAGGGAGGGGTATTCCATAGATAAATGACATTCGGTCAACCAAGAAGAATGTTTAAAGAAGTCAGAGGCTCAAAGACAATGGGTTTTCCAAGTTGATGACTCCATTCAGCAGTTCAAGAGAGCAGTGAAAGTGTTGCAGTTATATTCCTAGAGTGGAGTTCCTTTTCTCTCCAAATGTTTAGTCCAGAGGGTGATGATGGGAGTAACTGCTTGGAGATATGAGTGCTTGTCCCTGATCTTGTCTAGTCCTTGCCTGAGCAGAACATGAAATCTAACAGGGCTGCTTACACTGATTTGAGGTTCCCCAGAACAAGTATGCAAGTACAGTGTAGAGGAGGGAGAGAACCGCTGGGTAGAGCAAAACTGGGAAGGAATGCACTGTGAGCTCTGTGTGCCTACAGAATGATGTGAGGTTGTTGGGTTGTGCTTTAAATGATCAGCTATCCAGACAAGGAAAACCATAGTCCTAGTGGACACTGAAATATTCAGATTGCCTACCCTATTCAGTTCTGGAGACCCACTTTGAAAGGTGTATTGAGCAAACTCTCCTATAAAGACCAGCTTAAGAAATAGGCAACAACTGAAATAGTGAAGGAATTTTTAAAGTAATTGAATATCCCTGGCTTGAAAACAAAAATATTATTTCCTTCTGAAATGTGGATTTAAAGGGCAGAATTAAGACCAATGAATAGAGGAAGGTAAACTTGGGCTTAATATAAGAGACATTTATAGCAATTCAAGGTGTGTGATAAGTATTATAGCATTCCCAATCCCTAGACTATGTGGAGGTTGGAGGACAGGTTTTTAATTTAAATAGACAGGTTAGGTAAATACTATGTCTTCTCCCTCCAAACTTCAAATCTACCAAAATTATGTCTGACAATACACAAGTACATATGCATGCATGAGTACACACATCAAAGATAGAAGATAAGAAAGGTGAGGAAGCTTTTCATGGAAGAGAAAATCCTAGAGGAGAACATTGAACGTAGGAGACAGGAAGTTGCAGCTGTTAGAATGCTTCTGTAGGAAAAGATGAGCCCACCAAGGAGAGCTCCCTTACTTTTGAGGTACACTGATCCCAGAAGAGAGGAACAGCAATGTGAGGTTTGAAGTGATGCACATCTGAGTAAATAGTAAATGCTGATGGCATTTTAGCTGGCCTGTTGCAGAGGCCTAGATTTAAACACATGACCACTTGTCTGTTCCATCTCTGAGAAGTTATTGTATCCACTAAAAGGATGAAAGAATTCCCTTTCTGAAAGGGTTTTGATAGCCCTGAGCTTCAGTTGTCCTGAAATAATCATGAATTTTTTAAATAAAAGTCTGGATAGATTTGGATTTGGTGGTGCTTCGTAGACTAGTGTTATCACTTTCCTTACAAAGTCAGGGGGTTACTGTGATAGGAATTAGTTTTTAATATGAGAAACTAGAAAGAAAACCTGAAGTTATGCAACTTATTAGGAATGGCAGGAGAACACACCTCTTGGCCTGCTGTGACCCCAACACAGCACAGATTGGGCATAGAGGCCTGAATAGAACAGGGAACAGAGATCAGGGCCAGGACCACAGCAGGGGCTCCAAGCTACGATGGGACAAAGGGCAGCTTGCATGATCCAGAAACGTTTATAGGACTTCCTGAAGCAATAGGCAAAAGGATATGGGACAAAGGGTGCGGCCCCAAATGGGGGAAGTAGTCTAGAGATTCAGATGAGCCTAGGTGAGTCTAAAGGCCACACAGGTTGCTTGGTTCTTGGGATAGGATTCTGCTGGATTACAGTGGAAAAGGATAGGACAGAGCTGCACCTACTTTGTCTTAGGCCAATATTTAGAAAATGACAGGGGTCCTTCTTTATTCTATAGGGCTGTCCAGTTGCTAGGAATAGTGCTGCCCTGTCTTCAGAGTTGTCATTTTCTAGAGGTCAAGGCCAAAGTGAAAGGCAATGAATGTCACTAGAATTCTCTAATGCTGGTTTCCCCGTCTCTCCCTCCTCTCCTCCCAACAGTAGCAGCACCTAGGGCATACCTCCATTTGCCATGCCCTTCACTAGGCCCTTCACACAGGGCTTATCTGGAGGAGGCAGTAGGGGAATGACTCAGGATCCAGAGAGTCATGCCTCTGAAACATTTTCTATCCTAAGTCTTTCTGCCATTTTAATGATTCTCCCCATCTCTTTAACTCTTTCCCTGCTCACTTAGAACTTTGAAAAATTTCAATGTAATTTTGAAGAGCATTGCTTTGCTTTATTCTGCTTTGATGTATGCTCTCAAACACACAATTTCTTTCTGGAGCTTCTTTTATGTTCTGTGGAAAATGAGGATAGTAATATCTATTGTTGTAAAGATGACATGACATGATGCATGTAGTTGGCACACATATAGGCCCCCTGTTGAGCCCCTCATGTGTATGGCAGATACAGTATTAAATAACACTAATACTAATGATTTCCTCAAATTGAGGTGCCTAAATACCTTGTGCCCTGTATCTGTTTATTTCATTTTTGCATTATTTATTTTTTGTCACTTGGAAGTCTTCATACAAGACATTTGTCATGAATTTAGGAATAGTTGGAAGTGTTTGTTACTTATAGCTTTTCAGTAACTTCTGAGTGACTTTTGAGTCACCAACAAGTTCTTGAAGTGTTTTGCAGGAGTAAATTTTGGGCACTTATTTACAGGGTATGAAAATGTTGTGGGTTCATCAATGTGATTTATGATTGGATTCAGACATAGCCTGTGAAAGACTCATGGGTGAGACACGGGGAGGAACACCAAGGGTAGTAATGGCAGCATTGTAATATAATTTTGGGGGGAACTCTGGGCACACCACTTTAGGAAAACAAGAATAATTTATATATTGAGAACCACAGTAGGAGAGACTTGGCAATAGCAAAGCAAGGAAGAATGCAATATTCTTTATATTTGTAGCATTTCTTGCTTATTTACTGAATGTACTCTTGTTTATTTTAGGGCACTAAAAGCTTAGAACCAGACCCAGAAGTTAATACTTTAACCGTCACAGTTGTACCAGGTCTTTCTTTTAGAGATTGAGATCTGGTTTCTATTCATGCCTCTGAAATGTTAGTTATCACACTGGTGAGAATAATGTATTTGTAAATCCCCTTGTTTGATGAGGGCCACAGACAAGTCAAGATGGCGCCTGGCACTTTGCCAAGAGGAGTGGTTTGAGAAGTAACGCAGCTAGCCATTAAGATGATGGAGATTCCTTAATGACTGATTGCTGTGTCTAGATTATGTCAATTAAGTTAAGCTGTGTGTAATCATTAAGATGATGAGGATTCCTTATTGGTTGACTGCTGTATCTAGTTTATGTTAATTAAGTTAAGCTGTGTGTAATTAGTTAAGTATATATACCTCTACTGTCCCGTAATAAAGAGGCTCCCGCTGTATCAACCTTCACAAGTTGCTTGTCACCCCCCGGGTTATTTTGCCCAGCTAGACTGTGGCACTTGATGGGAACTTGGTTCTCTTTATTTAAAAATAACTTATTAGGGCTGGGATCGTGGCTCAGTGGCAGAGCGCTTGCCTAGCATATATGAGGCACTGGGTTCAATTCTCAGCACCACGTATCAATAAATAAAATAAAGGTCCATTGACAACTAAAAATATACATAAAAAATAAAAATAACTTATTAGGAAAACCTACAGTTTTCAATTAAGAGTTTTAGGGGGGAGGAAGGAAGATGGCGGCGAGGGGAGTGCATTACCCCCGTGTGCTGCTTCACTGTGTGGGAGTATGACAAGTCAGGACGGCTAAAGGATATCTTGTTAGGAATTTCCAGCAATAGTGGGGTGCGCCGGAACCTGGAGGAAGGATTTCCATCGCACGAGGATCGGCTACGGGGACTCAAACGCGAGAGGTTTGTCGCACGGGAGGGTAAAACTGCTTATTCAGCAAATCGCCCCGCGGCTAGAGTCTGCAACACGCGCTGGGATAGAGACGCAGGGTTACAGTGCTGCAGTTTCTGCCAGCCGCGCAAGCACCGCACTCAGGGCTGAATTCTGGGTTAGAGACGGGGGAAGGAAGCGGTCCATCTCGGTTCTCCACACCGGTCAGACCAGAGAGGAGGCCAGCAGCCACCATGTTGGTAAACTGACGTCACCATACCTGTTTTTGACTGACCGCAGCTCATTCAGCCAGAGAACAGGTAATTTCAGGCTGCAGTTCGCCTGCGGCTTGCAGACAGACTGCTAGGGTTCAGAGCCTGGGTGCTTCTTAAAATCTGATCTTATCGGAGTGAACACCGAGCGCGGGGCGGCCGAGTTCCGGCTCCCGGAACCGTCCCGGAACCGCCCTGGCTCAGGGCTGCGGAGCCCGCGGAGGCTGCTTCTTGGACCCTGCTACTATCAGAGCAAACACCAAGCACTAAGAAGCCAAATTCCAGCTCCCGGAACTGAGCCCGCGGGGACTGCTTCTTGGAGCTTACACTTATAGGAGCTTACACCGAGCACAGAGCGGCCGAGTTCCGGCTCCCGGAACCGTCCCGGAACCGCCCTGGCTCAGGGCTGCGGAGCCCGCGGAGGCTGCTTCTTGGACCCTGCTACTATCAGAGCAAACACCAAGCACTAAGAAGCCAAATTCCAGCTCCCGGAACTGAGCCCGCGGGGACTGCTTCTTGGAGCTTACACTTATAGGAGCTTACACCGAGCACGGAGCGGCCGAGTTCCGGCTCCCGGAACTTCCCTGGACCGGGGCTAGGAGCCCGCAGAAACTGCGTCTCGGTCCGGGTCCTGCTGAGGGCCGGTCAGGACTCACCCATTGCTTGGGTTGCCCGGCAAGGGGAACGAAATGCTGCCATTCGCATAGGATACCAACATGGCAGAGATCTGATGTCAGCAGAAAGCGGTGGAGGAGAGATCTTCATCAATACCAGCGGTGACATAAGCAGTTGGTCTCCTGGTAAGGGGGGTGAGGCTCAGTCACCCGAGTCTCCTCAATTTGTCCTCGAGCCAGAGGGAAGGAGCCGGGCCGCCGCCAGCCCCCGGAGCAGGCCCAGCGGCTCGCCAGCGTGGTGACCGCGTGACCCCAATTGGAGAGGGGGCGGAGCGGAGCCGCCACCCACACCCGCCAGGTGGGCAGACCCACTACCCAGTAGTACATGGGCGTGGTAGGAGGGGCAGGGCAGAGCCGCCCTTCGCGCTTGCAAGGTAAACAGACCTGTGACAGCCTGGCGGGTCAGGCCCAGTGGCCTGCCAGTGTGGTACACACATCATCCCAACTCGAGTAGGGGCAGAGCAGATCCTTCTCCCACGCCCGGATCAGGCCCTGCCGGTGTGGTGGTCACGTGACCCCAATTGGAGTGGGGGCGGAGCGGAACCGCCACCCGTGCCCGCAGGGTGAGCAGACCAGTGATCAACCTGCAGATCAGGCCCAGGGGTCCGCAGGCGTGGTAGGAGGGGCAGGGCAGATCCGCCGCCCGCGCCTGCAAGGTAGGCAGACCTACAACAGACCGGCGGATCAGGCCCAGGAGCCTGCTGGCGTGGTACAAACACCACCCTAATTGGAGTAGTGACAGAGCAGAGTCGCCTCCCTTGCCAGGAACAGGCCCAGCGTCCTGCAGGCGGGGTAGTCACGACACCCCAATTGGAGTAGGGGCAGAGCAGAGCCTCCACCCGTGCCCGAAAGGTGGGCAGATCTGCGACCGACCAGCGGGACAGGCCCAGTGGCCTGCCGGTACGACAGACACGTCACCCCATTTGGAGTAGGGGCAGAGTAGAGCTGCCGCCCGCGCCTGCAGGGTAGGCAAACCTGCAACCGACCGGCGGATCAGGCCCGGTGGCCTGCCGGCGTGGTACACTCGTCACCCGAATTGGAGTAGGGGCAGAACAGAGCCGCCACCAGCTCCCAGAACAGGCCCAGTGACCTGCTGGCATGGTAGCCACAACACCCCAAGTGGAATAAGGAGAGAGCAGAGCCGCCGCCCGCACCTGCAGGAAAGATACGCAAGCAGTATGAAAAGACAAGGAAAGAAAGGACCACAAGCAATGCAGGTCAACGCAACTTTAGAAGAGGTAACAGCTGCAGCAGATGGAATGTCAGATAAAGAATTCAGGATATACATGCTTCAGATGATCTGGAGTATCAAGGAAGACATTAAACAGCAAAATCAGACAATGAAAGATCACTTCAACAACGAATTACGCAAACAAATCCAGGAAGCAAAGGATCAACTATACAGGGAGATAGAGGTTATAAAAAACAAGCAATCAGAAATCCTAGAAATGCAGGAAGCAATAAACCAACTTAAAAACTCAATGGAGAATACTACCAGCAGAGTAGAACACTTAGAAGATAGAACATCAGACAATGAAGACAAAGTATTTCAACTGGAAAAGAACATAGACAGCTCAGCAAGACTGTTAAGAAACCATGAGCAGAACATCCAAGAAATATGGGATAACATTAAGAGACCAAACTTAAGAGTCATTGGGATACAGGAAGGTACAGAGCTCCAAACCAAAGGAATGAGCAGTCTATTCAATGAAATAATACAAGAAAACTTCCCAGACTTGAAGAATGAGACAGAATCCCAAATCCTAGAAGCCTACAGGACGCCGAATGTGCAAAATCATAAGAGATCCACACCTAGACACATTATAATGAAGATGCCCAACATACAGAATAAGGAGAAAGGAAGCAGATTACATTTAGGGGTAAGCCAATCAGGATAACAGCTGATCTTTCAACACAGACTCTGAAAGCTAGAAGATCCTGGAATAACATATTTCAAACACTGAAAGAAAATGGGTTCCAACCAAGAATTGTGTATCCAGCGAAATTAAGCTTCAGGATGGAGAATGAAATTAAAACCTTCCACGATAAACAAAAGTTTAAAGAATTCGCAGCTAGAAAACCATCTCTTCAAAACATCCTCGCCAAAGCATTACAGGAAGAGGAAATGGAAAATAACAATGAAAACCAACAGTGGGAGGTAGGACAGTAAAGGGGGGGGGAATAATCAAAGAGGAAAACAAACAATGTTTAGTAACAGAAATAAACAAATATGGCTGGAAGAACAACCCATATCTCAATAATAACCCTAAATGTTAATGGCTTAAACTCACCAATTAAGAGACACAGGCTAGTAGAATGGATCACAAAACAAGACCCAACAATATGCTGCCTACAGGAGACGCATTTGATAGGAAAAGACATACATAGGCTGAAGGTGAAAGGTTGGGAAAAATCATATCACTCATATGGACTTCGGAAACAAGCAGGCGTGTCCATACTCATATCAAATAAAATAGATTTCAAGCCAAAGTTAATCAAAAGAGATAAAGAGGGACACTACATACTGCTTAAGGGAACCATACACCAACAAGACATAACAATCATAAATATTTATGCCCCAAACAATGGTGCAGCTATGTTCATCAAACAAACTCTTCTCAAGTTCAAGAGTCTAATAGACCACCACACCATAATCATGGGAGACTTCAACACACCTCTCTCGCCACTGGACAGATCTTCCAAACAAAAGTTGAATAAGGAAACTATAGAACTCAATAACACAATTAATAACCTAGACTTAATTGACATATATAGAATATACCACCCAACATCAAGCAGTTACACTTTTTTCTCAGCAGCACATGGATCCTTCTCAAAAATAGATCATATATTATGTCACAGGGCAACTCTTAGACAATATAAAGGAGTAGAGATAATACCATGCATCTTATCTGATCATAATGGAATGAAACTGAACATCAACGATAAAAGAAGGAAGGAAAAAGCATACATCAATTGGAGAATGAACAATAGGTTACTGAATGATCAATGGGTTATAGAAGACATCAAGGAGGAAATTAAAAAATTCTTAGAGATAAATGAAAACACAGACACAACATATCGGAATCTATGGGACACATTGAAAGCAGTTCTAAGAGGAAAATTCATTGCTTGGAGTTCATTCCTTAAAAAAAGAAAAAACCAACAAATAAATGATCTCATACTTCATCTCAAAATCCTTGAAAAAGAAGAGCAAAACAACAGCAAAAGAAGTAGAAGGCAAGAAATAATGAAAATCAGAGCTGAAATTAATGAAATCGAAACAAAAGAAACAATTGAAAAAATTGACAAAACTAAAAGTTGGTTCTTTGAAAAAATAAACAAAATCGACAGACCCTTAGCGATGCTATCGAAGAGGAGAGAGAACTCAAATTACTAGCATACGGGATGAAAAAGGCAATATCACAACAGACACTTCAGAAATACAGAAGATAATCAAAAACTATTTTGAATCCTTATACTCCAATAAATTAGAAGATAATGAAGGCATAGATAAATTTCTTAAGTCATATGATCTGCCCAGATTGAGTCAGGAGGATATAGAAAACCTAAACAGACCAATATCAATTGAGGAAATAGAAGAAACCATCAAAAGACTACCAACTAAGAAAAGCCCAGGTCTGGATGGGTATACAGCAGAATTTTACAAAACCTTTAAAGAAGAACTAATACCAATACTTTTCAAGCTACTTCAGGAAATAGAAAAGGAGGGAGAACTTCCAAATTCATTCTATGAGGCCAACATCACCCTGATACCTAAACCAGACAAAGACACTTCAAAGAAAGAAAACTACAGACCAATATCTCTAATGAACCTAGATGCAAAAATCCTCAATAAAATTCTGGCGAATCGGATACAAAAACATATAAAAAAAATTGTACACCATGATCAAGTAGGATTCATCCCTGGGATGCAAGGCTGGTTCAATATACGGAAATCAATAAATGTTATTCACCACATCAATAGACTTAAAAATAAGAATCATATGATCATCTCGATAGATGCGGAAAAAGCATTCGACAAAGTACAGCATCCCTTTATGTTCAAAACTCTAGAAAAACTAGGGATAACAGGAACATACCTCAATATTGTAAAAGCAATCTATGCTAAGCCTCAGGCTAGCATCATTCTGAATGGAGAAAAACTGAAGGCATTCCCTCTAAAATCTGGAACAAGACAGGGATGCCCTCTCTCTCCACTTCTCTTCAACATAGTTCTCGAAACACTGGCCAGAGCAATTAGACAGACGAAAGAAATTAAAGGCATAAAAATAGGAAAAGAAGAAATTAAAGTATCACTATTTGCAGATGATATGATTCTATATCTAGCAGACCCAAAAGGGTCTACAAAGAAACTATTAGAGCTAATAAATGAATTCAGCAAAGTGGCAGGATATAAAATCAACACGCATAAATCAAAGGCATTCCTGTATATCAGCGACAAATCCTCTGAAATGGAAATGAGGACAACCACTCCATTCAAAATATCTTCAAAAAAAATAAAATACTTGGGAATCAACTTAACAAAAGAGGTGAAAGACTTATACAATGAAAACTACAGAACCCTAAAGAGAGAAATAGAAGAAGATCTTAGAAGATGGAAAAATATACCCTGTTCATGGATAGGCAGAACTAACATCATCAAAATGGCGATATTACCAAAAGTTCTCTATAGGTTTAATGCAATGCCAATCAAAATCCCAACGGCATTTCTTGTAGAAATAGAGAAAGCAATCATGAAATTCATATGGAAAAATAAAAGACCCAGAATAGCAAAAACAATGCTAAGCAGGAAGTGTGAATCAGGCGGTATAGCGATACCAGACTTCAAACTATACTACAGAGCAATAGTAACAAAAACAGCATGGTACTGGTACCAAAACAGGCTGGTGGACCAATGGTACAGAATAGAGGACACAGAAACCAATCCACAAAACTACAAATATCTTATATTTGATAAAGGGGCTAAAAGCATGCAATGGAGGAAGGATAGCATCTTCAACAAATGGTGCTGGGAAAACTGGAAATCCATATGCAACAAAATGAAACTGAATCCCTTTCTCTCGCCATGCACAAAAGTGAATTCAAAATGGATCAAGGAGCTTGATATCAAATCAGAGACGCGCCTTCTGATAGAAGAAGAAGTTGGCTACGATCTACAGTCGGTGGGGTTGGGCTCCAAATTCCTCAATAGGACACCCATAGCACAAAAGTTAATAACTAGAATCAACAAATGGGACTTACTCAAACTAAAAAGTTTTTTCTCAGCAAAAGAAACAATAAGAGAGGTAAATAGGGAGCCTACATCCTGGGAACAAATCTTTACTCCTCACACTTCAGATAGAGCCCTAATATCCAGAGTATACAAAGAACTCAAAAAATTAGACAATAAGAGAACAAACAACCCAATCAACAAATGGGCCAAGGACCTGAACAGACACTTCTCAGAGGAGGACATACAGTCAATCAACAAGTACATGAAAAAATGCTCAACATCTCTAGCTGTCAGAGAAATGCAAATCAAAACCACCCTAAGATACCATCTCACTCCAGTAAGATTGGCAGCCATTAGGAAGTCAAACAACAACAAGTGCTGGCAAGGATGTGGGGAAAAGGGTACACTTGTACATTGCTGGTGGGACTGCAGATTGGTGCAGCCAATTTGGAAAGCAGTATGGAGATTTCTTGGAAAGCTGGGAATGGAGCCACCATTTGACCCAGCTATTCCCCTTCTTGGTCTATTCCCTAAAGACCTAAAAAGAGCATGCTACAGGGACACTGCTACATCGATGTTCATAGCAGCACAATTCACAATAGCAAGACTGTGGAACCAACCTAGATGCCCTTCAATAGACGAATGGATAAAAAGAAATGTGGCATTTATACACAATGGAGTATTACTCTGCATTAAAAAATGACAAAATCATAGAATTTACAGGGAAATGGATGGCAATAGAGCAGATTATGCTAAGTGAAGCTAGCCAATCCCTAAAAAACAAATGCCAAATGTCTTCTTTGATATAAGGAAAGTAACTAAGAACAGAGTAGGGACGAAGAACAGGAGAAGAAGATTAACATTTAACAGGGATGAGAGGTGGGAGGGAAAGGGAGAGAGAAGGGAAATTGCACGGTAATGGAAGGAGACCCTCAGGGTTATACAGTGGAGGGGGTAGAGAGAGAGGAGGGGAGGGGAGGGGAGAGGTGGGGAGGGGGGAGGGTGGATGATGGGAAAGGCAGCGGAGCACAACAGACACTAGTATGGCAATTTGTAAATCAATGGATGTGTAACTGATGTGAATCTGCAATCTGTGTATGGGGTGAAGGTGGGAGTTCATAACCCACTTGAATCAAAGTGTGGAATATGATATGTCAAGAAATTTGTAATGTTTTGAACAACGCACAATAAAAAATTTAAAAAAAAAAGAGTTTTAGGGGCACTTATATGAGCTTCATTCCCCTTTGTTTTATTTTAACCCATCCATCTTGGTGAAGATGGGGTTAAATTAAGTGGGATCATAGTCATGAGCCTTACTTAAAGCTCTACTTAGAAAAAAAATAAATGTAGATTTTTTTTGTTACCTCTATAGGTCTATAAATTTGTTTTGGATCCTATATAGAGATGTAAAATATTTTATTAACTCAGAAAATATTTGCCTTTCTGAAATACTGTGTTAGTCTTGTCTTCTTGAAAAGTTGTCCTTGTCAAATTATAACCCACATTTGTTTCATTTGCCATTGGCCCTTATCTACCCTCCCACTTTATCTCCTGTGTCCTTCCAGTTAGACCCTGCAGTCTGCAATACCAGGCTGTGTGATTCACCTTATCCCCAACCTGCTTCACGCTGGTCCACACCTGGCTTCATGCCTCTGCCTGACTTTCCCAAGATTGCCAGCTGAGGAATTGCTTTGAGCGCTGCTCTTTTAGGACCTCCCAGACTCATCAACTTCTTACCCAGCACTCTGATGCCTTCTCTGCTGGGTCCACCATCCTCATCTCTCTATATTCGGTTGACTGTATCCTTCGTGGGCATCTTCTTATCAACTGTGAGTACCTTAAGGATGGATTGGTTTCACCTTCGCTTGTCACTCAGCATCCACTAAATGACTGCCTAATTATTCCCCCAAAGGTTGCTAAGCTATTTATTTGTTCCATTTGAAAATAGAACCAAACTTAAAATGTAGATAGTGGACATGAATTATTTGTCCATAATTCTGCAATAGCCTACCTTAATATTTATTCTTGCCTTTTCAGTCTTTTCCTTTGCAATTTTCCTTAGTTGTAAACCTAGCATATCTCTTATGTATCATGATTTAAAAATTATAGTGTAAATATTTCTTTGCTGCTGCCTGGCCTTCATAGTCCTCATCTTTAGCAGCTTTTTAAAATGTCACCAAGTGGATAGTTTATGCATTTGTTTGCCTTTAAAACTTTAGTGTTTTTATCCTAGTTGTTAAGACGTATGACTATGATAATGATAGATGGGATATATTTACAAATTAAGAATGCCAGAATGTGGAGGAAAGTGCCAAGAATTGAGTTCAGAAGGTCTTGGTGCCAATTAAGCTGTGTCCTTTGTGTGGCTTTGGATCTTCTTCATCTGTACTGATAAATGTGGCATATGATTCTTGTAATGAAATCTAATAAGGGGAAATGAAGGAGGTTTGTGGGATTCTTAATATGTGCTGGGAACTCGAATATTGTTATGCTATTTCATTGAATCCTTGGGGCAGCTTTAGAAGATTGGCTGGAAAAGGTTTTCAACTTATTTCAGGTCACACAATAAGTGCCAAGATCCAAACCCAGTTCTTCTGTACTCCATAGTCCTTTATCCTTAGGCTTCCTAGAGAGATGTTGTCCCCACTGGTGAAGATATACTCTGAAATAAAAGCAGAAGGAGCAATTCTAGGATCTTCATACCAAAGAATATTCAGAGAAGAAAATCATTTATGAAAAAAGGAGCATGTTGAGATATTCACAGTATTTTTTTTATAATTGACCAATATTTTATAAAACTTCTAAAAGCAACAACAACAACAAACTTCTTAAATCTCTTATAAAGAATAGTGAGTCCATTTGTCAAAACCTGACTTCCATGTATGTTCTTGGCACAAAGAATGAGCGCAGTAGGAAATAGTCAGGATCCTCTGTGAGGATGAATGGAGAGGAACATCACTGAAAATGAACGTTGGTGAAGCGTGAGGCTTGATTCCATCCCAGAGCTACAGTGTTTCTGTGGAGATGCAGAGCTACAGGCAGAAAAGAGGCAGTGTGGGTCTTCTTGCAGGGTGAGGATGAACTGGAATGAGAGATACCTAAGGGCAGAGAGAATAGCCAGGAGATGTTTATAATCTTTTAGATAAATAGAAAAGGAAGTGATCATATTGCAGAAGTAGAAGTAACAAGATTTATTGGCCTCTTTTTTTTTTTTCTAAACTACAAATCCGATCATATCAGTATTGTTAAGAGCTTTTGTTTTGGTGTCAATCTTCCTGGGTTTGAAATCCTAGCTATGTGACCTTGGACAAAGTCCCTTGACTTTCTTAAGCTTCATTTTATTTCTGTAAGATGGGGAGAATAATAGTAGTATTCATAGCATAAATCTGTTGTGAGAATTAAATGGAATATTGTGCTTCAATGGCTTAACATGGAGTAAATGTAACAGTTCAGTTCAGTGTATGCTTATTATCATTTCATGTTCTGCTTATTCATCTTCCATTGATCTTCACTACCTCCTTGCCCCAAACCCTTGCAGTTCTCTATGATCTGGCTCCATTCCACTCCATAATCTCTTCACCAAAGGTCCAAAGGTCTTCAAGGTCCTGGAAGATAAAAATCAGACTATGGCAAGCTGAGGACTACATGCTCCATCTAAAGTGGGCATATGACTCTCATATTTGCATTGGAAGATGAGCTTGGTATAGTGAGTTCGTCACCTTTGAAGAGGTGTCAGAAACCCAAACTTTGTATGAAACCTCCCAATTATTAAATTGGAATTGTGAAACAACACTCTACTACTGAGCCACAACCCCAGCCCTAAAGTGTGTATTCTTTATAAAGCCACTTTGAGAACACAAAACAAGGTGTCTGATCTAAATCAGTGATGTCAGAGAAAGTTTGCAAGAGTCAGAGATGCTTAATCTAAGAACCAAAGGGAGAGCTGGAGGATTCTCAGAAATTTAAATGAAGTTAGAATTGTTAAATAACACTATAAGACCAAACAAAGTCAATCTGCAGGCTGGTTAGGGTTAGTAGCACCTGGTAACCCTCTGCTTCATGCCTTTTCCCACTCTTGCAGACTGCTCTTTTTCCCTAGATAGACTTGATTCCCCTGTGCCTGCTGCTTTCAGACACCCTGGTCACTGTGTCTGGACTGGCTTTGGTTCTTTCTCTGTCTAACTGTATTGTTCTTTTAGATGTAGCTCAATCTTATATTTGCTGAACTCATTATTTCCTTCATTGTCATATCAGAACATTTTGCAGCCATTTTTATTCTGTTAATACATTTGTTCACTTATTTATTCAGTAAATAATTATTAAGCACCAAAACACAGACCAACTACAACCATACACCAGAGCCCCTGTTCTACTGGAACGTCAATGTCAGAGTGAATGATCATGTGTCAATCCTCCCATGAGAAGGTGAGAGCCTTTAGGGCATGGATTGGGTGCTGTTTGTCTGGTTTCCTCAGCAGTTAGTCCAATGGGCTTAATACCAAGTGCCTTAGTGTTCTAGTGATTCTGTAACAAGTTGTCAAAAACTTCGTGCCTTAAAACAACACGTGTTTAACCATCTTTCAATTCTAGAGGCCAGAAGTCTCAAATGGGTCTTACTAGACTAAAATAAAAGTGTTAGTTGTGTTCCTTGTAGAGGATCTGGAGAAAATCAATTTCCTTGTTTTTTTTTTGTTTGTTTGTTTGGTTTTTTTTTTTTTAAGCTCCTTGAGGCTTACAGATGTATCTCCATCTTCCAAGCAAATCATATAGAATCTTCAAATCTGTCTCTGACTCTTACCTATTTTCCTTTCTCTTCTACTTACAAGGACCCTTGTGATTACATTGAGCCCACCTGAATGATCCAGGGCACTCTCTTCAGCTCAGGATCAGTTGATTAGCAACCCTAATTCCATTTGCCACCTTAGTTACCCCTTGCCACACATACAGATTCTGGTTTAGAACACAGACATCTTTGCAGGCACAAGGGGTGCAGGGTGTATTACTCTTGCCTGACATACCTGGCAAACAGAATGAGCGAATGGCTGATGAATGCTTGCAAACACACAGAGGGTAGCAACCAGTATTGTGCTAGCCACAGAAAAGGAGAAAAAGGAGAAAATGTCTCTGTCCTCAAGAAGTTGTTTGTCAGTGGAATCAATTGGTGAGGAAGGTTACTGAGAATCCTCCAGCTCTCCCTTTGGTTCTTAGATTAAGCATCTCTGACTCTTGCAAACTTTCTCTGACATCACAGATTTGGATCAGACACCTTGTTTTGTGTTCTCCAAGTGCCTTTATAAAGAATACACACTTTAGGGCTCGGGTTGTGGCTCAGTAGTAGAGCACTTGCTTAGCACGTGTGAGGCCCTGGGTTTGATCCTCAGCACCACATAAAAATAAATAAATAAAATAAAGGTATTGTGTCCAACTACAACTAAAAAATAAATATTTAATAAAAAAGAATGCACACTTTATTGCTTGTGTGATGCTAGTTCAGTAAGTGCCCATCTATTAGATTTTACAGGTAAAGAGAAAACAGATATTGTTTATTTCTCAATTTGTGGTATTGGGCAGAGGACCTGGCATATGGTAAGAATTCAAATAGTTGTTGAAAAAAAGAATGAAAAAATAAATAAGCAAAGATTAGATAAAAATGAAATGTTTAAACCACCTAGGACTTGTTCTGCATTGGGGCTTTGTAACCTGAAACCATGGGCTTTCCTGACAAGCACACAAAATCAGAGGGCAAGCACATGTGCCCCTCTTCCCTTCCTGTGGGAAGCAAAGAGTATTCATCAGATTTTCAAAGGAGTCTACCCCCAAGAAGAGGTTAGGAAGCACTGCTCTAAGTGTGTGGAGTTGAGATGAAATCCTTTGGACAAGGCAGAGTAGGAGGATGCCAGACTGATTTTTCTCCAATGCTAACTGGGCTTTTGTATCTCATCTCCACCTTCTGCAGGAGAAGAGAGTGTGCTGCCTTTGCTGACACAGGACTCTAATTCCAAAGCTCGGAGGGGCATTTTAAGAAGAGCTGTATTTTCTGAGGACCAGAGAAAGGCTCTGGAGAAAATGTTTCAGAAGCAAAAATACATCAGCAAAACAGACCGAAAGAAACTTTCCATCAACTTGGGACTAAAGGAGTCACAGGTACTAATGATCAGGAAGATGTCTCCTGCTTTTCCTTTCTGAAGGCATATAATGAAATCCATTTATTTGGTAAATATCTCTTGTGCTAGGCACAGTGCAGAACCCTGAAGTGTTCTCAAAATGCTTTTCATAATTTTTTAGTGGGTAGAAATGGATGATTCCTATTAGGAAATAGATCCATCACTGAGAAGTCTAGGTCTTGCCACTGGACTGAGTGATTCTTCCAAAATGAAGTGAAATGCTAAGGATGTAGCATTTATAGCATAATTTTTTTGCTTTGTATTCAGAGAAGCAGGCTAAATAATTTCTTTCAAAAGCAGGAACCGATTTTCTTGTCTTTCTCTTCATTTTCAATCCAAAATCAAAGCATGAATAAGTGACTTAAGAATACTCATTAATGGGTCTCATTATTTTGCACTTTGGGTTTATGTCATGTACAGTTTAGTCATTCACATTTGCAACTCTTACATACCTTTCTTGCGTTTCATGTAGTTTGAATGCGACTCTCTGGCTTTTTGACAGTGAAGACTACTCTAAAGTTTGACCCATTTACAAATAGTTAACACATAAGACTGTAGCATTTTCCTACTTAATCCTTCTTCTCATCACAATGCACTGTAATAAGCCTCTTTTCTAGATGAATAAATGTGCAGAACTGAATATAGGTCCTGTGTCATGTAGCAAAGCTCTTTGGGAGCTGGGCTTCTATCTTAGGCATCCTGACTTTGGGTTTACGTTTTCCTCAAACTAGAGCTCCTGTATACAGTTGTGCAGGGTGTTCACTGTTCAGGGCATTTGGCTGGCGGGAGGATGGCAGTGGGAATGGGTTTCCTGGTCAGGCCTACATCCACCTGCATTTTGCCAGTTAGTGTAAAGAAACTGAAGGGCTAGCGGAGGCTCTGTCTTAATCATGTCATCCTCCTCTTCCTCACTATAGATGACCTATGCTATATTTTGGACCTTACTAAAACCAGTTATTATTGTATGGCACTTTCTTCAACATTGCTTTCTTTCTCTAGGGATGTGCTCTGTCTCCATAGACTGCCTTTCATGTCCAAATTTTGGGAGTGGTAGGATGCAGCACATGGTGTGGTACAGGGTAATTGACCTAGATCCATCAGTCTGTGCCCTTCTTGAACTGTGATACTAATGAGTCCACAACCTCAACTGATTGCCCTGTGCCTTGGTTTCTCACTTTAAAGAACAAGAGCAATTAAGGAATTCTGTCTAGGTCTCAGAGCAATTTTGTGTATGTAACAGATAAATTAGTAGCTGCATCTTGATGGTTGGTCTCTTGTGTGCAAGATACTATGTGAGATAGGCAGGAAGAGGAAATATGGTGAGTACTGAGAAAGATATACTTTTTTTTTGTACCTCAGAAACTTGTACACCTGGTAGAAGCTCATGAAAAGTTAAATAACAACACAAGACCATATAATAATTAAAGGGGACATAGATGTTGAAAGATGAAAAATAGCAAGGTTCCATCTCACAGTGCTCAAAAGAAAGTGTGAAAATCTGTTAGTGTGTGTATTGTGTTCCTATAAACAGAATATTGTGCATATATTTTGTCTTTTCCTAAAGAACAGTTTAGATCACCTGCGTAACCCAGTGCACAGATCAAGCAGTAGATACTGGAAGACCCCAAAGATTCCCTCCCAGTCATCATCTACTTCTTCCAAGGACATCCACTATTCTCATTTCTAACAACATAGATTAAGTTAGCCTGTTTTTGTACTATAACAGAAGCACTCAGTATGTATTCTTTTGTATGTGGTTTCTTCCACTTAATATTATGATGATGAAATTCTTCATGTTGTTGCATGTAGCAGCAGATCATTCTACTCGTGCTTGGCTTGTATTATCATTACATGGTATAAAATGATTAATTCATTTTACCAAAGGGAGCATATTATTGTTCCCAGTTTTGACTATTGTGAATAACACTACTGAGGATTGTACTGTTTTACTTTTTATTTCCCTACATTCAAATGTTATAGGATGCATCCCTGCATGGCAGTACCTATCAATCAATTCATTCTTTGTGCATGTGTGTCTCATTACAGATCATAGTGTGGATATAGAATAATTCAATTAACCACCATCAACTTTTAAGTTACTTTTAGTTTTCACTATTCCATCTATTTATGCACATTTAAAATATTGCGGGGGGATAGTAGAGGATAGGAAAGGCAGCAGAATACAACAGACACTAGTATGGCAATATGTAAATCAATGGATGTGTAACTGATGTGATTCTGCAATCTGTATATGGGGTAAAAATGGGAGCTCATAACCCACTTGAATCAAATTGTGAAATATGATATATCAAGAACTATGTAATGTTTTGAACAGCCAACAATAAAAAATTAAAAAAAAATAATAAAAATAAAATAAAATATTGCAAATTAGGGAACTAGGAGTAGGATTATTTATTAAGGTATATGTATATTTTTAAAGTGTGATAGAGTAAAAATTTCTTTCTAAAACAATATTATATAAAATTAGCTGCTGAATTATGTAAAAAATTCACTCTTATTAACAAAAATGATTTTTTGCAATCCCTTTACCATTTATCATTTTAAATAATATCAGCAATATTATGGACAGTGGTATTTATTATTTTTTAGTTTGAATTTTTTCTAACTTCTAGAATTTAAGGTCTTTTCATCACTGGCCTTTCCATACTGCATTTTTTTCTATCTTATTGTGTCTTGTTGATGTGTAGCAATTATTTTGGATATTAATAAACATATTTGGAATATTACAGTTACTTACATTTTCCTGTTATAGATGCTATAAAAATCCTGAGTTAGTGGTTTTTTTTATTGTGGTAAAATAAATATAAGATTTATCACTCAGTGGCATTCAGTAATTGACATTATTGTGCAACCATCAGCATCCTCCATCTCCAGAACTTTTAGTTCTTATAAAACTGAAACTGTGTCCAAAAACAACTCCTCCTTTCTCCCTCCTCAGCCCCTGTCAACAACCTTTATACTCTCTTTTTCTATGAATGTCTACTCTTAAGAATCTCATATAAATGGAACCACATAGTGTTTAGCTATATGATTTGTGATTAGCTCATTTCACTTAACATAATGTCTTCAAGGTTCGTATATGTTGTAGCATGTGTCAGAATATTCATCATTTTAAGACTGAATAATATTCCATCATATGGACACACCACATTTTTATTTAACCATTCATCTGTCAATGAAAACTTAGTTGTTTCCATGTTTTGGTAATTGTGAATAATGCTGCTATGATGATAGACATACAGATATCTGTTTGAGTCCCTGCTTTTAATTCTTTGACTAGCTTTTAGCTTTTTCATATGTTTCTGATATGTTTATTTATATAGAAACTTTGCATTTTCATATAATCAGTTCTATCTGTCTTATCCGTTATAGACTTAGTAATTTATGGCATGCTAACATTCATCTCTCCAAGACTATAATGACAATCTGTTATGTTTTCTTCTAGGACTTTGATAGTTTTGTTTTCTTATTGTGCTGTTTCTACCTGGAATATTTTTTTGTATTTGTTGAAAGAGGTAGAACTTTAGTGTCTTGTCACAAATATATGTATGTGTCCCAAGACCATTGATTGTGAAAAAAACTCTTTTTTTGCGTGTGTGTTTTTAAATTTTGATAGCACTTAAATATTTCTAGACATACAGAATGACAAAGAGAAGAAGAAAATAACAAATATGATGAGAAAGACCAGCTTCACTAATGGGAACAAATAACTCAATGAAAACCCATTAGAAATATTTCGCTTGCTTTGTAGAAGTAAATGCCAACTTCAAATAAAAAACAAGTTCATGCGTATAACCAAATGCTCTGATACGTGTACTTCAGAGCTATTTTCTTATGAAAAGCCTTAATCACAAAGTTGTAGCTGGGCTGGCAGTATTTTGCACTCAGTTGTCTGGGTAGACTTATTTTGCAGCCATTCTGAACATTGTCAATCAAGTTGAAGGAATAAAGAAATTATTTTGTCAATTTGGAAGGACCATTTCAGATAGAATTTTTTTCCTTCATTGAGAGAAATATTTGGTTGATATACTTTATCTAGGTAAAAAGTTTCCAGTTGTGTTTTAAAAATGAAAATTTAAGTTGTTAGTGTAAGAGTAGAATGGGAAATGGGAACTGGGAAAAAATGTGATTGACTTTCAGAATATCAGGAAAACCAATTGGGAAATCTTCTGCTTAGGGACGACTGAGTACACAGTGGATACAAAGCATAGCTAATAATAGAGTTAGTAGTAGAGTAAAGGAAAGCGGGGAGGGAGAGAAAGGAAGTGGTGGTACTGGAAAATGAAATTAGCCAGATTATATTGTTACATTGTGTGCATGTATGAGAATGCAGCAAGAAATCCTACTATTATGTATAATTATAATGCACCAACAAAAATATATAAGTAAAATAATAATAATATAGAGGGCATTATGCTGGGTGCATTGGGGGGAAGCTGTGGCTCCATTCAAGAACCACCACCATAAGAACTTTGGGCTTAATTACAATCAATTGTTACTTATTAAACCTAATTATCATGGTGTGACAAGTCCGAGGAATACATAAAGCCTATAATTTAACAAAGCATTATAAAATATAGTCTCAATTTAGCCTCAAAAATCTGATGAGGTTGCATTTTTTTTTACAAGAACCTGGATACTGGATTTGGATAGTCATCCATTCTAGTCTAAGTGCTTCCTTTATACTAACTATTTAATCTTGAGCATTTAATCTCCCTAAACCTTGGTTGTCTTATATGTGAAATGAAGACTTCTTATAGCCATGGTAAGGATCAGAGTATAAAACCCACCTATAGTGCATATGGTCTGATGCTTGGTACAAAATAACATGCTCATATGCTATGTGAGTTCATAAAGTTCCTTGAATAAATAATTTAGCACCGACCAAATGATATGTTTAAATACCTGAGAAAGTTAAGTCAATTTTGAAAGACAGGAGGCTTATAGAATGTAACCAATTTACTACGGTTATTTTGTTTTAGAATATATGTGGGGATATTATGTTAAAGTAATTTCTTAGATATTTTTGTATAAGCCAGTGTGAAAAGCCACAGGGACTTTCTAGGTTGGGTCTCATAATCAGGTGTCCTGTAGAATGGATATAGAAGCAAGTACAGTTTAAAATGCTAAAATAAGAGGATGGAGGTACAGCTCAGAGGCACAGTTCTTGCCTAGCACAGTTGAGGCCCTGGGTTCCATCCCTAATGCTGCAAATAAATGAATAAAGAAAATGCTTACATGGAATAACATAGAATAAATTATTATTCTTTCCAATTATTTTATCAATAGGTGAAAATTTGGTTTCAAAACAGAAGGATGAAATGGCGGAATTCCAAAGAAAAGGAAGTGCTTTCCAATAGGTGCATCCAAGATGTAAGCCTTCAAGAGGATCCTCTCTCACAATCTGCTCTGGGATTCTCTTCTCCATGTCCTTCAATATGGGAAGTCTCCCAACAGCACTCAAGTCCAAGATGGAGGGAGAATTCTCCAGAACCTTCAGAAAAACTAATCCAGGAGAGTTCAGGGGCACCACCTCCAGAAGCAAATTCACTGCATGGTGCCTTGTATTTGTCTTCTGAGGAAGAAGCTGGAGACAAGGGTGCACTTACTAGGGCCATATGAATGGAAGCATTTCTATATGTTAATTTATAAGAACACTTAATCAACAACATTTGAAATCTAAAGCCAATTAGCTTTTGCCTCATCATTGCCTAAAACCTAACACCTTCAGAATGATGCATGAACTAATGCTTTAGAAAAATCCACTCCAGTGTTCTCTTATTTAGCCCTATACTCAGACTTAACTTGTAAGTGGAATAGAATCTTCCAGGACAGATGATGGAACTAAAAAGAATAAGAGCAAGCTTTGGCTCAGTCCCTGCTCTGAGTATGTGAATATATGCATATGTCTGTATGTGTATATATATGTAAATATTCATTACAGTACATTGGTAGAAACTCAATTATCTTCAAATACTGCATTGAGAAAATTCATTTCCTTTTTTTATGAAGAAAAATAAACCACTGACAGAATGTTATAAATTTTTTGGAAATAATGTAAAATTTGAACTTTATCCAAACTTTCATACCACAAGAATATGTTTTGATAATTTCTCAGGGGCTAGGGCTGTAGCTCAGTAGTAGACTGCTTACTTAGCATACACAAGGCCCTAGGTCAATCCCCAGAATAGCAAAAAAAGAAAACAAAATTCTCTTATTTTATGACTTCTTTTAGTATCCAACTATAAGTGAATTTTAGCAACTCAGCAATCCTAATCAAATGAGCCACAGTTATATACACTGAAGATATACATTAAAATGAACCCAAGAATTTCTGAATATAACTGTTAGTATGCTTAATTTTCAAGTCTCTGGACTTTATCAGGCCATCAGTGAGAGAGGTATCCATTTAACCAATAATTATTTTTTTATTCTTTCTCAAAGAGAAGAGAATCAAAAAGAGAGAGAGAGGCTTAGAGCAGGGTTTGCAAAATGAAATGGATGCCTTTGAGGGCCTGGTAGATAAACAGAGGTCATGGTTTACCTAAAGGTAGTTGAGTTCAATAATTTTCCAACCCTGTGTTGGCCAAACAAAACATCTGTGTCAAGTAGTTTGTGACCTCTGGCCAAAAATAAAGAAAGCTGCAGTGTTATGGCTCTTAAAATGTTCCCAACTGGACTTAAAAACACAATACTGATGGAATCTATGATGATTTCTGTTTGCACTTCTAGTTACAGGCTCAATTTTCCACTTAGTTGGCATACACTATGTATATTGGGTTATTTTATGTATTAACAAACACCACACAGATGTTTTATGTTTTTGACAACCCTGAAATAGTGTTTTTATAAAATTACATTTCTGGTAACGATTTGCTTAGTTAATCCAGCAATTTTAATTTCATGTCCAAGAAAAAATTATGTTTCACTTTGAAGGAAATGAAGCAGAAAAAGGAAATGATGTGGTTTTGAACCAAGCTGTCATTGATCTGTGGATAAGAAACATTCCTAGAAGTTCATTATGTGGCATTTTGTTAGTGAACAAGCTACGTAATGATGGTGGCTTCTAATGTGCTTACCTTCTCAGCTATAGCCTTTGAAGGGTTGGCATTTAGAAAAGGCACTATTTCAGAAGATAATGGTTTTAATCAACATCAGGAAATTATTTTTTATGAAAGGATTTTTTTTGTTGGTATATGTCTTTATCGCATGATCTTTTACTTTCACTTGGAAGCTCATCTCTATGCCTCCTTGCTGGGAGTGGGGGGCAGGGATTTGCTAACAACGGTTTAAATTTTAAGAGCTGTTTTAAAGTGATTTAAAGTACAGTTTCTTTTTATGATGTTAACATCATTTACATTTTTAGGGTCCTCTCTAGGTTTTAGACCCTGTGCTAAGCGTTTGGGTGTATTAACTCATTTAATCCTCACAGAAATAACTCTATAATGTAGACAGTATTACTATCAGGGTTCTGGTTGCGGGACAAGGGACCTGAGGCAGAATATGGTTCAAGTGCTTATATAAGGTCCTGAGGTAAATCAATGGGATTTGGACCCTTCCAGTCAAGTTTCAAGTCTTGAGGTTTTTAACAGACTCAAGGGGTCCATAGCACTATGGACACATAGTGTCCACATTGTGTGGGATGCTTTATAAAAGATACATTCTGCCAATTTTGATGAGATTTATTAAAGAAATTCAGAAGCACATGATGTTTTATAATCTCTTTCTTAAGGAATGATTTTCTCTTTAGTATTCTCTTTTCTGCCAGATTTTGAAGTTTAGGGAAAGTAAAGTACTATGGGAGTGTTTAAGTGTGCAAAGGAAATGCTTTTTTTTTTTTTTAAATCTCTCACTCCCCAAATCATGAAGTGCTTGTCTGTGGTTACAGTTCCTTGAGAATAACTTGAATTTTGAAAGAGAGAAAGTTGTCAAGACCATCTTATTACCTAGATTGTAGAAATGGGCTAATTGGTGCTTAAATGTCTTTCATCAGAAAGCTCTGAGGCCCAGAAAAGGTTTCACTTTGTAAAACTGGCCTGATATTTGAATATACAAATCAGTCTTTTAATTATCTTCCATTCTGGAATGCCGTAGGCTTAGGCTATGGATGGACATTTTAGTGGTGCCTAGGAAATTCACAGACACATACACGACAGGTATGCATGTGCCCTTTATGCTTTGATTTTGCTTTCTGTTGCCAGAATTGCTGGAGGGAAGGATTGAGCACTGATATACCATCAACAAGGGTCTCCCTTCTCTCTCAGCTCATGTTCCTGATAACTATCCCACCCTACCGACCCATGGCCTGAGGTGTCCATTTTCCTGTTATCTTGGTACAGTTCCTTTTCCGCAGGTGATCATGCATTAGCATATTTGCTCTCTGCTTTTCAGACAAATGCTGCTTTAATTGGCACCAGGGCTATAGAAGGAGGTCAAAGAAATTATCAAGTGGCTCTTAAGCAGATGAGAAGAAATAAATGATGAGCATTATCTCTATTTTTTAAAAAGTATTTAGGGTTGGAAATATATGAACAGGTATTATTACTGGCTCTGGAAACATTGAAGGTCATGATCATTAAAGTTTAAAGGATATTTCTTAGTAGTCAGATGGTTTGCATGGGAACCCAATTATATAAATAACTCAGTAGTTCTCAGAATTTAAAAATCATATACATGATCATGCCATACCTTCCAACAAGGTTTGGATATACACACATATCTGGACATACATACTCCTTCAACATCCATACCTTCCAATCCACCCTTAAAATCAATACACATTTTTTTAACTTTTCAAACATAAAACCATAAAGAAATACACTCGTCCAACCCACATGTGTTCCTTCTGGTCCCCTTCACTCCCTTTTTCTGATGCATTTTGGGTGTTATCAACTCTTTTAATGCACTTCCTTTAAAAGTTACACATGCCTCAATGTGTTCTATGCCCCATCCATCCCTCAGTTGCTAATGGTTCCATCAATCTCTGTTGGCCTTTAAAAACCATGAAGTTCATTCCGCTGGACTCAGAAGCTTGTTAAACACTGCATTTTCAGCTGTCTGAAATCCCCCCAGTATTTTTGGTTTCTGGAATTCAACACTTATTGGGCACTTGTGAGAAACATTGTCCTAGCCTTTGTGCCAACAAATATGAGAAAGAGCATAGTCCTTACCCTCTCAGAGTTTATAAGTTCGTCTTTTCACCAAGCAACTTTTGAAATATTCCCTGCTGCTGTTGACAGGATCTGTTGAATTTGGGGCAAAAATAAACAAACTTTTGATATCCTCCAAAAACCCTGCCTCTCTATTTGCAGAAAGAGAATTCTTATGTGCTTATGTGCTCTACTGTTCAGAAAATACAAGCTGCTCAACAGTGCTGGTTTTCTATGCTCTCCCTCCTCCGGGCCATAGTAGTCCAGGAGGAGTTAGAAAGAGTCCAGAAATGAATTCAGCAGTTCCCTTTTGTTTAGGGTGGACGCTTTCTCTCTCTTTTTTTTCTTTCAGCCTTCTCAGCCTCAGTGGGAAGACAGAAGAAAAAGCAGATAATCGAAGCAGGGAAATTCAGGATAATGAGTGTTCTTGAATATATAAGGGAAATGTTGCAAGATTAATTTATATCTTTTTCAAACCATTTCTGAATTAGGCAACTACCATAATGATGTATAGGACTTATGCCTATAAGTCCTTATGGTTCTTAGCTTCCAGTTGTTGCCTGGGTTATATTACATTACATTGCATTATTAGTTTGGGGTTATAAAGAAATAGACTCAAAAACACACTGAACAAAGTAAAATTCATATGTAATTCCACTTTCTGGAGATAGCCAACTTAGCTCTTTTATGAAAAAAATTTTAGTCATTTTAAAATGTATGTTAATGTAAATACTTGTGTCTCAACAGATTTGGATCACAGTGTATATTCAATTTTTCCCAATTTTTTTTTTACTCAACTTTGTATACAGAAACATTTCCCCATGTCATTAAAAGTTACTTGAAACTATTTACTGTGACTGCATAATATTCCATTATAGATCCTTTACTTTTTGAGGTGGACCAGGGGCTCAGGCCACAGGATACCAGGGCATAGAAAAAATGGCCATAGGATCCTGTACTTAAGAATAATAATTTATGGTTTTTAACTATATAAAACCTCAGCAAACTAAACAGAATGAAACTTGTGAGGGAGCTTGGGGGTCATGCTTTCACTAGTGTTGGATATAAAGGAATATTACACATGCCAATGGGAGGATCTCTTCAGAAAGCCGCTGAGAAGCTAATCAAAATGTACCTATGCACTTCAAGTTCAAGGGCATAAATACTCAGATTTTAATGCATAATCCACAGCAAACATAATCATGTAGTGTAAAAGTCTATCTAATTTTAGTTTTCAGCCTGATTAAGACATTATTCAGCATTTTTTAGTTTGTATTTTGGTTTACAAAAAGTGAGCAGCAAACAAACTCTTGGAGATCGGTCATCTATCACCACTTTGAAGACTGAAATGAGAAGGCTGGTTTGCGCAATTAGTCTAGAATTCTTACAACTTAATGGATATTTTCTCAAAGTTACTTAAATGATAAAAATTTGAGGGAGCATCTTTTGGGATAAGAATATTCCAAAGTTAAAAGGGAACTGGAGAACCTTTAACACATTAGGTCCCAATTTTTTAATTCTGCAACTATTTCAACAAAATTGTCACAGGTGTGTTAAAAAGGTTGAAAATCATAATATAGAACTTACAATGTTTTATATATGTGTGTATAACACACAAACACACACACATTCATTCACTGCAGCTTCTGCTTTTCTCAAAAGAATAGACCTCTAAAAATAGTAAATTTTTCAAAGTTATAAGTTCATTGTCCAATTTAAGTTTTTTTAAGTGTTCCACATCTGGAATGATGGGACAAAATTTAATGTTATTTAAACCTAAAACAGAACCATCAAGTCCTTGATCTCAACTGAAAGCTAAAAAATCAGGCATGTCAAATCTAAGACACAGTAATGTCTTTATTTCATTATATATAATATATATATATATATATATGTGTGTGTGTGTGTGTGTGTGTGTGTGTGTGTGTGTGTGTGTATGATATAGATATATATGATCCAATTGCTATGAATTCCATTTCAACCACACACTGAATAATTGTTGCAGTTTCTAGGGATGCTATAAAAATTACTACAAACTGGATGGCATAAAACAACAGAAATTTATTCTCTCACATTGTGGAGACGAGAAATTCAAAATCAAGGTGTCAGCAGGTCCTTGCTCCCTCTGATGGATCTAGCAAATGTCTCATCCAGTTCCCTCTTGGCTCCATGGCTTGAGCTACATGACTACAACCTCTACCTCTATCTTTAGATAGTCCTCTCTGTATATCCTCCCATGTTTCTGTGTCCCAAATTTCCCTCTGCTTTTTTCTTATAAGGACACCTGTCATTGGATGAGAGCCAAATCCAGCCATGGTCATGTAGCAAGATCCTTAAACTTAATTACATCTCAGTGTGTGTGTGCTTCTCAAATAAGGCTACATACATAGGTTTCAGGGGTTAGGAAGTATAATATCTTTTGGGTGAACATGATTCAATCCCCTTGGTTGTATTCTACAGTTTCAGAGTAAAATTCCAGAATAAACAAAAGAAAAACACTTAGATTCCCTTGGCATCCCCTGTAATGGAATTTGATGTTTGTTGCTTTGATTTAAGTTTTTGTTCCAACTAAGAGATTCACTACTTGCAAGAATATTTGGAGCGGGGAAATTTTTGTGAAGATGGACTCCATTTAGCATTTCTTTCTATGCAGAAAATTTTAAGAAAATGCAACACTAATTTTTTTTAAAGGTCTCACATGGATTCCAGATGTTGACCATTTAATCCAAGAAGGTGTTTTCTTATTATACAAATGTGGTACACATCAAAAAATTGGCATTGTTTAATTTGTGACTCACACATGAACCATTGTTTTTTTGTGATGTAGTTATTTTAAGTAATTCATAAACTAAACAATGCCAATACTTTGGACACATACTGTATTTGTGTAATGAGGAAACACCTTCTTGTATTAAATGGTCAACATCTGGTATCCATGTGGGAATTCCTTTGAAATTTTAAATAAAGACAAATTTGCATGGCACACAACTAGGAAGGCAACTCAGAGACGCAAATAGATGGTAATCAAAAAGACTGGATGAACTTTGTACTATATTGTAGTTTAGAAAATGGGGATGTTGACAAATATCCAATAATATTTTTACAGTACAACTTTGAGGACAGGGTAATGGAGATGTGCAATAGGGGCAATGTTGAGTCTGGAAATGAAAATTGAATCAAGTGTACTATCTGAGTAGCGGTAAAAGTCATTAAAAACTTTCTGGAGGGCTATTTGGTAACATTAACAACTTCTCAAATGAGCATGTCCTTTGATGAGACATCTCCACTTGCTGGAATTTATCATAAATTTGTATATAAGGATTCTGTCTCTCAATAAATACATCAGATTTTATTTTCTGAGCAGTTTTGGGTTCACAGCAAAAATGAGTGGAAGGTACAAAGATTTATCATATAATCTTATCCTTCATATACAGTGTCCCCCACTATCAATATTTTTAACCAGAGTGAAATATTTAATACTAAAATTGACCAACCGATATTGATATATCATTATCACCCAAAGTACATAATTTACATTAGTGTTCACTCTAGGTATTGTACATTCTATGGGTTCTGACAAATACATAATGACATACAGAATAGCTTTACTGCCCTAAAAAATCCTCTCATAATATATTTTTTTATAACAAAAGAGAGTTATTAAGTCAGTTTAACAAATATAATGAAATCCTGGACACCCATTGAAAATAAAATTGTACAAGAATGATACATATAAAAATGAGCATGGTTTGTTGTTAAGGGGAAAGTAGATTACACAATAATATGTTAATGATACTACGTGTGAGTGCGCGCGCGTGCTTATGTTTGTGAAATTTTAGGGAAGAGATTATATATACTCATATATTAACTATGGCTATCTTTGGGTAGCGGGATTAAGGATGAGTGCTTTCTTTTCTATGTTCTCTATTTTCCAAGTAATTTACTATACATATATTACTGCTAAATCAGGAAGTTTACACTTTGCCTCAGATGATTCCTTGACATCTTAAATTTAAATAAGCTCTTCTTTCACCTCAAATCTTCACCATTTTTTTCCCCAGCAAATAACAAAATAGGAGACCACTTGTTGAATTTAACAACATGGGAGTCAACTTGATTTTGTCCTCCCTTTCTCCCTTAATATAAAAGCAATTACTGAGTCTTGTCCATGCATTCCCCTAAACACTTCCTCTGTCTATTCCTCATCTGTTCATTCTGCTCCAGTAGCCACTAATACAATCCCGATCACCATCCTCTCTTGCCTGTGCTTCTTGTTTCTTAGAAGTCTCAGCATTCTTTCTAGCAGCCTTCCAACTCTTTCTTTGGACTGTATTGAACCCTTCTAGTATGCAAATCTGATTATATTAGTCCAGGTTCTCCAGAGAAGCAGACAATTGGATCCATCCATCTCGCTCTCTCTCTCTCATATACTCACTCTCTCTCTCTCTCTCTCTCTCTCGATTTATTATGGGATTCTCTCATATGATTACAAAGGCCCAGAAGTGTCATGGTATGCTATTTTCAGGCTGGGGTGGAGAACCAGGAAAGAAAGTGATGTGATTCAATCCAAGTTTGAAGGCCTAGGAACCAGGGGAGCTGATGGTATAGCTCACAGTCTGAGTTGGTTTCTGGTGAGGGTTCTTTTCCTGACTCACAGGTAGGAGACTCCTCACTGTGTCCTCAAATGGCCTTTCCTGTACAGATATGTGGAAAGAGAGAAAAATGATCTCTTGTGTCTCCTCTTCTTTTATAAGGATACCAGTCCTATCAGGTTATGGTCCCACCTATAGGACCTCATACCTTTTCCCTCTTTCCCCCATATAGTTAACCCACAAGGTACAGTTAGCTTTACATTGTCAACATTTGCCCATGTTTATCCATACTCCATTTCAGGTCATCCTTTCTCAGCTGAAATGTCCTTCTAACTGATTTCCTTAAATTACAATAACCTCTGTAAAAGAAACAAAGTGAGGATGGGTAAACTTGGGGTGATAACGTTTCAGGTTCCTCCTGAAGGATGAGAAGAAACTAGATATGCAAAGAGTGGTGGTAATGATGTTCCAGTAAAGGAAAAATCATGTTCAAATGCTTTGAAGCAAAAGAGCATTCTTTAACGCCAGCAAGGCCTCTGGGACTAAGCATTGATCAGCAAAGGGGAGTAGTGAACAGTGTTGTACAGACCCTAAATCAGACTCAGTTGTATAAGGTGGGGAGTTTGGATTTTATTCTCAGTGAAATAGGAAGCCCTTTGTGAGTAACAAGATAATCTAGTTTTAAATATTACCTACTACTGTAAGGAATGGAGTGGGAAGGGATGTGTAAGAGAGAATAAAGACTCTAAAATGGGAAATGATGATGTCCTAGGCAAAGCTGATGGCATTGTAGATGGAAAAAAACTGACACGGTTGAGGTAGATTTTGAAGCTAGAATCAGTAGGACTCTCTGATGGATTAAATGTAAGGGATGAAGGAAATGAAGAAACCAGGAAGATTCTGAGGTTTTCAGGTTGGGCAACAAGATGAACAACAAAAGCATTTCATAAAATGGTGAAGGTATGTGAAAAGATTTTGATTGGAAATTGGATTTTGTACTCAAGATAGTGAGAAATTCAAGAAGATTTTGGTCAAAGTTGGTTATCAGTATCTGGGCTTGAGAGGAGACACCTACACGGGAACTATCAATTTGGGAGTCATCAAAATACAGGTGATGTTTTAAACTATTGGATGTGACCATTCTAGGAAAAATATAGATAAAAAAGAGACTAGGAACCTGGAGTGACTCAATAATACCAATTGTTTGCAAAAGAGAGAGAGAGAGAGAGAGAGAGAGAGAGAGAGAGAGAGAGGGAGAGAGAGAGAGAGAGAAAGAAAGAAAGAAAGAAAGATAAAGAAAGATCAGAGTAGTTAGTGAGGTAAGAGGAAAAGCAGCAATGCTGTTGTGTCAAGATAGTCAAGAGATTATTTCATGACGAGAAGGATAACACCCTCTGAAATATGGCTGAGGTGTAAGATAAAAACAAAGAAGAGTTCTTTGAATTTGACAACCATGACTTTGACATATCAAACAGTCTTACCTGGAATGGTAGGGAATAAAACCAGACTGCAATGTGTTGAAGAAAGATTAAACGTGAGACAGAGGGTGGAACTGAATATTGAAAAAGTTTGGAGCAGTTTTTGTCTGAAAGAAAGCACAGAAACAGGGTAAAACTTGGAGGAGTTTATGCAAAGAAGTGAAACGTTTTCCTTTTTTCAAGTTGGGAGCTAGTGGAGAATACCAGAATAATAGTGGGTAAGTCATTTAGCTGGGAAGGAATGGTGACAGTGTAGGGAGGGGAGATCAGGATCCAGGTTCCATGATAGCGAGAGGGACTGGGGAAAGAGTCATAGGGGGAGTGGGGGCCCTTCCTTGGGAGAAGAGAGCTCTTCCTCCACAGACTTGGACTTGCGGAGAACAGGGTAGGTACCAGGCCCTTTATGGGAAAAGGGCAAGAAGAAGAGTCCCTGCTTGTGGCTTCTGAGTAAAGCATGAAGAGTGAAGGTGAAGGCTGAGGAAGGGATTTTTTTGGGGGGTGAGGGGAGAATGTTAGAGGACAAAATAGAGAAAATGAGGGTGTGGGAAAATGAGTCCATTAGAGAAACAGAGTAAGATTTCTGGGTTTGATTGAGTACCCATTTGTGGTCTATGATGTGAATTTAAATTTTTTTAAAAGTATGTAAATATAGATATAGATATAGATTGGCTTGAACTTCCAATGCTCCTGCCTCAGCCTCCAACATAGCTGGGATTATATGTGTGGGTCTCAATGCTTGTCTTGAAATTAGAATTTTAAAAGTAGTGCAGGGTTTAGTGTTGATGGAGTATAGGATGGATGGCTAAGAGGGTAGAGAAGAAGGAAAGTCCTTGGTGATAACGAGGTCACAGAACTGGGATAATTCCCATTGCTTTTATAATGAAGTCTAAATTCTCTAGTAGATCCTACGCAGATCTGTGTAAACTGTCTGTACTTAATTCTGAGCATAACTTCATCATTCACCACCATCTCCTCACTCGACTTTCTCTCAGCACATCTTACTCTTCATACTGTCTCCATTACCTTCAGGTTTTTGGCTACGTTTTTAAATTCTGCCCAGAACCTCTGGCACCTTTGGCTTCATTGCAGCATACTCTGTAGTCATGTAGATATCAGAGGGAAGAGAATTGAAGGCAGAGGGGATAGCCAGTGCCAAGGCTACAAGGGGAGATGGTAAACAGATTCAGGTGTTGGTCAGCGGGAGTGTGTGTGGTACACTCAGTACAAAAGGCAGCAGGGAGGCAGTGTAACTTCAGGGGTGTGAACAAGGGGTGTAGTAAGAGATGAGATCAGATAATAAGGGAGTAGATCATTATGAGGTCTTCGGCATTTACTCTGAGAAAGAGAGAACAGAGATATGACATGATGTGTTTACAATTTAAAAGGTCACGGAGGCTATTGTGTTTAGAATAGACTAATAGGCAAGGATGAAAGGAAGAAGCCCAGTTAGGAGGATGGTATAATAATCCACAGAGGAGATTGACCATGGCCTTAACCATGGTAGTCACAGAGAGAAGGGGATGAATTCTGAATGTATTTTAAAGATAGAGCCAAACAGATTTCCTGACAGAAAAGTGGTGGTATGAGATAGAGGTGGTATGGGACAGGGAGGTCAAGGATGATGTCAAGGTTCTCTCTGAGTTCATGGAGGGATACGATCATTAATAAGGAAAGAGAAGTCTGTGGGTGAGTTAGGTTTTCACAAGGAGACACTGAGAGTTAAATCTGTTCTTTTCCCTTCTTTCTTCCTTTCTTTCTTTCTTCTTCTCTTCCTCCTTTCCTCTCTCCCCCTCCTTCCCTCTCTCCCCCCTTCCTTCCCTCCATTCCTTCCTTCCTTCCTTTCACTGAGAATCAAACTCAGAGTCTCATATATACTAAGCAAGTATTCTACCACTGAGCTACATCCCCGGCCTAGAAGATTTGGACATGCTGAATTTGTAATGTCACTGAGTTATTCAAGTGAAGGTGTTGAGTAGGTAATTGTATCCATAAACTTGGACTTCAGGAGAGGACCCTGGGCTGGAGACAGACTTTTGGAAGTCATTAGCATATGAATGACATTTAAGTTCTGAGGCTGCATAAAGTTGCCAAGGAAATGGATATGGAAAGAGAAGAGAATAGAACCAGTTGTTGAGACCTGAGGCTCTCCAGTGTTCAGAGGTCCAAGAGGAAACAATGAACCAGTGAGAGACTGTGAAGAATAAACTTTGGAAGTGAGAGGAAATTCAAGGGGATTAGTGTACCAGAAATCAATGAAGAAAATAAATAAAGGAGGAAAGAGTGATCAACTGGGTCCATGCTTCTAATAATATATCAAGATGGGAACTCAAGAAATAGCTATGGGATCTAGCAATGTGTAGAACTTGACAAGAATAGTTTGAGTGGATTTGTGGCTATAAAAGCCCACCTACACCACATTTAAGAGTACAAAAAAGGAGATATTGGGAGATAGCGTGTAGTTTTATTAGAAATCTTGTAAAGCAAATGGGACCAGAGAACAAAGTTTTAGACATACATATGTTGGAATATGTTAGGGTCTGTAAACAAGTCAAGATGGTGCCTGGCATTTTGCCAGAGGGAGTGGTTTGTGAAGTAATGCCAGTGAGCCATTAAGTGTGGAGATTCCTTATTGGTTGACTGCTGTATCTAGTTTATGTTAATTAAGATAAGCTGTGTGGAATGTATATATACCCCTCCAGTCCTACAATAAATGGCTCCCACTCCTGCTGTATCAATGTACACAAGTTGTTCGTCACCCCCTGGTTATTTTGCTGCAGCCGGGCTGCGGTAGGAATAAACTTAGTAGTATTGCTAAATCCACATTAATTAATTTGGGGTTAGTTTGATCTAGCTACTGAGACAGTTATGATAAGAATCTCACTATAATAGAGGATTTGCTAAGTTGCTTGTATAGTTCTGTCAAATTTTGGTTCTTGTATTTTGAAGTCACTTTATTAGCTTCATGTAAGCTTAGATTTATTGTACATTTCCAGTGGATCAAGACTTTTTTTACTGTACAATAAACCTCTTTAACTTTGGTGATGCTATTGTGCTGGGGGTCCCCTTACTATATAACCTTTCTATTGGGTAATATTCCATACTTGTACTTTTAATTTTTTATGTTCTTTTACGTTAGGACATCACTTGTAAACAGTATGTAGCTGAACTGTTTTGCTTAATCAAGTCTGGCAATCACTGTCCTGTATTTGTCATAATTCCTGATATATTTTGGGTTATTTCTTAAGTGTTGTATAGTTATCTGTGTGGTGTGATTTTTCCCCCTTTTTTATACTTGCTTACCACTTCTTTAACAGAAATGTCTAGTCTATGAGCCTGCCTCTGTAAGGATGAAACTGGAAACTTGCTTCCCTAGTTTCCCTTTTGCTACTGGGGTGAAACAATGTTACCTGGACTTTCCTAATCATATTCAGCCCTATAAGACTTCTATTGCTCCAGTCCCTAAAGGAGGTGTGAAAATAATACATTTTGTTGCTGAGGGTGGAGGCATAAGAATCTGACTTTTCAAGAGGGCTGCAGGTGCATGATAACTTCCTTTGCATGCTTATGAAGACACATGGTGGCTTCTTCATATCAGACCATTCTGGTGGCCCTGCCATTGGTTCATTGGTGATAACAAATAAAATAAGCTAATGCCAGCTGAGTCATAGGGATAACTTGGGGCTGTCAGGGATGTATGGGAACTCCATATTTCCACAACATTTGCTGTAGAACCTTAATGTGCTCCAAAAATCCATTAATTAAAATAATCAATTAACTAAACATCAGATGTTGTATTGAATCAGTTTTGTTCCACTGATATAAAGGTACCCTGACCTTGGGGTCTACTCTACTCAAATGTGCAGTATGGTGAATTTTCAAGCTAAAAAAAAAAAGAATATGAGCTATCTCAAATCCTATATACTACTAGCTGTTCACCAAGGTTCATATTCTCCTCTGGCTTTTGGGGATACAAGTAGGCAGCATTTTCCTGTCAACCTTGCAGTTTCTATGCCATGTGACTGAGTTCTACCAAGTGGAACATATGTCACTTCCCAGCCTGACCTCCCTACATGTCCTACACATGCTTCTCTGTATGCTTTCTTCTTACAGAGTGGAAAGTAACACTCTAAACAATCTTGGAAGCTCCATTTTGAAGATGATAGAATCTCTACCAGCCTGATTCTTGAGTGACTATGGAAAAGACCACTTTTCTCCCTCTCTCTTTGGCAATTTAAGATGTTCAGATTGTTTTTTTTTTTGGTCATTTCATCTGGGTGGGACCCTAGAGTATTTACTTTTGCAATTTTCCAGATGATTGTGATTCTTCAACAGGAATGGTCCATCATTCTCAATGGAGAAAAATTGAAGGCATTCCCCCTAAAATCTGGAACAAGACAGGGATGCCCTCTATCACCACTTCTATTCAATATAGTTCTCGAAACACTGGCCAGAGCAATTAGACAGACGAAAGAAATTAAAGGCATAAAAATAGGAAAGGAAGAACTTAAATTATCACTATTTGCAGATGACATGATTCTATACCTAGAAGACCCAAAAGGGTCTACAAAAAAACTACTAGAACTAATAAATGAATTCAGCAAAGTGGCAGGATATAAAATCAACACGCATAAATCAAAGGCATTTCTGTATATCAGCGACAAAACTTCTGAAACGGAAATGAGGAGAAACACTCCATTCACAATATCCTCAAAAAAAATAAAATACTTGGGAATCAACCTAACAAAAGAGGTGAAGGACTTATACAATGAAAACTACAAAACCCTAAAAAGAGAAGTAGAAGAAGATATTAGAAGATGGAAAAATATACCCTGTTCATGGATAGGCAGAACTAACATCATCAAAATGGCGATATTACCAAAAGTTCTCTATAGGTTTAATGCAATGCCAATCAAAATCCCAATGGCATTTCTTGTAGAAATAGATAAAGCAATCATGAAATTCATATGGGAAAATAAAAGACCAAGAATAGCAAAAGCAATTCTAAGCAGGAAGTGTGAATCAGGTGGTATAGCGATACCGGATTTAAAACTATATTACAGAGCAATAGTAACAAAAACAGCATGGTACTGGTACCAAAACAGGCGGGTGGACCAATGGTACAGAATAGAGGACACAGAGACTAATCCACAAAGCTACAGCTATCTTATATTTGATAAAGGAGCTAAAAGCATGCAATGGAGGAAGGATAGCATCTTCAACAAATGGTGTTGGGAAAACTGGAAATCCATATGCAACAAAATGAAACTGAATCCCCTCCTCTCGCCATGCACAAAAGTTAACTCAAAGTGGATCAAGGAGCTAGATATCAAATCAGAGACTCTACGTCTGATAGAAGAAAAAGTTGGCTCCGATCTACATATTGTGGGGTTGGGCTCCAAATTCCTTAATAGGACACCCATAGCACAAAAGTTAATAACAAGAATCAACAAATGGGACCTACTTAAACTGAAAAGTTTTTTCTCAGCAAGAGAAACAATAAGAGAGGTAAATAGGGAGCCTACATCATGGGAACAAATTTTTACTCCTCACACTTCAGATAGAGCCCTAATATCCAGAGTATACAAAGAACTCAAAAAATTAAACAATAAGAAAACAAATAACCCAATCAACAAATGGGCCAAGGACCTGAACAGACACTTCTCAGAGGAGGACATACAATCAATCAACAAGTACATGAAAAAATGCTCACCATCACTAGCAGTCAGAGAAATACAAATCAAAACCACCCTAAGATACCATCTCACTCCAGTAAGTTTGGCAGCCATTATGAAGTCAAACAACAACAAGTGCTGGAGAGGATGTGGGGAAAAGGGTACTCTTGTACATTGCTGGTGGGACTGCAAAATGGTGCGGCCAATTTGGAAAGCAGTATGGAGATTCCTGGGAAAGCTGGGAATGGAACCACCATTTGACCCAGCTATTGCCCTTCTCGGACTATTCCCTGAAGACCTTAAAAGAGCGTACTACAGGGATACTGCTACATCGATGTTCATAGCAGCACAATTCACAATCGCTAGACTGTGGAACCAACCCAGATGCCCTTCAATAGATGAATGGATAAAAAAAAATGTGGAAAAAAATTAAAAAATAAAAAAAAATGTGGCATTTATACACAATGGAGTATTATACAGCACTAAAAAATGACAAAGTCATGGAATTTGCCGGGAAATGGATGGCACTAGAGCAGATTATGCTTAGTGAAGCTAGCCAATCCCTAAAAAACAAATACCAAATGTTTTCTTTGATATAATGAGAGCAACTAAGAACAAAGCAGGGAGGAAGAGCAGGAAGAAAAGATTAACATTAAACAGATACATGAGGTGGGAGGGAAAGGGAGAGAAAAGGGAAATTGCATGGTAATGGAGGGAGATCCTCATTGTTATACAAAATTACATATAAGAGGTTGTGAGGGGAATGGGAAAATAAACAAGGAGAGAAATGAATTACAGTAGATAGGGTAGAGAGAGAAGATGGGAGGGGAGGGGAGGGGAGATAGTAGAGGATAGGAAAGGCAGCATAATACAAGAGTTACTAATAGGGCATTATGTAAAAATGTAGATGTGTAACCGACGTGATTCTGCAATCTGTATTTGGGGTAAAATTGGGAGTTCAAAACCCACCTGAATCAAATGTATGAAATATGATATGTCAAGAGCTTTGTAATGTTTTGAACAACCAATAAAACAAACAAACAAACAACAAAAAAAACAGGAATGGTCCAGCATTTAGCCAAAGATCTACATAATGGCAGGGATAAAAAAAAGAAAGGTATATGCCTGGTGAGTTCCATTTGTATAAATAAAAATGAGAAAAAAATCAGTAAAGCTTCCAGTTAACATTTTTTTAAAAAGTGAAGAAATATAAACCAGTGAGAAAATTGTGAGATTTTTGTAAGAGCATAACTTTATCTTTTTCCTCATTAAGTTATTTTTGTAATTTTCTTTTGTTTTTTTTCCATTAAACAATTTGGAAAAACATGTTTAGCTTGTCGTGGAATAGGCAGGAAAGTTGTGTGGGGGTTGGTAGGAGAAGGGTGCTTGGGCCAGATAATTCCTTGTTTCTGGGCAGGGGGGAACTATTTAATAAGTTGTAGAATGTTTAGCATCATCCTCAGTTTCTACCCAAGAGAAGTCACTATGAGCCATTACCAAGAAGAACTCTTCTGAACTAAGCACTAGGACCAGGGGACTTGGATGCTCTAATTGGTACTTGGTACCTGGGCATGTGTCCTCTTCTGCATCTCCCAAACAGAAAAGAACACGTTTCAATACAGCCCCAATTGTGACTCTCAAAAATATCTCCAGACATTACAAATATCTCTATCAGAATTAGATTTGGAAAAGAATGTCAGATAAACTGGGTGTTGGTAGCAGTTTTAGGGAGAGAAGTTTTGTTGTTGTTTGTCAGAAAGAGAAGGAGAGCATGACGGCTACCACATACTTCCAAGTGTTTCTGTGGCACGATACCATGCATATTACATAGCTTCTGGGATAACTGTGATCTGCACATGGGTCCAAACCTGCACCAGTCAAAGAGGGAAATCTGCTGCTAAAGAATCCAAGTTAATGACATGGAATGGGCTCTGTTCTCCCTGGGGTGGATCCATGAAGCAATAGGTTTAAAGTAAGTAGAGAAAATCGGGGCTTTGGGAAGCAGTTACTCCATAATGACATTGTTCCTATGAATCTTTTAATTAAGAATAAACACTCACAGATGCCATGGGTTTCACAATCACTTAACCAAATAACACGTTGATTAGATGAGTCAGACTCTTGAGTTCGGTGATGGGGAAGCAAACCAAGATGAAAAAAATGGGATCCCTGACTTCAGCCAATGTGGGATATTTATAAGGCTTCTTCTCCTTCTTCTTTTCTTTCTTCTTCTCTCTCTCCCTCTTTCTTGTAATGGGAATGGAACCCAGAGACACTTCATCACTGAGCTACATCCCCTGTACCTTTTATTTTTTTATTTTGAGACAGGGAATCACTCAATTGCTGAGGCTGGCTTATGAACTTGAGATCCTCCTGCCTTAGCCTCTGGGGTTTCTGGGATTTCAGGTGTGCATCATTGTGCCCAACTAAACTCTTCTCCTCTAAACATAGTCCTTAGACTTTCTGAAGCCATTTGGCAACTGAGAGATCTGAGACAAGGAAACTAATCTTTAGGTGATACACTTCTCAAGGGGAAAAGTGGGATGGGAGGAACCCATCTCCCTTCCTGATGTGAGAGTATTAGCAATGCATTTTATTTTAGGATAAAACCTGGGAAAATACCCAAAGCCAGACAGGTACACTTAATTCTGAGGCCCAGTAGATTGATGATTAGGTATCTTGTTTATACTCAGAAGCACTCACTCTTGACCTGTGTAGAAATCCGATAAACACTATGGACCCTCTTTCTAGATCAGTGGTTCCCTGGAGATATTTGTAATGTCTGGAGATATTTTTGAAAGTTACAATTGGGGCTGTATTGAAACATGTGTTCTTTTCTGTTTGAGAGATGCAGAAGAGGGCATATGCCCAGGTCTGACTAATTAGAGCATACAATTTCCCTGGTAATGACTCATAGTGACTTCTAGTGGGTAGAAGCTGAGGATGATGCTAAACATTCTACAACTTACTGGATAGTACCCCCTGCCCGGAAACAAGGAATTATCTGGTCCAAAATTTCAGTAGTTCTAAGGTTAAGAAATGCTCCTCTAGATAAAGGCATGTCTGCAAGACACCTAAAACGTTGGCAGTTTCAGGGATTTCAGGGACTTCCTGAGGCCTATTTATAGATCCACTTTGAGTCAGTTGGTCTCAGGTCAAAACTCCCCGCTGAAAGGTTGTATCTAGCCTTAGAAAGAAAGATTTCTTTTAGTTGTATTTAAAATAACAAATTAAATTTTAGAAGAGTATCAAAATGTGTTTAATGGTTTAGATTCTTTGAAACAAAGTACACATCTTTAAAACACCTTTCCACTTCATTTTCAAATTAATGTATGTTTAAGCCAAACATGAGAACAGATGCTTTTCATTCATATACTAATACATCAAGATGTTATTTTGAATGGGCCATTTGATGTTAGCAAAGTTGGATAAGACTTCTTTTTTAGTAAGTCTCAAAGGGTTATTTAATTTTTAATGGTAGGAGGTCATATTTTTCCATTAGGAAATTTACTAACATGGGTTCAAGCTATGTTCACATACACAATCCCATCAGGATTTGGTGAAAACATGTAATCTCTTCCTTATTTTATCATGCTTATTCAATATGCAAATGCTTGAGAAATGACTTAAGTGATGGTTAAATGGATCTTTGTTCTATTAAATTGCTAATAAAGCAAAATTGTAACTGTTGCCTCATTAAAGTAGTTCTGAATTTCAGGATATGGTGTAAAGTTCTTAGGTGAACAAGTGTACTAATAATATTCATGAGAATATCACTAATTTGGAATTTTTATAAAACTTTCTTCTGTGGTCTGGGGACTCATTAAGGAACTGATGATGTCAGTGCTGTGTATGTTAAAAGGCACATTTTATTCATCACTCAATATGTGCTCTGACTTCAGAAATGTTTCCTTAAATGCATGCTATTTGCTATTTATTGTTCTGAGATTGAAAGGAAGACAGCTTTAAGACAAATGCAATCTGATTCATTGAGCAATCTTTATATTTTACTGCCATTGAACAATAAATGTCATTCCTTATGCTTTTAACTTTGGTTTGCATGTGTTTTTGATTGAACATGATGGTGTGTTATTGGTACTCTTTTCTTTTTTCTTATGATGCTGGGGATGGAAGCCAGCATGCTACACAGGTGCTCTACCACTGAGCCACCCCACCATCCCTTTTTATTTTGAGACAGCATTGCACATGTTGCCTAGGCTAGCCTTGAACTTGTGATCTTCCTGCTGCAGCCTCCCCAATAGCTTAGGCTAAGGGCATGGACCACCATGCCCAGTTATTTGTACCCTGTTTTCCCCCTTCTTCTTATGGAACTTAAACCCTAGATATTATAATTATGATTGGCATCAAAATGTTCATTAATGAATATATTAGTGCTTAAGAAGTGAAAATGGAATACTGAGGCAATCATTTGGGTTTTAATCCATTCAGCCATTCACTCAACAAGCACTTCAAGTATGTTCAACAAGTTCTAGGCTATGAACTAGGAACTTGGGGTAATAAGAAATGAATTAATCAAAGTCCATCTCCTCAATGAGTCAACAATTTGGGGTATAACATAAGGCAGACCACTTCTTCTATACATACCCATTGAGCTTTTTATTTTATTGCAGGCACAGTTCTGGGACCTGGGGATCCATCAGTAGAAAAAAAGAAAGTATTGAAAGATTTGTCAAGGGAATAATGGGAAGAAGGTTATTTCTGCACAGGAAATATATGAGCACTAATACTAATGACAGACTCTTCACTTGTTGAATATCTACTATGTTCCAGATACTGTGATAGGCTCATTTAATTATCCAGTACCCACTGAAGTAGGTATAACATTTTAATTTTACATCTCCCAGATGCAGAGGACACATGTCCCAGATCTGACTAATTAGAGCATCCCAGTCACATGGCCCTAATGTTAAGTTCGGGAAGAGTTGTCTCATAATTGTCTTCCGGAACTAATAGTGAAGCTACTTTCTTTTGGAAAGGTTACTATGATAACATGATATGGGTATTGCAGGCAGAAACTATTCTTAATGTCTAGAAGAGTTAATTGTCCAAGAAAGGGATAGTGAGAACCATTTATGGGCATAGATCCTCCTTTTCCCAAAGCTTGAAACCCATGAATTTTTCATTTATTTAAGCTAATGAAGTCTTTATTTTGCTCAAGCTGGTTTGAGATGGGGTTTTATCACCAGCCATTGAAAAAGTCCTAATAGAATTGATCATGACAATAATTTCCATTAATTACTCTACTTTGGTCACAAAATACTAAGTTATAGAGTCCAGGACTTTAAAATTTAAACAACTACAAAAACTTGGACAAAAATATGAAAATACATGATATTCATATAGCTTAGACAACTATCTTAGTTATTTAATATTTCAACCACCTCAAAAATTTCCAAGTGATGCAGAACATAGTGGTAGAATTTTGCTTTTAAATAGAAGTCTGTACTAATGTTTCTGGCAGTGCAATTCACCAGTCCATGTTATAGAACCAAACTAGGCGTCCATCAGCTGATGAATGGATAAAGAAAATGTGCTATAAATGCACAATGAAGTTTTACTTTACTCAGTCATAAAATGAATGAATTATGTCATTTGTAGGAAAATGGATGAAACTGGAGAATATCTTTCTAAGTGAAATAAACCAGATGCAAAAAAAGTAAAAAATCAGATGTTTTCTCTCACATGTGGAAGCTGGGGAGATGTGTTACTCAGCTTTTCTTTGTTATGAACGAAATACTTGATGAGAACAATTTAGAGAAGGAAGTTTACTTTGGCTCATAGTTTCAGAGGTTTAGTCCATAGTCAGCTGACTCCATTGCTCTGAGTCCACAATGAGGTAGAACATCATTTAATAAGGGTATGACAGATAAAACTGCTTAGCTCATGGCAGACAGGGATCTGAGAAAGTGAGAGAAGAACCAGGGATAAGATGTAGCTGAAGACTGCTCCTCAGTGACCTACTTCCTTCAGCCATTCCCTGTCTGCCCATGGTGTTACCACCAGTAGTCCATTCAAATTATAAATCCACAAGGGATTAGCAAGAGCGGTGGAATATGATGGATATCATTTTCCAAAGTACATGTATGAAGACTTGAATTGGGTGTCAACATACTTTCTACATAAACAGATATGAAAAATTGTGGCATGTATATGTAATAAGAATTGTAATGCAAAAAAACCCCACAAAGTACATGTATAAAGGCGTGAATTGGTGTGAACACACTCTATATACAAAGATATAAAAATTGTACTCTATGCGTGTAATAAGAACTGTAATGCATTCTGCTGTCATGTATTTAAAAAAAATATCAAAAAGGGCTAAAAAAGAAAAGGTATGGTTGCAAAGAATAAACATAGTATATTTTAAAAAAAACTCAAAGTCTTTGAAGGTGATTTGCTAGTGGAATTCAAATCTATAATTCTATTTTGGTGTTGATTCCTGTTGATTCCTGTCATGAGAAGTGATTCTTTCTTCTCTTTGAATCAGCTGACCAATAAACTATCCTTTTCTAAAATTAAAAAAACAAATTATAAATCCAGCAAGTTGATTAATGCACTGATAAAGTTACATTTCTCATAATCTAATAATTTTACCTCTGAATATTTCTGTATTGCCTAAGACATGAGCTTTTTGGGGCAGCATTAAAAGTCCAAACCATAATAAGAGAAAAAGAGGGGGAAGTGATCTCATGAAAACAGAAGGGAGATCAGTAGAGCACAGGAAGGGCCCAGGGGGAGAAAGGAAGGGAGAGAAAAGGGAGGTATTGAGGAATGAAATTAACCAAATTATGTTTTGTGCATGTATCATAACAAATATCATAATAAACCCCACTATTGTGTCTAATTGTAATGGCCCAATAAGACATTGTTCAAAATAAATAGAATGCTGGTATTTGGGGTTTTGAGGCTATTATATAATATTTTCCAAGGGACATTCAGCATGTCAGATATATTAGAAGCTTGATGGAAATAGTAGAAACTATGTTTATTAGAAACAGTTTATGGCCTTCAGGTCTTGAATCAGAGTGTTTTCTTTCAGGGTGGAGAGGCAAATAATATCTAATAAATCAGAAACCCTATAGGGAAATTTCAGAAATTATAGAATCAAAGTCATGATTATTATAGAGACAGGCACAAAGCTTGGTGAGGAATTGTACTGGGCACTATATTAATAAATTAATGAGACAGAGATGAAATAACAGAGGAAGACAGCATTGGGAGTTGGGTCATGGTTGCATAAAACTATTGCCTTATGCTATGCACAGCAGAATAAGCATTGGGAAAAACAAATTTGTTAGTTTTCATTTGTGGGTTTGGCTTCATGTCTGTTATACTTGTGTGTTGAGAGAGAGAGTTGGCTTCATGTATGTTATACTTGTGTGTGTGTGTGTGTGTGTGTGTGAGAGAGAGAGAGAGAGAGAGAGAGAGAGAGAGAGAGAGAGAGAGAGAGAGAGAAACTTAGAGAACTGTTGCTATACAGGTCCAAGGACTTAAACAAATATATTATGGTTTTCATAGGACTAAATAATCTCTACAAGGATGTTGAAGAATGTTTCCATATAGTCAAAGAACAAGTCTTTGTAGCTCGCTAGCCAGTGGAATATCCTTGCATCTTCCTGGAAAAAAGAGCAACAGTTTACTGCACTTGATAGCTAAGCAGCTGGCAACATTCACTTAGTACTAATTTTGTGCATCCCAGTTTGTTTCTCTCTCATCTGTTCCATCCCCAACCCATGACAGTGATGTTTTATTCTTCCTAAAATAATCATGATGCTATTACATATTGAGCTTTATTTAGTACTAGACACTTTGCCAGAAGCTTACATATTTTCTGACCCATACATCAACCCTGAAAAGTTGATATTATTGTAAAAGTTTAATAGGTGAGACACCCAAAGAAAGTTCTCCTAAATTCCATGACTATAAAATTGCAGATCCTGAATTTAAACCAGGACTGTTTGACTCAAGAGTTCATGATTTCATTTTATTACCCCTCTGCATAAAATTTTGATAGCATTCCCTTGATTTAAGATGAATGGAATTCATACAGAATTTAACAAAATTCCTAGATATGGTACTCAAGACTTATAATCTGATTCTACTTTTCTTATTTATGTGTCATTATTCCTTAATAGAAATATTTTATTGGTAAGTTCAGTTTTGAAGATAGAACTTAAGTCATTCCTATTTTGTGCTTAAAAGACTTTAAAAGCTTTCTGCACCTCTACTTCAAATCCAGTAGAACCATTCGCAACCTTTCTCTGAGAACTGCCTTCCCACAATATTTATTTCATATTTTAATTGCTAGACTCTCCTTCTTTGCCACCCAGTCATCTAATAATATTTGAAGTTACCATGGTTTTTTGGATGCCTCAGAGTTTGGGCTACAGTTAAGGAGTTTTCTGTGGGGGGTGTTATATAAAAGACTTGGTATTACATATGTATATGCAGCTAGATAATCCAGGATCTACAGTTGTCCATTGCCTATAGTTTAATTTTTTAAAAAACAATTTAACAGTTTTATTGAAGATGACTGACATAAATATGATAGAATATACAAATTTAAATTGTATAAGTTTTTGCATTTTATATACCTATGAAAACATAACCACAATTAATGAAAATATCAATCACTCTCAAAGTTTCTTCATTCCAGAGAGAGGAAGATGGCAGACTAGGGGAAGAGTGCGCATCCCAGTAGCTCCTCAACACTGGCCTGGGTGGGTAACTGGAGGAATCTCACTGAAACTTAATAGTGAACTGTAAAAAATAAAAATAAAATAAATAAATCTATAGAGTTACAAAAGTCAGAAATGCAAACATATAATTCATTAGAGAAGCACCAGCTTGGGCTTCAGTGTGGCTGTTGGCAGCTGTAGCAAAGGGGAGAGGCAGCACAGACAAACAGAGCTGCATGGCCTGCAGATAAAGAAATTTAAAAATAAAGAATTGACTTGGGGTATCCTGTGGCTTAGAGAGGAAGGCTAAATTTAACAGTCAGAGAGTCAGTAGGGAGAGCATATCAGTGAAAGCAAATCCAAAAATAACTCCCCCAGGAGGGGAAGCAGTCTGCGCAGGGAAAATATCTGTGGGGCTACCTGCACAAGCTCTTCCTACAAGAGAAGGCCGCCACCCACTGTAATAGCCTTACCAGGGACAGTGACTGCTTTCCACAGTGGTTCTGAAGCACACAGTTGTGTGGTCCCCACTACCCCTCCACATTCTCACTGCCTGCAAAAGCCCCCACTCCCTACCCCAGTGCTCCTGCAGCCTGGAGACAGGAGATTGGGAAAACCTGCAGCTAAACTTCCAGAAGGCACATGAACCAGAGATTGAAATAGGGGCAAAGAAAAGTTTGCCTGGACCATTCAGGCTCTGGATCCCGAGAGAGAAAGCTCCCACTGTTGCTGGTGATTCAGCAGACATACAGGAGCACCTACACTCCAGGGCAGATACCCAGTATACCATATATTTTCTAGTGGTGAGGGTGAAATCTATGGAGGGTTGGTCCCTATATCCTAAAATTTTACAGAACTCCAGAGTTCCAGACATCTTGCAGGTATTCCCTCCAAAAGGGGGTGTTGAGCAATTTTCAAACACACACCCACGAGTTCAAAAGTTGAATCTAGACTAAACCACAATTTCTGGGATCTTCAATTTAGACTCCGTAATACCTCCACTTACAGAACACACAGTTTGTGTTAATACCCAATTATGCTACCTAACTGTATACTGGGAGACTGGAAGATGAGATCTACTACAACCAGTGATGCCTCCTACTCACGTAGGCTGGAAGCTAAGAGAGGAACACAAAGGTGTACAAAGGTGTTGAGCTTAATAATTCCCAATTCTTTTTTTATATATTTATTTTTTTGTTTTAGGTGGACACAATATCTTTATTTTACCTTTATGTGGTGCTGAGGATCGAACCCAATGCCTTGTGCATGCTAAGCGAACGCTCTACCACTGAGCCACAACCCAAGCCCCATTAATTCCCAATTCTTTATCCTGGCTTACAAAGCCAAAAACAAATACCAAGAATGAACTCCATCTTTGCCAACAGTTTTGATCATCTCATCAGAAATAAGTCCTTTATTTTTCATTTTTTATTCTTTACTTTTTTCTCATTTCTTTTTCTGTTCTTTATACCTACATTTTTGATCTATCATTTTTATTCTTTTAAAAATTTTAGTTATTTTAAGTTTTTTTTTTCAAACATCATTGCATCATATTGTGTTACTTTTTACTTTTTTCCCAGTATGTATAATTTTGTGTGTGGGAAGGGGGAGTATGTGTGCATGTGTATATACTCACCACATGGATGGATTTTTGAAAAGCATACTTACATTATTTTACTTTGACATTAATTGCTTTATTTTGCACCTGTTTATTATTTAACCTTATTTTACCTCAAGTGGGGTTCAATTATACATGGATTTGACCTGTTTTGATCTTACACTTGATGGTTTGTCCATATCTGCTCTAGTCCCTCTTGTCTTCCCTTTATCACTCTCTTCCCCCACTAGCAACCAAATTTTTCTGTTCCCACATTCTCTCTTTCTTTATTTTATTACTTCCTATAAATCTGTATTCCTTCGTTTCACAGCCAATATCTGCTAACTACCACCTGCCTCTCCTTTGATCACTTTTTCGTAAATATTGCAAATTTTTACATTCCCACCCTACTTTCTCTGTGCTTAAGAAATTGTAATCCCACTGAATAATAGAATAACAGAGTTTATATAATTCATACCCCATTCATGTCATTGTGTTTATTAATACAGTGAATGAAATAGTAGACACCTGGTGTAGAATCCTGATCTAGTCCACAGTTTTATATTGCTGTTGCTAATTTTAAATGTTGACCACACCATTTCTATATAGGTGATGCTTGGTATTATAGATGTCAAAATAGACACTGGAAATTTATGTCAAAACTATATGTCTGTGGCTGATTTTAGTGCAAGTCCTGGCTGTCCCTGGTTGGAAAGAGATTGGCATAGTTCAAGATGACAGAGTAGAGATCCTGCTGCCAAGAAATGCTCACAACTCAGCTAAATAACAGTGAATCTCACCCCACACATGATCTAGACCCACATGAGTCTAAATATTACTTAAACTCAGAATTGGGGAGAGAAATACCCAAGGAGGAACAGCCAGAGGGAAACTTCAGGTCCAACCCTTCAACATCTACTCACATATCAAAACCAGAAATAAATCTTAGAATAAAAAAGAATGACCCATGTAAGGATACACATATGAAAGAGGAAGTAGAATCCATCTCAAATGATGCTCTGAAAACATGAGCAAACAGGGAAATACATCTTTCCCCACATTTCAAAATCCCCCAATAAAGGATCATACAGATATGAAAAAGGCTGAAATCCCAAATAAAAATCATAAAAAGCTGATCAATAAATGTTCAATGAACTAAAAGGAGATCTAAGGAATGCATTATGAGACCAAATACAGGAGATGAAAGACCATTTCAATGAAGAAATAGAAATATTAAAAAGAAACCAATGAGAACTCCAGAAAATGAAAGACACAATAAATCAAATAAAAAATTCACTAAAAAATATCACTGACAGATTCGATTTTGTAGAAAATAAAACTTCATTTCTTGAAGACTGAACTTCAGGCCTTGAAAACAGGTTCCATGAATTTGTGTACACAGAGTGCAATAAAGGAAAAAAAAATAGAACATGAGCAGAATATACAAAAACTCGGGGGAAACATCAAGAGACCAAACCTGAAAGTCATTCAGATAGAAAAGAACATGGAAATACGAGCTAAAGATATTAAGAACATTTTCAATTATATAGTCACAAAAAATTTCCCCCATATCAGAAAAGAGATAGACATTCGAATACAGGATGGATATGGCACCCATTGTAGACCTAAGCAGAAAAGAAGTTCTCTAAGACACATCATAATCAAACAAGGAAAGAATATTAAAAGCTGCTAGAAAGAAATAATAGGTTACATTTAGAGGCAAACCAATAAAACTCACTTCTGATTTCTAAACTCAAACACTGAAAGCAAATAGGTCCTGGAATGAGATATTCCAAGTTCTAAAACAAAACAATTACCAACCAAGATTGCTATACCCAGCAAAGCTTTTCTCCATATTTGATAAGGATATAAAATTTCCTGTGACAAAGATACACTAAAAGAATTCATGACAACCAATCTAGCACTACAACAGATTCTCAGAGATACACTGCACACAAAGGAACTAAAAAATAAACCCCAAATTTCTCAAATAGATGAAGTTCAACAGAAGACTAATCCTTTAAATGAGAATCAAGACAGAATTAAACATAACAAAAATCAAAATCCAGTAAACCACATATTCATATCCATAATAACACCATATAAAAGACATAGGTTAGCAGAATGGATCAAGAACAAAAGTTAACTACATGATATCTGCAAGATACTATTACAGGCAAAGACATTCACAGGCCAAAGTGAAAGGATGGAAAAAATATTCCTCACAGAGTTTGTAAGCAAGCCAAATAGCTATTCTCATATCTGACAAACTTGATTTCAAGCAAAAATTAATCAAAAGAGACAAAGAAGTCCATTACATCCTGGTAAATGGAACAATCCAAGAAGCTATGATAATAGTAAATATAGATGCCCCTAATGTCAGTGCATCAGAGTCCAGTTTAAAGATTACTCCTTTACATTAAATCCCAGATAGATCCTAGTACAATAATACTGAGTAACTTCAATACACCTGCTTCATGAATAGACAAGGCATCAAAGCATAAAACCAATAAAGATATATCTAACCTAAATAATACTACAAATCAAATAAACCTAATAGATATCCACAAAATACTTCACCCTCAAACAGCTGGATTTACCTTCTCAGCAGCTCATGGAACATTTTCTAAAATAGACTGTATTCTAGGTCACAATGTAAGTCTTAGCAAATACAAATAGAGATGTAATTCCACGCATCCTATCAGACCACAATGGAATGAAACTAGAAATCAACAGCAATAAAAATAATAGAAACCACACAAACACATGAAGATTAAACCACACTCTTTTAAAGAAGACTAGATCAAAAAAATCAAGAAATTCTTAGAAAGAAAACAATGATACAATGTACCAAATCTTTGGGACAGTTTGAAAGGAGTACTAACAGGAAAATTTATTACATTGAGTGCCTACATCAAAATAATTAAAAGATCCCAAATAAATAAGCTTATACTTCACCTGAAAATCTTAGAAAAAAAGAACAAACTAATACCACAAATCATTAGAAGGCAGGAAATAATAAAAAAAAATTAGGGACAAAATTAATTATTTTGAGAAAAAAGACACACAGGATCGATGCAACAAAAAGAGATAAATAATATTGATAAACCCCTAGTCAAACTAACCAAAAAAAAAAAAGAGAGAGAAGACCCAAATAAACAAAATTAGAGATGAAAAATGAAAAATCACCACAGACACTTCTGAAATGAATAGGATCACTGGAAATTATTTTGAAAATTTATACTCCAATGAACTAAAAAATCTAAAAGACACTGAAAAATTCCTACACACATATTGCCCAAATTGAGTCAGAAAGGTATAGAAAACCTATACAGACCAATATCAAGTAATGAAATTGAAACAGCAATTAAAAGCTTACCAAAAAGAGAATCCCAGGACAAGATGGATTCTCAGTTTTCTACCGGAAACAAAAACTAACACCAGTCTTTCTCAAATTATTCCATGAAATTGAAAGGGAAGAAGCACTCCCAAATATATTCTACGAAGCCAGTATAATCTTACACCAAAACCAGAAGAAACATATCTAGAAAATAAAACTATAGACCAATTTCCCTGATGAACATAGATGCAAAAATCCTTATTAAAATATTAGCAATTCATATTCAAAAAATATTAAGAAGATAATACACCATGATCAGGTGGGCTTCATCCCAAGGATGCATGGTGCAGCATACAAAAATCAATAATCTGTATATTGTTTGCTACAAAAAATACATTTATTGTAATTCTACATAATTAGAATTATGTAATTCTACATAAATAGAATTAATAACAAAAACCATATGATCATCTCAATTGACACAGAAAAGGCCTCTGTTAAAATACAGCAACCATTCATAGTAAAAACTCTGGATAAGCTAAGATAGAAGGAACTTACCTCAACATTATAAGGCTATATACAAGCCCAAAGCCAATATCATATTGAATGGAGAAAAACGTTTTTTTCCTCTAAAATCAGGACCATGACAAGGAAGTCTACTCTTACAACTTCTATTCAATATCGTTCTTAAAACTCTAGACAGAGAAATCAGGAAAGAGAAGGAAATTAAAGGGATACAAACAGGAAAAGAAGAAGTCAAACATTAACTGTTTGCTGATAACATGATCCTATACCTAGGAGACCCAAAAAAGTCCACTCGAAGATTCCTAGAACTGATAAATAAATTTAGCAAAGTAGCAGGATGCAAGATAAACACTCATAAATCAATAGCTTTTCTATATTGAGAAAGAAATAAGGAAAACCATCCCCTTCACAATATTAAAATAAAACCACAAAACAACAACAACAACAAAAACCCTGGCAATTAATCTAATGAAAGCAGTGAAAGATCTCGACAATTAAAACTATAAAATACTAAAGAAAGAAATTGAAGAAGACCTCAGAAGATGGAAATATCTCCAATATTCTTAGATAGGCAGAATTAATGTTGTCAAAATGGCCATGCTACAAAAAACAATATACAGATTCAATGGAATCCTCATCAAAATAACAATGGCATTCTTCATTGAACTAGAAAAAAAAGAATACTTACATTCATTTGAAAGAATAAGAGAACCAGAATAGCTAAAGAAACTCTGAATAAGAATTTTGATGCAGGAGGTATCATAATACTCAATCTCAAATTCTACTACAAAGTTATAGTAACAAAAACAGCATGGAACTGGCATCAAAATACACATGAAGTCCAATGGAATAGAATGGAAAACCAGAGACAAAGCCACATACTTAAAGTCATGTGATACTGGACAAAGGAGTCAAAATATATGTTGAAGAAAAGACAGCCTTTTAAATAAATGATTCTGTGAAAACTGGGTATCTATATGGAGAAGAATGAATTAGATCTCTATTTTTCACTCTGCACAAAAGTCACATCAAAATGGATCAAAGACATAGAATTAGACCAGAATTCTTCCACCTGCTAGAAGAAAACATAGGGTCAAAACTCCATTATATAGGTGCAGGAACTGACATCCTCAACAAGACCCCTAATGCTCGAGAAATAAAAACAAGAATCAACAAATGGGTTGTCATCAATATAAAAACTTCTCCATAGCAAAGAAAATGATTCAGGAAGTGAAGAGGGAGCATATGGAATGGGAGAAAATCTTTGCCAGCTACTCCTCTGACTCGTGGTTATAACTAGAATATATAAAGAACTCAAAAAACTTCATTCCAAAAAATAAAAAAATATAACCCAATCAAAAAAATGGTCCAAAACTAAACAGAAGTTTATTAAAAGAAGAAACACAAATGGCCAACAAGTTTATGAAAAAAATATTCAATATCTCTAGAAATCAGGGAAAGGCACATCAAAACTAAATTAAGATTTCATCTCATTCCAGTCAGGATGGCAATTATCAAGAATACAAATAATAATAAATGTGGGGAGGATGTGGAGAAAAATGTACACTCATACATTGTTGGTGGAACAGCAAATTAGTACAACCACTTTGGAAAGCAGTGTGGAGATACCTCAAAAGACTAGTAATGGAACCATATGCAGTCCAGCTGTCCTATTCCTCAGTAATTATCCAAAAGAACTAAAATCAGCATACTATAGTAATACAGCCATTACAATATTTATAACAGCACAATTCACAATAGCCAAATTATGAAATCAAACCAGATGTCTGTCAATAGATGAATGGATCAAGAAAATGTGTTATATATACACAATGGAGTTTTACTCAGCCATAAAGAGGAATGGGATAATGCCATTTGCTGGTAAATGGACAGAAATGGAGAAAATCTTGCTAAGTGAAATAAGCAAGGATCAGAAAACCAAGGATTGAATGCTGTCTCTCATATGTGAAAGAGAGAAAGCAAAATAGGGGAAAGAAGGCAGTGGGAGAGGAATATCACAAAGAAACAGGGAAGATCAGTGGAGTAAAGTAGAAGAACAAGAGGGAGGGAGGAAGGAAGGAAGAGAGCAAGAAAGAAATGTGGAATGAATCTAACAGAACCATGTGACATGACAAATATATATATATAAATTTACCAAAGGGGATATCTTCTTTATGTATATGTAGAAAGTATAAATAAAAATAAATAAAGGAGCAAAAGGAAGACCAGTAGAGTAGAGAGAAAGTGGAGAGGGAGAAGAAGGAGAAGGAGGATTGAAATAATATTCCCTGTATGTATAATCATGTCAAAAGGAACCCAAATACCAAGTATAAATATAATGCTCTAATAAAAAGCATTGCTGGTGGGACTGCAAATTGGTGCAGCCAATCTGGAAAGCAGTATGGAGATTCCTTGGAAAACTGGGAGTGGAACCACAATTTGACCCAGCTATCCCTCTCCTTGGTTAATACCCAAAGGACTTACAAAGCATAAAAGAGGAATCTAAAGAAGTTGGTTAGTAGCAAGAGAAGAAAGAGAAAGTGATTTGGGGGAGACAGGTAAGTGGGAAGACAGTAGAGTAAAATCAACAAACATAAATATTAAGAAAAATGAAAAAATAGGAGATAAAAGAATATACAACACCACTCTAATATACTATTCAGCCATCCCAGTCATCAGTAACCTAATTCATGAAAAGTACTTGGTTTCATAAATATTGGGGATGTGAGGGTGGGAGAAGAGAGAGAGAGAAGAAATAGAAAAAAAAATCTTGAAGGAAGATACAGGATTGTTTTTGTTGGAGTTCAGTATATTTCTTGCTTCCCTTCTCATCTAAAAGATGGGGTTGTCTGTTGTTTGCTAATAATCCTCACCTTCAGGATGGTGAGGGTTATTAGGGTGGGAGTGTTGGTCTTGGGGTGTGGTTCCTGGAAGTGGGGTATAGTAAGTGCTTGTCAGCCCCTGCTGGAAGACTGAGCCCCAAGAATCTCCATTGGGGCCCACTTGTGTGCTGTGGCACCTGATCTTATCTCTTTATATTGCCTTTAGACCTTGCAATTCCTGGCCTCTAATTTGTCTCTAAACTGTATCTCACTCACCTCCTTCCCGTCTACTTCCCAATCAGGAACCTTTCTGTCCAGAGGTCTTGTGGGCTGCACTCTGAGGGCTGAGCATCTGTCATGGAGAGCTGTTTTGTATTTGGCAGTTCAAGATCAGGTTTTGCAACCCAGTTTTGCAAGCTATGGACTGGCCACGTAGCTGCAAGCACTGTGCTTGGTTAGCTGCTGCCGGGAGGGGGGGTGTTGGGGACTTTCGGTACCTTGATATTGTTTCTAAGCCTCAGCCAGTGTTCCAAGCAGGGAGTTGCCTCAACTAAAGATGTTGAAAAAGGTGACCCAAGATGGAAGCGGCTGCTTTCAGTGATGGGGGTGTCAGGTTGGGGTGGGGCTGAACAGTGGCATTGAGCAGCATGTTCAGAGACGCAGGTCTGTGGCGTGCAGTATTGTGGCTGGGAGGCTGTCACCAGACCCAGAGCCATGTCCTCAGGCTACCACATGTAGGGGACTGGTCGGTGGTTGCAGCGCCACAAGATGAAAGCAATGGAGGAGCCCCACTTTAGTAGATGGGGGTCTACATGGAAGTGGTGGCTGAAGTTCCTGCAAAGGCTGCAGCCAGGTGTCCTTGTTGGAGCTGTGACTGGGATTCCTGCCCAGGTAGGTGTCCAGTGGTCCTACTTGGTCACCAGAGGACCTGTGTGGACAAGTGGACAAGTGGACGAGAGTCCTGTGCTGACACTAAGGCCTGGGGACCTGCACAGCATGGCAGCTGTGATTCCTGCACATGAGAAGCTGTTGGGAATCCTCTAATCACTTGTAGCGAAACAGTATTCCCACTACTTAAATCCTGGGTCCAGAGCAACCCAGAATGAAGCTTCCCTCTAGCCCACCATCTTGGACCCCACCCCATGTTGTTAATTTTTAAAAGTATACCTGCTAGCTATTTGTATGTTTTATTTCGAGAAATGTGTATTGGGTCTGCTTCTCATTTTGAAATCATACTTTCTTTTTTTATTATTGTTGAATTGAAAAACAGTGCTCTACTTTTCTTTAATATACATTTCCACGAATTTTCACTTCTAAGGATTTTGTACAAATGGAATAAAACATTATGAACTATTTAATCTGTATTATTTTACCAGCATTATTATTTTGGGATTCATCAATATTGTAACAAATCAGTAGTTCATTTCCTTATATTTTAAGTAGTAGTCCATTGTAAGGATAGACCACAGTTTGTTCATTCATTCACCTGTTCATAAACATTTGCATTAGTTTTCAGTTGTGACAAATACAGTGCTATAAGCATTTATTTGTGTACAAATGTTCATATAGATAATTTATGGTGATAGCTAATTGTATACATCAGCTTGACTGGGTAAAGGGATGCCCAGATAGCTGGTAAAATATTTTTTCTGGGTATTTATGGAAGAGATTATTAGCATTTGAATCAGTAAATTAAATACAGTTAATCTTCCCTTCCCAGTGTGGGCAGGTATCATCTCATCCATTGGTGGAACTGCGTTTTCTCTGACCTGGAGCTGCAATATATATATATATATATACTGAAAAAATACATATATATTTTCTCCTTTAGGCACAGTATATATTTTCTTCCTTCAGACACAGTTTCTCCAGGTTTTCATGTCTTCAGACTCTTGCACTTAACCAGCACCATTTCTCCAACCCCTGCCAAAATCTCAGGATTTTGGCCTTAGACTGAGAAATGCATCATTGGCTTGTATGGTTCTCTGAGCTTCAGACTTAGAATGAATTATTCCACTAACTTTCTTGATTCTCCTACTTGAACACAGCATATTGTGTCTTTCTCAACTTCCATAATCTCATGAAGAATTTCCCATATAAAATTTCACCTTATAGCCAGGTGTGGTGGCACATGCCTATACTCTCAGCAACTGGGGAGACTTGAAGCAGGAGGACTGCATGTTCAAAGCCAGCCTCAGCAACTTAGTAAGGCCCCAAGCAACTTAGTGAGACCCTGTCTTAAAATAAAAAATAAAGACTGCTGTGGATGCAGCTCAGTGGTTAAGCTCTCCTGGGTTCAATCCCAGTACCAAAACAAACAAACAAATCCCTTCTTATATATCTTATATATTTCTATATATCCTATTGCTTCTGTTTCTCTGGATGACCCTGACACACACACACACACACACACACACACACACACACACACACACACATATATATATATATATATATATATATATATATATATATATATATATATTTCATTTTCATTGGGCAAAAACCTAAAAACAGAATGTTTGGATCATAGGTAGGTGCATGCCTAACTTTTTAAAAAACTTCCAATGTGTTTTAACTATATCATGTTCTTACCAAAAGTGTGTGAGAGTTCCAAGTTGCTTTATGTTCTTAATGACACTTGGTGTGGTCGGTAATTTAAATTTTAGGTATTCTAATAATTGTAGAGTGGTATCTTTTTGTTTTTTTTCTGTAATGACCCATGATGTTGAGCATCTTTTGAAAAGCTTATTTCTCATTTATGCATCTTCTTTGGTAAAAAACATCTGTTTAAACCTTTGCCATTTAAAATAAATCCACCTATTTGGATTTTGTTGACTAATTTTTAGCAATTCTTTATATGTTCTGGATACAAGATTTTTATGAGATATGTGCTTTATTTCCTTATGAGATATGTACAATATTTCCTTCCAGTATGTGATTTTCTTTTAATTCTTAAGCAGTATCCTGCAGAGAAGATTTTTGTTTTAGTGGTGTTCAATTTATCTACTTACTCTTTCATATATTATTATTTTAGTATCATATCAGAAAATTTTGGTTAACTCAAGATCAGAAAGATTTCATATTTTGTTTTTTATATTTTTAGTTAGATGTTTAGGTCTGTTAAATGTAGAAAAGTAAAAATATGATGAGAGGTTTGGATGCCAGTTCATTTTAGAAAATATGAATATCCAATTCTTTCAGTGCTATTTTTAAAAAAGACTGTCTTTTTCTCCCCCCACCCCTCTCCCTCTTTCTTTCTATGTTCTGGGGATGGCACTGGGGAACAAATCTGGTCCAGGGCCTTGCACAATGCTAGACAAATGTTCTATCATTAAGCTGCATTCCCAGCCTTTTATAAAATTTTATTTTGGGATAGGTCTTGACCGATTGCCCAGGCTGGCCTTGTACTTGGAAGCCTGATTCAGCCTCCTGAGTATCTGGGATTACAGGTGTGCACTGTCGTACCCTGTTGGAAAAGACTATTTTTTTCTATGCTGCATTGCTTTTGGAATTTCATTAAAAAAAAAAATCAGTGATCTATATGTGTGTGAATATACTTCTAGACTATCCTTTTCTTTTTTAATCCTCTATTTGTCTATACCAATAGCATGCTGATTTAATTATAGTAGCTTCATAATAATCCTTAAAAACCAAATAGTGTTATCTTTCCAACTTCTTTTTCTATTTCAGAACTAGTTTGGCCATTCTGGATCCTTGGCATTTCTATATAAACTTTAAAATCAGCTTGTTAATTTTGACACAAAATATCTACTGAAGTTGATTATCTTCCTCATTATGGTTCCTGTTTTCTGCTTTCATTGTTTGACTACTAATTTTTGTTTGAACTACTTGACATTGTGAATTTTACCTCATTAAATGATTTTTTGTTCCTGTAAATTATCTTGATTTTTATTTTGAGGAGCAATTAAAAAACGGTGTGGTTAAAGGATATATTAAATAAAAGATTATTTTAGCAGTTTTTTAATTGGTCATATTAAATCATGCTAAATTTATATTTTAAATTTGAAGTGCTTATCCTTTTAATTCTTGTTTTTACAGGTTAAAGAAATTTAGAATACACTAAACCATTAAAAGCTTTCATCCTTTTTCATTACTATGTTGATAGAACTTCCTACTTATGGTAGGCACTTAATAGTTTTTTTAACCATGTAAAAAAGATAATTGGCAGCTGAAAATTAGAAATTATACTTAAAACTAGTGGTTTATGGTAATAGCCAGGTATGAGACCTTTGTGCAATAGGAGTGATCTATACAGATGGTAAAAAGCAAGCCAGTCAGAGAACCTCTTTGCAAGTGTTTGAATGAGAGGGACACGGGAATAAAAATGGTACAGTAATCCAGAAGCAAAATGATAGTCCAGGAGAAAGAAGAAAGAAGCAGCAGTGAAAAAGCAGAAGATGTGTAAGCAGAAATGAGTCACAAAGAAAATAAGAAATAATATACTCAGTATTAAAGAACTTAAAGCACAGATGGAGGATGAGGCAGATGAATAGTCATGAACTTGACCAAAAGCTAGAGTTGCTATCTGTTCTTAAAGGCTTCATTTTGCATACTGGACATACTGAATAGGAAGGAATCATGTTTTATAAACTGTGGTTTCCAGCTGTGGCCAGCTCTTTTCAAATTTCCCGTGTTTTCTTAAAATTACCTCATATTAGCGGAGATACTCTGACTGTATGTCTATTTCCTATGAGTGTAAAACAACTTGATACAACTTGGAAATTGGTCGCAAAGTAGAATTAGCCAGAGTCAAATTGACTTGAGGACAATAGATGAGCACATCCTCCATGGAACCAGGTTTCTGAAACTTTAAGAAGATTAAGGAATATGAGTGGGAAATTACCTCCTCAAAACTTTAAGCATGCAGACAGAATATCAATAAGGATTTAAAAGACCTTAAACAATCTTATCAGCCAGCTTAAATTATTTGACATTTATAGAACATTCTCTACAGCAACAAATTCTTTACAAATACCCATGGAACATTACCCAGATAGACCACACTCTATACTGTAAAACAGTTCTCAAAAACTGAAAAATATTCAAGCCCTATAGAGTAGTTCTCTGACCATACTTGAATTAAATTAGGAAAAAAAACCCTACAACAACAAAGATCTCTGGAAAATCCACAACTATTTTAACTATTTAGAAATATATAATATATGTTTTAATAGCCCGTTAGTGAAAGAAAAATGCAAAGGAAAATTATATTTTAAATTGAATGAAATGAAAATGTAGCATATCTAAATTTATCACATGCTGTAAAATCAACACTGGAAAGGAAATCGATTCATCTATTGCCTATATTAAAAAAGAAAGGTCTCAAGTCAATGAACTCAGCTTCCACCTTAAAGAAACTAGAAAAAGATAAGTAAAATAAATGCAATGTATATAGAACAGAGCAAATAATAAAAACTCAAACCAAAGTTTTAAAAATGAAATATAAAATAAAAACTAGAAAAAAATTAAAAACCTTTCTTAGGAAGATCAATACAATTGATACATTTCTAATCACATCAATCAAAATAAAAGAGAGAAGACACAAATGACCAATCTTAGGAATAAAAGCGGTGACACTAGTGCAGATTATATGGACAATAAAGAAATATGAGCAATATTATCCTAATAAATTTAAAAATTAGATTAAATAGATACATTTATCTAATGACACAAAGTATTCAGGTATACACACACACACACACACACATACATACATACACACACACAAAAAAAATAAACCCTCTGGATAACCATATTAGTAAAGCATTTGAATTGATAACTTAAAAACTTTCCCACTAAGATAATTGGGGAGAATTACAAATAGATTTACTGCTGAATTCTACCAAATATTTAGAGAATTCATAACTTTCTACACAAACTTCAAAAAATTGAAGGGTGGGTAATTTTTGCTACATTATTGTAGGAAGCAGTGACAAATACCCTACAAGAAAACAACAGACCAATATTTCTCATGAACAAAGATCAACGAATTAAAAAAAAAATCATAACAAATCCATTAATATATAAAAAAAGATGCATCATGACCAAATAGGATTTAATCCCTGTAATGTAAATTAGGTTTAATATTATTTGAAAATCAAATCAATTGATATAATTCACTGTATTAAAAACTCAAAAAAAAAAAAAAAAAGATTACACCAACAAATGCATAGACAGCATTGCCAGAAACACATATCCATTGCTGATTCCAATGTCTCAGCAAAATAAGAATAGAAAGAGATTGCCTCAAGCTAATGAAGAGCATCTATGAAAAAATATAGCTAACATCACATTTAATGAAGCAAGACTAAACGCTTTCTTCATAAGATTAGGAACGAGAGAAAGATGTTCCCCCACAGCACTTGTGTTCAACATTGATTGTACTTAAGATTTTACCTTGTGTAACGTAGCAAGGAAAAAAAAAAAGCAGACACTTAAAAAAAAGTTTTACTTTTTTTAAAGTTTTTAAAGTTTTTTTAAAATTTTTACTTAAGTAAAACTTCCTTTATGTGCAGAAGACATGATCATCTATGTGCACAATTTAGTGAATCTATAAAAACCTATTAGAACTAATTAGTCATATAATTTTTGGAATACAAAATCAATACACCAAAAATGGATCATACTTAAATATACTATCATCAGAAATTAAAGTTAAAATACTGTTTTTAATAATTTCCATAAATACTAAATACTTAGGAAAAATCTAGTAAGATACAGACCTGTGTACTGAAGATTATAAAACATTATTGAGACTAATGAAATAACACCTGAATTAATGTAAAAATAAATCTCACTCATGGTCAAAAGCTGTAAATTCAACCCAAATTGATTTTTAGATTCAATGCAATTTCAATAAAATAATATAATAAAATAAATTCAATAAAATACTAGTATGTGTTTTAGAAATTGGCAAACTGATTCTATAACTCATTGAAAACCAAAGGACCTAGAATGGAAAAATAGTTCTGAAATACAAAGTTAAAAGACAAACTCTAAATATTTTCAAGTCTTATAAAACTAGAGCAATCAAGAGAATGTGTAATGAATAGAAAAGTAGACAATGGAAAATAATGAAATTCAGAAATAGATACACATACATACTCAACTTAATTTTTACAAGGCTGCAAAAACAATCAAATGGAGAAAGGATAGTATTTTCAATAAATTGTACTCAAACAATTAGAAATCCATATACAAGAAAATAAAATAGAAGACAAATTAAATTCCATCAAAACAAAAATTTTTGCTACTCAAAAAACATTGTTAAAAGAATGAAAAGACAAGGAAAAAATTGGGAGAAAATAATTGGAATGCACATATCTTGTGCTTATCCATGCATGTACCCTGAAGGTTTAGACTGGACTGTGAGTCTAAATCCCTTGATAGAAACAATGTATTCCACTGCTTAGTTTTGTTCCTCATGCCTACAATTCCTCCAGTGACTTGATAGGCAGAGGTGGTTGATTAAGGGCAGTATTTATGTGTCTGGAACTAATTCTATGACCATCAACTTCTCCCAAAGTAAATATCTATTGATAACCTATTTTGATGCAACTTACAGTGGCAAGTCAGTTTATGGAAATCTCACATACCTAAGTATTATTTAGAATATTACTTCTGTCAGAAGTGCTTTCCTCAACATTGGTATATACACCTGTCATCTATTAGCTTTCTTTGCAACACAAGGTAAGATATTCTAGATTAGAATAACTTCAAAATTTTTATGAAGTGAGAACAAAAGGCCATTTTGCCTCTGATGATTGAAGGGCTTAATGTCTGGACCTCTCCTCATCTCATAAATTAGGTGTGTGGATAGTTAAAATTCAAGGGATATGCAAACAAAGATACATATATCCCCTGAAATCCAAATATGTATATGTATGTGCACCTTACATATGCTTGTACATACATATTTGTAAATAAGTTTCTATATAAACTTACTATATAAGCACACAGAACTATGATCATATTATATAATATTTCTGTAAAAATAAGAATCCTAAGTTTGAGATACAGTCATTAATAGTGTGGCTCTTTCTGGACTTTAGTTTCTTTTATATAATATTTGCATTATGGATTAAATGCCCTTGGAGATCAATTCCAATTCCAGCTCTAAAGTTTTGCAATTCTATGATACTATGGTAACAATAAAATCTTTGTAATTCTATATGTGGTTATCTCCACCTTCATTTGTGTTCAGAGTTCTTGATTCCAATCCCTTGCAAGTGATATTCAAATAGACTCAGGAGTGTACAAAGTAAATGAGATATAGTCCCTTCCTAAATATGTTTTCAATGAAATAAGGGAGTCAGCAAGGTATGAATAGATTACACTTTCATAGTGTAAACTGATTCTTTATTTCTTCATAGTATGATCAGTTGAAATTAAAGATTTTCAATTCTACAATTCTTTATAACTGTCCTTCATTCTTTCAAATATCATTTCTTCCATAATTTTTTTTTCATGTACTACAAGATTGGACTAATGACTTCATCAATACACTTTCAGGTTTTATGAATATCTTTTTCACACATGTACAATACTTTATTGAAATATTTTCCCCCATGTTCCCTTTTCTATTGGTTCTTTTTAGTCACACATGACAGTAGAATCCATTTTGATATAATTATACAAGCATGGAATATGTCTTATTCTAATTAGGACCCGATCTTGTGGACGTACATGGTAGGATTCACTGTGGTATATTCACATACGTATACAGGAAAGCTATGTCAGATTCACTGCACTTTCATTTTCCTATCCCTCTCCCTTCCCTTAATTCCCCATTTTTTAATCCACTGAAATTGTGTTCTTTCCCTCCTTGTTTATTGTAGGCTGGAAGATAGGATGTTAATTTTCAGGATATACAAAGAACTCAAAAAACTTAACACCCAAAACCCAAATAATCTCCACGTTTCTCTTACACATGAAGTAGTAAGCTCTTTGAGGGTATAGACTATGTGCTATTTTTCTTTGTGTTATTCCCAGCATGTAGGATATTCTCTGGCACATATAAAGTCCCTAATATGTGCTTATTGATTTGAACAATAATTAAAATTTTATAAAATTATATTATTTTTCATGAAAGAAATTCATGTTCTTTATTTTATTTAACTTTCACAACAACTATAAAATCTATATCTGTTATTATTTCTACTTTATGAACAGAGAAAAAGAGACTCATAGACCAAACAAGGACAATATCTAATCATAGGATAGTTCTTGGGTGCATATATATGTTATCAAGAGCACTTTGGAAACTGTAAAGGGCATGTAAACATACCATGTTCATGCCTTAAATTTTCTTTCTGCTTCTATTTGCTTGGATATTTTGTCACCCTCTGTCCTGGCCATTGGTAGAATTCATTCTTGCCACTTCAACAACAATTAAGAATTGGAGGACTCCTCTCTCTGGTGAGGGAGGACTCCCTATTAAGTGAGGAACAATAGATTTTCAAGTCAATGAATTAAAAATTTCAATTATACATAGATGTTAGTTAATTACCCTTTAAAGGAAGTTTCAGATAATAGTAGTGAACTGAATCCAATGTGACTGGCTGGCTTATCTATATATAGGCCTTTTCTCAGGAAAACAGCTTTTTGACAAACAGTGGCTGTAACCAACCATATATATATGCTTTTCTTTGTTGCATGTGATCCTAACCTTTTGGCTTTAAGTGATAAATCCAGAGATCAATGCCTGACCTATAGTCAGACAGCTAGGCTAATCATAGTACATAGAGCACCTGTATATCAATTAACTGGTCAGTGGATGCCCAATCAGATCTTTATACTTAGAGAAGTCAATGAAATTATGCAATATTGTATCTCAACCTATCACTTGAGTTCTATCACTTCTATCTTGAAGTTTCTCCATCTCCGCTGGATGCAGAAATAAAGATTTAAGAAAAAGGTCACTGAATTTGAGACTAAAGTTTCCAAGACTTGCACAAAGAACCATTTTTTTCCTACTTGGAAAGATTAGGTCTAGAAAGGTGAAGAATGGAAGAGGAAGTGCAAGGTGATGACTGGGAGAAAAGAAGAACACATGACCCAGTGAATTTCTCCAATCAGAAGGCAAAGAAAGCTTGCTCGAGGAATGGACAGGAAAGTGGAGGTCATGCTGCCCTTGAATAAAGGCCACTCAATGTTCAAGAATCTTGGGCACTTGTTAGCCTTGCAGAACTTAGGGACCCATACTTCTTGCATGTGCTGGGGCACTCTACAATGGAACTGAAAGAAGTAGTTGGGAATTTCCCTAAGATCTGGGGCAATGACGGACCATTGTCATGTTACAGAATTCTTTTAAGGTGATGTTGAAGGGATGGTAGAGAGAGAGAGATGGAGCATAAATAAGTTTGTATAATTGTAGAGCATTCAAACATATTTCACTGGCCAAGGCATGTCATAAGATCACATGTAAGTCCAAACAGACTCAGAGGGCATCCTGTCCTTGGAGTTAAACCAGAGGTATTTTGTGGCAGCACCAATGATGAATGCAGAATGAAATGGCTTGTATGCTTTTGATTCAAGGGGATACTTATTCACAAACATGGACCATCTATGTTGTAATTTGGAGATCTTTTTGTCAGTCATTATTTTTCTTGAACTAGTACTTGTGTTAAGATGATATTTTTAAGAAAATTTATGACTAAACCTTATCAAATGACGCATCATTCCAAGGGGACCAAGGAACCTTTGCAGAAAAACTGTGACCATGTGGTCTAGGTCTATTTTCCTAGTACAGAGACGCGTATGATAGATTTTAAGTTAGTACTTGATGACCTTTAGGTTTTGAAACCTCAGCACAGTTAGCTCCAACCATGAGATGTGGTCAGAAAGAAACACAAATTCAATTGGGGATATGGTTAAACTTTCCTTCCTAACCAATCTAACATTCACATAGCACATTATAAATTACATCTTTACACATGGTTAGATCACTCTAGATTGAAGCAGATAATTAATAGAAGTATCACATATTTAAACATTTTGGAAAAATGTTCCTATAGTGTGAAGATCTACAGAAATCATTATAAATTCATATATATATATATATATATATATATATATATATATATATATATATATGAAGAAAACTACCGTTCAGGCTATTATGAAGTCACACACTAAAGTAGGAGTTCAGTGATGATTACAAGAATTACAGTGTGGGGTCAAAAATAGGGTGTTTTTTTTTGTCCTTTCCATTGTTTGAAGCACTTAATGATAAAGATCTGAAATTACATGTCCCTATCTCTAAAAGAAATGCATCATTAAGAGAAATTATGATTTAAGTATCAAAGATTCACGCTTTTACATCTTACATCTTTAGCAGACCTTCTGTATTTTCAGTTCTCAGTATACTAAGTGTACCAGATGTTGTCTAGATGTGTAAGCCACACTGGCATCATAATGTTTTATAGTAAAAAATTCTTGGCACAACCTCAGTCCTTTCTTGAGCAGGAGAGCTGTAGGGAGAAAATAACAGAAGTGAATTTCTACAGTATATAACTCTTCAAGATTTTCTGCTTAATGATTTTTATACAAATTTTCCCCTCCCACCTCATTCTTACAAAGATTACTTTTAAAAAAAAGTTATTTTAAAAATAACTTTAATCCTTGTAACAGGCCACAAGAATATTATGGTTAAACATTTCAAAGCTCTTCCATTAATGCAGGAAACTATTAGTGTGCTTTGAACATTTGCTGCTTAGTTTCCTAATTATTTCAGCTTGAAATTTTAACTGAGATTTACTTCTGCTTTGAAAGTTCACACAAATGTTAAAGAACATGAGTTGCCTCAAGATTTATAAAAGCCAGTGATAGTGCTGGATATTTTTATATGGTTTTCAAGAACTTTCCAAGTTGATGATAATTTATCAAATAGATATTTCTGTTAATGTGTAAATCCACTTACACTTTGAAAGTTTTTCCATACAGGTTTGAAAGGACTCCTTACTTGTCTAAGATGATGATAATTTAACTTTTCATTTTAAAAAATTTCAAAGTTGAGAATGAACACCTGTATAACATGACTTAGGTGCATTGCTAGTTATTTTTACTGTCTCTAACATGCCAGATATATTTCATATACAACGCTACCACTTTCCTGGACATTTCAGCATCTCTCAAGAACCAGGGCATTGTCTTCAATGCCATATCATACGCCCGGTTTCAATGTTGAAAGTTAATATTATCTAATGTAGAGTCAGTATCCAAATTCCCTCAATTATCTCAATAACCTTACTTACAGCATTTCTTTCTATAATCCAGGATACAATCAAGGGTCACATATTTGGTTGTTTTATAAATGATAATTCTCCTTGTGAATCTTGTCTAGTGTAAAGTAGTTCTTAGGTCATTATCTTCCTTTTATAGTACTACACTAATGACTTCTTTGCCCCCAGTACTGGGAGCAAAAAATCAGACCCAGTGGCTTTATACTACTGAATCACTCCCAGTCCTTAATTTTTGAGACAGGGCCTCGCTAAATTGTTGAGGCTGGCCTTAAACTTGCAGTCCTCCTGCTTCAGATTCCTCGGTATCTGGGATTATGGGTGTGCGCCACTGTTCCTGGCTAATATTGACATTTTAGAAGAATTAAGGTTAGTCATCTTGGAGAATGGTCCTCAATCTGAGAGGGCAATGATCTGATCAAGCTAAACAATGCCTACTGTTCAGGTATGTCTTCCGAAAAATTTAAGCCTTTACGAAGACAGTAGGACCACCTGAACAATGCTGATGATACAGGTCATGCACAACAGAATTGGGTGAGTAATTTTCTGGAGCATTTTGAGAAACTGGCTTGATGCATGAAGGTAAATGTCACTGGGGAAGATTCTCAGTATGTCCTCTTTGACTCCTTCCAAAGCCAGTCAATCCAATTGGCAACTGTTGGAGGGCTTTCTACAATCACACTTTTTGTCCACTTTTTCCTCTAAGAACATGGTGGGTATATGATAGTGGTTAAGTACTCTGGAGCCACACTGCTCTGGGGCGAATCTGTCTTGTATTAACCACTGCAAATACTAACCTTGATAGGAACTTTGAGCACCTTTCTTAACCTCTTTAATCTTATTTTTTAAATCTGTAAACTTCACAGGATTACTATGATACTTTAATGAAATGATGCATATAAAGATACATAGTAAACAATAAAACATTGTAAATTGTAAGATATTAATAAATGATAAATCACCATGCAGACTTCTTATCATCGCTAATCTGAAATACCTACTCTTCAGCCTGATCTTTGGTGAGCTCCACATAGCTGCTTGGCCTCTGCCCACTGCATGACTCCCACTATTTCCATCTAATCTATCTTTTTTCGTTCGTTTGTTTTGTTTTTTTCCTCACTATACCTGACACATGGCAAGAACTCTGTATAGGTTGAATTAGTGAGTGAATGCGTTAATTCTCACCATAATTTCTTTGCTCTCGTTGCTCAAAATAGTCTTTTGCCTTTTTGTCATCTAAGAAATCATTAACAGATCCCAAGTGGTTAATAAATGTCTAGTAGCCATATACAGGACTATACTATATACTTAAGGGAATAACAAGATTCATCAGATACAAATTCTTCCCTCTCTACTCCAGATGAGATCAGTCTGGTGATAGGGTACGTTCCCCAATAATAATAATAATGCAACAGCAAAAGTGATGTCCTGTGAGACAGATACAGAGAAAGTTCTAAGAAAATGAAGGGGAGGAAAAGAGTATTTTGTGCTGGTAGTTGTCTTTGAGATATTATGCTTTGGAACTGGTTCAGACACTCCACATGCTACCCATAAGAACCATCAGGAAGAATAAAAGAACAGAGGGGGAGCACACGTGGCTTAATTCGCCTGGAACAAAGTTTATGAATTGGGCGGATGAACAGTCAAATAAAAAGGCTGACTGGGGGCCTCTCCTGCTTGGCTCCACCTAGTGGCTTTAGCCTGAACTCTTGAGAAAGGTAGGGAAGAAGGGAGGAAAGGAGAATGAGGAGGGAGAAGAGAGGAAGCAAGGGAGGAACAAGGGCAGGAGAGAGGGAGGCAGGACTAACTAGTTATTGAATTGGACTACGTGAAGAACTTCCCCCTTTATTTCAAAACAAATCTGTGTAGTTTACATGCTTCCGTTTTTTTATCCCAATTACTATGCTGAACTAGCTCTTTAAAGCAATTTATGTGCTTAGTGTGAAAAAATGTAAACAAGAATCTCACAAACCAATGACTTAAATTATTTTCTGCTTGCATTCCTCATAAAATAGTTGGTTACAAGCACAGATGTGCCTGAAACATACATTTGGGGAGGGGTGGCTGGGGGGTTCTTTTAGAAAATACAACTTGCCCCTCTGGTATCTGTTTTTATCAGAAGGCAGATAAAAGGGCCTGAAGGACAGAACACTAACTATTCATAAATTTAATAGTTACTGTTTTCAAAGAGTCCAACTCTACTGTGGGAAATGATTCACTTAAAATACTAAGTGGATACAGTAGCCTCCAGGTATAACATATAAAATGTGTTGAAGGAATATGCAAAAAAAAAAAAAAAATCATCACTGTGGGTTAAGTAGAAAAAATTGCACACATAGGCTAATTCTTACCCAAATCAAGTAATGTCCAGTCTGTCACAGTAATACTGTGGCAATATTAGGTAGCTACTTTTTTTTTTTTTTTTTTTGACATGGGAGTTTCACTGTGTTCCTAGGCGTCTGTTGAAAGCATATATCCAAAATATGACACTGATGTTAAAGATCTTGCCTTAGCCTCCCTAGTAGTTGGGACTGTAAGTGTGCACAACACCCAGCTGTATGTCTACTGTCTAGGTCAGCTTTTCATTTCTGTGACACATATCTGAGAAAAACGATTTAGAGGAGGAAATATTTATTTTGATTAATGGTTTCAGAGGTTTCAGTCCAGAGTCAGTTGGCTCCATTGCTCTGAGCCTGAGGTGAGATGGAGCGTCACTGGTAGAAGGGTGTGACAGGGGAAAGCTTCTCTGTGTTAATGGGTGGGGATGATGGAGTGGGGACAGGAAACAGCCGGGGACAAGAAATGTCCTTCAAGGGTCCTCCTCTAGTGACCTACATCCTCCAATCATGCCCCACTGCCTACAGTTTCTACCAACTCCCAGTAGTTCATTCAGTTATCAATGGATTAATCTACGGATTCAGAGTCTTCATGATCCAATCATTTCCCAAAAGCTCCACCTCTGAACATTGCTGTATTGGGGACCAAGCCTTCAAAACATGAGCCTTTGGGGGAGCATCCAGATCCAAACCAGAAAATGTTACCAATTATCAAGTGCCTATGTTGTGCTAGGAATTAAAAATCTGTTTTTATTTTTTACAATGACCCTTTCATAACTCCATTTTCCAGACAAGTAAACAGGAGTGGATAAGAATAACTTACCATGGTCACATGAGTAGTAAACAAATAAGCAAGGATTTCAAGTTGGCTCTACCAGGTTTGCATTTATTCTGGCACCTTGCACTATGCTTTTGGGGATCTTTCATCCCCCTAGAGCCTCCCACCCCGAGGCATCTTGTATTCCAAGCTGGAAGTTTCCGAGTATTCTCAATTGCAAGGTCTCAGCATAATACATTCCAGGCACATTCTGATTTCTGTTCTTTGTTCCTTTGCTAGAGTTGTCAATCTTAGTCCCAAATGGTTTTATTTCTGTTTTTATTTCCTTGTTTCAGAGGTTTTATGATCTGTTTGGTGACCTGCTGAGGTAATCCAAATAGCATTTTATTTTCATAGAGGCTGAGAAACTTTTTGGAACTGTCTGGATCAGTGTTTGAAATACACAAGAGAGACAATGCCAATTCTCCTGTGAGAAAAGAATTCCCAAAGGGGAAGACAATAGTAATGTCTTACGTCTCTGAAGAGAACAGATATTCAGAAAATAGCCCAGTGACTGTTCCTTGAATCACTGTTGGTATGAATCATGGGTTACTTTTATTGCTCATTGATATTACTTATTGACTCAGTCTCTGGACCTGTGTCTAGATCTCTGCACTCAGTCCTCTCACAGCCAATCTGCTTTTCTCCTCTGCCAAAACTGTGAACACTTGGAAGTATGGAAACCAAGTTCAAGGAAACTCACTCTTGGTCTTTGTCTTATTGAATAATAAACTGCTATGAAACCAATAAACAAAGCATTATGAATAACTGTGAACTTAATGCCTTGTATTATTTTTATTTTTAAAAATTGGCATCATGTTTTATTACAGATGGGAGTTTCGTGCAAAAAAATTCTTAGGAAATATTTTCAGTATTTTAAAAAACAACCTACTTTTTTCCTTTCATTTTGTTTTCAAATAAAAACAGAATACACATTTGTGATGAAATCATTTGACATACATAAAAGCACAAGAGAGAAAATAAAAATGACATAACCTTATTAGGCAAACATAATTAACTGCTTTAGTCAGCTTTTTTGTTGCTGTGACCAAAATACCCACAAGAACAACTTAGAGGAGGGAAAGTTTATTTAGGGCGCATGGTTTCAGAGCTCTCAGTCTGTTAGATGGTCAACTCCATTGCTGTGGACCCAAGATGAGGCAGCACATCATGGAGGAAAGCTGCCCAGCACATGGTGGGGTCAGAAGGAGCGAGACAGTTGGGAGAGGAGGAAGGGCAACAGAGAAGATACCCACCTCTCCCAGTGACCAACATCGTTCAGCCACCTGCCAATATTTATCACCCGGTCTATTCAAACTAGGATGAACTGATAAGTTTATAGCCCTCGCAATCAAATCATTTCACCTCAGAACATTCCTGCATTAATGGAAGCTTTTAGGAAAAACCTTATATCCAAATTATGACACTGATGTTAATTTCTTGGTGTATTTTTATAATATAATCCTCTTCAGTACTTCTTTTATATATATTATATGTAGACATATAATATATATAATATACATATACATTTCATATACATTTATGTATATGTATATGTATATATGTGTATATATACATATACGTAAATGTATATGAAAGACAGTTTTCATACAGTTTTGTACTTTTTTTTTTGGTACAAGAGATTTTACCCAGGGGCATTTTACCACTGAGCCACAATCCCAGCTCTTTTATTTTTATTTTGACATGGAGTCTTGTTAAGTTGCGGAGGGTCTCCCTAAGATGCTGAGGATGGTCTGGAACTTAGGATCCTCTTGCCTCAACCTACCAAGTTGCTGGAATACAGGCTTGCATCAACATTCTCAGTTTGTACACATATTTTTTATAGTTGTTATAAGGATAAATAGAAATAAAAAATAAGAGGTGTAATCCTTCCTGTTGGAAACAATGGAAGAGACTTCTCCCCACTCCATTTTTTATTTTTAGAGAATTTACTATATAAAAGTTGTAAGTACTTTCTCTTCTCTTTGAAAGGTATATAAACCTTTTTGAAAACTAGGTTTTGTCAATTTTGTGACCCAAGATTGTCTCTCTCAAAGATCTTGGAGTCATCTCTTTGACTACAGTCTCCCTGGGAGAGCATACCCTCCCCTCCCCTGTGGGAGGGGAAGAGCTTAACTTGAGTGGAAGTGTTGTTCCAAGTTGTAAAAGTTCTGACCTCTTGTCAGAAAGATATGAGAGATTTATTTTTCTTCAGAACAAAAGCAATTAGCTAACACAAATGGTCACCTCAATCACCAGGTAAATTCAAAGTGAATTGTGTGTGACAGATGATACTGGCAAATCCTCTATTGCTTTTCCTAAGAAAATGCATGTAATGGGATATGTCTGCTTGGATATGAAATATGGTAAGATTTTTGTTCTGTCTTTATAAAGTCTTAGCAGATCGCCTCTGATGCACATAACACTAGTGTTTAATGCTTATTCAGTAATAAAAGTGTTTTCTTTCTCTACTACATTGGTGGAGAAAAGTTCTGAGTTGGGAGAAGTTTCAAGTTTTAGTTATATTTCCCCAAGATTATACATGTATATATCCATGGTATATTTACATCAAACATAATAACATATAATACTCTTAAGTCTTAGATAAAAGATAATCTGAACAGGGGTTTGGCAAGATATTTTTCTTATAGTTCATATTAATATTTTCTAATTAAAAAATACTTAGATTATTCAGTTTTTAAGATACCTAAAATAATTATTTGCATTCCTTAACATCAAAAATAAAATGTTATTTCACACATTTCCTATTTTGTAAAAGGACTATCTCTTGATTTACCTGACAATGTTTCTTAGAAGCAGAAGAGAGTTCAAACCAGCTTAAATACCAATTCATTTTTCCAATCAAAATGAAGAAAATTAGATTTGTTTCATGAGATTAAAAATGTTAGTTCTAACATCTTTGTGTATGTGCATATGTATGCATGCAATATCGTATTAATATAACAAGCATTTAAATTACTTTTGGCAAAAACAAATATTTAAAAAGTTGTTAGCCAGGTGGACACCTGTAATCCTTGTAACTTGAGAGACTGAGGCAGGAGCATTTCAAGTTCAAGTCCAGCCTGAGAAAATTAGCAAGACACTGTCTCAAAATAAAAAAAATAGAAAGAACTGAGAATGTGACTCAGTGGTAAAGCACTGTGTCCAATCCTCGACACACAAAAAAGTTGCCTATGAAATAAAAATGTCACAAAAATGTCTAATTGAATGTAAATGTCATCTACATATAACTATCTTATTTTTACTTTTGCAAAATATTGCATTCAAGGTCATTGTCATGCTTGTTGATGTTTTAGATTCAATGTTATTTAATATAGCATTGTCAAATTTTTCTGATTTTTTAACAAGGATAGAAAAGGACCAATGTCAGTGACTTTTTTTTTTTTAAACAGGGCTGATAATTTCCATTTTGCTAATAGCCCTTATAGGGGTCTTTCTCTGAAAGTCATACTGTGGGGTTAACTGATACCTGTCACAATTTCACTTAAGTTTGGTGTACTCTAATTCTTTGGAGCAGATGACTTCAAGTTACCTACATAGGTCACTATTATCTGATGGTCCAGGAAGTTGGTGTTTGGGAAATTGTCTTGCTTCTTTCTTGAATCTGAAGCTAAATTTTCAATGTAGCCCTTTCATCTTATTTCTGCATTTTTATTATTATTTCGGTGAAGAAAGAGTATTTCACAGGCTGCTACTGCAGTCATCACTAAAAGCCAGAAGTCTGGTACTTTTTCACTTAATCATAAAAATGCCAAATGCACATTTTAGCAAATTTGGACAATATCACAAAGAGAAAGTATAACATAGAAAAGAGTCATCTGTTATCTCATCTAGATAAACACTAATACTACATATGTTTTCTTTGAAGTTTTTCCCCCCATGTCCATAAATAATGCTGAACTCTGCATTATTTAAGGCATTTAGAACAACTTAGTTTTAGATCCTCTGAAAGTTGGTATTTGAAAATTTGAAATCATGTATTTTCTAAAGTAACTTATACAGGTATTGGTATTTCAGGCTCCACAAAAAATAAAAGTATATGCTGAATATTACCCTTGGAATTTAGTTATTGTTACTTCATTGAACTGGCAATAATAATGTTGACTGGATTTGAGAAAAAAGCTAAAAATTTAAGTTGAATAAAAAGATCAAGATAGACTACAATGTGGACTACTAGTTCCTAAACTCCTTTCTCCTTTTCAATCTCCTTCTTGTCTTTTTTTCTCTTCTTTTTTCCCCTATTTCCCTCTGTTTGTCTGTTGGTAGAGAAGATACCTGGTGTCTAAAAATATCAGCTCCTACCAGTATAATGTCACACTCTATCTTGCTTGAAGGAGAATGGTGCTGTCGTCATTGAGTCTTTAAAAGAAATTTTCTTTTTTTCCTGAGATGGAGAGTATTTTAGGAATAGCAGTCATGAAATCCAACACTTGGATTTGTACAATAGACTTTTCTAAGTAGTTTGGAATCTTATGCAGGTGGATAGACGGTGAAGTGAGCCTAAACTGATCTGGAGATAAACCCAGAGATTCAGCCTCTGCTGAATACAGCAATACCCCTGTACTGGACCCGCTATGTAGACTACCCGTATCCTGGAGAAGACACATGGACCTTGGATTCAGTATAACCTAAACTCTGCTTAATCTTTGATAGGTATTTAGACCATTCCATATTTGTAAAATGAGGGGAAGCATCCATACTTATTCAGGAGGCCTTTGCATGAAACTGTTTTTCGATTGACGCTGCGGGTTTCTCCTTCACTGCTCAGTCTGCCGCATACTCTCCATGGCACAGCCCCTAATGCCACGTCTCCAAAGCCTAAGAAATCCATCCTTATGACCAATTACCCAGTGATTTACTTATTCTTTCATTGATCTGGTTGATATATGATAGGAGGCTAAAAGGTGATACCTGAGCCCAATTCACAAAGAAGCACTATATTACCTAATTATGTCTCTTTCTATGTGATGTGGCATGATTAATGTCTGCCTGATCTTTCTAAGCAGCAGCCCAACCCAGGAGTTTGTCTTTGTCATGAGCGTCATGATGTCTATATTTTATTGCCCTTTGTCTTACAGTTTGTCAATGGAAGAATACCAAGAATGAGGCACATGGATTTGATTCTCTATCCAAAAATATCAACTCCTACCAGGCAGTTGCTGACATACAAAGGTCATCATTGAAATATTTTTATTAGGCATCGGAATCCTAGCAACACCAGTTTGGGAAATTGGGCAAGCAATTGTAACTAAATTAGACTCAGTTTCCCTCTAAGCTCGAGGTGTGAGGAGTTAAATACATCCCCAGTTCTTCCTTTGTACATTCCCCATTCTACTAAGGGAAAATTCTCTGTTAAAATGCTAATACTTTTGATTGCCAGTTCCAATATTCTAACTAGGCATTAAATTTTAGGGCCAATGAAATTCTCAGAGCCATTTATTGGGAGGCAATGTTACATAGTGGTTAAGAGATCAGGCTTTATCTCTTTAATTATTACCAATTTAATTATTTCTTTCCATTCCATGGCCACTCTTGTGCTTACTACTGCCATAATCTCCAAAATCTCTTTTCACCTTTTCCTGAGTCTTTCCAATATATGTTCTTCATAGGAACCAGAGAAGTTTAAAAAGTAAAAAAAAAAAAAAAATTAAAAAGACCTATCTGGTAATTTTAATGTCCATTTATTTTTCTGATAGTTCAATGTTTTTTGACACCCCCAATTTCCCTCGAATATTTATTCTTTTATCTTCATTCTAATTCAAGCAGATGATTGTTTTATATTCTCTGGCTCAGAGAAGGGAGGTAGCAGGAAGGAAAGAAAAATATTCTTAAAAGTTTGATTTTTAAAAGTCCATTATTATAAAGAAAATTTTTCTAGTACTTCAAACAACAAGAAAGAGAATAAAGAAGCATAAAGCAGAGAAGGGCTTTCTCTCTCTTTTAGAAACAATTATCTGGGGTAAGGAAGGAATAGACCAGGGAGACCTATTAGGATCAGAGATCATATCTCTCATTTCACATGGCATAACCCAGGGAACTTATGAATAGAATGGTATAGTTAATGTGTCCCAGGTAAGGGTATTTTTTGTTAATATAAAGGCTAATCCATGTGGTTAACCTGTAGAAATATTTCAAACATTCCAGAAAATTCTTGTCTCGGGGGGTGATGGAAATAGGGAGGCACAGCAGACTTGAGTAAAGCTGCAGATTCAAGGGACAACCAATAGCCTTGACACTTTCCCGATACCTGTTTAATACAGATTCTGACCACTATCCTTGGCACTTTATGCCAAAGATGGATTTTGATCAATGTCCCTACTTAGAAATCACATCAGCCCATAAACTATTACATCTAAGTGGTAACCTGTTATCAGTTCCCCTCTTGGCTACTGAGAGCTCTGCTTCTTTTTTTTTAACATTTATTTTTTTAGTTGTAGATAGACACAATACCTTTATTTTATTTTTATTTGGTGCTGAGGATCAAGCCCAGTGCTAGGCCAAGGCTGTATCACTGAATCACAATCCCAGTCCCTCTCCTTCTTTTTATCACTTAAAATAATCTTATTCTTTTCATGCTTGCCTTCTGTTGTTGTCTGTGGATTTGCAAGACAAGAACCCAGAGAGAAATTGGCAGTGAGCTGCTAGGGTCTGCCATTATGAGCTGCAATCTGCCACCCAACAGTAGTAGAGAAGAATTTGGCTTTGCTGGCTGCGACCCTTGGAACTGATGCTAGCAGGCATCTCCTGCTGTGATTATCTGCTAACACTAAAAAGAGCTATCTCAGCTGGCTATCTCAGCTGATGATGCCTGCAATTTATTCCCACCCTGCCCACCAGCAGAAGCAGAGAAACTAGTTTCATCTCAAACTCTGATTTCACTTACACCTCAAAGAAACAAGGTGTCCACCAATCTAGGTAGCTATTCTTGTGTCCTAGCCTAGTACACAAGTGGGCAAAAGTTGCTATTTCCTTATGAATGGCATAAAATTAGCAGTGTCTCTACACTGGTTGGTCCAATGTAGACAGGAATAAGGGAGAATGATGTGGCAGTAATTTCCCTTAAGGATAATCCTGGAAAAGGGAAAATGAAGAAGGTGATGACTGAACAGTCAAGATTCATTGAAATTAATTTCTCATATCTGAGGAAAGGAATTGAGTTTTTTCTTCTTCTTTTTTAAAATAATGACTCCTCCATAATTTTTATTTGAATTAGAAACAAGAGTAATGAGAGTTACCATGTGTATGCATTGTAACAAGGACTTTAAGTACATTCTTTCATTTAATTCTCACAACAACCCTAAAAGGGAGCGATTACCACCATCTCCACCCTGTATACAAGAAGACTTGATGGGGGATCCAAGATGGTGGGCCAGAGGGAGGCAGCATTCTGTGTCTCTCCGTGACCCAGGTCTCAACTTGTGGGAATACTGCATCTCTGAGACTGATAGAGGACCCATCCACAGCTGCTCCCGTGTAGGAATCACGGCTGCCGTGCTACCCAGGGCCTTGGGCTTCAGTGTTAGAAAAGGACTCCCAACTCCTGACCACTCACCCATGAAGGTCTCGCAGGTACCTCGATGGGACCACCGGCCTCAGCACTGGTGCAGAATTCCCAGATGCTGCTTCTACTCAGGACTCTCAGGCGCTACCCACACTTAGGAACTCTGGCCGCCACTCCCATGTGGACCCCCATCTACCAATGCTGGGCTCCTCTGGTGGCTTCCATCTTAGGACTCATCAGCTACTGCTATATTCTCCTACACGCGGTAGCCTGCCTGCACCCCTGGGGATATCACATAGACTCTGAAAACAGCTGACAGCCGCTTTTTTTTTTTTTTTTTTTTTTTTTTTTTTTTGCACACCAGAGAGCTCATCTCTGAACACATCACCCAGCTTCCCCCACCTGATCTGACACCCTATCACTGAAAGCAGCCGCCTCCACCTTGGGTCATCTCCATAACCATCGTTAGTGGGGGCAACTACCAGTTTGGAACACTGGATAGCCAGGTACCATAGTTTCTAATTCCCCCAATCCCCAGTGGTTGCTAACTCTTGGCATAGTGACTGCCCAAAAGAAAACAACCTTCCATGGCAGGTGTGCAGCCATTAGAGTGCAACACCCAAGACCGCTGGAGAGAAAGGTTCCTGATTAGGAAGTATAAAGGGGGTGGTGGAGGGAGATACACTGTAGAGACTAAATTAGAGGCCATAACTGTGAGGTCTATAGAGGAGATTAGGATATATGACCCAGAGCCCACATCACAGGCACAGGCCCCAACGGAGATCCTTGAGGTGCAGTCTCCCATCATGACAAGCATGTACCATATCCCACTTCCAGGTGCCCTGCACCCAAGACTGATCCTCACATCCTGGTAACCCCCACCATCCTGAGGGCTGAAATACCAGCTAAGAACAGACAACCCCACCTATTGGATGAGAAGAGAGGAAGGAAAGATATTGATCTCCATCCAAAACAATCCTTGTTTCTTCCTTTGAGTTTTTTTGTTCCTCCTGCCACCCTATTCTCCCACACCACTCACATCTCCAATATATGTGAAACCAAGTACTTTGCATGAATTAGTATACTGAGGAATGGTATATCTCAATAGTATATTATAGTTGTATTGTATATTCTTTTTTTCTTTTTCTCCTATTTTTACTTATTTACATTTTTTATTTTTCTTAATATTTATTTGTGTTTGTTTTACATACTCTACTGTCTCCCCACTTACTTGTCTACCCCAAATTACATCCTCTCTCTTCTCCTGCTACTAACCATCTTCTTCAGATTTCTCTTTCATACTTTCTAAGATATAATAACTCTATATCCTCACATCCTACCTCCTCAGCATATCATCCTACATCTCACTCCTGGTTCTTTGTCCACCATCAGAAATGTGAGCCCATTTGCAAACCTTCTGTTTATATTGTAGATAATAATTGAATTCACAATTTCTGTATATTGTGGCCAAGCTGTAAACGTTTTAATAGCCATTATTAGGTTTCAGGTTGTATACTGTATGTATCAGGATCTGTTAATATTGTCCTTCCTCTCAAAGGAGAGGTATTGGAACCCTGCAGGGACACTATAAGTCTAAAGGGTAAAACAATAATGCCTCATGTCCACAGTGCAAGAAGGGAAGACACATGAACAACATGAAAAGACAAGGGAAGAAAGTGCCCCAAACAAATTAAGATACTACATTATTAGAATCCATGGCCAGCACATCAGATGAAATTACACAGAAGGAGTTCAGGATGTACACAATTAAAATGTTCTGTGAATGAAAGGATGCTATAAGAGAGCAAATACAGCAGCGAAAGATCATCTCGATAAAGAGCTACATAAGCAAATACAGGAAGCAAAAGATTACTTCAATAGGGAGATAAGGGTTCTAAAACAAACAAACAAACAAATAGAAATCCTTGAAGTGAAAGAAACAATAAACCAAATTAAAAGTTCAATTCAAAGCATCAAACAGACTAGACCACTTGGAAGATACGACCTCAGACAATGTAGTGTAGAGTTTTCAACCCAGATCCTGAAAGCTAGAATATCCTTGAACAACATATATCAAGCTCTAAAAGAAAATGGATGCCAACCAAGAATCTTATATTCAGCAAAATTAAGCTTTAGATTTGATGATGAAATACAAACCTTCCATGATAAACAAAAATTAAAAGAATTTACAACTAGAAAGCCTGCACTACAGAAGGTTCTCAGCAAAATATTCCATGAAGAGAAAATGAAAAACAACAATGAAAATCAGCAGAGGGAGGTATTACACTAAAGGAAAAACTAATCAAAGGAGAAACCAGGTTAAGTTGAATACAAAAAATAAACAAAAAATGACGGGGAAATACAAATCATGTCTCAATAATAACTCTGAATGTTAATGGTCTAAACTCACCAATCAGAAGACATAGACTAGCAGATAGGATTTTAAAAAGATCCAACAATATGCTCCCGTCAAGAGACTCATCTAATAGGAAAAGACATCTACAGACTGAAGGTGAAAGTTTGGGAAAAATAATACCACTCACGTGGACTGCAGAAGCAAGTAGGGGTTTCCATCCTCATATCAAAGGAAGTAGATTTCAAGCTAAAGTTAATCAAATGGGATAAAAAAGGTCATTTCATACTGCTCAAGGGGATCATACACCAAAAAGACGTAACAATTAAAAATATATATGCCCTAAACAATGGAACATCTATATTTATCAAACAAACTCTTCTCAAGTTCATGGGTCAAATAGACCACAATACAATAATTCTGGGTGATTTTAACAATCCTCTTTCACCCCTGGATAGATCTTCCAAACAAAAGCTGAACAAAGAAACTATAGAACTCAATAATACAATCAATAACTTAGACTTAATTGACATATATAGAATATTTTATCCTTCAATGAGTGAATATACTTTCTTCTCAGCAGTACCTGGATCCTTCTCTAAAATAGACCAAATATTATGCCACAAAGCAACTCTTCGAAAATACAAAAAAGTATAGACACTACCCTACATTCTATCAGATCATAATGGAATGAAATAAGAAATCAGTGATAAAATAAGAAATAAAAGCTACTCCAACACCTAGAGACTAAATAATATGCTACTGAATGAACAATGGGTTGCCAAAGACATCAAAGATGAGATTAAAAATTCTTAGAAGTAAATGAGAACACTGATACAACATATCAAAATCTCTGGGACACTATGAAGGCAGTGCTAAGAGGAAAGTTCATTGCATGAAGTTCATTCTGTAAGAGAAGAAAAAATCAACAAATAAACGACCTAAAACTACATCTCAAAGCCCTAGAAAAAGAAGAACAAATCTACACCAAAAGCAGTGAAAGACAGGAAATAATTAAAATCAGAGATGAAATCAATGAAATTGAAACAAAAGAAACAATTGAAGAAATTGACAAAACAAAAAGTTGGTTCTTTGAAAAAGTAAATAACATTGACAAACCCTTAGCCTTGCTAACAAAGAGAAGGAAAGAGAGAAAACTCAAAGTATCAACATCCATAATGAAAAATGAAACATCACAATAGACACTACAGAAATACAGAAGATAATTAGAAATTACTTTGAAAACTTGTACTCCAATAAAATAGAAAATATTGAAGGCATTGACAAATTTCTAGAGTCTTGTAATTTGCCCAAATTGAATCAGGATGATATACACAAGTTAAACAGATCAGTTTCAAGCAATGAAATAGAAGATGGCATCAAAAGCCTACCAACCAAGAAAAGCCCAGGACTGGATGAATACACAGCTGTTTTCTACAAGACATTTAAAAAAGAACTAATACCAATTTATTTCAGGAAAAAAAAAGAGAGAGAGCACTTCCAAGCTCATTCTATGAGGCCAATATTACCCTGATTCCAAAACCAGGCAAAGACCCATCAAAGGAAAAAAAAAAAAACCTTCAGATCAATATCTCTAATGAGCATAGAGATAAAACTCTGGCAAATTAAATACAAAAACATATCAATAAGATAGTGCACCACAATCAAGTGGGGTTTTTTCCCCGGGGATGCAAGGTTGGTTCAACATACACAAATCAATAAATGTAATTCATCACATCAATAGACTTAAAGATAAGAATCATATGATCATATGAATAGATATAAAAAGAGCATTCAACAAAGTACAGTGCCTCTTCATGTTCAAAACAACACTAGAAAAACTGGTGATAACAAGAACATATCTCAACATTGTAAAAGCTATCTATGCTAAGCCCCTGGCCAACATCATTTTAAATGATGAAAAAGTGAAAGCATTCTCTCTAAAAACTGGGACAAGACAGGGATGCCCTCTTTCATCACTTCTATTTAACATAGTTCTTAAAACAATGGCCAGAGCAATTAGACAGGTGAAAGGGATATGGTTAGGAAGAGAAGAACTCAAATTAGCACTATTTGCTGATGATATGATTCTACACCTTTAAGACCCAAAAAATTTCACCAGAAGACTTCTAGGATTAGTAAATGAACTCAGCAAAGTAACAGGATATAAAATCAACATGCATAAATCAAAGGCATTTCTGTATATCAGTGACAAAGCCTCTGAAAGGGAAATGAGGAAAACTACCCCATTTACAATAGCCTCAAAAAAATAAATAAAATACTTGGGAATCAACTTAACAAAAGAGATGAAAGACCTCTACAATGAAAACTACAAAACACTAAAGAAAGAAATCAAAGAGACCTTAGAATATGGAAAGTTCTACCTTGCTCTTGGATAGGCAGAATTAATATTGTCAAAATGGCTATACTACCAAAAGCACTCTACAGATTTAATGCAATTCCAACCAAAATTGCAATGCCATTCATCATAGAAATGGGAAAAAGCAGTCATGAAAATCATCTGGAAAAATAAGAGACCCAGAATAGCTAAAGCAATCCTTAGCAAGAAGAATGAAGCAGGTGGCATCACTATACCAGACCTTAAACTATACTACAAAGCAATAGTAACAAAAACAGCATGGTATTGGCACCAAAATAGACCTGTAGGAAAATAGTACAGAATAGAGAATACAGAGACAACTCCACATAATTACAATTATCTTATGTTAGACAAAGGTGCCAAAAACATACATTGGAGAAAAGATAACTTCTTCAACAAGTGGTGCTAGAAAAACTGGAAGTCCACATGTAACAAAATGAAATTAAACCCCTCTCTCTCACCATGCACAAAACTCAACTCAAAGTAGATCAAGGACCTAGGAATTAAACCAGAGACCTTGAGCCTAATGGAAGAAAATGTAGGCCCAAATCTCCATCATTTAAGATTAAGCTCCGACTTCGTTAATAAGACTCCTATAGTGCAAGAATTAAAACCAAGAATCAATAAATGAGATGGATTCAAATTAAAAAGCTTCTTATTAGCCAAGAAATAACCTGTGAGGTGAATAGAGAGCCTATAGAATGGGAGCAAATCTTTACCACAAGCACATCAGATAAAGCACTAATCTCTAGGATCTATAAAGAACTCAAAAATCTAAACTCCAAAAAACAAATAATCCAATCAATAAATGGGCCAAGGAACTGAACAGACACTTCTCAGAAGAAAATATACAATCAATCAACAAATGTATGAAAAAATGTTCAACATCTCTAGCAGTTAGAGATGCAAATCAAAACTACTCTAAGATTTTGTCTCACTCCAGTCAGAATGGCAGCTATTAAGAATACAAACAAGAATAAGTGTTGGCAAGGATGTGGGAGAAAAGGCACACTCATACATTGCTGGTGGGACTGCAAGTTGTTGCAGCCAATATCGAAAGCAGTGTGGTGATTCCTTGGAAAACTTAGAATGAAACCATCTTTTGACCCAGCTATCCCACTCCTTGGTCTATACCCAAACGACTTAAAAACAGCATACTACAGGGACACAGCTACATCACTATTTATAGCAGCACAGTTCACAATAGCTAAACTGTGGAAGCAACCTAGATGAATGGATAAAGAAAATGCAGATACATACACACACACACACAATGGAATATTATTCAGCATTAAAAGAGAATGAAATCATGGCATTTTCAGGTAAATGGATGGTGTTGGAGAAGATAATGCTAAGTGAAGTTAGCCAATCCCCCCAAACAAAATGCCAAACGTTTTCTCTGATATAAGGATGTTGATTCATGATAGGATTGGGGATGAGAGCACTGGAGGATTAGACGAACACTAGATAGGTCAAAGGGGTGAGAGGGGAAGAGATGGGGGTTGGGAGTAGGAAAGACAGTGGAATGAGATGGACATCATTACCCTAAGTACATGTATGAAGGCATCAATGGTATAACTCTACTTTGTATACAACCAGATATATAAAAAACTTTGCTTTATATGTGTAATATGAATTGTAATGCATTCTGCTATCATATATAACAAATTACAATAAATAAAATTTTTTTAAAAAGACCAATGTCTGGGAATTTTTGGACACTTTGGTCTTCTCATGAGACCATAAGATTTCCAGAGCAGGGATCAGAATAAAAGTTTCTATCCTTCCTTGTATATAAGAACATTCAATGAATTATGACAAGGAGATTTTTTTTTAAGAATCATGCAAACCCACTAAATTGTTGGTAGGAAAAGGCAGCAATGTTTAAAGATCATTGATCTTTTGATCCAGTTTCTGAGTCTGGGACAAAAGTAGGGATGGGGATAAAAAGCTGTGTGTGTGGGCAGGGAACCCATATATGTTGAGCTGAAAAAATGGCTGAAGGAAGTTTGTTCAGGTCCAGGATCTTTATTCACAAAGCAGTGCTAGGCACTCCAGTGATCTCCGTGAGGTCATAGATGCCATCAGTCAGCAAAGAAAGCTGTGTGTGCTAAATCCAGGTCTGAATGATGACTGGCAGTCCCAGGAACTTGGTAAGTGTCTCTGATAAGAAAGCTCAGGCTCAGAGAGACTAGACCTGTCACACTGCTGGGAGTGACAGACCAGCTCAGCACACCTGTTTTCTGAAACGTGCTTCCAGTCTCCTTCCCTCTTACTATGATCCCTTTCTTGGCTGACAGCTAAGGAGGGTGGCCTAAACAGGTGATGCCAGTTTCTTGAGGTGGCTCAGCTTACTCCACTCTCTCTTACTCAGTGGGGCTGCTCTATCCTAGTCAGGCAGAGTGCTAATCCTGAGCAGTCATAGTTCTCAGTTATTAATGGCAGTTTAAATAAGTTGGCATATCTTGAGTTTGGAGGAAACTTGAGCCTGTTCCCTCTATATGAATGTTGACATCTAGCTGTGAGAGGTTTTTTTGTTAAATTTTTTTCATCCCCAAACCCCCTTATTGTAGGTTAACTTCCACATATCAGAGAAAACATTCAAACTTCGGGTTTTTTGAGGAGTGGCTTATTACACTTTTCATGATATTCTCCAGATCCATCCATTTATCAGCAAATGTCATAAAGTCAGTCTTCTTAATGGCTGAGTAAAACTCCATTGTGTATGTATACTACATTTTCTTAATCCATTTTTCTATTGATGGGCATTTGGGTTGATTCCATAATTTGACTATTATAAATTGTGCTGCTATAAACATTGATGTGGTTGTGTCACTATAGTATGCTGATTTTAAATCCTTTGGATACATACTGAAGAATGGAATGGCTGGGTGAAATGGTGGATCCCTAGTTTTTGAGGAATCTCCATCTGCTTTCCAGAGTGTTTGCACCAATTTGCGGTTGCACCAACAATGTATGAGTGTACCCTTTTCCAACTGTTTCCTTGCCACCTGGAGACTGCATAATACACATCTGAGTAACGAATGGATAGGAGAAGAAATCAGGGGAGAAATAAAACAAAAATACTTAGAGGTAAATGAGAAAAGTGATACAACATATCAAAATCTCTAGGACACATAAAGGTGGTTCTAAGAGGAAAGTTCACAGCATTGAGGTCATATATTAAAAGAACAGAAAGATACCAAACAAATAATCTAACATTACATCTCAAGGCCCTAGAAAAAGAAGAACAAACCAACACCAAAACACAACAACAGAAGTTGTGTTTCTACTTTAGTAATACAAGCAAATCATAAAAGGAACAGGGTTAAAAGACTTATTATTTTTAAAAAGTTCTTTATTTTCTCTTTTCTTTTAATACCAATCCTCAATCCAGAGATGCCCACTAAAACCCTCTCTTTTAACTATTTTCTTCTTTCTCTCCTCCTTTGTAAAATTCAAAAATAAATTTAAGAGTACAATTTGATGAGCACTGATAAATATATACACCAGGGGAACACCAGCATAATTATGACACAGTAATATCCTTTCCTCCCATATAGTCCCTTATCCCCCTTCCCAATGAACTCCCACTTCTCACTCCCAACCTCAAGCAACCACTTGTCTGCTTTACATTTATGTAGAGTTTCATATTGCTTCATGCAGTATTTTGGATATGATTTCTTTTGCTCAGCTGTATGAAATTTCAGGATTCACTCATATTGTTGAATATATTAGGAATTTCCTTTTATTGCTTTGCCACAATTTGTGTATCTGTTCCTCTGTTAGTGACACCCAGGTAGTTTCTAGCTTGGGCCATTTAAGAATGAAGTTGCTATGAACATCTATGTACAAAATTTTGCCTAGACAAATGTTTCAATGCTTCTTTAATAAATTCCTTAGGTATGGGCTTATTGAGTCATATGAGAAGTATACATTTAAGTTTATAGGAAACTGCTAAATTATTTTCCAAATGTACCATTTTATATTCCCACTAGGAAGGTGTAAGAATCTAAGTTGCTCCATTTGCAACACTGGGACTTTGAACAAGTTTGAATCCTGTAAGTATTCATTTAGCCTTCTGTAAAATGGGGATAACCACAACAGCCCTATCAGGCATATATGCATTTGCATATATTAATATAAGTAATAATATGTTGAATTAAAAAGTTGAGACAATAGGATAAAACTGATTTTGCATACTGAAATGAGGGGCCACATCAAAATGCAGATTTTGAAACAAAAACCAGCGTTTTTTCTCTTTTATCCAGAGAAAGGGTTACCAATTGTTGCACCTTGCCTGGGATTAAGGGGTTTGTTGGGATGTAAGAGTTTCGGTGCTAAAACTGGGACAGTCTGGGCAAACTGGGAAGGTTCATCACCCTATTACCAATAAAAAGAGTGAAAACAGACAGTGTTTCTTAAAAGGATTCCTAGGAGGGAAATTCTATCTGGTTGTTATTTCACTACTTCCCTTTTAAAGAGGCTAGATAGGGGTTGTAGTACCTTTATCTCAAACCAATGGAGGGAGGCTTAGGAGGACTACCGCAAGTGCTTGAGCTGTCTTCTGGACTTTGGGAGACCCAGGAACTGGATTGCCACCCAAGAGATCCTGAGTGCAGCAGAGACTACTGTGAGCTACTTTGTGGGAAAGTGAGCACTGGTTGCTATGCCTTGGAGGGATGTGCACTTCTCTCCAGCTGTGGATTAGGTGTGTTGATGTTTCTGTAGGCTAGATATAGTCCACATAGTGGAGAACCATTGGAATGTCTAGAGTCATTTAAAGTCCTAGAACATTTCTGGAAAGAGACGGAGCATACCAAAGCCAGGGACTGCAAGGAAAGGGGTCAGGGAAAGAGAGGCATTGCCCTCTTCACTGAAGCTATAACCTGAGGGACATGACTAAGGACACTCTGATGAAACTTCAATAGCATCCATAAGTAGCAGAGTCATTTATAAATATTTGTCTCATTCAGAAAAATGAAGCCATCTTGTGACAGTGTCTGTTCAAAAAAATCGAGATTTCTATCTTTTATTCCCTGTGGGTGGGAAAGTATAGGACTGAAGTGAGCTGGAGGCAGGTAGGCCTATGAAGGGACCAGCATGAGAGGAACAAGGACCATGATGGAGAGTATTGGGAGGTAGGAAAATAAAACCAGGACTCACACATGGGAGGAAGGTATTGCCAGGGAAGGCACAAAGATAGTCAAATAAACTTGGCCTACTCATTTTTTTATCCTGTTAATTAATTAATTATTCAATACTTATTGGACCTTCTCACAGTGACATGAACTATGTTATGTGCTGAGAACCTAGAGAGTTCACAATTCAATTTATTACATATAAAATTAGAATATAGTCTATTGCATTCACAGACCAGAAAGACTATTTCACTTACTTCATTTGTGTATGAGGGGAATCAAGGATTTATCTTTATAAGACGAACCAATCATCCCCCAAAACATGAATCTGGGATGGTTTTAGGGCTGAGGCTGAAATGGATTGTCCCATTCTGTGTCTCCTGTAGTGAAAGTCCAATCTGATTTATCTCCTAGACCTAGATGGAGAAGCCATACAGTTATTTTAGTTTTGATATGAAATGTTTCCCAAAGGCTCAGATATTGAAGGCTTGATCCACAATGCAATAATTTCTAGGTTTGGGACTTTGGGGAAGTGATTGGATCATGAGTTTGCTAACCTTATTAATGGGTTAATCCATTGATGGATTCATAATTTGAATGGAATATTGGTAGGTGATAGAAACCATAGGAAGTGGTGTCTAGTTGGAGAAATGCCCTCCAAAGGTGTAAGGTATATCTTGTTCTCTGCCCTTTCCTCCCACTCCCTCTCTGTTTCTTGGATGCCAAGAGCTGAGCACTTTTCTTCTCTTATACTCTTCTGTCACAATGTTCTACCTTGCCTCAGGCCCAAAGCAAAGAAGGCAGCCAACCATGGACTGAAACCTCTGATACTTTGAGCCAAAATAATTTTTTCCTTCTCTAAGTTGTTTTTCTCAGGTATTTTGTCACAGTGACTCAAAGCTGACTAACACAGAATTATTGATCTAGTCTATATATTTAAGGCTAATGTAAGGTATTAGATAAACCAACCCAATTTCAATTCATAATGAGCTCCTATTTAAGGTCCTATATATTTATCTTTTTGGATAAAGTCTATTATAACATTTTTTTTTTCTGGACAGTTAATATCTATGTATATGCCACCAAACAAGGAATAGATATAGATTTGATGCTTTGATAACAACATAAAAGAAGTGATAATCTACTTTAAATGTGTGACAGGAAAGGTGGGTGGTTGAACCTGCAGCAAGAAAGCTGATTAAATAGATGGAAGGGAGAGGGACACAGAAGGTGAAGCCAAGCTAAAGGTAGGGCAGAAGAGCTTATTTCTCAAAGACTGTAGTTTTAAAATCATTCAAGAGGGGGATGCCTATTAGTTTCTCATTGCTGCAGTAACAATTTTCACAAACTTGGTGCCTTAAAACAAGACAAAGATATTATCTTACAGTTCTGATAAGAGTCTCTCTGGGCTAAAAACCAGGTGTTAGTGTGCCTGTGCTCTTTTCTGGAGTCTCTTGTGGAAAAACCATTGCCTTGCCTATTCCAGCTTCCAGGGGTAATCTATATTCCTTGGCTTGTGGTTCTCTTTCTCTATCTTCAAAACTGGCAAAGACAGGCCCATTTTTTTACATTGCCATCTCATTGGTTTTCTGATAACAATTAGGGTCTCCTTTTTTCAAGACCCATGTGATTAGATTGGAGCTCCAGGATAACCCAGGATGATCTCCCCATTTCAAGGTCCTAAGCCTTAGTGATATCTGCAAATTCTCCTTTACTACGTAAAATAGCATAATCACAGCTTGTGAAGACTGGTGGAAACTAGAGTCTGTTCATTGTTGGTGTCTAGTTGGAGAAATGCCCTTGCTGGGTTCTAAATATTGATCTCCTCACCCCTACAATTCAGATATTAAAATCCCAAGGTGCAGCATCTGGGAGGTGATTGTCATGAGAGCTCCACCTCATGAGGGAGATTGGTACCCTTTAGAAGTGATTTATCTTTTCCTCATGTTGGTACACATGGAGGTACCATCTATGAGGTGCAGGCTCTTACAGACACATAATTTGTTGGTGCATTGATCTTGGACTTCTCAGCCTTCAGAACTATGAGCAATAAATGTATGCTGCTTATAAATTACCCATTTTCTAAGGTATTTGTTATAGCAGCCCCAATGGATGGAGACAGTCATCTTTGGGAGGTCATTGTTTTGTTTACTGTAGGATGACAGCATTTGTGGTTCAAGGTGTTTGTTAAAATTAAATGAGAAGAACTTATTAAAGCTGTGACCCTTGACAGACTGTAAGAAAATTTGGCCAGAGTGGAAAATCCTGAGTTAAAAGGAAGGACAGACTACCCATCACTTGGGAAAGTGATGACAACTCCACCTATCTTTCATATCTGAAATGTAATATTGCTAATATTAATAATAGCTAACAATTATTAAATGCTTGCTATGGGCTCAGCCTGTTCCAAGTGGATTGTCTGATTTAACATCCATAATGATTTTTAAAGTATGCACAATTGTTTCATTTCACACTTGATAAAACAGGCTTAGAGAGCTTAAGTAACTGGCTCATGGTCACATAATTAGCAAAGGGTGAGCAGAGACTCCAACCCAAAGACTCAAGCATGTCTGCTTTAAAGCCTGAATTCTTAACTTTGGGAAACTTTTCTTCTATATTTGGAACTGACATTAAGAACATAGCCTTTAAAAAAAGGTGACTTTTTTCCTCAACATCCTTTGAAATCAAGGACAAGTGATTTAAGTCACTATTAATAGAACCTGTCCCTTGGCATCATCACTTGGCCATATTCTCAAACGAGCTATTGAAAAACAGGGTTTGTACATTAATTAGGATGTAATAAGCCCATTTCCTCCATCTAGGAACCTAAATGTTTAAAAGATAACTCTACTGTATTTTCAGAAAAAAAAATTGTCTACTTAGTATGTACTGGATGTATGCCACCAATTCTTCAAGAAGTGGAAAGACAATAGTAAATGTGCAAAACAGTCTAACTTGTTAAGGTATGACTATGCATAATTAAAGTAAAATTTTACTAATTCTTTCTGTGCTGAAATAAAAGCCCAATACATTTATTTTTGCAAAAAGTTGTTAAAACGAAGAACATTAAGACAGAAAAACTGAGACATTTAGTTATTAGACACTTGACCTTTCATAAAAGGAAATATGCAAATACACAATTTAATTTTGTTATGAATAACTTCCAAATCCCTCACTGGTTCACCCTTAATAAGTGCTCTTGGTATCTGACCTCTCTTCTCACCATGCTGTCAGTGTCATTCTGATCCAAACTGCCTTCATCTCTCCTTGCATTGCTAAAATAACTCCTGGCTTGTTTCCAACTTATACCTCTATCCCACTCAGTCTGTTCTGCTCACAGCAACCAGGTCACCCATTTAAAATTAAGTCAGATCATGGCACTTCCCTTCTTAAAGCCCTGAAACGTTCTTCCTAAACTCATGTCTCATCTTTCTCAAGTGTGAATTGTAGGCTGTCTCTCTGAGCTCATCATTTTTTCTCTTCCCTCCACACTCACTGAGTTCCAGCATCCATGCTTCCCCAGACCATGCCAAGCCCACTTTTAGATCAGAGCTTTTAGTGCATTTGATTTCCTGCTGTGCCTAGTGCCTGTAACGGTGCCTGAAACATGGTAGGTGCTCAAAAAATTTTGGTTTCATAACGTTATTTCTTCTGAAGACAAAATTAATGTTTGATGTAAAGTATGGAAAAATACAGAAAGATACAAAGAATATGCATCCCCAAAGAGATAGCTACTATTAGCGTTTTAGATTCTTCCAGGTTTTTCTAAGACTACATGTTTTCTTTTTGTGAAATCAATATTATTCTTTACATAAAGTTTATATGCAGTTTAAAATGTAATACTATATTGTGAGCATTTCACATAATGCATGCCTTTTGGTTTGATGTTTTCCATGTTAATTTGTAAAATTTGGGGGCCAAAAGTTTAGCTCAGTGACAGAGTGTTTGCCTAGCATGCATTAGGCCCTGAGTTTCACCCCCAGTACCACAGAAACAAACACCAAAAATACTTATAAAATTTTTGGTTCTGTTAAATTTTTTCCAGTCATTCATATCTTAAGTTGATCATATGAAGAAGTGTTATCATTTCACATAACTTGGTAATAAATTGTATATACTCATTTATGTTTAAAGACTATGTATGATCAACATCATTTTAAGAAATTTAGCACTAAAATAGAAATTCCATTCATAGAGTGTTAAATACTAGAAGTATTAAAAAAAAGTCTGCAGTGGCTGACATAACTTCCTGAAGAAATAATTTTCCAAACTGAGCTTACTGTGCTGGCATGTCAATATTTCAGGTGCTAGGACTATTGAGTTTGTTCTAGGACACTTGAAAATTACTTTATATTCAGTCCAGAGGTTATTGAAATAGCAACATGCTTTTGGTTACCTAGAAAAATGTATGTCATTAAAATACTCTTTATATTCAACCCTGGGAACATATCCCATGCATAATGTATTCATAAAAAGTTCATTTTATTTACAGCTTGTCACATAATATGGCATAAGGAAGCGCAGTTCTGATACACTTCAATTGAATTATGCTTTTCTTTTTGACAGAGTGGGGAAATATATTTGTAAAAATGAATAAACACACCTTGAACTGCCTAATTTTTTTGAGAAGGAGTCAGAGACAAACACATTAACATTATTCTGTTATTAAAACATCTATGGCAATAGACATTTTGGACATTTAATAGCTGTTTGTTTTCTAAATTGGGTGCCTGAAACACTTTATCTCAAAACTTCATGACAGTGACTTTAGAAAGCAGCAAACTCTTAGAAAAAAATATTTTTAAGAGTTACAGTTTTGTAATGTGGGTATGGAAAAAATTGTTGTTGCCTTTTCCAGCATAGTCTTTTGATGTTAAATTCAAAGTAATATGGGAATTAATTTTCATAATTGACCAGTGTGGCGCATTTTTCTGTTATTATAGATTGGAAAGAGACATTGCTTGTTTTGTGGGACAGAAGGTATCAGTATTGCATTTGTACATTTTTTTCCATAGGAATATTAGATAAAAAATCTAGTTAAGTAAGTTAATTTTTCTTCTTAACTAATTTGTTTATTCATAAATCAATAAGAATAGATAAGCTAGAATGCTGCGACTGGGGAGGAAATGAGAAGTACTCTATAATTCTTCAAGGTGAGTACAGTATCTAGCCTGTCATGACACTCTTTTGGTAAGGTCTAAATTCTAGTGTACTGCCTGAATGAACCATTTACTATTCTTTGCAATCTGGGCACCACAAATTTATTCCCGAATCACTCCCTCTCATGCTGCAATCTGAAAATCTGTGCCCTTGGTCATAACAGATTTTGGAGGAGAAAACGAATGAATAAGTGGAAATCTATTATTGTTACAGAAGGGCAAATACCAAAATTGAAACCAAACTGAGCAAAATAATCACAAAAACACCAAACCAAATGCACATCTTCAAGTACATGCTATGTCACAGAGAGACAAAAGGCATCCTATTAGTTACAAATTGTACATGAACTAATTTCTTGATTAAAGGATGAGAAACTTTTTAATAGTCATTTTGTATGTTTTTACTGAGAACATGAATTATAAAAATAGCCAATGGAATTAATTGATTCTATTTCTATAGCCATTTCTCTATTAAGAATCTGAATGATAGTGCAGTATCTCCACACAATAATTCTAAATCTTATCCTTTTAACAAAAAAAAAAAGCAGCAAAAACTATCTGGTCTTTTGATAGCTTTCAAGATTTGAAGGTGGGATATTTGTCAGCAAGGGCTGGGGAAAATTACCTCTAATGAGACCTAAAATTTAAAACCTAAGCTGAGGGTGTAACCGTTTTATTATGGACAAAAGTCAGTATTCACAGGACCAATGCAAAGACAGTGGGAAAGGAGAAACTTCTGGATGGCAGTGTCAAGTGGGATTAAAATCTTTACACAGTGGGCTGGATGTGACTGACAGGATGTTGAACAGGTGGAGCCTAAGGAGTGTTGACCAGGGAAAGGAACTGGAAAGGGGTTAGTTGGTGGGTTAGTCCCTGCAACAACCTCTGCTCCCTACTCTACTGATTCTGACCACCTCAATCCAGGAAAAAGCTCTTGGCATCTTGGAGACACAAAGGAGCCAGATATGTAAATGAAGTTCCATTTAGAGTATTGGCTATACTTGGTAGGGGATTAGATAGGAAGGTTACAGACTAATGTTCATCAGAACAATTAAAAATCTATGCCCACAATACCAAACAAAGCAGGTTTGGGAGCGGTAGACTTTTCTGGGGCATCTTGTGTTTTACTCCATCTAACTCTTGGTCTAGAGTGTGGGTAAATCTTGACAGAGATCCCAGATTTTATTAAAGGTAGCTGGAGATAGCATGGAATGATACCGCTTAAACACTCAGTTATTGAAAATGTATTCCATTGGATAAAAATAACAAAACCAAGTATATAACTTCCTTTTATGAAATACATTCTAATTTTGAAGCACCTCCTGATCCTAAGTACTTTGTAGCTTCCAGATAAGAAAATTGAAGCTTAGAGGGATTAAATAGAGTTGGTTGTCTGTATCTGCAAGTTTCACATTCATGGATTCAACCAACCCCGGATTGAAAATATTTGAAAAAAAAAAAGTATCTGTATTGAGTATGTATAGACATTCTTTCTTGTTGTTATTCCCTAACAGGATAATACGACAACTCTTACATGGCATTTTACATAGTATTAGGTAATATAACTAACCTAGAGATGATTTAGAATATATAGGAAAATGTACATAGTATACATATATTATTTATCAGGGATTTAAACATTCGCCGTAGGGGTCCTGGAACTAACCCCAAAGGAAACATCATCTCATGCTAATAAATGATAACGTTTGGATGTGAATACTAGTCTATTTGGTCTTAAGTCTGTATATTTTCCATTATTTTCTTGTTCTGACATATAACTTTTCACCATATTTCTGTGGATATGTGTGAAATGCATGTAGAAAGTGGCCTACTATCAAGCACGCCATGTATCAGTGACCTAGATGGCCTCGCCATTTAGCTCCAAATACTTGAGATTCATTCCCTACATTCAAAACCTCTTTTAGCATCAGTGCTAATGGGCTTTCAGCAAGTACATTTCATCACCTCATCAGAGCCCTTTCCTTCTACAGACCCCAGAGGGCAGCCTGCAGCAACGATCCCCTTGAGCCCTCTAGTGGTCGCTTGGGAGGCTCCACCCTTTGCTAGCGGATCTTTGTTCCCAGGAACATTCTCCAAGTCCCTCCATGTTGCCCCGGGAAGCAAGGCGGTGTGACACCACCTAGAGTCACTCTCATGGCTTCCCTTTAGATGCTTCTGGAGTATGTCCACTAGCACTGTCCCAACTCAAGATGACTTCTCCAGCCTTCCAAGTGTACACTTTTGGATGCTACGGGGTAGATTCTGTCACTAAATTTCAGGAAGAGTCAAATACAGGTATCTAGAGGATGTGGCAGCAAGTTCAAAATTTATTTTTGTTTGGTCCTCAAAATGCACAGGGTGACTTATATAAATTGACTCCCAGAAGCAGCTCTGGATATCTTATATTTCCCCAAGGTAAATATTTAAATAACTCTAGTCACAATCCTAGCTTACATGGGGTAGTATGTTTATGGTTTTCTGAGATGTTGTTGATTATGTTTATAAGATATATTTAAATAGCACTGGAATACCTTAAATAGTCGAATACAGGAATACTATTAGATGATTTTAATATAATCACGATGACATTTTACAGTAATAATTTCCTTGTTATTAATTTAACAATTATATTATTATTATTATTATTTTTGTAACCAGGAATTGAATCCAGGGGTGCTTAGCCACTGAGCCATATCCCCAGCTCTTTTCTAAATTTTGATAAAGGGTTTTACCTAGTCTTACAGTGTCTCCTAAATTGTGGAGGCTGTCCTCTGACTTATGATCCTCTTGCTTCAGCCTCACACTACCCAGCTTATTCTTACTATTTTTAAAATATGAACAAGTCTGTATTTAAATATGTATATATTTTAACATGTATATTTTGGTTATTAAGCATACATACCAAGTATATATTTATTTCATTGCCTACTGGAGTTGCCTTATATTATTTATTATTTTACTTATTAATATAGACCAATATATTTTGAAAACATGGCTGTTGCTTTTAAATAATTGCAATGGAAAAGACTTTACCAGTATATCTTCATAGAAAATGATAGGTTTTAATAAAATAGTAAATAACATTTCATTTGGCATATCTGTTAAAAGAAACTATCATCCATTTAATTATTATAAACAAATTGAAGCAAATTTGATTTGTTGAGAAAATATTGACTGGGTAATGAAGTACAGTGTTAAGTGCTGTATAAGATGCAAATGGAACTATGACAAGATTCTTATCCTCGAAGGTCAGGAGAGAAGTAAAGAAAAAGATCTAAATAAAATTTACAAAGGACATAACAGTGAAATCCCATCATCTCAGCAAAGCAAAGGGAAACTAACATCTCAGTATAAAAGACAAAAAAGTCACAATTCAAATATCATTGACAACACTGTCCATCATTCCTTTCACTATTTGCCTGGAGTGAGCATGACAGGAAAGACATGAATCTGTCATTACCTGGGTTTGTCACCGTCCTGGGGACCTCTCAAATGCAAGCATATCACTGTGCTGAGTGTGATTCTAATTTTAAAGATATGCATATATGCATTTTTCATGTAAAATGGACCCTAAAAGCAAGCCAACTACTTCATCTGGTGCTCAACCAAAGAAACAGGAATCTGTTCCAATGCTGGAGGAAAAACTGGCTGTGCTAAACCACCTCACGGTCTCCAGTGGAGTGCCTGTCGAAGGACATTTCCAAGGTAATTTTGATTATTTGTAATTTTCTCATTTCTGATTTTAGAATCTAAGAAGTTTGACTCTGTTGTAATAAGTATCAACAGAGAAATACAATCATCCTGAAAGGATTTGGATGCCAGGTTAGGTAATTTGACTTCATTTTGCTATCCAATAAGAAACGGTTAAAGTTCCTGAATAAAGGATTCCATAAAACTGGATTTTGGAAGATTAATTTGGCAACAGTATTCTGAAAGGACTGAATGGTGGAAAAATTTGAGGCAACTAAGAAATCACTGATTGCAGAAATGAATAAAAGGCAATAATTTTCAAATATAGGGTTGAGGTAGAAAAAGTTAACCTTTCTCAATGACTAGGATGGATTAAAAATAGAGTTTTAAGTTTGGATGACCATGAAATCCGTGATATCTTTAGCCAGAATTAGGGAAAGTAAGAGAACAACTGGTTTGGGGGTAGGAACATGAATGTGATTTTTGATTGAATATAAAGTCAATGTAGGGCACAGGTAGAGATGTTCAGCAATGGGTTTTCAAGAAAGAATTCTATCAATATTTGGCTTTAGGGTACATTCTATTTAGGAATGCCCTTGGAGTCATTAGACTAAACAACATGGTTAATAGAGATCAACCTTGTAGAAAGAAGATGGAGGAGTTCCAGTGTAGATTCTTGAGGACTGACCTTTCGTACCTTAGTAACTTTTCTTCCTCCAGACTTCAAAGAAACAATAGAAAATAATGAACTAATAATGGAGGTAGAAGGAAGAGAAAAACATAGTAGGAGAATAAGGAAAGAGAGATTATTTAAAAAAGGAACAAGAGTGAGTGAGATAATTTCACAGAGAAGAAATAGCCAAGTATTTTAATTGTTGCTAAAATTTCGAGGAGGGCTGGAAACTGAGTTAAGGGAAATTCGAGTTTCAACTTGAAGTTATGATGTGTAGTTTATCAAAGGATTTTTTTCCTGATCTGTAAGCTTGCATAGGACTAATAATTGTATGAAAATCAGCTCATATTCAGTTCAAAATAATAAAATAATAAAAGTTCAAAATAATAAGAGTTTTGGAAACTGGAATTTTTCTCAAAAATGACTATCCAAACAGTCATTCATCTTAAGAGTATGGGACACAATCTGATTGTAAGACAAAGAGTAGCCTGATGGTCTGGGCAACTTCTAGATTATTTTACAGATAATCTTTTGTGCCTTTTTCTTTGTGTATGTTAATTTAAAGTCATTTAATATGCTCAATTTTTTTTATAAGTCCAGTTTTTTAAAAAAGGAAATTAACATTTAGCTTTTGCTGCCATGTGAAAGTGGAAATACACAGAAACTACATTTAGTGCATAATCTGAGTAAAGAGTTCATGCAAGAGTTCAACCAAGAAGATGTTTTCTATGATTCTTTAAATACTTCTAAAGTATCTTTATGACTTCTCCTGTCTATGAAATACTATTCTCCATACTCTAGGACCTGAATTCTTGGAAATAATTGAAAGGGAGATGAGGCATTTCTGTGGAAGAGATATTTCTCATTTTTGCATGATGCTACTTTCCCTGAGAAAGGTTTTCTATTGGACTCTTTCAGACACAGTGTTTCTTGAAAATAAAGAATTAGCAATAGTTTTTAGATCAAATTACCTATAAGATGATCATTACCTATAGGAATCAAAGTAGCTCAAAATGAGAGGAAAACTATCTTGGAAATATTTGCCTCAAATTAATCAGCCAATGTAAGTAAAGCATTTTATTTTGAGATGAGAAATTACAAAGATAGTAATTATACCTACCACATGATAAGTTTTAGAATTTAAACATCAAATACCCTTATCACACAGGACCTGGAAATGAGCAGGCATCATCTTTTTGTAACCTCATCCAGAAAATATCTCATTTATCCTCCTTTCTCAAAAATCCCTTCCTTGGGCTGGGGATGTGGCTCAAGCGGTAGCACGCTCACCTGGCATGCGTGCGGCCCGGGTTCGATCCTCAGCACCACATACAAACAAAGATGTTGTGTCCGCCGAAAACTAAAAAATAAATATTAAAAAAACTCTCTCTCTCTCTCTCTCTCTCTCTCTCTCTCTCTCTCTCTTAAAAAAAAGTCCCTTCCTTGTTCATGGAGACCTCAGAAATGGCACACCAGGAAAGTTCTTGGTGAACTGGGCAGAGTTGGAACCCCTGTTTGGAGCATGGCCACCTGACTATACTCATTCTTCTATCCTGCAATAATTCATCCTTGCCAATTTTTTATTAGGCAAAGATTTTAACATCAGGCGTATTTCTTTCTTTCTACAGCTGCCCCTGGTACAGGTGTATAATCGGCCTACCCCTTATTTTCAATTCCTTGGCCTTTTTAGTTTCAGTCTTTTTTTTTTTTATACCCTGTCCTGACCTTAGCTGCCAATTCTCATAGTCAAACCAGACTTTGCTATTATGAATAAGTATACCACTCTCAAAATATAAATTTATGATATCCTGTCACCAGGATATCAACACTGTTCTTTTCAGCTGTCACCACCTTTTTCAACCACTCTGGGACTTTCCATCCATTGACTATCACCATTTTTAGTGCCCATTACCCTCAGTTTCTGTTTTCAATTCCCTGCAGCTTAGATTCCATTGTCCAATTCTTTGTAAATAACTCTGGCTCACTAGCCTGACTATTATATTCAAAAGGCTGAACACCAACATTGGTTAATCTCAATGATTTATAGAAATGTAATACAGGTTAGTGATTAAGGGTTTAGACTCTGGGCCCACAGTCTTTAAACATAAAATGAGTCAACATTTACTAGCTGAATGAAAAGACCTGGGTAAAGGTAGGTTTCTTAACAGCTCTGTGCTTCAGTTTTCATATGTATGTATCTCATGGGGTTATTTTGGGCTCAAAAATATAAATAAAAATGAAGTCTTCAGAACAGTGCTTGACACATAATAATGTTTCCAAAGCTTTCAGCTGATGGTTGGAGAAAATCATCTAATTAAGTTGACTGATCTCTCTTTTTTTTTAATGTTTATGATTGTCTTTCTCAACTGGACCTTTAATGCCTCTCTGAAATTCAGCTGACTACAGTTCCCATTTTCTTATTGATTTATTTTTTCCCTTACAGAGATTTCTATGTCACATCTTTTTCTGTCTTCTCAGATTTCCAACTCCTGCTCCCTGTTCCTCATTCTAAGTTGATGACTTTGCTTTATATCTTTGCTGAGAAAACAGGAGCAGTGCTGTTTGGTGGGAGATAATGCCATTTTTCCCACCCACCAACTTCTCACAGTTCTATCCTTCTATAATGGGGGTGTCTGTGTCCCAAATTTAATCCCTTTATTTGTGCACTGGGTTCAACTTCTTTTTACTTTATCAATAACTTTGATGACATAATTATCTTTTCCTATCTTGTACCATCATTACATCTTTCTTTTTCTCTCTGGTACAATGTACTAAATATTAATCCGGGCAGAAGAGAGAATTCCCTTGCTGCTATGCCTCCTATAGTATCACTTTATTTACCACCTTTTGTCACAAACCTCAATTTCCACAGTCAACTCCCATTCTCAAGACAAATCCAGTCAGACTTTTATCTTGATTGGATTCTTCTCTGGAGCTTTAAATATTTACTTGTGTGTGTGTGTGTGTGTGTGTGTGTGTTTTGCTGAAGACTGAACCCAGGTCTTTTACATGCTAGGCCAGTGCTCTATCACTTAGTCACATCATCAGCCCTAAATATTGACTTTTAAATAATAAGATTCTCCAGAGCTCAGGCTTGGTATTCTTGGCTTGCTGAAGTGATTGAAGTGACTGAACCCAGAATAAATTTATTTCATAAGTTTCAAAAAAGACAATTAGAACTGTGTTGCAAGGGGAATAAGCATAGTTTGTAGAAATGAGAAAAATAATTTATGATAATGTATGCTGAATTTTACTTAATGTTTAATAATTTAGTGGAAACAATTTTACTTGTGATAAATTGAGTTCCATGAATGTTTTCTGTGCATTGGCCCTGAAAAGAGGAGGAGTAACCCAAAAATGAAGCCAATGATATCATGGTGACATGGTCTTGAAATTAGTCAAGTTATTATCTTAATTTAATTAATGGAAGATCAAGAACAAAATCAGTTCTGGAAATAGAACTAAAATTCTTGGTGGTTCCAGGTTTTCAATTAAGTTTTTTGTTCTCCAGATTGAAATACATTAAAGAAAAATGAAGGGAAGGGATGGGGGATAGGAATAGGAAAGATAGTGGAATGAATCTGACACAACTTTCCTACATATAAGAATACACCACCATGAATCTCCACATCTTGTACAAACTCAAGACTGGGATCCCAATTAGAGTAAGACATACTCCATGTTTACATAAATATGTCAAAATATACTCTATTATCATGTATATCTAAAAAGAACACATAAAAAGGTATTTAAGTACAAAATTGCTGGAAAGAGTGATAAAATAACAACCACAAAAATACAGCTTTCCTTAATATTTTCACCTTAACTATGTTAATTCTGCTAAAGAACCTCTTCTTGCCTTTTCAACAAGATCTCAGATTTTTTCCACCCATCCATAACTAGAATTTTTATATTGGTAAACATTTTTGGAAAGTGATTTATGATCAAGAATGGGCTAGAATATATTTGGGCAATTATGATTTATTATCAATAACTGAAAGCTGATAATTTCTGCAAATTCATGATTTAAAAATATCATCATAGCTAGGGCTGTAGATCAGTGGTAGAGTGCTTGCCTAGCATGGGTGAGGGTGAGGCACTGGGTTTTGTCCTCAATGTCATATAAAAATAAATTAATTAATTAAATAAAGTTAAAAAATCATCATAATAAAACTGCTTACCTGTCCTAGCAGTTTTCTACCATGTAACACTAACAAGAACTAAACACAGTTTGCCTATTTAGATTTGAGTTTTGATTTGAGTGTTGTAAAAGAAGACTGGATATGGAATTTATATCAACTCTAAAGTAAATAATAGTGCTAATAATGATAGCTACTTTCTTTAATAACTACTTATGATCAGTTAATTATAGCTTTTTATATTTTATTTTTTATAATGACTTTTGAAATGGTGTTATTATCCTTCACAGGGAGAAACTGGGATTCAGAAAAGTTTGACAATTTTTTTTTCATGGAAATTTAAAAAAAAGCTTAAATTCTCTTACTTTCAAAGGGAGAGGTGAAGGAAATAATGAAATACTGAATACTATGCCTGAAACCTTTTGTATGATCATATTGGTTAATCAAAAGCAAGAGTTAGGAAATAGAGTGCAATATAAACTTCATGCTTAGTACTTGGCATCACATGAGTATAAGTCTGAATGGCATTTTAAATTAGAGAGATTTGCAATGTGGTGTAATGACTTCCTTATTTCAGCAGTGCATTTTATATGTGATGCTTAAATTCTTGAAATTACCTAGAGCTAAAATAATTATTTCACATCCAGCTTTTTCCTCTTATTTAATGACTGGCGAGGCATTTCTTCTTTGCAAATCAGTTTAAGAAACTGTTGCTCTTCAACTAAAAAAAAATTAGAGTTACTGGGAATTAGGTCTTTAATCTGTACACATATGGCAAAATCATATCGATAACCTTCCCTATTTCAAGCATTCAAGTAAACGGTAACTGTGGGATATTTTGAATTTTTTGTTTAGCAGTGGTTTCTTTAGAAATCCGTGTGTCCATTTGTTGGTTAAGAGTTGTTGAATGATGTTTCTTTCTTTCTGCAGTCAAGCATATTGATGTAAATATATCAAGATGAGTGCCTGCGTGTGGCCTCAAAAATCCACCCAAAACAAAACACAAAAGGAAAAAATAGTCAAATAAAATGGAAATTGGATTTCAAATGATTTATAACAGGATTTCCTTCTGTGGATGCGAAGTCTTTTGTAATCAGCTGTTAGTATTTTAGATAAAAAACTAACATCCAGCCAGAAGGGTGAATGAGAACTAAGAGTTGTGAGAAGACAAAGGTAAAGAGGAGGGAGTTGAGAGCAAAGGTACTACACTGGAAGATTTACATCATCTTGGTAATTATTTCTTCTTTTTGTTTGTATTTTTTAGTTCTCTGTCATGTAAGCAAGCCGCTTCTATTTTTAAAGAAAGAAATTTTTAGGAAAAAAAAATCACTCCAAATCCCCATCCCCAGATAAAAACATAGATATAAGATAGATACAACTTTTCTTTTATTCACTGCCCTTGTTTGGTCAGAAGATGGAATTATATTGGTAGTTTCAGGACTGGAGGCATCAAAACCAGAGGTTGATAAATGACAGCTTTGGAAATAATTGGTAGCACTTGGATTCCATGCTGGGCTTAGCACACTGAGGAAGGCCCTGTGTCAGGAACTTATTACTTTGGCCAAACACAAATAATACTGTAAAGTGTAATTAATTCAATTCAACAAATGTATTGAGTGCTGTATTTGCCTGTGATTACTGCTGTAAACCTATGAAAGAACAAGTAAGATGGTCTCGATTTTCAGAGATCCTTTAGGAGAAGCAGGTATGTAAATAATTATTAGTAATGATACATAGGGAAGTTAATTCCTTATAAGATTATGAACAAAATTCTATTGGAGCACAGATGAAGGAGAGGATTTTTAATTTTACAAAATGGTCGTTATACACTCCAATTTTTATTTCAATTTTTATGGGATACACATAGTAGTATGGAAAATACTTCAAAAAGTATCTTAGAGTGTAGGGTTCACACAAGATTTCACCATTTGATTCCATTCACAGATTTGGGAGAATGAGAGAAAAATATTCTTTTTATTCTCTTATTCCTCAAGGGTCTATCCTGCAGATACCATGAACTTGCAGACTGATCTAGGGCATCCCGGAGAATTTCTTCCAATTCAGCATTTCTTTATGTACTTCATGTTATTTTTAAGTGTCTTTGGGGTTATATAATCTATCTATCTATCTATCTATCTATCTATCTAATCTTTTTATTTTTAGGGCTACCAAGTACTTTGCACAGCCTCTCAGTAAATTTCAGCTAGTTGAACTGAGAAGTTCCACGTCTTCTAAATGTTCTGCTGATCCCACCTACTCAACCTTGTTTCTCCCCACACTTCCTTTACCTGTTCTCATCTTTCTGATTGTGGACATTAAAGGATGTGCTTCCTTAATAAGCTTTTCAGGAATACTGCTTTGGCCATGTGAAGGATTTCCTTTCAATTTTAAAAGAATTAGGAAGAGCCAAGACCTTCATCTTTATTACTATCCTATTCCTCACCCTTGTATAGATTCTTTCTTTGGTTCCAAGACAATCTCAAATAAAGATACTATCCTTGTATTTTTCTTTATACATAACAGACATAAGTCACCTAACTTCTTGTATTATATACTGTATTATGTATGTTACTTGTATAGGGTAATAGTTTCATTCACTGTTTGATAGTTGTTGTTCCAGACTAAAATGCTGAAAAGTAATAGATCACTAAATGCAGCAAGAGTCGATGGCCAAGAAATTCAATCACATTTTCTTTTCTAATGCAATCAAAACATTTCACTAATTAGATCTTTTATTCCACAAGATGGCGCTATAGTTCTTCTGATTATTTGGAATCTAGCAGCCCAGGATTATATTTTACTTTTAAAAGTATCTCCTTATTTTCCTTTCTTTACATACAAAAGTGACATATAAGAAATAATGTAAGAATTGTATCTTCATGATAGGCCACATTTACTATATAATTTTAGAGAGATCCATAATAGGCATAGAATTGTCTGTAACAGGAATTAGCACACAACAAAAAGTAACCAGAAATGAGAGATCCTAGGGCTTATTTTTTGCATTACTTTTTATTTGAATAATTGTTTATTAAGAAAAATAAACATTTAAAGCATGGCCTAAGTTAAAAATGATTTAGGAATTATTTGTGAATAAAGTTTTAATGCTCTTTAGTACTGTTCAAAATTAGCAAATCACTGATTGGTTTTAGAAGTCTAAAATAATATTGTAATAATGATTATTGTAGTAATTTCTATAGCTTTAACATAAGCCACAGTTCATTTTTTTTTCAAAGTGGGTTCTCACGGGCTCCTCAGGATGGCCTTGGACTCAACACCTTCCTGCCTCAGTTTTCCAAGAACCTGAGACTACAAGTGTATGTCCTGGTGCCAGTCTCTGAGTTCATTTCTTATGATGACCAGCAAAGCCAGTATTACTTATGTCCATCTGATCTCACAACAAAGTCTTCAGAATGTTTAATGGTAAAAAAGTGACAAGAATTTGTTTATATGTAGAACAAAATACTTGATGTAGGATTGACTTTTAAAACTAAATATTTGATGTTTCATTGTATCCTCACTTTCGTTTTAAAAATTTTTAGTTTCATCTTTTGAAGTCAATACTTCCTGAAGTTTCCAAATAAATTTACGATTAAATCAGTTTTTAGTTAATGATTTTGAACCTTTTTGTGTACAAAGCAGTTTCAATTGGATCTATCCAAGACAATAACATTTCATTGTTACTTTCTTATGATCTACTAAATCTAAAAAATGATTAAAAAACACATTGCTTAAAATATATCCAGAAGACTTGGTTTTCAAATTTAGTAAGTGAATTATTATTTTTTCCATTTTTATTGCTGCACTATAGTTGTACATATTGATGAATTTTGTTGTTATATATCCATACATGCATACAATAAACAATATAATTTGAACAATATCACTCCTCAGCACTACCCCTTCCCTCCCTGTCTTCCACCCCTTGGACCTTGTAGTGAATTATTTTTGAGATTTACTTTGACTATAGTGGGTCCATTTAACAAAAATTATATATTGACCCCAAATACTAAAGATTTTATTTATTGTTCTAATATAGTTCCCCTTATTAGAGTTAGACATAAGGAAGTCCAAACAACAAGAGAAAATGAATAAATTAGTGTGTGCAATTCTTAATTATATCTAATTACATTGAGTTTGTAATGTATTTACATTTATAAAATCACTTAAGTTATCAATGTCTGAGACAACAGTTTGTGTTTATGAATTCCACATTTGTAAGGAGTGAATTAGTTAATGTGCTAATTAGAAAACTCTTGCAAAGGAGAAGACAGGTTGTAGTTCACTTTTATTTCTTTCTATTTGAATCTTATGGTGGTGAGTGGGTGGAAAAGTCATGATTTAGTTTAAAATATTTGAATGCACATTAGCAGATATGTTCGCACTTTTGGCTGGTGCTTGAAATGTTTAATCCATTTATATTCTTAGTACCACCACTATTAATTACATTTTGAAGGCCTACTGTGTGCCAGGTACATCAAACATTTATTTAACTCATACAATAATGTTATGAAGCTGGTACCATTATTCTACTTTCAAAAATGAAGACACTGAAGGGCTGGGGATATAGCTCAGTTGGTAGAGTGCCTTCTTTGCATGTGCAAGGACCTGGGTTCAATCCCCAGCACACAAAAAACAAACAAACAAATGAAGGCACTGAAGCTTAAGGAAGTGAGAAAAGATGGATACTAAACTTGTAAAATCACTAGATTTTTAGATGGTAACAAGTGCCCTACAGGATAGTAGGAAGGTATGTACAGGTATGTACAGGGCTACTCTGGGAAAAGCTAAAGCAAAGCTCTTGCTTTGGATGTAAGTTGTCATTTTCAAGGGACACAGTGACAGTGAGTGAGGAAGTGGTCTGAGATGAAGATGGAATTGGATGCTTTTGAGTTGGTGTTGGGTAAAACCTTAGTAAGGAGTGTGGATTTTATTCTGTTTGCAATGGAAATCCAAGAGGGTCTTAAGTATGTTCCTAATTATCCTGTTATATAAATGTATAACTGTGGATTGTGGATCCTGAGGCCTACTTAGCCAAAAAAGGGTGATATGCTATTACTTTGTTTTTGAAACTCATTTCTAAAATTACTTCATTAAAATAAGAATATCTTTCTACATTCACAAGTTAAAAATTGCAATTTTTCCAAAGTTCCCTTTGAGAATTGAGACGAAATCTCCAAGAAGAGATGAAAAATGTATTTGTATTCTATTTAGAAAATTCAGCACTTACAAACCCTTTTTATTCAGTGAAATTTCTGGAAGAGTGGGAACCAAATCTCTATTTTGTGATAAGGAGTTATGGGTTTATGATTTTCCCTTGTAATGCTTGATATCTTGAGTTAAGAAAGAGCACAGATAGACTCATCAGGGAAATGAAGATTTTATATTACTCTGGGGTAACGAAATATTCTAAATATGACCTCATATAGTGATAAAGGGAAGGAAAGCTTGGAACTGAAATGCACTGATATTCTTTTATAAGATCTTTACTATCTATTAAGGTATGCCAGTAACCTTTGAAAGATGATTGGGAAGTGGATTCATTTCTATTAAAGTGAAGCTAATGTGTAGCAGGGTAAAATTTGTGTATGGTGATAGACAATGTCTAGTTTCACAGAGCTTTCCCTCAAAAATATGAAAAGATTTTATTATATATAAATGGTGGCACATTGGTTTGAACTAAAGTAAGATTAAGTCATATAATTTGCCATATTAGTATGTATTTGGGGGGAAGTTATTTAGTGTATTTGTCCTTCTGTTTCCTTGCCTATGAAAAGAAATTTGAATCAAGTGAATTCTGAAGACCATTGTTTCAAATTTTCTCTAAGTCTATGTGATTGATACTGACAAATTGGTTTATAAATAATAAGAAAAACAGAGAAGAGAGTGTATGCTATAACTGATGATCAGTTGTTGAATTGGGGATAATGCTTCAATTATCAGAATAAGTAAATTTTAAGAAGCAAGACTATTCAAAGATTGGTTGGTTAGAAATAAGCTTTTGTTGTACCATAATAAAGAAGCGTCTTAAAATTTGCATTATTCCTCTGTATTAAGTGAGTATTGGATTCCATAAATATTCTCTAATATTGGCTATTTCTAAACCAGTTTCTGGAAAGAAAACTCTGTATGTGTTATTGCCTCCTGCACGTGTTTTTACACTCCTGTGATCTGAAGTCAGTCCTGTGAATTAGTCATGGCATTAAGTCATTGCTGTTTCTTGCTTCTCTTTCAGTTTCAGTAATCCAAAAGCAAACCAGAAAATGAAAGGGAAGTTCAAAATAAATAAGACAATGAGGATTCAATCTTGTGACAGTAACTTTTTTGGGGTTTGTATGTAGAAACTTACATAGTAACCTTGAATATTACACAGCAAATTGGTTTCTTATATGGGGATTATTTATCTTATACGGGGATTATTTAAAACTTACTTGCAGTTGAAAAATGTACAGTGATTTAATTACTCTAAGTTTATCATTGATAGATACATCTAAAGCATTACTTTAAATTTTGTAATCCCCATTGAGTTAAATTTAGGATCTCAAAAAATTCAGAAGATTCAGTGTTTTTCGGTGTGTGTTTAATTAGAAAACAACGACTAGGCAATGGATGGATTAAAGTCAGGAAAATAAAATTAAAAAAAACTGTTTAGATTATAATGAAATTAAGGCTTTTAGTTCCAAGTATTTTAGTTCCTCAAGACACTGTCCAAGACTTTTTTCTCTCCTCCCTAAATATTTTCTTCACTGTCAGGGGTTTCAGTTATTATCTGTGGGTCTATGGTTCTTCGCATCCATGTTTCTAAACAGGAGACTCTACCAAGTCTCAGACTATTTATTCAGCCCTGCAGGTGGTGTCTCACTGAAACCTTAACTCAACATGGTTGAAACTAAACTGTAACCCACCCCCCCACTACCGAATCTCTTCCAATTTTTCATCTTTCAGAAAAAAAGGATCATCCGACGGCATGAACCAGAAGCCTTGTCCTTATCTTCAGTCTTCCACTGTATCCACCACAATCACAATCTTCTGTTCTTTTTCTTTTTTAAAAAATTTTTTGTTTGTTCTAATCAGTTATACATGATAATAGAATACATTTATGCATTTTGATATATCATACATAGATGGAGTATGATTTCTCATTTTTCTGATTGTACATGTTTTATAATCACATTGGTCACGCAGTCATATATGTATATAAAGCAATAGTCTGTTTCGTTCTACGGTCCTTCCCATACCCTTTCCCCTCTCTTCACTCCCTTCTATCTAAAGTAAGTCTATTCTTCCCTAGCCATCCCCCCTTATTGTGAATTAGTACCTGCACATCAAAGAAAACATCTGACCTTTGGTGTTTTGAGTTTGGCTTATTTTGCTTAGCGTGATAGTGTCTAGCTCCATCCATTTATTGGCAAATGCCATAATTTCATTCTTTTTTAAAGCTGAGTAATATTCCATTGTATGTGTATGTGTATGTGTGTGTGTGTGTGTGTGTATCTCACATTTTTGAAATCCATTTATCTGTTGAAGGGCACCTAGGTTGGTTCCATAATTTAGCTATTGTGAGTTGAGCTGCTATAAATATTGATGTGGCTGCATCACTGTAATATGCTGATTTTAAGTCTTTTGGGTATAAACTGAGGAGTGAGATGCTGGGTCAAAGGTGATTTCCACTTCAAGTTTTCTGAGGAATCTTCATAATGCTTTCCATAATGGTTGTTCCAATTTGCATCTCCACCAGCAATGTATGAGTGTACCTTTTTCCTCACATCCTCACCAACATTTATTGTTGTTTGTATTCTTGATTATTGCCCTTCTGACTGGAGTGAGATGAAATCTTAAAGTAGGTTTGATTTGCATTTCTCTAACTGCTAGAGATGTTGAACATTTTTTCATATATGTGTTGATCAATTGTATTTCTTCTTCTGTGAAGTATCTGTTCAATTCCTTAGCCCATTTATTTATTGGGTTATTTGTTTTTTTAGTGTTAAGTTTTTTGAGTTCTTTATATATCCTGGAGATTGATGTTCTATCTGAGGTGCATGTGGTAAAGATTTTCTCCTACTCTGTAGGCTCTCTCTTCACATTATCGTTTGCTTTGCTGAGAAGAAGCTTTTTAGTTTGAATCCATCCCATTTATTGATTCTTGATTTTACTTCTTGTTAAATCAGATCTTAAACCGACATGGTGAAGGCCTTGAGTCTGTCCGTTTCTTCAGAGCTAGTTCTCTTTTCTGAGCTACCCTCACCTCTCATCTAGACTGCTGTCATAACCACTAATTTATTCCTCCATATTCACTCTTGCCTGTTTCCAATATTTAGTCAGGAGCCAGAAATAACTTATTAAAAGGCAAATATGATCATTTCCTCTCCTTTTGAAAACTCTGCAGAGGTTTCTTATTATCTACTAGAATATGGTGGAAAAAGTTAACTTGGCCCCAAGCTCAGTAGGATCTGGGGATTCTCTCCCAGAGTCACCCTGATGTAATCTCCCCTTCACTCTTTGGACACTAGCCACTTGACCTATAGTTTTCTTAAATATGCCTTTCATTCCTATATAGGACCTTCATAGTACTTTTTTTTTCCTTAAAATATTCTTCCATGTCTACTCTTTCTAGCCCTGAGTGATCTGTTAACTCCTATTCATTACTCTGCTGAAACATCAGTCTCCATTTTGCTCTTTTAGTAAAGGTCACATCTACTTAATCAGTGCTGTCTCATCACCCTGTACCTTTTCTTTTTTCCTTCATTCATTGAACAGATACTGTTTAGAAGTCTGCATGCCATGTATTCTTCTAAATGCCGGGAATGGAATGAGAAGAGATTAACCACATAACTGATTAGAACAAACAGAATAACTTCAGATGGTAATAAATATTATAAAAAATAAACTATTGTGTTATAGAGAATGATCTGAGTTACTTGGGTTAGGATGTTTGTAATTACAAGTAAATGAATTTGGTTTCTTTGTAAAAATATAAACTCCTAAGAACAGGGACTTTGTTGTGCTTACTCACAAAGTAACCCTCAAAGTTATGTACCCAGCACGTAACCAACTCACTATGAATGAATGTATGAGTTGGGCTACTGTATTAGTTTCCTAGAACTGTTGTAACAAAGTACAACCAGGTACCTAACCTTATATACAAACAGAGATATGATAAATTGTGCTATAAAGGTGTATTAAGAATTGTAATGCAAAAAAAAAAATAAGAGAGCTCATGTGTAATGGCATAAAAACAATAGAAATTTATTCTATCTTGGTTTTGGAGGGTAGAAATCTGAACTAAAGGTGTCAGCAGTGTCATTCTTCCTATGAAGTCTCTGGGAAGACTCCTTTCTGGGCTTCTACTTTTTGGTGTTTGCTGGTAATGCTTGACTTTCCTTGATTTGCAACCATGAGACTCCTTCCTTGTCACTTGGCCTTCTTCTCTGTGTGTTGATCTCCTCTCTGTGTGTCTGAATAGGCCTTTAAACAAAATAATAAGGATATCAGTCATGTGATCAGAGCCCACCCTAATCTAGTATGACCCCATCTTAATGTGGTTACATTTGCAAAGAACCTATTTCCAAATAAGGTCATGTTCACAGGTTTGAAGTAGGGGTGTGTGTTAAATGTCCCCCAAAGCTCATGTGTTGAAAGCTTGGTCCCAAGCTGATGACGCTATTGGGAGGTAATAAAAACTAGGAGGTGGACCCTAGTTGGAGGTAGTAGGTCCCTGGGTATATGTCCTTGAGGGCTGTATTTTGTCATCAGCCCTTGGATTTTTCTCTCTGCTTTCTGGCTGCTACAAAGTAAGCAGCTTTGCTGTGTCACTCCTGGCCATGATGTTCTGCCTCATGACGGGTCCAGGATAAACAGCCAAGTAACCAAAAATTGAAATCCTGAGCCAAAAAAAAAAAATTTTTTTTTCCTTCTTTAAGCTAATTTTCTGTTTTGTTTTGTTTTTTTGTCACAGTGATGAAAAGCTGACTAACACAGGATGTTTGGTTAGGACTTCATCAAATCTTTGGGAGACACATTTAAAAACTCAACCCACTACACATACTTTTCTCAATAAAAAGAAATCTAAAAAATTCATATTAAAAATATATGTGGTGGGGGAGGGAATGTATGTAATATGCTTTTTAAAAGATTTATTTTTAGGTAAACTGTATATAAAATTGGGTACATATGATGCATTGTTTTGGTTGATCTTTGTATGATCAATATCCATCCTATCCTAAAATATATGATATGAACCATATTTATCTCATATTTTTTATTCTCCTAGAATATGAGAGATTGCTTCTTCATATATTAAAAATAAATGAATGTGGAAGGATATTCATGACACTTGTATCATAAAAATTCACCCTGACATTTTTGCAAAGACTGTGTGTGGGATGTTGACATATTTTTGTTATAAAATGACAGTTTTAGTGCAAGTTGTTCTCATTTGTGACCAAGGAGAATGAGCAAACAAAAGAGGAAGAATAAGTTACAATACTATCCACAAGTGAAGTGAACCTGTCAAACAACAGAATAGCAGAAGTACTCTCTGAAAAGGTGGAGAAGTCCTTTGTGTATGATAGATGGGTGGGGTGGGAGGTTACTAATATTTTATGCTTTCTGCTCTTTATCTGAGAAAAGTCATTCTTGATTTTTTCCATCAAATGCCATTTTGTATCCCTTGAACTCCATTAGCATTTTTTTCTCATTTTCATAAATGATCCTTATGTTATATTCATTGCTTGTATGTTCCAAGTGCTTTGCATGTACTAACTCAGTCTTCATAATATCTGATTCCTATTGCATATTTGAGGGGCTGAGTCACAGAGATGTTACATAACTTACAAGTTGGAGTCACAATTCAATCCCACCAGTCTAACTGTGAGTTCATGCCCTTCCCATCATGCTGTGCTGCCAGAGTAAGTGAGTTTTAAACTTGTTTCCTACCTCTGCCAATCTGTAAGCTTTTGATAACTTGGCCACTGTGTCCTTTCATTTGTATATCCCATAAAACCTAACTCATTATCATTGCATAGTAACTTACCAATAAGTGTTTATAAATGAATGAACATTAGATCATGGTTTCACATTCCTGTTCAGTGTTTAGTTCTCTGACTTCTATGTCATGATTTGAATGAAAAGATAGTTATGAGAAAAAATAGAATCCTGAATAAATAACAGAGGGAAACTGACAAATGTCACTTGGTTACTTGCAGCCTCCCTCCCCAAATCCCCACCTGCTAGTTATAATTTGCACTTAGGTTGGAATCTCAAAAATGTTGTCATTGAGAGTACCTTAATGCGTTAACCCCTTCAGCAACGTTTGTCTTTTCACAGGAATTAATTTATCATTTCAGCTATTAGTCAATAATGAGGGAAATATTTATTTGAACGGTGAGCTATATCTGACCTGCAGAATTATAACCATTTTTATGTAAAATATGTCATTTGATAGGTCTGTTGGTAACTTTTCCACTTGTTTGCACTCTCTCTATGAGTAAATATAAGATTTATTAAAAGCAAATAACTTTAATCTTCAATTTAAAATCTGGCAATCCTGAAATAAAGTTGGCATGTTAGTATTCATTTGCTTGTAGGAAATTCTGCTACATAAGAATTTAAATTTAATTTTGCCTTTTTATTATGTGATATGTGCATCACAAGCCTGTGGGCAATAGAAGAGCTTTAATAAAGCTAAAAATAAATAAATGGGAATGTTAATAAACCTTGTAGCTCATTAAACATTTGGATTCACTGAGTATATACCTATTAATTTTAGATGAGACTACGTTAGGAAACCTTTGTTACATGAAGGTTGTAATTAAGTGGAATAATATATTCAAATTCAACACAAAATATCTTCTACATCTTTTTACTGACAATTCTTTATTGAGAAATTTCAAGGAACTAAGAAGACCTAAAAAGTAATGATTAAATATGCAAATATAACAATTTACAGTACTTTCAAAAGAATTAAAATTGAAAAGATATGTCCAAATGGATTCTCTTCTCACATCTTATTATCTTCTTAATCTACTTTAACATTTGTGATTTTATCATTCTATTAAGATAGTGCACTTGTCTCTTAACCTTCTTCATTATTCTGCTTCATTTCTATATTTGAAAATTTGGTTAGATTTTTGTTTCCTTACTCCACTAAAATATATTGCATGACTTTGAAATTTTTCTTTTTTCTTCATGTGTGAATATTCCTCTTTCTTTTGAAATGCTCTCTAGTTTCTAATCTTAAAATTCATGTATAATGACATTATTTCTTTATTTTGAGAATCAAGTTTCTTGTGCTGCCATTAAGTATCCATGAAAATAAACATCAGCTTATAAAAATGTATGACTATGGAAAAAGTGAGCACTCATTTTCTGAGTTTTCTAGGCCTACCATGGCAAGGGACCACACACTGGGTGTCTTAAAACACAGAATTTTTTCATCTCATAATTTGGAGTCTAAAAATCTGAAATCAAGGTGTTGACAAAATTGGTCTTTAAAGGGCTGTGAAGAAGAATCTGTTCCAGACCTTTCCCCTGGCTTCTGGAAGTTTGCAGGCAATCTTTGGTGTTGGTCAGTAAATGCTTCGCCTGATTTCTGTCTTCATGTTCACATTGCATTCTCCCTGAGCTCGTGTTTCTGAATCCATGTTTCCCCTTTTTGAAAGGATGCATTCATATTAAGTTAGGTCTCACCCTAGTGACCATATAGGTCATCTGAAGACTGGATTTTCATATAAGGTCATCTGAAGACTGGATTTTCATATAAGGTCATGATTACAGGTAATTGGGATTAGGACTTTAACATCTTTTGAGGGACACTGTTCAACCCATAGCAATGCAGGTGCACTCGACATATCGTTATTGGGTATCTATATAGTTTTGTATCGCATTAGTATTATTTTATGATAATATTAAAAGTAATAGTTTATCATTATTGTATATTATATGCTGGGCACTGTTACATTCATTATATCACTGAATTTCCACAACATTCTTGAGATACTATTATTTCCACCTTTTGTTGGCCATAGAAAGGAACAATGCTCTATCATTTGCAGAAAAATGAGTGGAACTGGTAGTACCATGTCAAGTGAAATAAGTCAGATGCAGAAAGACACATACAGGTATTTTCTCTTGTATGTGTATGCTTAGCCAATCTGAATGTACAATAGTGATTACTAGAGTCTTGGAAGAGCAGGGGGCAGGAGAGATTGAGGGAGAATAGATAATGGGTACCTGTATAGTCTTAATAGTCTCTACATTGGAAATCAGGGACTACATGCAGGGTGAAAAGCAACAATGAATGACAGTATCTGTCAAAGGAGGGTATGGGTAATCTCTTCTACTACTACTTTACGAATGATAATAGAAAGGCTTCCTCTGGAAATTAAATATAGAAAATGCATGTAGTCTGACAAAATCATTAGAGAGCAAGGGTGGAAGAGTGAGGCTTTCTGATGTCTTTGGATTTGAATTGGTTAATGTACTTTGCCTATGCAAACATGGAAAGAGAAATACTAAAGTTATAAGGTTTTTCAGATTGGTAAGAGAATCTATGCACATTCATGCATGAGCATATAAATATGCCAGGTTTTTATAAGGCTAGCAAGGACATTTTTTGCAACTCAAAATTTAATACAAACTATAATTGATTAATATATACTTCAGTAGAAATACTTAGGATTTTATGAAACTTTCCAAACTATATTTTGCAAGCTTTGAAGTTAATACAAGCTTCAGCTTGGATGGGTTACATTCTAGATGGATAAAGAGAACCTCATTAGCAAAACAATTTGATGATAATGGAGTCCTGTTCTTTCTCTTCTAAATGCCAGGGCTACACAATAAAAGGGACCTGTACCTTAGTATAAAAACTGGATATAGCAAAATTGATTGTAAATATCATGTTTTTCATTACATTTCTACCACTATCACCACCCCAGAGGTAGCATCCTTTGATGCTTTCTGCCTGAATACATTTATATATATATATATATATATATATATATATATATATATACACATTATATAATTATATATATATAATTTTGCTTATTAGTTATACATGATAGTAGAAGGTATTTTGACATATGATACATAATATATGGAGTATAACTTCTCATTCTTTTACATGGTATAGAATTAAATTGGTCCTGTAATCATATATACACATAGGATAGTAATATCTGATTAATTCTATTATCTTTCCTACTCCCATTCTCCCTCCCTTGCCTTCATTCCCCTTTGTATAATCCAAAGAATACATTTTATTGTGATGGTGGCATACACTTTTCTAAGACATACCTTGAAATAAATTTGGCATAATTGGAAGTGTTTGTGACCAGGCAAGTACTTTCAAAATTGTTGCATGAGGAAAGGACTTAAAACATTCAAACAAAAAATAGGTGATGTTTAAGAGCATTAGTTTTAGTCTGTTTTGTTTTTTAGTACTGGGAAGTGAATGCAGGAGCGCTATTACTGAGCTACATTATTGCCCATGTCCTGTGTGGGTGATGGAGTCAGAGCTCCTCCGCATGAATTGGGCTGGCAACGGAAAGACACACAAACACAGAAATACCTTTTTCCGGGGGTCAGGGATGGCTCTGAGACCTCAGGTGTTAGCTCCCACTCTGGAGGGCAAGGGGAGCAAGGGAGGCAAGAGGCAGGAAGCAAGAGAGCGAGCGCACCCTGAACCTCTGTTTTTATTTAGGGGAAAGACATTCTATAGAAAATTTCACCCAAATAAGGCAAGGGATTATTTTACAGCTGATAGAGGGGTATAGCCAGTCCCATTGGGTGATGCCCAATCCCAGAGTGCACTTCCTTGCTGATTGAAGGTGAGGCCCATTTGCCTCACACAGTGGGCGATGCCAGTTCCACACCCCCATTACTCAAGGCTAAGGGGGCATGCTCAGCTCTTGTTTAGGGTGGCCCTGGACACTTCATCTCCAGTGCCCCCTTTTCTTAAAAAATTTGAGACAGAGTCTCCCCAAGTTGCCCACAGTGGCCTCTAACTTGTCTTTCTGTCTCAGACTCCTGAGTTGTTGGGATTACAGGTATGTGCAGCAGCATTAGTTTTCTACTGCTGCAAACCAAATAACCTCAAATTTAGTGACTTAAAGTAATTTATATTATGTCTTTGTGGCTTAGGAGTCTGGGTACAGCTTAACTGGGATATTATGCCCAGGGTCTCACAGGTTGTATTTGCAGTGCCATTTAAAGGTTTGCAGAGAGGATCTGCTTGCAAATCATTCAGGATATTGGCTCATTTTATTTCCTTTAGGCCATATGGCTGAGAGATTTTGTTTTTCCTGACTGTTGGCCAGAAGCTGCCTTCAGGTCCTTGAAGCCACCTGTAGTTCCCATAGGCTATCCATGGTCACTTGCCAGAGGACTTCTATACTATGACCCCATACTCCTTAAGCCCACTGGAGAGTCTCTCCTGCTGGGAGTTTTGGGCTTCCTTGAGGGCCCAGTTGGTCTTTTAAGATGTTCACCTGATTAAGTCAGGACCCCTCAGGATAAAATTACTTATGCTTATTATTTTGAAATCAACTGAATTGGATCTTAATTGATTTTGCAAAGTCCCTTCATTTTTAATCATATTCTATTGGTTAGAAGCAAGTCACTGGCCCCATATAATGGAAGCTTCTTGTCTCAAGGGGAGGGGATTATACTGGATATGAACATCAAGAGGTGGGAATCATGGGGCCACTTCAGAGTGTGCCCAGCACATTTACCTTCTGAAGGCTTGGGAGGACATGATATCACTTGCTGGCCAGTTGGAATGTTGTTGCCTTTTACTTTCTATTGGTTATTTTTAACCTCTTTTTATAATTGTGGAAACTAAGACTCAGGACAGATTGATACCTTGGTTGAGGTTCCTCACTTAGGAAGTAGGTAGACCAAGTCATTCTGAATTCAAATCTTGTACTCTTTCTGTATTATAAAGTTGCCTGTTCTACTGTACAATTATCAAGGAGTCAAATGGAAATTAGTAGGTAAAAGTTGTTTAGGGAGATGGTTCCTCTGATATTTTCTAGCAGTGACTATCCCATGGTTTGTATTGAACTCAGTGTCATGTTTCTTAATCCTGGTGCATATTAGAATCACATGGGGAGCTTGAAACATACACTGCTTCTCACTGATGTACCAATCGGATAACAAAGTGGTCTCTGTGGGGTAGGCCTAGTCATGCTGGTGTTCTTGTTTTCTTGTCAGTAACTATCTTGGGTGGATTGTTAAATTTGAGTAGCAGTAAGAATTGAATAAATAATGGGTTAGAGGGATGTTTGAAGCTGAAATGGGACATTTTGTAGAATGATGGATTCTCTCCAATCAACGTGTTTTAGTAAAAATAATCTAGCTGCTTGAAGGAATGTTATAGAGGAACTTTGAGAATGAATACTTGATTGGACTAGAGGACTTTAGCATCTCTTCTGACCATTAGTCTGTGGTGCTATGATACTGGTAGTCAATAAATGTTAAATGTGACTTATAATGGTTTGACTTCAAGTTTTACAAATTTTTTATTTTTTCAACTTTTATGCACTCTATCAATCTCTTCCAGGAAAAATCATTATGATAAGGTAAGGAAGGTGGGAATTGTGGTTACAATGCTGGGTTCAATGAGTACTGCAAGGGAGGTGTGACAAAGTAAAGAAGATTCTAGATATTTTAAAGGAGACTAAGAAAAATGCACACTGATGACCTACTTAATATTAGTTTCTACCATATACCAGAAATTCTCTTGTTTCCTCTATTACTACATTAGTTGTGATAGTTTTCATTTTAAAAGTACAAGCCCAATGTGAGTGATTAATACCAATTTATTTTTAGTTTGGTCAGATCCTAACCCAGTTCATTTGCCTGACTTTCTACTTCTACTTACGTACTATTTACACTGATTTTATATTTTTCAACTTTCTTGCCTTTATACTTTTTCTATTTGATTTCCCTTGTCTATTTCCTTTACAAAAGTTTAAAATTCATTCTCAACTTCTTCATAACTTTAAACCTGCAGTTACTTGCATTTTTCATACAGCTAATGTTGGCCTGTTGATTGCCTATCATCTGCTGAGTCAGCACTCTCTAATCCATGTCACTTGTTAAATTATGTAGACTTTTCCAATATTTTAGTTTTGATTTAAACATACTCGAAATATATAATGCTTATTTTTGGAAATTTAAATATAGTAGGTTGCAAAATATTACATTTTGGAAAGTGGTGGCTGTGAATATGTATTAAAGGTGTTTGAAGAAGCTTTCAGATTACTCTGAAGCTGGGTATTGTCCAGCCCAGCTGTGTTTTGATCATGATGAAATAACTTGTAGAGATTGATTAGCAATGTCATTTGATAAGTACAATGGGCCACAACTTGATACTTACAATTAACACAATTACTAAGCAGTGGTGGTGGTTATTTTATAAACACTTTCCCCATTTTTCACATCTGTTCCTACAAAATGCAGACAGCAGAGTCTTTGAAAGGACTGTTCTGCATCCTAATGGCTGGTTCTTAGTAAAGTGTTGTCTGACCTTGGGCTCTGCCTTTATTATTTTTTTTGAAGACGCTTCAGAATAAGTTTTAAATTATTGGAGAGAGAATTGTAATCTCCATTTACTTCCAAGCATATTACTTTCAATTCCCACAAGTCCTGCCAGTCAGCAGTACAATGAAATGGTCACAGAAGATGAAGAATAGAGATGGGAACTCTTTAGGAAAAAACATCTTGCTTATGTTTCAGTTCCTTATTAGTGTTCTGTAGTGGTTGTTCAGATCAGAGGGTGAACAGAAGGATGGGATGAGAAGGCTCTCATGTCCAAAATAACCTTGAACGTGAAGCAAAGCAAAATGCAATTAGAAGTAAATAAAAAATTATTGATTCAGACTTCTGAAATTAGTTGCATATTCTGTTCTTTTAATACCTTCATTTTTGTAATTTTGCTAAAGTTTATTAAAAAGTGCATTATTTTTATCAATATGCTTTTTCATCAAAATGCTTTTTTTTTTTTGGTACTGGGGGACTGAACTCAGGGGCACATGACTGCTGAACCACATCCTCAGCCCCATTTTGTATTTTATTTAGAGACAGGGTCTCACTGAATTGCTTAGTGCCTCATTTTTGCTGAGGCTGGCTTTGAACTTACTATCTCCTGCCTCAGCCTCCTGAGCTGCTGGGATTACAGGTGTGCACCACTGTGCCTGGCAAAATGTGATTATTTTTATCATTATGCTTTTCCAAAAAGTATTGTGAGACTAAGTTCTGAACATTTCAATTTTACTGAATCTAGTCCCTTTAATTTTAAAGCCATCTTCTTTGGTGACTGATAAAATTATATCTCCCACCCAGGACTCTTTCCAAACATCAGGAATGTATAACCAATAGTATACCCAATATTTTCATTTTTATTTAATATCCATGAAGTATTTATTGAGTAACTACTGTGTACTAAGCACTGTTATGGGCTCTGGGAATACATCCAGTAATAAAAGAGAAAAATTCTGTCTTCATGAAGATTTCATTCTACTGAGGAAGTAGGATGGGATAAATAAGAAACATATCTGGAATATTGGATAATGTTAAATGCTATGTAGAAAAAATTCGGAGAAGGATGGTAGAAAATATGTGAATGGGATAGTTTGAAATTTTGAAAGAGGGGTGTCAGGAGAGATATTGACATGGTGACATTTGAGCAAAGTACTGATGAGTTAAGGGAGTGAGCCATTTGGACACCTGCAGAAACGACTGCTCTACCTAGAACATTCTTGGAGAAAGAGGAGCAAGTGCAAAGACTTGAGTGCTTATTCTAGAAACAGTAAGGAGGCCACAGAAACCCTAATGGAAGCAGGGAAGAAGAGTGAGATCAGAAGGGCAACACGGACCAGATCATGGGAGACTTGGCAAGGACTTCAGCTTTTACTTCAATTGAGATGGAGAATTGCTGAGGATTTAGAGCAGAGGAATGACAGGACCTGAATTACATTTTAAAGGGATCATTCATTTGGATGCTATTTTAAGCATAGACTGAAGGAAAGGAGGATGGTAGCAAGGAGACCAATTAGGATGGTGGCTTGGCCTAATGTGGTTGTGGGTAGAGGTGTTAAGTGGCCAGATTCTAGATACATATTGAGGAGTAGCAGACAGGACGTTCTCAGTGATTGAATGTGGGATGTGAGAGAAACGACTGCAAGCTTTTTGGCATAAGTAATCAGAAGGATCCATCTAGCATTTACTGAAATGAGGAATATGCTTTTATTCAATCTGGAAGAGGAAAAACCTTTTAGACTTCATTATTATAAAATGGCTATAAGAAAATTTCTCACTTTTAATCCTCAAAATATGAGTTCTTAAATTCTAATTTTAAGATAACCCTGAATACCATTTAAAACAATTTTGTAAAGAAGTTACAGTAACCTGAATTTTCAAACAGCTGTGATTTCAATGTGAATTATATTGTTTTTGTTTAAAATATTTATTTTCATAAATTTTGTAGTATATTAAGATGTTTGAAATTTCTTTGGCAAAGTCACAACAATTTCTAATTTGAAACAATGATGAGTACTACCTTGACCTCCAAATTATTTCTGATCATTATTTTTGGACTGGAAAGCAAAGTTAATGTACTGTGTTTACTTTTTTTTATAACCCTCATTTGAAATCTGCATTTTAAAGTAACATTCTTTTTCCTAAATACAAAGCTAAGACTTATATGCTATGGATTAAATGTTTGTTCCTTTCAAAACTTGTATTGAGATTTAATTGCCATTGTAATAGTATTAAGATGTAAGCCTTAAGGGGAGGTGTTTCAGATCCTGAGAGCTCCTCTCTTGAATGGATTAATGAATGCAGTTATCATGAGATTGGGTTAGTAAATACAAGAGAGATAAATTTCACTCTTCTGTATGCGCTCTCTGGCACAAGTGATGCCCTCTGCCATGTTATGCAGCAAGAAGGTCCTCACTAGATGTGGCCCCTCGATCTTGGACTTCTAAGCATTCACACTATAAAATGAAATCTCTGTTCCGTATAATTCACCTAGTCATTGGTATTCTGTTATAAAAGCAGAAAATTAACTAAGACAGAACATTGGTACCAAGAGTGGTATTGTTTCTGTAACAAAATTCTTGAAAATGCGGAAGTAACTTTGGAATAGGGAAATGGGTAGAAGGTGGAAGAATCTGAGAGACCAGCCTATGAAAGGCCTAGATTTCAATGAATGTAGTGTTAAGGGTGCTTCTGGAGAGAACTCAGAAGAAAATACTAGGGAAAGTCTGGAACATTTTAGAGATTACTTAAATGGTTATGATCAGAATTCTTTTAGAAATATGGATAATAAAGGTCATTCTAGTCAGATCTCAGATGAAAACGAAGAACAAGGTACTGGAAACTGGAGTAAAGATCATCTTTATAATACAGTTACCAGTAATTTGACTGTATTTTTTTTTAAAATAAAATGCTGAAGGTCTCAGAAGTTGCCCAGGCTGGCCTTAAACTTGTGATTTTCCTGCCTCAGCCTCCTGAATTACTAGGACTATAGGCTGGTGCCACCATACCCAGCAAAAAAAAAAAAATGTAATTTAATACTGACAAATTAGAATATCTGGCAGAAGAAATATCTGAGCAGCAAAGCATTCAGGCTGTGGTGTGGCTCCTTTTACTGCTTGTAGTGAAATGAGAGAGTAAAGATATGACTTAAAGATGGAATTCATAATTAAAAGAGAAGCAGAGAAGAAAGATTTAGAAAACTCTTTGGCCATGTAAGGGGTCTAATAGCATATTTGGGAGAGAAACTAAGGGTGTGGCCAAATAACTGTTAGCCAAAGAGATCTGCATGGGTAGAAGGAAGCCAGGTTCTATTACTGAAGATAATGGAGAAAGACCCCAAAAGGATTTCAGTAATATTTGAGGGCTGCCTCTCCTATCATAGATCCAGAGCTTTAGGAGGGCAGAATGGTTTCAGGGTACTGGACTCCTACACTAGCTCATTTGCCATTCTATCATGTTATGACACAGCAAGGAGGCCCTCACCAGATTCTGGTCTCTTGTCTTTGCAGCCTCCATAATTGTGAAAAATACATTTCCTTATAAATTACCCAGTTTACTTTATTCTGTCTTAACAACAGAAAGTGGATAGAGATAGTACTTATGGTGGAAAATTTGAAAACTCAAAAAGTATAAAGCAGAAACTAGAAACCAACTTTATTTCTTCCTCCTGCTGTTATGTTTTCATATCCTAAAATTTTCAATCAAGTTTATGGAGAAAATAATGAGAGTTAGGAGACCGTGTCTCACTACCTAGGGTAAAGATGGATGTTGCAGTAAAGTATCCTACTTAAGGAAAGATCCTGATAATGCTATCTCATTTTCACCAATACTGATTTATTGCAAAAATTTCCCAGAGTAAGTGTGTAATAAACTACTTTGGAAAAGAAAAGAAAAACATTATAGATGTAATGATTAGTGAGTGATCCTGGCCCTTTCCTTTAAATCATTCTCTGTAATTTTAAAGGGTACTGAAAATTTGATTATATTTATGGCATAATGTTTTGGTGAAGCCATTCAGGGAATCTAACCTCTTTCTATAATGTGGGTTTGTTGTGTTTTATTTTTTAATCTTCATGGGCCCCAGAGTATTTATTTAGATATTTTTGCATTTATTCTTTAATTTGCTATCCTTATAAATTAGTGATCCAAACAGAGTTCTAGACATTTGATAGACTTGTTTTGAGTGATCCTGTCCATACAAATTCATTTGCCCAGAATTTGAAGATGCTGTTGGTAACAGAAGAAAATACTTTCTTTTCTACATCTCATTTTGTGTGAACCCTCATTAGTTTTCTGTGGTTTCTGAGAATGTTATGATCAGATTTTGCTCTGTGTTCAGTGATCTGGCAACTCTGACAGGTATTCTACCAACCCAGGAGGGTTATTATTACTCTGGGTCATCTTGTTAAATCTGAGAGGCATCAGAGCTTCTTTTTAACATTCTGACTTCATCAGCATTGTGTAGATGAGTCTTTTTAAGAAAACATGTCAATAATTTAGTTTTTTTTCCCAAAAAAGAGTAAAGTTCATTTTAAAGTTCCTTTTTGATTGAGTCATTCCTCTGCTCAAAAACTTTCAATGGTTTCCTATTGTTTTCAAAATAAAGACCAGAATCTCTGTAACTTTCAAAGTATGGAGCCTCACTTGCCTGTCCATGCTTAATCGCTATTTTCTTCTCCTTATATATCTAAACTAGACTTCCATTTGTTTCACAGGGAGTAAACTTTTGCCTCTAGTGTGCCATTCATCTGAAATATTCCTCATTTGCCCTTTAAAAATTATTTATTTTAAAACCTCCTATTTTTATCCTCCAAAAACTCCTCTGGTTTTTACTAATCTATTTATTGTCTATGTTTTTCTATTACATTGAGAAATATTTCTCTTATAGAATCAATTGCATATTGCTTTGCTCAGTAGATATCTGAGGCATACATATATCTCTCTTTGACTATCTTGTACTTTCTTAAAAGCATATGCTCTTAGAAATATAAACCATCCTAGCTTACATCACTCTTGGACATACCTTTACCATAGAATTGCTTTAAAAACTGTAGATTTTGACTGAAAATTTTAAATCATGTTCATTTCCATCAATTATTAACAAAAGATCACTTAACTAAGAGTTGGAAATGTTCAAAATTTCCTCTCAGTTTATTTAAGGAAACCTATAAAGCTAACCTCAGCTGGATATTTTGAACTAAAAATTGCATTTTATTCTTTTTGAAAACTTTGTTGTATATTTCATATTAGCTTACACTAGCATATATATTTAGTAACCATTAAGAATTGCTTAGTTGGATGATTTTTGTGAAATGGTAAAACTTTTAGCCTTGAATAAATGACATCTCCTTGCTTTCTAATTTATTGAACCGAAGACCTGTACTGATAGCCCCTCTTTGTATCTTACTGAATGGTCACTATTTTAACTGGTTTGAATGGAAATCTCAAGTTTTTTCACATTTATTTTTTTCCTTCCTAAGACACTAAATGCTTTATTTTTCCTTGCCTAAATAATCAGGCTATAAAACTAAACATAGTGAAAATCTTTTTGAATTTATAATGCATATAATCATGGCTTATTAATTGTCAAATTTAGTGTTTATCAGTGTAGACATGCTAGGTGATAATTTAGCTGGTTTTTTGCTCTATAAATATTTTTGTTGATAATATAATACCACTAAAGAAAAATCAAAGGATTTATTTTAACTATGGATCTTAAGGTGGAAGAATGTGCCCTGTGGTGGTGGTGGTATCAAATGAAATGGGGAGGCATGATATATGATTTCATAATTTAAATAACAGAAAATAAATATCAAGAAAGAAATTGCTTTATATGTATACAAATCACAATCTCCTTAGGTATATGTTTATAAACGGAACAGAGTAAAAAGTTCAAGAAGTATGGTTACAATTCAGTTCCATTGGATAGTCACAATTTCATGACAGTGATTTATGTTTATAATGCAGACTTAGATCAAAGTGATTTTTTTCATTTATCTGAAAAATTTATTTTATATTTAATCATCAGTATAAATTCTAGTCTATTATATAAATAGATGCAGAAAATAAGAAAAACTGATTTTAAGTAAGACTAAGATAAATATAATCTTGGTTGCAAATTAGGATTTCCTTTTGCATACCAACAGTTTCTCTTTGCTCCTTTTAACTGAACTAATGGATCTTTATTAAATTGCTGTAATCTCATCATAGCACCCTTTGACCCCAGTTGTCATTCACTCACCCTGATAAATACTATTCCACTACCACAGCAAGAAATTAAGCTGCTTATGTTCTCTAAACTCATGGGAAAATCTGCAGGAGAAGGCTTGCTTTCTCCATAGGGTTGCTTTCTGCATTCTCTATTTCCTGTTTTTCTCTACTGGTCAGCTCCAGCCAATCAAATAGAAGAACAAAATGTGAGCATAAATATCACCTTTTTCTATTACCTCCCTTGTGATTCAGACCTTTGATCCACATGTTTACTGTTCATTATATTTTTTAGTTTCCTTTTATTGTTTAACCAGGGTTTTGTATCTGCCTTCATAGCTTCTACCTAGCTAGAATTCTTCTTCTAGCTAGTATTTCTTCCATAAAGAGATTCAAACTTCACTTCTTACTCCCTCTCTTCATAATGTCTTTAAGTTATAAAAACAACAAAGAGTAACAGTAATTTAAAATTCAGTAGGCAATATAGTCAGTTTCTGATTTTCTATCATGTTACAATACTATTTAGAAAGCAGAATGTAATTGAGCACAAATTTTTAAAAAATCTAAGCTTTTTTTGTATAAAGATGAGCTTAAACATTTATTTTACCCAAAAACACTAAATGGTTTTAAGTGAATAGGGTTTATAAATGATGATATATTAATTTTTCATCACATTACCAATTTTAAAGATTGCACACACAGTTGAAGACTTCACATGTCATATTTGAAGTTGTATAGAAATGGCAGTAATGCAAATATTGATGGTAATAAATCTGGTCAAAATAAATATATTCTCTTAGAATGGAACAGTAAATGTGCAGGGCCTAGTGGTTTAGATGCCCCTCTTTCCTGTTTCTATTCTATATGTCTTTATTTTTGCTTTTATCGTGCTATATTCTACTTTCTTATTAGCTCATGTTATATAGTTAAGATAAATTGCCAGCAATGTGTAATTAACAAATTCAGAAATCAGTATCTTTTTTTATTACATTAGATGGGATAAAATTTATCTCTTTGCTGCAGAAAATTGGGGATAAAAATAGTCTATAAAATGTGAAAAATTATTTACCTATTTAGTGAGATTTAGAAGATGTCTTAAAGTAGAAAAATCTGATCTAGTTTTTTTTTCTTGCAGTTATTTATACTGATTAAAGGCAGAACTCTAAATTTGAACACTGAGAAATATGAAAAGACATGCCAAGTCAGAGTGTTTTATCATCTCAAGGCACAGCATTTGGGAACTTGTATCAGGAAAAGAGTGACAAATTATGAGTCCACTCTTTGATTGCAGAGCCAAAAGAATGAATCAGTAAATATGCAGGGCCTGGTGATTTAGATGCCCCTCTTTCCTGCCTGTTTCTATTCTATATGTCTTTATTCTTGCTCTGATTGTACTATATACTATTTTCTCATTAGCTTAGTTCTCTATCATGCTCCCAGAACAAGGCACAACATTCTTCCTTAATGTAGCTTCTCACTAAGAGATTGTTGAAAAATACATGAATAAGAACAAAATACTCAACTGGGAAGAATAATACCCCCCCCAAAAGAGATGCTATTTCATAGGATTTTAAGTGTTTTGTTAAAGAACTAAAAATGATTTTTTGTACCTCTTTTTTTCTTACCTATTTTTTTCACCCATATCTCTGTCTTCTATTTCCTTTACCCTTAAAGAGTTTCTTTTTACTGCCATCTGGTCTAATTTCAAACCCTCACATCATACAGGATCCTTTCTTTTTGCCCTTTTCTACTCCTCTGGCTTCCTGGTGACTCTTCACCCTTCTGACTCCTTGTGGCTATGAAAATAGACATAAACCATGGCCAGCTAGTGTATTATCAAATGTGCATTGAAATTACACTTGAGGCTATTGTCTGAATGTGTCCCTCTCCAAGTTAATATTCTGAAATTAATCCTAAGTATGATAATATTAAGAGGAGGAGTCTTTAGAAACTGATAGATCCGGAGGGCAGGGCCCTTAGGAATGAGATTAGTTCTCTTATGTAAGAAACTCAGGAAGCTCTTTTATCATGAAAGAACCTAGATAGAAGTGCCATTTATAAACAGAGAGTGAACCCTTATTAGACATCATATCTTGAAGTCTATTGATCCTCCAGAACTGTGAACAATCTGATTCTGTTTATAAGTTACTCAGTCTTATGTTGTTTTAGCAACCTGAACAGACTAAGACACTGAATTAAACACTAAGCTAGGTTCTCATACCTCAGAGGTGAAAAAAAAAAAATCTCACTTAGGGAAGATACAGTCTAGGCAGAGAAAAGAGAGACAAACAGCTTTGTAACAATGGTCTGATGTATGCTACAACATAGGTGGATACAGAATGCTGTAGATTTGAAAAATACAGTAGAGGGAGCATCCTGCTCATGCTCTGTGTATATATGTGCTCACATATGTTTGTATGTTAATGTGTATAAGGGATGAAACAACCATGTGAGTCTTTTTTTTTAAATATTTTTTTAGTTGTCAATGGACCTTTATCTTATTTATTTACATGTGGTGCTGAGACTAAAACCCAGTGCCTCACACATGCTAGGTAAGCGTTCTAGCAGTGAGTCACAATCCCAGCCCCACCATGTGAATCTTGAGGGTGAATGGCAGTTCATCAAGTGGGGACTGGGGTGAGAGTGGAAGGCTATTCTAGGTGGAATAAGTGGCACAATATAGAAAATTTAGCTGCTTTTGTACTGCTGATCTGACTGGGCTTTCTTCTTCATTTGTTTCTACCCTCCTCCCATTCTGTCTCATTCTACTTTTCCTGTATTCCTTTTCTTGTTCTGTCTTCCAAACTCCTCGGATCGGAACAGTTTTTAAAAGGAGACCAGTATTATCAAAGAGAAGGGTTATTTTCAATTTTGCTACCCAATGAGTCTTAAACATTATTTTACATTTTTCACTAAAAATGTGAGACTTTTTTGTGGCTGATACTGAAAGGGTCAGTTCAGTGAATACTGAACAACTTCCTGGCATTGGAATTTTGATGATAAACAAAGGTAGAAAAGGTCTCTGTCATTGTTATGGTTACATTCTAGAAGAGAATACAGATAGTAAGCAAATAGTTATAAGAAGGACAAGTTCTAATAGGAAAAGTATAGGGTATGAAGAGGGAGGGAGCAGATGTATTTATATGTGACCAGAGTATAAGAGGAGGGAGGAAATATCATGTGATGAGGCTAGACAGTTGGGTAGGGGGTGGGTTCCATAGAATCTTGCAGACCAAGGTTATTTACTCAAAGTGTGATTCCAGTTTACAAACTATGTATAATGAGTCCATATGAGAGAAATAAGAGCAAGTATTAAGAAATCCTTAGAACATTTTGATATTAGCATAATTTTAAGCATGTGATCATTGTCAGCAACTGTGGTTTGCAGCTTAACTCTCATAGGAGTATCTGCTAATGGTGCAGCTACAATTAGAGGAAACATTGTGGAATAATACTCAGAGAAAGAAGCTTGGGTCAGAGTGTCATTTAAATAAACTACTCCTTTCACTGAGAAAGTCCTGTTCTGAGAAAAAATGTCAGCTGAACTAGATAGTATGCTTAGTGACAGTAAATATCATGAGTTATGTAAAGGCTAATGTGTTAATTTCTACAGTGTTCTCTTATTATGTCATGGATAACATAAAAGCTGATCATAAGTAAGTTTATGCATACTGAATTTATGATGGTTATAGACAAAATGTTCTGCTGACAGTGTTTGAACCACAAAACAAGCTATGTTCGTCTATATTTCATTGTTATAACAAAGTACCTGAGACTAGATAATATATAAAGAAGAAAGGTTTATTTAGCTCACAGTTTTGGGAGGCTAAAAGTCTAAGATTGGGTGGTTTCACTTGTAAATCTTTGAGAGGGCCTCATGGTGAATGGCATCATGGAGGGAGCACATGTGAGAGGGATCACATGGCAAGACAAAAAGTCAAAGAGAGTTTCAGGGTTTATGCTCACTCTTTCATAACAACTCAATCTCATGTGAACTAAATGGGTCCCAGGGGAACTATCTTAATCCTTCCAAGTGCAGTTCCCCCAGTGACCTAATTACTGTGCACTAAGCTACACCTCTTAAAGGCCCACTGCCTCTCAATACTGCCACCCTGAGGGTTTTGTTTCTAACACATGAACCCTTGGCACTCAAACCATAATGAAAATTCTCAGTTTTTATACAAAAGATGAAATCAATTTTATATCATTTTTTAAAGCTGTTAATTGGATAAAATAGGTTTATTTATAAATCTGACATCTTTGATGCTTTCAGTGATCTTAATATTTTGATAGAAGGAAGGGATGCACAATATTTTTCAATAATAGGTAAAGCTGAAGGATAATATTGAGAGAAGATTGGAAGAACAATATCTGAAGAGTGTAATGATATGTCCCATAATTTAATAAAATTTATTGATGATATAATTGATGATGTTGACATTGCATATCTGTAAGGCATATCCAAAATGTTTGGAATTTTACTTTCCATCCAAAAAGATGCATACATGAAAAAAATGGTGGTTCCAGCATCCCTTTCAATTCTTGAAAAATTATCTATAGAATAAGTTATTGTAACTATTTACTGATAAAGGATTAAAGAAGGATTTTGAAAATATACTATCACATATCCCACTTTAAATAGAAATAAAAAACAAATCTGAGTTTACTGTTATTTTCCATTACTGTCGATTTACTTTTGTGAGACTGATTTCTATATTATGAATGTTAATAAAACAGGACATGGATGTATTTTATTCCCTGAGAGTAGCATTGTCATCATTCCAACCTGGATAACTTCAAAAGCAGAAAACAAGCTCAATAGTTTATATACATGATGTTCATTCAAAGTGTGTGTAAAGCAGTTTAATATTAGGAACTGCTATTTCCTTTATAACTTTCTGTTTTTATGATAGTGAATGACAAAAGAAAGCTATGAGAATAATCAGCAGTTCTCCATTTTGTTCTCCTAACTGCACAACTTTGATAAATAATGTGTGTTAGTTGTGTAATTTTTCTATTGTTTGTTCTGATTAGATTTATTGAAATGTAATTTTAGGTCTGTTGAATTTGTCTTTTTTCATTGAAATTCATTTCCTTATACTTTACAAACATAAATTTAAAATTTTCTAATCTATTGATTTATAATGGATTAGAGATTAAGACAGAATTAGTTTGTTGCCACAGATAGTTTGAGAAGCACCTCTGTAGGCCAGGTTTCAGATTTTGGACAGTGTCCAAAGGACAGGAAAAAGCCTTTCCAATGATATCTGTTACTATCATTTAGGATGCTGTGGTCATTCACAATTAGGAGGCTTCATGGACTCCAGCTGTCATGCTTGTTCCTGAGAACAGATAACCTCAAATCCTTTAGCCAGCCTATTTTAAGACCGTATGGTTGCCTGCTCTGCTGTTACCTCTGATGTGCAATACGAAAACCATGAAATTTTTCTATATCATCTCTTAGCAGTGAAGAGATATCAGTCAGATGCCAAAAGTACTTGATTTAACTGCAATAATGTTAATAATTGTTGTATAAGTGAGAGCTGACCATTAATGCTTAATTTTTATTGTGACTATATGATTTTATATTATTAAATATGTGAAAGGTTAATTTGGCTATGTTTTACTTAGAGTAATAGAATTTTGGAGCTGAAAAGACTTGATATTTTTAACTTAATCTCTGATGGAGAAAATTGATGAGAAAATTGAGGTTCAGAGGGGTTTGATAGAAAAAACTGATTTAGAGTTTTTGTCTTAGAGTCAGACATTGTTATATGCTACAATAGACCAAGTTAACACACCTGGGGTTACCAGAAGCAGAAAGAGTCAAGCAAGAATCTTCCTCTAGAGGCTTTAGAAGGAGCATGACCATGCCAACACCTTGATTTCAGAGTTCTAACTTCTTTTACTATAAGAAAATAATTTCTGTATGGCAGCCCTAGGAAAATAATACATATAATATATTGTGAATAACAGTTTCTTTGGTGTGTGAATTTCCAGATGAGTTTAAATAACATCCTTTATAGATGCTGATGCTTTAAAAATAGTTTGGGTCTTGAATCAGATTGTTACAATACATGCAAAGATCAATTGGGCATCTTATTACTGTTGGTGTTGATTTTGGTTTCATCAGTAATAGTTTGAAAATAATAGTATTTATCTTACAGGGCTATTTGTAATGATCAATTAAATGAAATAATCCATGAAGCCTCTTAAACATAGTCCTGAAAACTGATAGGTGCTTTTTATGTGTTAGATATTATTATGATTGTGGTGATGGAGAAGATTCTTTGATGTGCCCAATTGGAGAATGGAATAATTATAAGCAGAATATATACTGTCAGTCTGATGATGTCTCTACCTCTATTCTAGTCATCCCAGTAAACTGTTACTCATGTACCTTCATAGATTCATCTGCATACCATGATTTCTTTTTCAAATACTCAAATCTTTAAAAAGATGTAAGGAATTCTTCCTCCTGACCCTGCCTTTATTTTCTCAACTGTGGGGCAGCCTCACACCTTTTCTTGATGTCTCACCTAGTGATAAACAATTTCTGAGGAAACCCAGGCATTGTGCATATATTTAGAATAGGCTTGTTCCATTACTGAGTTGTATTTGAAAACTAATTTTCAGTCTTGAAATTATAGTGTACTTTATTGATGTATTTGATAAATGTATCTACCTAATTAGTAAAATATATTCTTCTGAGATCCTCTCAAGGCAGGATATGGAACCGCATTCTATGCATTGGAAAGAGAGAGTAAATTACATTTCAGTGTGATTAAAGAAATATGTATCCATTAAGCTCTGACTGTCTGCATGTCATTATGTTTGGCCTTAATCTTATGAATAGAAAAGACACAAGCCTTGTTGTTAGAGAATTTTCAGTCCAGTAGGAAAGGTGGGAAACAATCTTTGTCTATACAGAATCATAACCCAAAGGAAGGAAAAGACCAGTCATAGAAATAAAAAGAAAACATTTAAAGAGAAGAACATGTGACCTCTTTAAAAATTAAGAGTGAACAAAAAAAATCAACAATAAAAGAAGAAGAACAAGAATAATATGAATGACCTTGGCTCTTAAGGGATATAGTTCCCATGAACCTAAACTCCAGTAGTGGCAGTGACTGGGGCAAGAGCAAAACACCATTTGTGGTACTATCCTGTAGGAGAACTGCAAGCACAACACCTTTCTGGAGAAGTGGAGGCATATTGCATATGGATCTTCTGGGTATGAGGGCATGACGATTTTAGCAAGACCTCCTCCCATGGCTTCCATCTCTGTTCCAGTCCAAGCCTCTCTTCTTGGTGCCAGTCTATTTGACATTGTTATGTGGATATTTGGCAGGTCCATCAAATTCAGAAAACTGTGACCATAATGGCAGGGAATAGGGAACAAGTTTGGTGTCCTCTGAGTGAGGAACACCTCAGAAGAAGCAAATGACCAAAGTTTAAGGGAAAAGTTAGACACCCATAGCATATTCTAATTTGAAGAGTTAAAGATGGGAATGATGTCTTCTCCACTTCTGCCTTGATGAAATATATGCATGCTTGGATATGGGGTTGAGAAATCTGAACTTAGTTTAAACTGAAAGTCAGCTGGGAAAACAGAGAAGTGATTGAATAAGCCTGGAATTCACTAGATTAAAATTTCTAGCAACTTTTTTTAAAAAACAGCTATAGTGGAGTGGTATTGAGAATCAACTCTGTGGTCACAACACTTGTGTTTGAATTCCAGCTGTATCCCTATCAACTTAAGACCCTGGTGAAGATATTTAACCTCTCTTACCTCACTCTCCTAATCTGTAATGAATGCGTATATGGTGAGATGATCATGAGAATTAAAGAGTTAATGCTCTTTGACAAATGTCTGACACATAGTAAATGCTCCATGAACCATAAAGAACAAAGTCATATATTTACATACTGGAGTTTTGTCAATTAAAATAGCATATACTCTACAGAGGGAAACTGGAAGATTGTAGTCAAATCAAAAGAAAAAAATAATTTGATGTGTGAAAAAAAGGAGTAGAAAAGCAAAAAGTTGAAAAATGCACCTGTAATGTTGGCGAAATAGTCGTCAGTCACATTGATATAATTTGCTGTGGGAAACAGAGGAAACCAAAGGAAATGAAAAGACTGTGTTTTATCCTAAGTTGGAGGTATTTTGAGGCACATTTTTGTGTACAATCAATAAGAACCTGAAATACTGAGATAAATAACAAGTGAAAATAAGTTGTCAATTTCTTTTCGTTGCTAAAAAATTGTTACAAACTGCTGCAAATATTACACAGGAGGTTTTGCTCAGAAACTTAGATCTCCATCAAAAATCATTTGTTGAACCCATTTAGAATGTAGAGTAGTGTTTAGAGATGAAAGAAGCAAGCTTTTGCCATATCTTAGCAACTAGATAGAATGTTCTGTAGAAGTTAAAACAGAGATTTTGTGTGCCCTGGAGGATGTCCTCTTGATCAATAGCATGTGCACTTTCACTGTAGTAAATTCTAAGTAATAATAACTACCACATTTGAATACCTTTTGAATGCCATACACTATCTAGGTGTATTTATATATGTTATTCTTATATTCAGCCAATGTGTATAATGTTTATGTATTATGTATAAAGTAGTGAAAAAAAATCAGTGAAAAATGGAGTTTATTTAATAGAATGGGGAGAAATAGACTAAAATACAGATATTTTACTTATTTTTATATATACCTATATAAATATATTTATATATTATATATTCACATCAGATATAAGAATATATATTTAAATATATATGTATGTATCTATATATATATATAAATAAGTAAAATTAAGTGAGGAAAGCAGAGAGGGAGTACAGAGTATGTATATGACTCTACTTGCAATTTTAATTGGAGTCATTTGAGAAGTCCTTACTGAAAAAGTAACATTTGAAAAAAGTGAAGGAACAAGCCATTTGACTGTGAGGGAGAACATTCCAGACAGAAAATCAAATGTGCATAGTTCCTGGGGCAAAAGTATGATGAATGGTTCAAGGAACAACAGAGTGTAGTAGGAGAGATCGTGAAATCTTTGGTCAGAAGAGGTGTCCATGGGGCCTAACTAACCCTTCAAGTAGATTGTCAGAGAAGTCTGTCAGGGTGGTACATCATCACTTCTTTGGAAGATCTAGAGACAGTAATTATGTTTTTGAATTAGCCCATGACCGTTCAGAAGGGTTCTTTGATCTAAGTGTTGCCAGACCCTAGTTTGAGATTCTGTCATTTGAAACATGGAGTACCATACTCACCACATAATTGAACCTCCACAAATATCTTTTGAATAAGTGAATAAATTAGGAGAATAGGTATGAAGATCGAACTCTGAATTAATTAGTCATACTATGATTTTTGAACAGACTGATTTGTGGGAGACTTGTTTGCAAACTGAGAATTTTTTATGTTTCTATTATATGATTATAAAAAATGACCATTCTTTCCACAAATCTCTCCCTTCACATTGTGAATACCAAGAATCAGCTTGCATAGGAGAAGGATAAGGATGACCTGGACATCCCTGTGCTACTCCCTGACTTGTTTACCTGCTCATTCAGCAGCTCTGCCTACCTTTTCACATTCTTAGTTTTAGGCTTTGGCCAAGACAGTTAAGCTGGAGATAGAGGTGGCTCTGGCATGGTGACAAACTCTTGGGGCACTTCTTCCTGTCAGAGGATTGGATGATATGTGTGAACAGACACTTTGGCAGAGATAATGCTGAATCTGGGTCTCTTCCAGCCTTTTAAGGTACTAACATAGACTTATCTTGTTCCCAAGCCATGCATTTGGAAACCTGGCTTGGGCTTTTCATCTAGCAACTGCATATTCATCAAAATGAAGATTCTAATGACAGCAGTTAAGCATTAGGAAGAAATATATGATGAGTCAGGAAGGATTTTGAATTTTTATATCTTTAAGTCTGAACTTAACATATTTTCTTTAAGGTGAGGGCTATATATAGCCTTAGAAAGGAAATTCTTTTGGGTGATAGCAGAGACAGAGTCAAATAAAAATCTTTCTTTGAAAATGGAATTATTAATGACTTTTCTGGTTACCATTTCTGGAGTATTTTATAGAATGAAGGTAGAAATCTGACATAAGCAGAACTGATTTCTGGATATCACTAAGATATTCTGGTCTTTATCCCTTCAGAGGAGGGTCCCTTGTCTCCTAATGCTAGGCAAAGCCTTATCTTTTAATAGAAAACCTAAAACAAGGCCAGAAGCCAGCAGACCAGCTGGGTCCATGTGGATGCTTCATTCTATTCAGATGAACATTAAGTACTGAAATGTACTGGCAAAAGCAGACAATGCTCACTATGTTTGACTGTTGGCAGTTAAAAATAAGGGCTGCATGGTGGGATAAGCTTTTGAACTGATGACTCATGGCTCTTGGTGACTGATACATTTGATAAGCCAGTTAGTCCTGTGCTCAGAATGCTATATATGTATTTTCAACCAGCAATACATTGGCTAATTGTGCTGTTTAGTTAACCTTATTCACATTTCCAGTTCTCTTTTCTGTGCCTAATCCTATGGACCATTTTTTTCTGTGCCTATTCCTACACCATGATTTTGCATTGTGATAATGGAATCATTATCACAAAAGGGGAGTGATAGAAATCGGTTAGTACTGATGTGGCATAGTTGGATGTGACAACAGCAGAAAGAACAAGCGTTCATGTACTGCAGGGCAAACAGACAACCCCCAGCAGCCCCTGAGTTCTTAACCAAGTTCCAAGATTTTTTTTGGTCATGCTGTCTCTAGAGCTATTTGAAGAAATACTTCATGTATATATATTTTAGAGAGGTTCAGTTGAATACTTTGAAGTGTGTAGTGAATTCAGAGAATATTGCCTGAAACCTAACCTCCTCCCATATTCTCCAGCTAGGCATCCCTTTTACTTTCTATTATCAACAAATGAAAATGTGCTTTGGGAGGAAATCCACCTTTGTTGCACAAATTATCTTCTCCTACTTACCATTTTTGGTCTGTTATACTTAATTATTCTGCTTCTGTAATATTTTTTCTCTTATAGTTTTTCTTGTTGCTATTTTATTTCTTTAATCTCCTTTTATCTATTTGTGCATTCTTAATGACTCAATGATATTTTCAAAAGCTGTAAGTTTAAGCCAGGTGTGGTGGCCTACACTTCTTCAAATCACTCTAAGTGGACTATTCTCACACTTCACTGTGTTGATAAGAGCTGCTTTGTAGTACTGTCCTGAAGTCAGTGCAAATTCTCTATTTTTTCAAAAACACTTTTGGATTTTCTGTTTGCTTTTATTTTACATATAGATTTTATAACCAGCTTGTTAATTGCCTGCTAGAATTTTGATTGGGATTGTCTTGAATCCTTAGGACAATATGAAGATAATCAATGCCTTAATAATATGAAGTCTTATCTGTGAGCATGGTAGATCTTTTCATTGGCTTTTGTCTTTTAAATTCCAGCTTAGCAATGTTCTATAGTTTTCAGTGTGAAATCTTGCTATTTTATTAGATTTACCCATAAGTGTTTTATTTTATTTTTACAGTACTGGAGATTTAACCTGGGGTCTTGCCCATACTAGGCAAGTGCTCTACCCATAACCCTTTTTATTTTATTTTGAGATAGTGACTCAATAAGTTGCCAAGGCTGTCCTTAAACTTGCAATCCTCCTGCCTCAGGCTCCCTAGTTCTTGAGATTACAGGCATTTGCCACAGCATTATTTTGTGTTTTTAATGCTGTTGTGAATGATATTTAATTTTTTAAAAATTTTCAGTTATTCCCTGCTTGTATATAAAAGATGATTGATTTCTTTAAATTGACATTGTATTCTGCAGCCTTTTAAACTCACCTACTAGGTCTGACAGCATTTTCATAGATTCTTTGGGAATTTTTAAAATGAGATAACCATATCATCTAGGGGAAATTTTATTTATTCCTTTCTAATGTGAATGAATTTTATTTCTTTTACTTGCCTCACTTCCTTGACTGGAACTTCTAATACAATGATGTCTTGTTAAACTAGATGCAGGATCTTTTTAGTTGTGCTTATTAAATAGAAGAAGTTCCCTTCTATTTTTACTCTGTAACAAGCTATTTTTTATCATGACTACTTGTTGATTTTATTAAATGCTTTTCTTGCATCATTTGATATGATCACTGTTTTCCATAGGTTATAAACATGGTAGGTTGTGCTGATTAATTTTAAATTGTTTAATCAACTTTGGATTTCTGGAACGTACTCTACTTGGTTGTGGTTTATTATTCCTTTTACATATTTCCAGATATGATTTACTGATATTTTGTTGAGGAATGTGTCTCTGTGTTCCCATAAATATGTTTGTTGTTGTTGGTTTTATTTTGTATTGTCTTTGTCTAGTTTTGGCATAAGAGTTGGGAAGTCTCTTTTATTTTCTGGAAGAATTGCATATAAATGATGTTATTTCTTCTTTGAATATTGGTGGAATTTGGCCTAGAAACTACATGGAAGTAGAGATTTATATCGACTGTGAGAAAGGAATGGGAGTTTCAAAATATAATTGTGAATTTATCTTTTTATTAATTTATTTTTCTCACTATTTCTGTACATGTTTCATGTATTTTGATACTTTGCTCTTAGGTGCATTCATATTTAGGTTTGTTTTGTCTTTGTGAATCTATTCTTTTATTGTTATATAATATACCCCTTTAGGCCTGATAATTTTCTTTGTTCTAAAGATTATTTTTTCTGATAACTATATAGCTACTCCAATTTTCTTTTGATTTATATTTGCCTGTACCTAGGGTAATGATGTAATCTCATTTCACCATCTTTCCTGCCTCCATGTCCCCTCCTTCCCACCCCCCTCCCCTGCCCCATCAAAGTTCCTCCATTTTTTCCATGCACTCCCCCATTATGAATCAGCATCCACTTATCAGAGAGAACCTTCAGACTTTGGTTTTTTGGAATTGACTTACTTTGCATACCATGATATTCTGCAACTCCATCCATTTACCTGCAAATGCCATAATTTCATTTTCTTTTAATACTGAGTAATATTCCATTGTTTATATATACCACAGTTTCTTTATCTGTTCATCTCTTGAAGGGCATCTAGGTTGGTTCCACAGTTTGGCTATTGTGAATTGTGCTGCTATGAACATTGATGTGGCTGTGTCCCTGTAGTATGCTGTTTTTAAGTCCTTTGGGTATAGACTGAGGAGTGGGATAGCAGGGTCAAATGATAGTCCCATTCCAAATTTTCTGAGGAATCTCCATACTGCTTTCCAGATTGGTTGCACCAATTTGCAGTGCCACCAGCAATTTAAGAATGTGACTTTCCCCCCACATCTTCGTCAACACTTATTATTGCTTGTATTCTTGATAACTGCCATTCTGACTGGAATGAGATAAAATCTTAGAGTAGTTTTAATTTGCATTTCTCTAATTGCTAGAGATGTTGAACATTTTTTCATATATTTGTTCATTGATTGTATATCTTCTTCTGAGAAGTGTCTGTAAAGTTCCTTAGCCCATTTATTGATTTGCATATTTGTTTTTTAGTGTTAAATTTTTTGAGTTCTTTATATATCCTGGAGATTAGTGCTCTATCTGATGTGCATGTGGTAAAAAGCTGCTCCCATTCTGTAGGCTCTTTATTCACTTCATTGTTTGTTTCTTTAAGCAATAAATTTTAACATTGTCTAAAATGAATATTAGTGTATATTGATATAATAAGAAGACAACCACAGCATAAAGAGATGAGGATACACTATATAGTGGTAATGTTTTTATGTTCCAGTTGAAGTGGTAACATATGGTCTCTATGTAGAAGGTGAAAAGTTAAGTCAGCATATTGTATTCCCTAGGATACCAATTTTAAAAGCTGCAAAAGAAGATATAGTAAAAAGACATACAGATACTGGGCTGGGGTTGTAGTTCAACAACTTGAACTAGCATGGGTGAGGCTCTGGGTTTGAGTCTCAGCACCACATAAAAATAAATTAAATAAAGGTTAAATTTAAAGAAAAAAGACATCCAGAAAATATAGATATCATGAAAATACTGGCGTTTAGTGGGTAGAGATCAGGAATACTACCAATCATTCTAAAAGGCACAAAGCAGTCCAAACCCAAAATGTTGGTAACTCTAAGGTTGAGAATCCCTGCCCTAAATAATAGAGTGACTCACTTTTATTGTAGTTTTTCAAACTTTATCCTTTGGTTTTATTGAAACAACTTTCTTCCCCCATCTGTACTCCTATTTTAACAATTTCCATGATATCTAATTAGGTCAAATAGAAGTAAAATAGCAGGTTCAGCTGGAATAATTTGGAGTACCAAATATAGTTCTTCTGGAGGGAGCACAAATGTATGTGTGGTACTGGATATAAGCCATCAGCTTTTAGCATGTCATAAGTGAGAGTCAGAGAAACTGGATAATATCCCTAATTTTATGATTTAATTGAGTACAACTATGTTAGGGAACTTCTGCATGTAATTATGTGTATATACATATATTTATATTCTCTCATTTTCTCTTCCAATATCATTTTAAGTAATGACATTACCTAAAATTTATGTAACTCTTACAGGTATTTATTACAGTGTCATATTTTGAATGTATTTCCATAGAAAGGTTTTTAATTCTTTGAGGAATATTCTTTGAATTAATTAATACAATGAAATTAACTTTATTTGGTGTAGTTTTAAATATTTAGGTAGTTTTATAAAAACCAATTTAATCACATGTAAGTACTGGAATATTTCCCAAAGTTTACAAAATTACAATTAAGTGGATTTTTTTCATAAGAAGAGAGTATTAACAATTAAATTGGAAAAAACTTTCAAATTCTGATTTGTTTTCTCTAAAAACTTCCAAGATCAGAGCTTAAAATGCCCCTCTTCCACTATACTTTTATACTGTATTTATGTGTCTACATACATACATGTATATATACATATACATATAGAATGTATATTAAGCATATTATAAACATTCATCATTATATCCTGCCCTCTAGGAACCTCAGATTACCCAGTTAGCATTTTAGTAACAAGCTGTGTCAGATTCAGTTGGAGAAGTCAGAATTTACTTGTTTGGATGGAAGGTTAAGAAATACAATTGGCCCTTGTTCTGATCAACATTCTAATCCTTTTGGAACTGTTAACATTTCCGAAATGGAAATTGAATGTCTTTCCTAAAAATGTACCTCAAAGTTTTAGGGCTTTGTTGAAAAGCATTATGTGCCTTTGACCCTGAATGTACTTTTTGCCTGCTGAGAAATAGAGCACAATGACCTTACTTTTATGGTCCTGAGTATGTATGGTGAAGGTTGGGTAGCCTGTATGAGTGTAGTCAACCATGGGGTGTCTCTTCTCTCTCACCAGGACTCATTCTTCCTTCCTTCCTCCCTCCCTCCTTCCCTTCTTTCCTTCCTTCCTTCCTTCCTTCCTTCCTTCCTTCCTTCCTTCCTTCCTTCCTTCCTTCCTTCCTTCCTTCCTTCCTACCGCCTTGACTTCTGCTACTGTGTGGTTGTCGTGGAGAACCCGAGCCTAGGTCCTCCACGTTGGCTTTGGCAGGGGGCGTGCGAGGTCCCGGAGCTGTCCAGCAGCTCCTAAGTTATTTCCGCACTCTCCAAGGCAGGGAAGCTCTCCAGCGCCCCGCCCCGGGCTGGGAAAATCTCCTATAGGGCTCCCTGGATGTCCCAGGCTCGCCATCCATCTACAGCAATTTCTCTTCTTCCTCCGAGTCCCGTGAGCTTTGGTGGCCTTCTCCCTGCGCCCGGTGCTGCTCCCGAGCCCTGTGCACGAGTGTACTTGATCTTCACCCCTTTGCCTTAAGAGTGGCCTCTCGTTCTACCTTTCCCTCCAGCAGCTGGGTGGTCCTTTCTGTCTCTCGGTCTGTCTTTGGAGACACGCGCCCAAACCGAGGGGTAAGAGCAAAGACCACCCATCAACTTAGCACCTTGAATTTAGATCTTTCAATCCGGAAAGGAGATTGGTATTGCCCGTCAGTGAGAGAGGGAGGGAGGAGGGCGGAGGCTGCAGTGGCTCGGGGGCTCGCCAGACCCGGCCAGGAACCCGGGAGCCCGTGCAGGAGAGGGACAGTGAGCGCCGGCCTCGCCCTGGCAGCCCCTCCTTCCAATTCCTCTCTCCGCCTCCGGGCCCGCCCCTCCCTCCAGGAGGAGCCGTCTCTCCTCCGCGCGTCTCCCGACGCTCTCTCCATTGTCTCTGCCTTTACAACAGGTTCGGGCGGCGGGGAAGAGGGCGGGTGCGGGGCTGCCCCAGCCCAGGCTTTCTAGGGGCCGCCTTCCTTCCTCAGGGTGTGCGCGTCTTGGGCTGCATTTATCGGCTCCGGAGCTAATTCCCCGGCGTAGCAGGTCCTGGGCGAGCCAGACCCCTCCCTCCCAATCTCCTCCCATCCCGCTCCGCCGCCTGGGCTCTCCGTGTGGGAATGATGAGCGCTTTGGAGGCTCTAAGTTCTTCACGCGTCTGCGGGGGCCTCCCCTTTCTTTCTTAGGCAACCAAATCGTGTTAATCCTACTAATCAGTAAACCCGAGGCAGCTGGAGGAGAGGCACACGCTATTTTCTCGCTTGATTCCAAGAACCTCTTCGATTTTTATTTTTATTTTTAAAGAGGGAGACGATGGACTGAGCAGATCCACACCATGGAGTCTCGGGTCTTACTGAGAACCTTCTGTTTGATCTTCGGTCTCGGGGCAGGTGAGTGGTCGTAGAGCCAGGGCGGGGAAAAGGGATGGCTCCCGCCTGGGGGCTGGCAGGGAACGCCTCGCTTTTCCTGGACCCGAAGTAGGTCTGGAGTAGGGGGCGGGTTTGGATTTAGAATTTTTTTTTGTGTGTGCTTGCCTTGGAGACAGTGAGGCGGGTCACACCGCTGATCAGGTTTGAGGGCTGAGGGGGAACTTCCCACAGAGAGGGGCTTAAAGTAGGTCATGGAAATAGGACTGGGTGCCCCGCTATTTAAAGCTTGGCTGCTGATCTCAGGTAAGGCTCTCCGCGGTGGAGGAGGGAGTCGCCTCTCGTCATCACTTCTCGATATTGTCGCGAAGACGCGGTTCTTTGCTGCCTTGGAGTAAGAGAATTGCGTTTTAATGGAGCTTTTTCTTTCTTTTTTCCTCCTCCCCACTCCACCAGTGTGGGGGCTTGGGATAGACCCCTCCCTGCAGATCGACGTCTTAACAGAGTTAGAACTTGGAGAGTCCACTGCTGGAGTGCGCCAGGTCCCAGGGCTGCATAATGGGACGAAAGCCTTTCTCTTTCAAGGTATGATCCAGTGCAGTAAGTCCCCAGTGCGGTTTTAGTTGCGATAGCCTTGGGGAGAGTTGGCCCGGCCTCTCCTCCTAACTTTGCCTTGCTTCATGATGACAGTATCTGAGCTGAGGGTTGAGTGTAAGACACATTGTCGGATCTCTTTTTAAGTGTCTTGGTTTTTCTCCAGTCCCTCACCTTACTCCTCATTTTGTACTCTTGCCAGTCTAATGAAGAGTCCCTTAATTATCCGAAACCCCGATGGCAGATGGTTGATTTTGTAGTCTGGGGAACAATAAATTGTAACACAAACGCCTCATTTGGGTGAAATTGATTTAGGTAGGAAACAAGATAGCTTAATCTTAGTTAAGACATTGATCTCTGAAAGTTTCAGGTGCAGTGGTGCCTTACTGGGAGACCTTTCTTTATGGGGGTAGTGTTTCCGGAGAAATGTATACCTCTTAGTATTTTTTAATCTACTGTATATCACAAGTACACTATATGTAAGGCAGAATTCATCACGGAAAGATCATCGTTCTTCCTTCTCCACCAAATGACAAGAGGAATATTTTGAATCTTTGAATATTTTAAAATATTTTAAGTAAAAAATCTTAATGTCATCTATAGCCATTTATTATATGCTTATGATTTTAAAACTTTTTGAGTCAGTGGACAGGGCTATGCGCAAATGACTACTTTTCAAATTATATTTAAATGTGTTGTACAGTCACAAGCAAATTTCAGTGCAATAAACTTTAATTTTGATTTAGTAAAGCTTTTGAAAATTACTTGGTTTGTGGAAAGATATTGTAATATGAGCTTCTGAAAGGTATCTAAACACAGAAAACACTAGATTTAGATATGGTGAAAGATAGATGAAGGGAAAAAAGAAATGGAGTATGGTTCAACATATCTGATGGAATAAGGCGTCTTTCCCCATGCCAGCTAGATTTTTCTGTGGCTATTTTGGGGCCATGTCTTCCTAAGAAGTGCAACTCATAATTAATAAAGGGTTGAATGTGCAAAATACATCCACTCCAGCAGATCTGCCACCAAGAAATTGGAATCACATAAACTTGAGTGTTTCTCTAGTGGTGTCATTGCCTGTTATAGCCAGTATGTGTCACCATGGACAGTAACACCGAAGCTCACAGTTGGGAAAGGAGGAAATTGACATGTGTTGCATTTATTTAAAACAAGTTTGCTTTTACCAGAAACTAAAGTGAAATTTTCTTTTCTAAAAACTGTCCTTTTAATTTTATTGTTAATTTGGTGTTTTTATTGTGACAGATATTTAAGATAGTATCTTATTTACTTAAAGACCTTGTTTTGGAGGGTGGGGCTTAAATACTATATCTTTTAAAAACAATGTCCCAATCTAATAAAGGAAATAAAGGCTCAGCAGTCAGCAAAATTCAGAGTTTAATAAGCATGTTATCGGGCTAAGCCTTTGCTTTTTGTTGTGTATTACTTTATCTCTGATTTTCAGTTTCTGTGAAATGGAAAACAAGTTATTTCATTACTGCCAATTCAAGTAACTTGAAAACTTTAAAGAATCTAAAGCTTCTAATAAAAAATGGCATTGAAGTGCTCTTCATATTTCCAAAGATCCTTTAAATTCTATTAGTGTTCTTCCTGGCTTCATATGAAGAATGCCTGAACTGTCACAAATAGGAACCCTCAGGAATGTACATTTTATGTGAGACAATTGGAAAACTAGATATCAGACAGTTTCTTGAAAATAGTCCCAAGGAACCAATATTTTTTTCCTGGTTGATTTAAAAAAAAAAGAATGTTTAACATTTATTTTTATTTAATTTCCAGCTTCTTTAAGATAGACATTATGTTCCAAATACTAAGACACATGAAATATGTTTTCTTTGAATCATCTTCAGTAACTAGATATTAATGTACATTGATGATTTGGTTGTTTTGTTTCATGATTGATACCAAGCCCAATATTGAGACAGAGTAAATGCTTACAAATATACTTTTGAAGATGTGATTTCATTTCCTGCCAAATTATGAACTTTATTTCATGTAGCCAATCATTCAGTAAGTATTTACTGCCTGCTGTGTTCTCAGTAGGCATATATTACTGATGTATTGATTATGCTCTAGTGATTTCTCTTTTTATAACATTTGGATTCCAAAATTGAAAACAAGTGGACCTTTGACTCTGAGTGGTAGTTCTGCATTACTTTGTAAAGGTATTTTCTCTGCTTTTAGGATGTGGAAGGTTTTGTTAAGAAGTCAGTTCTGAGTCTTGCTGCTTCATTGTATCTCATGGGCTTAGAGAAACAAAAGCATTGGAACTCTGGAGATTTTATAGACCCATTTATAGTGAATTGAGGGTACTGCAGATATTTTATATGGTGTGTAAAATGTCACAGCAGGAATAGTAACAAATTACAAAAATCTTCGAGATGCGCTCAGATTTCTTATGAACCTATCATATAGGTCTCTTTGTGCTATCAGATGTGTTCTAAATAGATAGAAGAGATTTTGAACTGTCAGATTTCTATTGCAATAACAAAACTCTTTTTTTCTCTCTCTTAGCTTTAAAATAAAGAAACTTCTCTCTCTCTATATGTATATATTTTATATATATATATATATTTTATATATATATATATATACCCAGATTTTTACTTATTTAATATTAATTCTTCCTTTTGCCTACTTCATTTTTCTCTTTAGTGATTTTTGAGATGAATACAATTCACTACTTTTTGAAACTATGAATAATCTTTGTAAATTAGTATGAAACATGAATATATTATTAATACATTATTATATGTTTATAGTCATAACAAATGGAAATATATTTCAAAGTCATTTTTTTATTGTAATAGCAACCATAGTATCACTAAAATGGTTTCATTGTTGTTAAAATTTATTTTATAGCTGCTTTAGAAATTTAAGTTTTAAGATGTTAAATTAAATCATCACTTAATAAATGTGGCTTTCAATCTGTCCCTATTACATTAGTTTTCCTAAGAAAAAAGTGTCCAGGCAATATATATGGCATTACATTACATTAGTGATTTCTAGCTGTATTCTTACTCATAGCTACAAATATACACTTATTATTATTTAAAGAAATGGAGGAGTGAATTCTGACAGTGAGAAAGGCCTACAAATAGTAACAAAGAGTCCTGAAATCTTAAGGACTAGTGCAGTTACTTTATTTTAAAGTCTAGGAAATGTTTTCCAAGATAACAATCACAATAATGTTCTTTTCTCTGTGTATATAAAAGATCAGGAATGAGAGTGCACAGAAGCAAAGTTTTAGGACTTTCTTGCAAAGTAAGCATGAATTTTAGATCTTTGATTTTTTAACAATTCATCTTTCCAGGTTCCCAAAATAGATAGTTTCATCTGTTGGCTTAAGAAAATTTCTTCTAAAATGTTCATAGATTTTATAATCTTACTAATCCCCACAGAAGTAGATAAAATAAAAGTGTATTTTTTTCCCGAGTTGATAATTTAAAAGTAAATTTAGTAATTATTTTTAAAGAACATTAAAATATGAAAAGAAAAAAATGTTCACAAATCTACTCTCATGCCAGTTTGAAAATGGAATGAAATAAGGACATTGATTTAGTAGGCCAAGGTAACTGAATTAAGTAAAGCAAGGTGTCAATAAGTACTTGTATGATAGTTAATGGGCACGTCTAAACTTAGGGGTGATGGTCATTGATGCCCCAGTAGAGTAAAATAACACAGTGATTAAGAGATGGACTTAGAAACCAGAGACTAGTTATGTTACTATGGTGAATGCTCTTTATTTCGGTAAGCATAAGTATCCTTGATTATAAAATGAATAATGTTATGAATATTAAGCAAGTTCCATTCATTCATCCAAATGAATTATTCCTATGCATTATTAGGTGTATGATAAAGAAGTAGAACTTACCTTTGTCTTCATAGTGCCTTAAAAACAGCTATTAAGTAACTATACAGATAACTTAATCACCATTAAGATAAATTATATGAAAAACTGTGGGTGTAATGGGAACTGTATTCTAGTTTGGGGAATCAAAGGGTCAGGGAAATTGTCTGAGGAAGAGTCATTTATGCTGATAATTGAGGGATACATAAGGGGAGTCTGGAAAGAAAGACTGAGGGAATTCAGGGAGGAAGAATAACACAGGCAAGGGAAATGGTATGAGCAAAGATCCTGAGAATAGAATGAGCATGGTACATTTGAGAAAATAGAAGAAGTCTAGAGGAATGGAGACACATATGAAATGAAGCAAATGAGTATAGCAGGGACCAGGTTACATGGTAGAGCACATTAATAGAGCAGAATTGAAAAGCCATCATTATATAGATGTGTATTGTGGTAGGTAGAATAATAGTCCTCAAAGATGTTCTGTTCTAGCTCTTGGAACCTGAGAATTTTATGTATATTATATGACAAGGTTGCTAATTTGCTGGTCAGAAGATAAAGAAGCTGCAAGGGACTATCTGCATGGGCCCTCTGTAATCACAAGTCCTTTAAATATGTAAGAGGCAGCTAGAAGGGTCAGTATCAGAGTTCTTTGATCAGAGTCAGTATTTGAGTTTTGTGATGTGAAAAAGGCTAGACCAAGATGGAAGAGGGCCCAGAATTAAGGATTGTTAAGAAGTCTTTAGAAGCTGGAAAAGTCAAGAAAATATTTTTCCTTAGAGTCTTCAGAAAGAACACAGCACTGCTGACACCTAGATTTTTGTCCAGTTAGACTAATTTTGGATTTCTGACCTCCGGAATTGTGATGTAATAAATTTATGTTGACTGATGTCATTAAGTTTGTTGTGATTGGTCTTAGCAGCGATTGGAAACTAATATGTTTTGGTATATGGAAGTGGGGTACTTCTGTAAGAAATAACTAAAAGTTTGGAAGTGGTTTTGGAGTTGGTCAATAGGCAGATAGAATTTTGAGAACATACCAAAAAAGTTCTTGATTGCCCTGAATAGGATTTTAATTGAAATATGGATGTTGGTGACTCTATTAGGGAGGATTCAGAAGAAAGCGAAGAGCATGGTAGAGAATCTAAATCTCCTTAAACATTATCTAAGTCATCATGAACAGACTGTTGATAAAAATATAGATGTTAAAGACACTGTCAGAGAGGACTCAGATGGAAATGAAGAACTTGTTATTATAAACTAGAGGAAAGAATATCCTTGTTTGTGTAGTGGTAGGAAACTTAATTGAATTGTGTCCTTCCATCATGTAGAAAGCAGCACTCAGCACTTTAATTTTTTTTTTTTAGTTTTAGATGAACACAATATCTTTACTTATTTATTTTTATGTGGTGCTGAGGATAGAACCTAGTGCCTCATGCACGTGAGGCAAATGCTGTATAACTGAACTATAACGCCAGCCCGAAAGCAACACTTTTAAAAAAATTATTTAAAAATTTTTAAATTTGTTCTAATTAGTTGTACATGACAGTAGAATACATTTTGACATATTGTACACAAATGGAACACAACTTCTCATTCTTCTGGCTGTACATGGTCCAGAATCACACTAGTAGTATATTCAGGCATGTATTTAGGGTAATAATGGCTGATTCATTCCACTGTTATTTCAATCCCAACACCTGCTCCCCTCCCCTCTGCACAATCCAAAGTTTCTTCATTCTTTCCTTTAACTTGCACCCCCAATTATGGATCAGCATTCACTTATGAGAGAAAACATTTGGCCTTTAGTTTTTTGGGTTTGGCTTATTTCGCTTAGCATGATATTCTTCAGCTCCATCCACTTACCTGCAAATGCCATAATTGCATTTTTCTTTAAGGCTGAATAATATTCCATTGTGTATATGTACCACATTTTCTTTATCCATTTATCTATTGAAAGACATCTAGGTTGGTTCCATAGTTTAGCTATTGTGAATTGAGGATAAAATCTCAAAATTTCTAAAAGCAAGAAAAAGACTTCTTTGTTGTAAACATGGGTCACCTTTCATAAAAAAAGAAAAAAAAATTATTTGTTTTAATTAGTTAACATGGCAGTACAATGATCTTGACATATCATACATTTCAATCAGATGGGATATAATTTCTCAAAAAGAGAAAATTTAATTAAAGGGAAGCAATGAGATGCTAGTAGATGAAGTTAAGAATCATAGAGGATTATTCTCAAAACTTGACACCATGTGGTTTTCCTGTCTGGATTTCTTTTTTTTTTTACTTCTATTATTGTGTCTAAGAATGAATTATGCCTGGAGCCTCGCTTATACCTGATTTATATAAGATTTGAAACTTTTATTATTCTTAATATAGTTTTTAAAATGACAAATGTAAGTTGTAACATTTGTCAAGTACAATGTGTTTTTAACTAAGTACATTGTGGAATATCCAAATAAAGCTGATCAGCAGGTTAATTTTTAACACATATTTGCAAATTTTTTGATGAGGACAATTAAAATTTAGTGTCCTAGAGTTATTTGAAAGTATAATGCTTTGTTTTTAAAATATTTTTTTGTTGGAGCATTATAATTGTATATAATGGTAGTATTTGTTATTATACATACATACATACAATATAACAATATGATTTGGACAATATTATTGTTCAGTATTCCCTCTTTCCCTCCCCTTCTTCTTCCTGGTCTCTTTCCTCTACTCTACTGATATCCTTTTGATTTTCATGAGCTCTACCCCTACCTTTCATTTCTTTTTTTCCTCTCTAGAATTACAGTTACCATATGGGCTGGGATTGTGGCTCAGCAGTAGAGCGTTCGCCTAGCACGGATGGGATCTGCGTTCGATCCTCAGCACCACAAAAAGTAAAGGCATTGTGTTGTGTACATCTACACCTAAAAAATAAATATTAAAAAAGAGTTTTTTAAAAAAGAATTACAGTTACCATATAGTACAGCAGAACTTCTGAACTTATTTCTCCATTTAACTGAAAATTTTTATCCTTTTACCAACATCTCCCTGATGACTTTTCTCCTACACTCAGCTCCTGGTAACTACTGTTCTACTCTCTACATGTAGGAGTTATTTTTCAGATTCCACATATGGGTGAGATTATGTGGTATTTGTCTTTCTGTGCCTGGATTATTTAACTTACTTTAATGGCTTCCAGGTCCATCTATGTCATCAACAGTGACAGAATTTTCTTCTTTAATGTGGAACAACATTTAATTGTGTATATATACACCACATTTTTTTTTTTATTTATTCATCTGAGGATGGGCACTTGGGTTGATTCTCTATTTTGGCCATTGGGCATAATTCTGTAATGAAAGTAGGAGTCCATTTATCTCTTTGACATAATAATTTAATTTCCTTTGAATTTACACCCAGAAGTGAGAATGCTGGATCATATGGTAGTTCTGTTTTAAACTTTTTGGTGGTACTTCCCACACTGATTTCCATAATTTAAAGGATGTGCCAATTTATATTCTCATCAGTGAGAATATAATATGCACAGGTTCCCTTTTCTGCACATTCATGGCAATGTTTGTTATTTTTACTTCTTTTTGATAAGACTTATTCTATTCTAACAGGTTTAGGTGCTATCTCATTGTGGTTTTAGTAATTAGTGATGGTAAACATTTTTTCATACTTCTGCTAGCCCTTTGTGAATATTCTTTTGAGAAATGTGTATTCAGCTCTGTGTCTTAAAAATTGGTTTACTTATTTAATTGCTATTAAGTTGTTTAGTTTCTTACATATTTTGGATATTAACCCATTGTCAGGTTTATGGTTTGCAAATATTTTCTTTCAGTCAGTAGGTTAGTTTTTCACTTGTTGCTTTCTTTACTAGGCAGAAGCATTTTAGTTTAATGTAATCCTTATCTATTTTTGCTTTTGTTGGATTTGGTGTGATATTCAAACTATTATTGTCTAGACCAATGCCCTTGAGGTTTTCCCACTTTTTCTTTTAGTAGTTCTATGGTTTGGGGTCTTACATTGAAGTCTATAATCCATTTTGAGATTTTTTTTGTATGTGGTTTGAGGTAAGGGTCTAAACCGCTCTGACTTGAACTTACAATTCTATTTCAATTAAGATTTAAATTGTAGCAATACCATAGTTGTTGGAAAAGATATTTGATTTCAGTCTTTTATTTAAATCTGTTGACTCATTTTTTTGGCCTAACAAATGATCTATTCTGGAGAGTGTTCCATGAGTGCTTGATAATTTGTATTTTTCTGTTATTGGATAGAATGTTGTATACATATCTATTAGGTCCATTTAATTTTAAGTATAGTTTAAGTCCAATGTTTCCTTATTGATTTTCTGTCTGAATGATATGTGCATCGCTGAAAGTGGGTTATTGAAGTCCCATATCATTATTGGTTTAATATATTTCTCCTTTCACATCTATTAATATTTGCTTTATGTATTTAGTTATTCTGGTTTGGGTCCATTTTTCTCTACAATGAATTGTTAGATACCCTTGCTGAATTGACCCCAGAGCTTATATGACATATGACCTTTCTTTAATTTACAATTTTTGTATTGAAGTCTATTGTTTTATCTTGAGTTAAGTATAGCTACCCCTGCCTTTTTGTTTTGTTTTGTTTTTCATTTGCATAGAAATCTTTTCCCATCCCTTCACTTTCATCCTCCATGTGTCTAAAGGTGAAGTGACTCTCTTTTAGGCATCTTATAGTTGATTCTTTTTTCTTTTTAGGAACCCCATTTAAGAACACTTGTCTTCTGATTGGAAAATTTAATATATTCAGAGTTAAAGTTATTATTTCTAAGTAAGAACTTACTGCTGTTATTTTGTTAATTGCTTTTTGGTTGTCTTGTAGACTCTTTAGTTCCTTTTTCTTTTGAAGTTTTCCTTTGTTATTAGGTGATTTTGTCTGGTGATGATTTGCTTACTTTTTATCCTTTGTATATCTGTTATAGATTTTTCCTTTGTGGTTACAATGAGACTTACACAAAACATCTTGTATAATAATGTGCAGTTTTAAACTGCCAACAAGTTAAATTTGATCATTCAAAAAATAAAATCCTTGCACTTTACTTTACCCACAGACATTTTGTATTAACAGTGTCAATGTTTACATATTTTATATGTGTATTTGTTAACAAATAATTGTAACTTTTATCATTTAATATTTTGGTCTTTTATCTTTCACACTTAAGTTATGAATGATTTATACAACACTGTTACAGTCTGAATATTCCAAATTTGATTTTGTACTTACTTTTACCAATGAGTTTTATACTTTTACATTTTCATGTTACTCCTCATTGTCCTTGTCATTTAGCTTGACAAAGTCCTTTTACCCTTTCTTATAAGACATGTCTAGAGTTGATTAACTTTCTCTGCTTTCATTTGCCTAGAAAGGGCTTTCTTCTACTTCATTTTTGTAGGACATCTTTGCCAATTACAGTATTCTTGGTTGGTAGGGTTTTTGCTCTAGCATTTTGAACATGTTACTCCACTTTCTGCTGACCTTTAAGTTTCTTCTGAGAAATTTTTTGTTAGCCTTTTTGGAAATTCTTTACATGTGATTTGGTTCTTTTTTTTTCTGCTTTTAGGATTCTCTTTTGTCTTTGAATTTTGATAGCTTGATGATATTTGTTATGCCAGTATTGTTAGCATTGAAAGTGTTTGGAGAACTTTGACCTTTCTGTACCTGTATATTTATATATTTTTCTACATTTGTAAAGTTTTCTACTGTTATTTCATCAAGATTTCAACCCTCTTTTCTTTTTTCCTTAAACTGTCATAACTGTAAAGTTTTCTGTTTTGATGTCAGTTGTCCTATAAATCCCACAGAGTTTCATTACTCCTTTTCATTCTTTTTTCCTTTTTTTCTCTGCTTGTGTATTGTCACATAACTTATCTTCAAGTTCGCCTTGTCTTTCTCTGCTTGATCAGTTCTGCTGATGTTGCTCTTTATCACATTTTTCATATCTTTCACTGTATTTTTCAGCTCTCTAATTTCTATTTGATTTTAAAGAATAATTTCAATTACCCTATTAGATTTATCATATTGGTTTTGTTTTCCCCTGATTTTGTTAAATTATTTCCCAGTATCTTCTTAAAATTTGCTGACTTCTTCAAGACATTATTTTTTAATTATTTGACACTCAGTTCATTTATTTTCATTTCTTTGGGTCCAACTACTGGGAGATTATTGTGTTCTTTTGATAGTGTTATGACTCTGGTTTTTCATGTTTCTTGTTGCCTTATATTAATGACTCTGCATTTGAAATGGAACTTTTCCTAGTCCTTGTAGGCTGGCTTTGATTGGGAAAGCCCTTCATTGGTCAGCGTGTCCAGAGATTCTCGGCAGGGCTATATGTTGTGTTCTGTCAGTGGGCTTGTTGCTGAAGTTCTTGGGCAGGCTGTGTTGGTGCTTTCTTAGCAGGTGATTAGGACTATTGCCTGGATGCAGTGGTGTGGACCTATTTATTGAATCTGTGCAGCAGTTCTGGAGCCTATATTCACGGGGGACTGATTTGCACCCTGAGTCCACAGGGACTGTCCTGGTGCTGGTGTAGGCCTATAGCCTCTATTTGCTGGGATGAGCCTAATGAGTAAGATTGTGTGGGACAGCTTGGTGTTGAAGCCTGGAACTGCAGGATTCAGCCTGGTACTGGGAATGGCCTAGAGCTTGGCTTGTCTGAGGGTGGCCTGCAGCCTGAGTCAGTTAGGGTCAGCTTCATGTACCGACTACTCCGGTACTTAGGGTAACTGTGGTTTTCCTGGAAGTGGGTGGTTTTAAAGATAGAGTCTTCCCAATAGGCCCAAGCTGCAGTCTGCATGATCTTACCTGGCACTACAGTGGTCTTTAAGGCTCTGTCTGTGGGTATTGCTTTGGAACCTTGGGCCATGGCTGCCTGTCTAGTGCTGTATTTCACTGCAGAAAGTCTGATACAAAGAAGTCTGATACAAAGCCTGGTGTTCACTTCCCTTTACTTCTCCCAAGTGGTGAGTATGTCTCCATAAGCTCTGCTCCCTGAGGTTTGGGAGGGATGACGTGGATAATATAAAACTGCCTTTTTCCCCCTATTCAGTCTATCTTTTCTTACTTCTGTACTACATCCAGGTTCTGTAATCTCACATTTGGTTTCCTTAGCTCTTGTGATGATATTTTTATGTGTGGATAGTTGTTGAAATTGGTGTATTTTCACAGAGGATGATCCCCTAAAAGTCCTCCTATGCCAAGATATTGCTGATGTCTTGTTTCTAAGGCTTTTGAATTCATTAAGATTTAGATGAGATTTTGTGGGTATTTTGAGTTGGCATGAATGTATTTGTATGTCAGATAGATATGAATCTTTGGTGGTCACAGAACAGACTGTGGTAGGCTGAATAATAATCTTCCAAATGTCTATATATGAATCCCAAGAACCTATGAATGTGTTATGTTACATGGCAAGGGGGAACTCACTAGAGATGTAATTAAGATTATTCAACTAATCAGCTATCTTTACAATAAGGAGATTACCTTCGATTATCTGTTGGGCCCCATGTAATCATATGGGTTTTTAAAATGTGATACAGAAAGATAGTTGAGTCAGTGTCAGGTTGATGCAGTGTGAGATTCAATTGGCCATTGCTGGCTTTCAGGCTAGAAGACAGACATGAGCCAAGGAATGTGGGCAGTCTTTAGAAGCTATAAAAAGGAAAAAAAGTAAGTATCCCTTTAGAGCCTGAAAAAGGAACACAGCCCTGCTACACCTTGATTTTACTTTAGTGCAAGCCATTTTGAACTTCCATCCTCTAAATCTGTGAGATAACATGTGTTGATATAGCAATTAAATATGTGATGATTTGTTATAACAGCAAGAGGAAACTAATATATCTCTTGAGCATTATTAGCATTCATTTATTTGTAACTGAATTAACTTTCTTTTAAGCCCTCATCCAACTCTCAACTATGCTTAAAAGTGTGCTGTGTTTATGGGGTGATTGGAAACTTGATCTTGACAGTTAAAAATATCTTAGTCATATGGTGTTTAACCTAGTATTTTATAGTAAATGCTGTCTTGAAGAGATTCTCCCCATCATTTATGAGCTAATTCTCAGAACAAATAGAGTAAAATCTGGTGTCAGGTTTTCAGTTATATTCTGTTTTTTTAAATATTTGTTTTTTCAGTTATAAGTGGACACAATACCTTTATTTTATTTTTATGTGGTGCTGAGGATCAAACCCAGTCCCTCACACATGCTAGACAAGTGCTCTACCTCTGAGCCACAACCCCAGCCCTTCAGTTATATTCTTTAAAAAACAAAACAAACCATCCAGAGGTAGAGAGGGTAAAATTATAAAGCATGAATCTTTTGGCAATAGAATGGACTGAAAGTAGCATGTTTTTTGACACTCACTGAGTATGGTAGCTACAATTATTGACAAGGGCAAGCATAACCAGTCTCCTGTGAAAAAGTGCCAGGGATATCTGAGGGTTTTGAAGTTAAGTTTGATTTGGGAAGTACATTCATCTTGAAAGACTCTGGCTAGTAGATGACTTTGAATATCATGGTTGAATGATACCACAAGAAACCAGAAGTAAGGACTGTTTTTCTTTGGCTTTTTCTGAATATTCTCTTCATGCTGGTTTCATCCCCCTTTTTTTCCGGCCCATTTTTTTCCGGCACCAAGTCATTCTCCCATTTAAGTAAAAAAGGATTAGAGATGGTGCTGTTGGGAAAGAAATGAGTGGAACACAGCTCCCATCTCTTTCATTTGGTTTTATGCCAAGAACTGAGCATTGGAAGATGTATTTCTGAGCTGTTCTTGATGGCACCTCCACTGACCACTTTCATTCAGGAGAAGGAATGAGGAACCAAGACAGGTATCTGTTCCTACAAAGGAAAGATGCAGACTGACAACAAATTGCTACTTTAAAAGATCACATTCAACTGGTTTAGACAAAGGAAAGAAATGATTGAGGTAATTATGAATTCATACTGATGTGTATTAGTATTTGGGAGCGTGGTCTCATAAGGTAGCTAGTTTGGGCTCTAGTCTTGGCTCCTTCATTAACTACTTATGTGGACTTGATCATGGTACTTATCCCTGCTTCTTAGGGTTGAGGTGTAAGTTATAGGAATACAACTGTGTTTGACATTAAGCATTCAATAAATGTTAACTGTTATTTTTATTTTTGGATTTGACTCAGCAGCCAGTCTTACTTTGGTAGATTTTTTTTGGGGGGGGGGCTCATAGGTGTAAATGCTAGGTTTTGTGGAATACTAAGGAAAGAAGACTTTTTATATGATAAAGGAGAGAGCAGATGAAGGTAATCTGGGATGGGGTAAAACTGGCTCTGAAGTTTTTTTCTGTGTTCTTTTTGCTGTTTTTGGCCTTATTGGGGAAAAGAAAATATGTGGGTTTGGTAGAGGGGGATGAGGTGAGTGTATTCTGCTGTTGAACCACTGGGAACACAGAGATAACCAAGAAGAAGGTTCAGGGTGTAGCTCCTTTCTATAGTTACCCAACATACACAATACTTTTTAAGCATAATCCAAGTTTAGCTTAGGTTTTCTTTTATTTCCCTATTGAAAACATAAGTTCCATTGAGAAAGGCTTATTCCCTGTATTTCAATTTGCCATTAACAACTCTGTGCCAGTTTTCATCTTTGGATTGTTCTTCCTGGTTTTGATTCCTGTTGGACTTTTAGGACTCAGGTAAATTGTCACTTTGGCTACAAATCATTCTTTTTGTTGATTTTTAAAATTCCTTTTTCTGTTCTCTTTCAACATCCTTTGTTAAAATAAGCACCACATAGTATCATAGCTAGTTTTTTAAAATGTAAAAAATATAACTACTTCCCTTTTACTTCCTTACATTTCTGTTCCAAACTGCCCCCCTTTCTCACCTAGATTACTGTGATAGCTACATAGGTGGTCTCCCTGCTTACATTCTTAGTCCCCTGCAGTCTATTCTCAACATAGTTGTTAGAGTGATCCTTTTAAAACATTAGAAATTTTCTGCCCTTATGGAGCTTCCTTTCTAAACCAGAAAGACAGACAGTACACATACATAGTACATATCTTTTCACTGCTTTGCGCCGTACCCTTAATGCTTTCCCATTTCACTCACAATAAAAGACACAGTTTTTAGACTTACAGAGTTGTAAATGAACACTCTCAACTCCGTCTCATTGCTTTTCTGATTGGTTGCTTGTCTCTTCACTTGTTGCCTTGCTTCAGCTCCACAGGTCAGGTAATCTTCTGCTTTAGGACCTTTGCACTGGCTGTTCACTCTGCCTGGAATGTTCTTCCTCCCGATATCTGTATGTTTTTCCCTGGCCTCCTTTAAATGTTTTTTTAACTATCAATTTTGCAGTGAGGATTTTTCTGATTACTATTATGGTTTGGATTTGAGATATCCCTCTGTTATAGTTTGGATACGAAGTTTCCCCCAGAAGATCATGTATTAATGCAGGAATGTTCAGAGGAAATGATTGAGTTGTGAAAGCTATAACCTAATCAGTCCATGCTAGATTGAATGGATTGACTGAGTGATAACTGTAAGCAGGTGGAGCATGGATAGAGAAATTGGGTTACTGTAAGGGTAGTCCCTGGAAAGATGCATCTTCTCTGCAGTCCCTTCTCCCCCTTTTGCCTACTTTCTTTTTTTTTTTTTTTTTTTTTGATAATATGGAACTTTATTGTTACATCATCAAATTTAATTTAACTCATTAACTTCCTCAATTGCCAACCATTGTAATACAATGTAGTCTTTGCAACTGAAGGCAAATCAAGTCATGAGTAACTCAGTCAATTTAAGTTACTCTTTGGGATTCTTCTTTCACCACTCCATTTCCCTTTCCTTTCTTCTAGGACTTACTCTATATTCTCAAAGATTATTCATATTGTTGAGCATCTAGCCCAGGACTCTTTCATTTTCTGTGTTGCCTGTAACCCATTTCTTTTTCAGAAGACTCTAACATTTTCTAGTAATGGCCTCCAATCCACCATGACCTAGATCTTCTCCTGACCCAGGTTTCTATTTTTTCGGATCTTTCTGACATTTAAGAGGATAGGACTTGAAAAAAGTACCAATAGGCCTATTGTCTCAGGTATCCACAGTCCTTCCTGTCTTTTCTCTAGATACAAGTCTTCCAAAATAGCCTTAACTTCTCTCCAAACTATACTCAGAGACCACACAGGCCCCTTCCACTGGTAGATTTCCCCCAAATATATCTGTGTTTGTATTTGCTCCTCTACTCAGCTCCCTTACCACACTACCCAGACAATGATTTCAGGCAACCTCTGAGTTCTAGTCCCATTCCTCTGATCTGCCAACTCCTTTTGCCTACTTTCTGACCCCACCATGAGCTGAGCAGTTTTTCCTGTGCTGGGCCCTTCCCCCATGATGTGCTGCCTCATCTTGGTTCCAGAGCAATGGAATTCACTCTGTATGGACTGAGACTTCTGAAACTACGAGTCTCAAATAAACTTTCTTTTCTCTAAGTGTTCTCATCAGGTGTTTTATTCCCAGTGATAGAAAAGCTGCCTAAAACAGAAATTGGTTCTAGGGCTGGGAACATTGCTGTGACTAACCTGAGAATGTGGTTCAGAAGCTTTTGGAGCTGGCTTGCAGGAGGAATTTTGAAAAATTTAGAGATGCAAGCTGGAAAAGCTTTAGAATGTTGGAAGGGGAGCTTAATGGGCTATTCTGGTGGGAGCTCAGAAGACCATAAAGGCAATAGAAATGTGGACTGTGCTCATGAGGTTTCTGCTCATTAGAGAGAAATGAGGACTCTACTGGGAGCTGGACTAGATGATTTCACTCATGTTCTCTTCTGGCAAAGAACTTAGCAACGTTTTGCCCATGGCCTGAGATTTTGTATGAGGCTGAATTTAAAAGTGATGGACTAATTAATCTGTTGGAGGAAATGTCCAGGCATTACAGCATTCAGTCAGTGGCATGGATATTGCTGGCAGCTTTTAACCAAGTTTACTGTAAGGAATGGGAGTAGAAAGCTTAAATGTTAGTTAATGCAGGAATGTTCTAAGGTGAAATGCTTAGATTTTGAGATCTGTAACCTAATCAATGGATTAATCCATGTGGTAAATTAGTAATTTAATTTGAATGGATTACTTACTGGTGGTAAACTGTAGGCAGGTGGAGCATGCTTGGAGAAAATAGTTACTGGGTGTCCCCTTGGTGGGTTATATTTGGCCCCTGCCTCTTGGCTGTTTTTCCTGCACTTCCTAATGCCATGAGCAGACAGCTTCCCTCCACCTTGCCTTTCTTCCATGATGTTCTGCTTCACCTCAGGCCTGGAGCAATGGAATCAGTCAACCATGGACAGAACCTTTAAAACCCTGAGCCCAAAATAAATTTTTCTTCTTATATGTTGGTCTTGTCAGTCATTTTGGTCCTAGTGAAGAAAAGCTGACTAACATAATCACCAATTGAAATTACAACTTCTTGTCTTCTCTACAAATATTCTTGATACCCTTTACTCTGATCTCTTTAATTTTTCTAACATTTATCATCTAACATACTATATAATTCCCTTATTTATCCTTGGAATTGTTTATTATCTCTCTCTCCTTCTAGAAAGCAAGGTCCAAAAGGGCACAGTGATTTTTGAGTATTTTATTCAATGATATGTATCCCAAATATCTTGTATTTACTATAAATTCCATACTTATCTGTTAGATGAATATTCTGACTAAATTGTAATCTTCTTGTTATTTTTTGTGGTCTCCTGCTCTACCATGTGGCACTCTTGATGTTATCAATAAGCTTCCAGTGAATAAATACTCTTGAGGCATCAAATTTACTCATGGGAAATCTTGTAACTTTCTTCTGGCAACATTATGTTTTATATATATGAAACTAACAAAAAGGTTGATGAGACCTTCTTTTAAATCAAAATACTTTCTTTTCTAGTCACAGAAAAGGTAAGAGCGTTGAGAAACATGTAAAAAGCTAGTTTTGCTTTTTATTACTGAATTACTGTAAGAATTACTCTCTTCTAGCCCATAATGATCTATACAGCATGTTGAAAAACCTAGATATACTGAATGCTTCTTAATAATGACAGTTTAAAACTTTAGTTTGAAAAAGTTATGAATTCAAAGTTTAGACACTCATTCATATGAAAGGACTGAGAAACATTTCAAAGGCAGATAAGGATTAATTTGTATTATTTATGCTGTAGTACTTCTCCATTATTGCAAATAAGCCAAACATACTGGAGTACATCCAGAGAACAGCAACTGGGGAGCTGAAAGGTTTGGAAACCATGCCAGATGAGGAATGGCTGAAAGAGCTTGGAATTTTAGCCTGGAGAATAAAAGACAATGATGTGGCAATTTCTTTTAGTTTTTGGAAGGACAGTCATGTATAAGAGGACTGAGATTGATTTTGTGTTGTTTTAAGAATAGTGATTCCCAAATGTCAGTTTGATGTGGTTTATTGACTGCCTCATTAAAAAGACTTCCTTGCCCTCCTAAACTTACTGAATCTGAACTTTGGATGAATCCCAGGAATCTATATTTTGAAAATGTTTCCTGTGATTCTGTTTGGCCACATTGTGAACTACTATCTCAAACTGAGCTGGTCCTATGGTAGCCTATGGTTAATAGGATGTGGCTATTGAGTAGTTGAGACATGCCTAGAACAAATTGAGATGCAATATAAGTGTAAAAGTACATAGTAGATTCTGAAGACTTTAGTATAAAAATGTAAAATATCATTAATATTTGTATGTTGATTATATATTGAAATACTTTTTGATATAATGAGTCAAATAAACATGTTATTAAAATATAAATGTTTCTTTTTACTTTTTAGTGTAGCTTCTAGAAATTTAAAATAATTATTTTAAAATTACATGACTTGCTTATATGACTCACTTTTATGATGCTTACTTTTACCAACACTGGTGTAAAGGGCAAAACTAGGATTTATAAAGTCAGGAAGAGTCAGATTTTGAATCAATTCCAGAAAAATGCTTCTCACGATGTCCCCTGAAATCAGGTGTCTTGTCTTAAAGAATACCCCCACCATCCATCCATCCAACGTATTTCCAATATACTCAAGAAGAGGTTAAGTGAACAGGGGGAAATATTTCAATGTATAAATATGGATAGGAGTTAGAATCAGTGATTTCTATGGTCACTTGACTTTCAAACAAAAGACTATTTTCTCTTCTTTTTTAATTAACTGTTCTTTTTATTGTCTTCTCTGATGCCCAGAACATCCTGTTTTTCCATCTATCTTACAGTCCTTAACATTGTCAAAGCATTACTTTCTAAAAAGCATCTTGGATTGTTTTAGCACTCTCAAGTTTGCTATTTAGAGTTATCCTGTCCTTTACAAGTGGGCTATGTACTGCATATCTGTTTTGTAAATATTCATTTGTAATGGTAGTGATCTACTTTATTTCTTCCATGCACTGATGTTTTAGTGTCTGATCTATTTTACTTATCTATTTAAATTGAGAATCCCCCAGGCAAGCACTGTGTCTAATTCTGTGTTCATACAGTCTAACACATTGTACTGATGGACCATTAAATGTTCCAGAAAAAGTGCCAAATAGATTAAGTATTTCAGAGTGGAACATAACCTATATTTTTAGAACTTATTTAAATTTCCAGCAGTAATTGGTAGCTGAATATCCTCACTATGAGTTGTGTTTGTTGACATATACTTATAACTGAGCAGAGTTCTTTCTGGAGAGTGACAGATTGTTAAAAAGAAAACTAAAAAGGCATATAAAAATATTTGCTCTAGGCTACCAAGGAGATGTAGCACTCATAGTAACTAAATGCTGAACCTGGATGTTTCCTGAGATCCTGTTGACTTTGTTTGAAGGAGGCCATTTGCTGATGTATTCTTCCTACATTTCATCAAATTGTTAATTGTATTATAAATATATATTTATTTAAAGTATATGAGTACTTCAGAGAGGCGACTTATTTTATGATACTATCATTCATATGTTCGTTCCTCCTTCTGAGATTGATTTTCAAGGTGTTCCGATGTACTGTGTTAGCAATATTGCTGTTGTAAATACTTTCTATTCCCTAATGATCAGAGTGAAATTATGTAGATTACTTAATAGGTAATTTAATTTAGGCAACTTAGAAAAGCATTGTGACTCTAGGTTTTATGTTTTTGCCTTTCAAATTAAAACAGTGATTTTTTTTACTCTGGGAAAAGAAACATTATCCAAATAAAGGGGAGAAATGTTTTAAAATGTTTCAAAGGGGGAGGATGACTGAGTCCAAATTTGAATCCAAAACTTTGGACTTGGGTTTGTTGGGAGTTTAATACACTTAATGTCTGACTATTATTTTGAAGAAATACATAGAAGCGACTTTACTAAATTCCTTGAATTTAAAATTAAAGGATTAGAAATTAGAACTCATTTTACCTGTACTTTTAAAATTCCTAAATCAAATTTGAGTTGTCCTCAAACAGTTCTTCCAAAAGTTCATTAGTTTTATGATAAATTTTAACCCTGAAGATATAGTACACTATTTTAGCACATATTTTATAAGAACTATTAATGTTATGTGTTAAAATTAAGAGTGTTTTGAAGTTGAAATGAAGTGGATATAAGAATTTGATTTGGGATATGAAGTTGGAGCATGGAAATTCACAAGAAATGATGACTTTAAAGGGAAAAAAGAGAATAGAAAAGATATGTTTTTATTACCACTCACCTTGAAGACACTAAGACTCTGACATGGACATCAATTTTTGAAGAGTTGCTACAAACATTTTATTATCCTCATCATAGATGTCAAATTACATTATCCTCACCATAGATGTCAAATTACAACATGTTTCAAAGACTAATGGGAAAAAATGAGTGTTCACTCTGTGAATCATTGACCAGGCAGAAAACTGTTGAATGGGGAGAACTCACCTATTTAATGGATGATTACTTTTTTGTTATTTTGGTCAGTAAATTAATAAAGTCCAAGGGTGATGTTGGACAAGGCCAGTTAGGCTGTAGAAACTTGCAAGGCTTACTCCTATTTCTGAAATGTTCTGGGGCTGATGTTAACTACACAGATGTTAGATAAGCAAAACAAGGGTTTAAAAAATACTTAGTTGCCTTAAGAAGAAACTAGAAGGAATATTTAAACTATACCCATCTGCATGAAATGAAACTTTTCTCACATAGGAAAACCATGAATAGAGGTACAAATGCATGCCACTTCATTTTAGGTTCTCTGGAAATTATATCTACACACCTAATACATGTTACTGGAAAATACTTGAGGAAAGTGTTCGTTTTTTTTCTTACACTATCTTAATAGAAGAAGTAGGTAAGGAAAATATAATTTAAAGTTTTTTTTTTAAAAACAGTATATGCTCAAATATGCATCAATAGAAAGAAATCTTCTAATTATTAAGTTGAGATATAGAATTCTGGCAAAAGACTCTTTGTTCTTAAAAAAAGAATAAATCAAATGTTCCATTTATATTGACAATGAGTACATTTATATATTATTGGGTTAAATGACAGGATTCATTTAAAATAAATTTTGGAAATTATGACCAAGGGCCATGGGAAGTGTGAAGTAGTTTTTAAGTTCTTTCTGTAGGCACACTTGTTTGTAACTAGAGAAGATAAAATGAAATGTGCTTATAAACAAAAGATCCAATGTTTTTGAATGATAAAAATATGTTCTTGTGGCATTTTAGGTATTGAGGAAAGGACAAGTTATGGCATAAGATTTCATATAACAGATTCAGTTGTCAGTATGTGATGCATGAATAGAGTTGCACACTGCTGGCTCTGGAACCAAGTCTCTGTATTACAGATTGCTGCCAACCTTGGAAACTGAAATAGGCTGTTTTGTGCATGGCTTATCATCCCTCTATAGGAGGAATGGGGTTAATAAATGTTAGTCAGCCACTCTTCCCTTTTCAGATAGACCTGGTAAGCATTTTTTTGCAGTTTGATTTGAAGCACTCTTGTTGGGAGCTATAGTTTAATACTATCTTTAGCTATAGCTGAATATAAACAAATTACTGGCAAGAAGTAAAAATAACAACATGGCCTTGTGAAGGATGTGTCTATATCATTCTGTTTCACATTGCCATGTACTAATTGCATTTGATTGCCTCTCTATATTTTTACAGTGTTTGGGATTAAACCCAGGGCCTCCTGTATGCTAGGCAAACATTCTACAACTGAATTATGTCCTCAGCCCTCTATAGTTTAACATGTACATATCTTATTATTAACATGGAATCATAAATAAAGAATCCAAATTTGGGTTTGTCTGAAGTTTTAGTACATTATTGTTCAATATTAATCTGAAAGAAAATGCATAGAAGTGATTTTGTCAAGATTTTTACAAAATTCTGGGACTGGGGTTGTGGCTCAGCAGTAGAGTGCTTGCCTAGTTCATGCAAGGCACTGGGTTCGATCCTCAGCACCACATAAAAATAAACAAAAATAAAGATATTGTGTCCAACTACAGCAACAACAAAAAACTTTAAAAAATTTACAAAATTCTTACTAAGCTTTAAACATGAGTATTTATTTATTTATTTATTAAATGAATATTTATTAATATTTATTTACTCCTCTTAATTTTTGTTAAAGGGATGTGATTGTTGGGTGAATCTGGAAGACTAATGCAACCAGATATTGTCTCCTAATTCTAGAACAGTAATGTGCTCACCTGATGGATTCCATTATAAGCAACGACTGTTGGTTTACTCTTGTTGCGTTTTTGAACAAAAAAGGAATGTTGTATTACTTTATTAATAAAACAGGTACAGTATTCTAGTCTAGTTTTGTTCATAGTTATATAAATACATATAATATATCAATATTTTAATTATAGTGTATGTAAGATAATCTCAGACTCCCATATTCTCCTGATTAGCCTCAAGAGCCAAATCACGTTTGCCTGTTTCTTTTAATTCATTCATCTGGACCCAGTACTCTCCTCCTAAATTACTTTTTGTCTTTCCTGATCTCTTTGGATATCCTCGTTAACAATGACATATGTGTTATTATCACTGTTGCCAAAGATTTCTGAGTCCTGTGGAAACAGGCTCCATTTAATGGTATTTACAGAGCTTTAATGGCATTGCCTATCATTTCAAATTATTTTTTTAAATTTTATTGTTATTTTCCTTGTATTTCTACTTGGTAAATTTTTCAATGACTCTGAGAAAGTCCAGTTTCATGAATTTACTTTATTTAATGAGCCCCACTCAATTGATTTAGTATATGCTTCTGATATTAACATTTTATAGAATAAAAAATTACTATTAAATTTGTATTGATCCCCTCTTCGGTATATGAAATTTCAACTTTAATTGAATATACTTTTCACAAATTAAATTGTAACAAATAATCTTTAAGTAACAATTTGTTAACAAAACCATTTTAGAACAAATCAAAATATTTTTCATATGCCTCTCGTGATGCCTTTTTAAAAATAATTACCAACATATATATGGAATAGACATCCTTGACACTTCCATCTCTTAACACTATCCCATGTATAGGAATTTCCTTTCACTTAATTAATTTTTATATGGTTGGATTATTTGTATGTTTGTATTATTTTTTAAAAAAAATTAATTGTAGATGGACATAATATCTTCAATTAATTTATTTTTATTTTGCACTGAGGATTGAACCCAGTGCCTCACACATGCTAGGCAAGCACTCTACCACTGAGCTACCACCACAGCCCCTGCATTACTTTTATCATTATTAAAAATAACAAAAAAATTTTTTCAAGACTACTAAATTAGTAGTTCTCTTAAAATTATCATTATTCCTATAAACTGCCTTTCTGCTTTTTATTTTTATCTATTTTAATTGAAGCCTAATTAATATGTAATTAAATGAACAAATCTTGAGTACTTATTTGGGTGAGTTTTGGTAATTATATATAATTAGGTCACCATCCCTGAAGTAAGATCTAGAGCATTAACATTACCTCCAGATAATTTCCTGTGCCTCTTTGCAGTAAGTTTTCCACCCCATTCCTCACAACTACTTTCTGATCTCTCATAGGATAAAATAGTTTTGTCCATATTTTGATTTTATGTAAGTAAAATCAAGTAATGTGTAGACTTAACATAATGTTACATGTATCATTAATACTTTTGTTTTTATTACAAATTATTATTTTATTCTATGACTATACTACAACTTAATAGTTCATTTTGCTACAGATAAACATTTGGGTTATTTCTAGTGTTTGTCTATTGTAAGTCTGCCATAAATATTCTGGATATATGCTCTATTCTCCTTGTATAAATGCCCAGGGAGGAACTTCTTGGGAGGTATTTATTTAACTTTGCAAGAAACTATCAAACAGTTCTCCAAAGTGCTTTACCATTTTGTATTAATACAGAAATGTTTGAGAGTTCCAAGTGCTCTTGCATCATCATGAACATTTGTTTTTTGAAGTCTTTTTGATTTTATCCAATTTAGTGGTTGTGAAGGGCTATCTCATTTTGTATTTAATTCACATTTCTCTGATATTTAATGCTATACTCACTGACTGTTATGTAAGTTTTTTGGTGAAATGTCTGTGCAATTGTTCTGAAAACGTGTTTTTCATATTTTTATGTTGATGCATACTTTTTTTTTAAAAACATAGTCAGGTACAGATCATTTGTTGGATACTTGTTTTTGTGAATAATTTTTCCCAGTTGGGGCTTGTCCAATCATTTCCTTCCTTCCTTCCTTCCTTCCTTCCTTCCTTCCTTCCTTCCTGTGCAACTTGGGATTGAACCCAGGGGCATTTAACCACTAAGCCACATCGCATTTCCAGCCCTTTTTTTGTATTTTTTTTAGAGACAAGGTCTTACTGAGTTGCTTAGGGCCTTGCTAAATTGCTGAGGCTGGCTTTGAACTTGCAATCCTCCTGCCTGAGCCTTCGGAGCTGCTGGGATTACAGGCGTGTGCCACGTACCCAGCTCCAATCATTTTCTTAATGGAATCTTTTCATAAGCAGGGATATTTAGTTTTGATGAAGTGCCACTTTATCATTTTATTTTCATTTATGGTTTGTATCTTTTATGTCCAAGAAATTTTATATCCTTTTTTTTCACTCAATCTCAGAATTTGAAAGTTCTTGTTTTCTAAACATGTTAATACAACAGAAAGAAACAGACCTAAATAATCTTAAATTTTTGAAGTGGTCTGTTGCCACATTATTGCTTACATACTCTAGGCAATTAAAAAATGGGCTCACTGAGCCTGAATGAGTTATAAGGAGTACTAGATCAATGGGTAAGTGCAAAGTTCAGGCTCTACTTAAAACCATTTGAATTAAAATGTACTTGTGTGGAGATAGATGACACTATTGAGGTTTACTTGCTTGTGACTTCTGCCTTAAGAAATTGTTGGGCTGTATTCTTAGGAAATGATATATGTCCAGCAACCATGGCTTAATGCATGAATTCTTTGTAGATGGGAGGTAATGGCCTATCTATGATAAAACAGAAATCCAGTTTGTTGGATAATCTTTCCATTCTCTTGCTTTTTTCTAAAATAAAGATGGATCACGAGAAGAAGGATATGACTTTGGTGAACTTATAGCTAAATACAAGTTTGGAGACTTTTGAGAGGAGTGTCTTATGGCTCTTACATGGGTTGGGGGAGGTGAGGGTCAGTGTCTCATGTCTGTCTCCCTGCTGCTATATAAGGGTGATGTCCCTTGTGTACCTGTTATTACCCTTGTGTACCTGCTGATACTCGAGGCCCAAGTGTATGACTTCTGCCACTTGTACATTGACCTTTTGCTAGCTTGGTCAGAACCCAGTTGTATCTCCTGGATGGCTGCCTTATCCTGGCTCCTGTTGTTGCTCTGGAACCTTTTGTCATCTGGCCCTAATCCTGTTTTGAGTCTGGCCTGACTGGCTAGCTCCTCTGCACCACTCTTTATTATGCCATCTCATTGCTTCTCTGGTGCCCTTTCTGTCAAGGTCCCCATCCAGATCTTGGGAAGGATAAATCTCAAAACATTCCTTCTCCTTAACCTGCTACACTTCTGAGTTTACCTTGTTGTAGCCATGCTATAAGTTGATACATTGCAGCCCCTCAAGCCATCATTCACTTGAGTTCAAACAAGGAGTGGGCATGAGTCTTTCTCCGCCCATTGTTGAAAAGCCCCAAGAGAGGAAGATCTTTATTCCTTGCTTCGATTTATTTTCTTCACAACTCATCCAAGGAGTGGGATTTTAAAAAACTATTATTATTTTATTTTCTCGCTTCTGTCTTGTGTCCTCTCATTAGTGGAAAGGGTATATTTAATACCCCACTGAGGAAATCTTTGAGCCACATTCAACATGCCTGACCCTTGATATATGCAAGGAAGAATTGCGAAATTTATAAAATCCTCTCTAGAGATTGTGGCAGGCTTGCAAGGCTATAGTCTTTCTGCAAAATCCTATTTTTGAATTATAGAAGTTGAATATTACCTAAGCTTTTTTTTTCTTTGCATTCCTCTGTACTGAGCCAAAATCTTCCTCCCAGGCAGAAGGATGCTTAAGCTAGCTGAGGTGAATGCATTTAGAAAGGCACATTCATTATTTATAAAATATTATCCCTGTTACACATAAGAAAATAGAAATAAATCCACTGTGTTAAATCTACTGTATTAGTCTCCATGGAGTTAAACAGTAAATTGTAATAGCACATGTGATCATAATACTTAAGGAACCTATGCCTTAGTTTAGAAGATAGGATTAATAGATGTAACACACACACATAAGTAATAAAATAACCTGCTACACTTAATTCATAAAGAATGATTATTTAAATATTTAGTTTTTAACCTTCATTGCATCCATACTGCACTGAAGCTCTTGGCACAGAGCAAGTTATTGGCCTGCCAATGGTAATAATGCTGATGGTGGTAACCATACAAGCTGAGTACCCAGCTCATTTTTGTGGTTCTTTTTCTGTCCTGATCTCTTAGCCCTAGAACTATCAGAAGCATTGAATGTTGTATAATAATCTAAGTTTTGGTATCAGGCATTGTATAGTATGGGAGAAACCTTTGCCTGGCAATAAGCAGCTGCTCTAGCACTATCACAATATATTCTTGCACTAAAAAGCTACTCTCAAAAGACCTGTGGCTCCCCTTCTTGGACTATTCCCTAAAGACCTAAAAAGAGCATACTACAGGGACACTGCTACATCAATGTTCATAGCAGCACAATTCACAATAACTAGACTGTGGAACCAGCCTAGATGCCCTTCAGTGGATGAATGGATAAAAAAAATGTGGCATTTATACACATTAAAAAATGACAAAATCATGGAATTTGCAGGGAAATGGATGGCATTAGAGCAGATTATGCTAAGTGAAGCTAGCCAATCCCTAAAAAACAAATGCCAAATGTCTTCTTTGATATAAGGAGAGCAACTAAGAACAGAGTAGGGAGGAAGAGCAGGAGAAGATTAACATTAAACAGGGGTGAGAGGTGGGAGGGAAAGGGAGAGAGAAGGGTAATTGCATGGAAATGGAAGGAGACCCTCATTGTTATACAAAATTACATACAAGAGGAAGTGAGGGGAAAGGGAAAAAAAACAAGGGGGAGAAATGAATGACAGTAGATGGGGTAGAGAGAGAAGATGGGAGGGGAGGGGAGGGGAGGGGAGGGGGGATAGTAGAAGATAGGAAAGGCAGCAGAATACAACAGACACTAGTATGGCAATATGTAAAACAGTGGATATGTAACCGATGTGATTCTGCAATCTGTATACGGGGTAAAAATGGGAGTTTATAACCCACTTGAATCAAATGTGTGAAATATGATATGTCAAGAACTATGTAATGTTTTGAACAACCAACAATAAAAATTTAAAAAAAAAGACCTGTGGCTGATAACTGACTTCAGAATATTATTGATGAAATGTCAGATGCCATGATATATAGATGAATGGTTTTTAATTCTGGATGATGGTATAATTTTTAAAAATTCCAAGTAATATTTGTATGTATCATTGATATGGAGCTTAAATGGAATTGAAAGACTATTGGAACAACATAAAAAATTGTGAAATATAAATATATACTTGCATAATGAAACACAGATGCTGCTGGCCTTGGATAAACTAGAAACATGTTTTAGGATTTATTTTGCATTGATTGTTTTATGAGTTCCATTGTTTACAATCAGCTATCATAAAGCTTTGGCATATTGGCTAAAAGGGGAATATATGGAAGAAAAAATAGAAGTTTTTTCACCTGGAACCTAGCTAGTCCACTGTTGGAGCAACTTAAAAATGCAGTAGAGTGCAGTAGCAATAATATTGACATGACAAATGATAATGGTTCCAGAGGAGCTGTGCTGATCAATATTGCTAGTGATCCATAAACTGAGGACTCTCTTAGCAGATTTTGATATGATTGGACCACAGTGGCACTAAAGAAGCTGTTCCCTTCTGCAGTGTCAAGAGTCTTCATAAAAACAGAAGGTCCATGTTGATGCTGACACCATAGACTGCCTGGCAGTGCTGGAATTTTTCCTTAATGTAAATGCATCGTTAACTATGATGGCTTCAAAGGAACTTTTGTAGTCTTTGGAGGTCAATAATCTCTAAACATATACTTGCATAATGAACCACAGATGCTATAAGAACACTTTTACAGACATCTGGCCTTTAAGTTGTCCCTTAAATGGCTTTAAACCATGTACATGGTCAAGTCAAGTAACTTCAAGGGATCTACTCCAATCATTAGTCCATATGGTTATTAGTGTTCGTGGTGTCAATGTTCCAAGTCCATTTTCATCATATTAGCATTTTTATAAGTCCAGAATAAGCTCTGCTATAATATGAAGCTCAAGTCATTTTCTAATCTAAGATCTTGAGTTTTAAAAGCTTTTAGGATTAAACCCTTGATATAGAGACTAACCAAGACAGAGAAGTACATGTTGGCTCAAAGACTTTTCCCCAGAAGTGGAAGCAAATTGAGTTATCCAGCTTTAACTCTCCTATGACCTGAAAGTAGGCAAGATGGGTGGATCTTTAGTTTTTGCCTTAAGACTCTGTGGGGAGTGGGAGGAGGGAAGGAGGGAGGGAGGAGAGAGAGAGAGAGAGAGAGAGAGAGAGAGAGAGAGAGAGAGAGAGAGAGAGAAAGAAACACGAAAAGGAGGAAGAGAGAGTGGAGAGAGGGAGGGAAAGAGAGAGAGAGAGAAAGAGAGAGAGAGAGAGAGAGAGAGAGAGAGAGAGAGAGAGAGAGAGAGAACCAGTGAGCAAGTGAGCTAGTGAGTACATGACCACACATACAAGTATTTATGAAAAATCTCTGGCTCACAAAGTTCCAAATTTTAATCTTTAGCTTTGGATCATTTCCTTCACTTTAGAATACTGAGTTTCCATTAAATTTAAAATATAGGATTTCCTTTAGGAATTCTTTCTGCCCTCAGCTCTTTGTGTAAATCAGAGCTGTCCCATAGAATGTGGTGATGGATGTCCAATACAACAAAGTAACCATTAGCCACTCATGGCTGTTAAGCATTTGAAATATAGCTGGTGTAAATATGGAGCTCAATTTAAAATTTTTATTTAATTTTAATGATTTAGCCTTATGTGTCCAGTGTACTTATCTAGCTACTGAATACTGCACTATCACACCGAACTGTATTGAGCAGCACAACTCTAAATGCAGTCTGCCATTCCTGTTCCTCCTCCATGTGCTTGGTGGACTTTTAGTTAGATATCAATATACTTGATAAAGAAGGGCCTCAGTTAAAGGTCCCTATCTTTTTATACATATGCTCATTTGTGATGGGGAAAGTTTTCATTTTTCCTGTACAAAAATAAATTAGTAATGCTGGCATTTTAGAATTTGGAGCTTGTATTATTTCATCACAATTTTCCTGAAGCTATGAGGTGGTAAAAGACTTTGAATTTTTCTAGTTTGCAAAGGAAGATAGCTTACTCCAGATGAAGAAAACTTTACTGGAACTTTGAATCTTTCATTATTTCCATTTTTTGAGTGGAAAATATGAGGGATTAAGAAGGTAAATATTCAGTAAGTGACAAGTTGAAATTATCTGAGAGGTTATGGCTTGTCAGAATTGAGGTAATAGAATAGCTACTAATTATAATTGTAAAAGTAGATTCTTTTAATGTCAATTGTACACAATGATAAAATCTTCTACGATGTTATTCTTTACTAACAGAAATAAAGGAAAAAAAGAGGTTTGCTGTGCTTTGATCTTCAGAAATGAATACTGCCTAATAAATTAGTGACATTTAAGATTTTGAACTGGATTTTAAAATTGAGTGGATTTATATGTATGTTTACGTTTAAAAATATTTATCACATTCTAATGCATTTACAGTGAAATGCACAAACACTAAGTCCACAGCTCAAACCTATGTATGTTGTGTCTCCTCATTCTAGGATCTCCAGCATTTCCTGTGTATAATTTTCAAGCATTTTTATGACCTTTCTAGGCAATCCTTGCTAATACTCCTTCCCTGCTCTCTATCTTTGAAGAAATTCTGTAACAATAGCTTAGTTTTATCTATTATGATGCTTTGTATAAATGGAATCCTATAGTGTATCATTATTTTGTGTCTAGATTTTTTTGTTCCCCATAATTTTTTTGTAGTTTATCCATATTGAGGTATATTTGAAGTTTGTCCTTTTTTATTGCTGATTAATATGCTGTTGTATATACTTACCATGGTTTGTTTTTCCCTTCTTTTGTTGCTATGTAGTGGAGTGTTTCCCATTTTGGGTTATTATGGTTAAAGCTGCTATGAACATTCCTCTATGAGTTTTTTGGGAGACACATACTTTCATTTTTCTTGGTGAATACCTAAGCATATGATTACTGGATCCTAGACTAGTTGTAGATTTAGCTTATTAAGAAGCTACCAAACTGTTTTCACTACCAAATGGTGATTATACCATTTTATATTCCCACCTACAATGTCTGAGAGATCCAGTTGTTCCATGTTTCCCCTTATGTTTGGTGTGGTAAGGCCCTTTATTTTTGGGCTTTCCAATGAATGCTTTGTTGTATCTTCTCTGGCTTTAACTTGTATGCTTCTAATGACAAATAATGTACTTTTTGTTGTGCTTATTTTCCATTCCTTTGTGAAGTTACTGCTCAATTCTTTGACCCACTTCTAATTAGTTTTTTTTTTTTTTTGCTATTGTTGAGTTTTAAGATTTCTTTAAATATGGTCCTTACAAATGCCTGAAAATTTTTTTCCTCACATTTATAGCTTTCCTATATTTATTTTCTTAATGAAGTTTTTTCTTTCTTTTTAATAAACAGACATTTTAGTTTCCTAGAACTAAAGTAAAAAATTACATATACTTAGTAGTGTAAAATAGCAGAAATTTATTCCCTCGCAGTTCTGAAGTCCAAAGTCTGAAATCAAGGTGTTAGCCAGGCTCTCACTGAAGAATTCTTTCTTGTATCTGTCTAGCTTCTGGTGATTCTTGGCAATCTTTGACCATTCCTGGCTCTTAACTCCATCATTCTAATTTCTGTCTCCATTCTTGTTTGATGAACAGAAGCTTTTCATTTTGATTAAAACTAAGTTATCAATTTTTATCTTGTAGCTGATGCTTTCTATACTTTGTCTGATAAATATTTACTTATTCCAAGTTCTCAAAGATAATCTTCCATGCCTTCTTCTAGATAGTTTATAGATTTTTCTTTTATATTGAGGCCTATAATGTATTTTAAATTTATTTCTGTTTGTATAGTGAGCGACAAAATTCAAGGGTGATTTTTTAACATAGATATCCAGTTTTCCACCATGATTTATTGAGGACATCATTCCTTCCTCATTGAATTTCTTTGGTGCTATCATCAAAATCTATTGCATGCATAAATATGCCTTTGTTCTGAGACCCTCTGAGCTATTCCAATACCTCACTGTCCTGATTCCTGTGGACTTATATAATAAATGTTGAAACCAGGTAGTGCGGGTCCTCCAACTAACCAAACTCCCATCTTTCCTCCCTTTCTAAGCTGGTTTTGATTATTGTAGGCCTTTTGTATTCTATTGGATTTTGTTACCATCTTTTAGAGTGCTGAGCTTTTTTTCTAACAGGCAGTTACCAGTTACTTTATTGGAAGGTTATCATTATTCTGTTCAGGCTTAGATTTAGAATTTGCTAAGTTGTCTGGAAGAGCTAAAGTAGCTTCATTCTCGACACATGGGCTTTCTGGGATAGAATGCTTTGGGTATTCAGAGAGGTTGCTTCATGTTGGATGATTGTAATTCAGTGTCTCCCAGTGCTTCATGATTTCTGGAATCCTTATTCAGCTTACACCCACTAGGAGCTATTCACCACCAGTTGATTAGAGTCTTGCCCCACATGCACACAACTGTCATTGGCCGAATTTATGAAATTCATGGAATATCTGGGGACTCTTTGTGGATTTCCAGAACTCTTCCTTTCTTTGATCTTTGTCCAGCAAAGACTGCTGCTGTCTCTTTGAGCCAGGCATTTTCCTATACCTCAGTTTGCAAAGTTCCCCTAGGCAGAAGGCCAGAATTCTTTTAAGGATCACAGTGTGCTGTCCATTGACCGATGCCTAAAAATAGTTACTTTCTATATTTTGCATAGTGTCATCATTTTATATAGTGGAAAGTCAGCCTGATAGCATTACAGAATTTTGACTGGGACAGGAAGTCTGGACTTTCCTTTGAGGAAAAAAATGTAAATAGGATTATAGTCAATTAGATTCTTGATGGTATCTGATGTTTAAGGATTTGATCTATAGAAAGTTGAGACAAAGTATATGATATAAAATAAGGAATGTGAAAGAGACCACAGGGTGCACTTAAAGAAGTTCAGTTACTTCTGTTAATCAGGATATTGCAGCAATTTTGAAATGTCATCCTATATAGCTTGCCAATTTCTGTTCTCTTTCATCCATTGTGCTGTCAGCTGATAGATTTCTGAGGCATTGCTCAGTGCATGAGTGTGCATTGGTCTATTGAGTTTTAAACTGTTGAATTTTAATAAATTATTATGGCTTCCCCCCCAATTGTTCATTATACTATCAAAGAACACTGTTTTCAGAATATTAAAAATATCAAGTTTGGGTCACTTCTTGCCATACTGTTCTGGAAACTCTTTTATATCTCCTAAATTTAGACACATAAACAACTTCCATAGAAAAACATCTTCAGCATTTTAGGTGTTTTTTTTTTTTTTTTTTGGTGGTGCTGGAGATTGAACCCAGGGCCTTGTGCATGCAAGGCAAGCACTCTACCAAATGAGCTATAACTCCAGCCATCATCTTTGGCATTTTAGAAGCTCTTTCTTATCCATGTATTTGACCTATTCCTATCTTAGAAAAACAGGAAAGAAGATGAATTGCTACATATCCTATAGCACTTTTGACTGATTCAGAGCACACTTTGTTTTAAGGTAGAGATCTGTTAATACATGGTTGAAATTTCTGTTGATCAGGGAATGAATTTGATTCATTACTTACTTAGGATTTATTAAGAACCATAACAGTATGTATTATGACATTTCAACACAAGAAAAGCACCATGCTTGGGAAAATTTGAGCCAACTTCAAAGCAGGAAATGTGCATGTTGTACCTACTCTGGCCAGTTTGGATTTTGACTTTTTAGTTATAGAGCAACATTTACTACTTTAAAATGGGTCATTATATGAAATATCTGGGGTGGCATAGTTAATATTTCTAAACCAAGTGTATTGTATAAATTTTATTTAGTGGGAAAAATTTAATGTTGATACCCATTATGTACCTGAATTATTTGTATTATATAGTTCCTTAAATTTATATCACCACAGTATAGATTGCTTAGGATAATCAATAATTTTAAAATAAAAGCAAATTTATAATTTTAAGCAGAAGCTCTCAAACATATTAATGATATTAGCTTAATCCATTGGATAATGTTTTGCTGAAACAAATTGCCACTTACAGCATAAATGATGCCTACTATACTGGCTCTTTTATACCCAATTTATTATGGCATGTATTATGACATACATGTCGGATGGCTCAGATTTACCATTACTTTGCTGTGAATACTACAAAACTTTTCTTCTTAAAATATTCAGTGATGTGACTTGCCCATCTTTTGGCCTAATACAATCATTTATGTGTACTATTTATATGTATCTTTTCGCATTTTTCTGTTACCATTAAAATAATACTTCTGGGGTCAATGAAATGATAAAAAAGAACATGGAGGCAGGTGGTGGAATTTTATGACAATTCTACATTAGAAGGTGGTTTTCCAAATGTCTTAGAATATATTAATACTGATTTTTTTTAAAAAATTACTATTTTCATAAGTCATAGAATGCTATAATTCTTATAGCTAACCTTCAGACTCTTGAGACTGTGTTCATGAATGTAAAATTTAATAAACAGTCTTGTAGAATGGAATCAAAGAGGCAAAGATTGGAGGCAGGGAGACCAGGAGAGTATTGTAATTGGCCAGAAGTGGTGTTGAGGGTTTGAACTAGAGTGTTCAAGTGGTGGGAATGGAAAAGAGAGTCAATAGGTGGTGACTGATCACTAGCCCCAACATTCCAGAAAGATTTTATTCATCATTCACTAGTTTTTTCATTTTTTTTTCATTTATAACTGGGGAGATGACCTTTTAGTGGTGACTAAAAATCTAATTTTTGTCATGTATCATATCCTTATGGAATTATTGAAAGAGTTTAAAAAATATAATCTTCATTCCTAGTGAGTTCTTAGTAACCAGAGACTACTATTCATTCACTCACATTTATTGATTTTTAAATTATTCCACCAAATGGACTAAGTTGGGGTAGACATGTGTTGTCCTGAGTACTGTCCTCAAGGAGCTCACAGTAGAGTGAGACTGAAGTAAAATCAAGTAATTGCCCTGCAATGCAGTGCCCTAATTTTGTAGTAGAAGCTGGTCCCAGTGGGTTGTCACTAAGAAATGACTCAACTTGACCTACTCTAATGGGGTCTTTAGGGCTTCCTTCTCAACGAAGCACAGTATTTTATTGAGTTGGAACTTGGAAAACATTTAAATGCTAGTTTGACAGGCCATTGAAGTAAAGAAGAACATTTAAGACAGAGGCATAGCATTTGCAGAGATGGGGTGTTCAACACCTTTGGCACATTTAAAGGCTTGTAAAGTAGTGTGGTGTGGATAGAATGCAGCAGGCATGTGAGACAGTGGTCCAGGATAAAGTTGAAAGGATGCAAGAATTAGACAACATTGAATTCTGAGACTCAGAATGGAAACCTGACCTTAGGCATCTGCCTTGCAAGTGTGTGCCTTTGGCCATGGTAAGAACTGAGAAATGTCTGGGTGTCTGGGTTAAGCAACATAACCAATCCCAACTGACAAATTGAATCACAAATTCAAAGCTATGTTCCCAGATAGCAGGGAAATAGTGTTTGGGTGTGAAGAGCAAAATTTTATGGTCTTTTTCATTTATGTCATTGTGAAATCTTTTCACAGTGATTTTAGCCTTGAAAAAAAATTGGGGGAATGGTAGTGTACAAGTGAAGACACTGAGTAAGTTGTGCTAGAAATTTGAAAAACATTCTAATAGAAGAAAGAACTTAGATTATTATACATATGTATTTCACATAAAACTCAAAACATCATCATGTACATCCACAAGAATGGGGTCCTAACTAGAATAAGATATGTTCCATGCTTGTATAATTATATCAAATGGATTTTCTGTCATATATAAGTAAAAGAACTAAATACTACTACTACTAATACTCAAGGACCCTTTTTGGGAAGCATTTTGGTAGTACTATTCTTTGGATCTAACACAATGTTTTCTTGGTTTTACATATTAATGTTCATTTTTTAATATTAATAAAGAGAAATATTATAACTGCTTAAAACATTGATCTGGGTCATTGTTTCAAGTACTTTTATTCCATGAGTTTCATTGCATATAATTTGTATTATATAGATCATTTTTTATTCTTCTAATGTAGTTTGTTTTTCTTTACTGTCATTGTTTTAATTAGTATGGAAACACAAATATAGACGAATTTTTTTCAATAATGACTATGATGTCTTAATTTTCTTAAAATTTTTGTTTTGGGTTACCAAAGTTACCAAGGAGATGTGTCAATGTTCAGCAGAAGAATAATTAGTACATGGTAGATAATAGTCCCTCACAGATGGTATAAAGGAATGAGGAAAATTTTTACAAAGAACATAATGAGAACAGGAAATCGTATAAAATAAATTCACTCATGTGGCACAGATTGAAGCATGTGTGAGGAGGTGTGGGAGATGCACAAAGTTAAAACCCCCTCATCACACTCTGTAAATTGCCATCTTGCAGTCGTCAGATCCTCCTCCTTCTCAGATGTTGAAGTTATGTTCCCAGACCGGCAGAAGAAAATTTCATAGTTGAACATATTCCCACTTAGTTGGTGAAATCATTTACAATTGTAGCTATTAAAAACTGATGATGTGCATGTTGAAATGACTGTTCATATGTATTAGAGAAGTATTCTACTCTTCCCGTCATTTTTCTGTCACATATAACATATAATAAATACATAAATATGGTAGTTTTGTTAGAACTATAGACATATCTGTTACCTGACATCAGTACTTGCCTATTTATTTATATTCACACTGCAATAACATATTGATTCAAATTGGGTGTGTTGATGTTCATGCAAATCCCAGTGACTCAAGGAGAGGGGAGGCAGAGGCAGGAGGCCAGCCTAGGCAACTTAAGGAGACCCTGTCTGAAAATAAAAAAGGGATAGGGATGAAGCTCAGTGGGAGAACACTCCTGAGTTCAAGCCTCAATGCCCAAAACAAAACAAAAACCCTAAAAAACCCCAAGCTATTTATATACAGATTATCAAAATGTGTGTATACTTGCATAAGTGCATGTGTGTGATATATGAATTGAATATTTGTTATGCTTTAGGCAGTGTCCTAAGTGTTTTATTTACATTAGTCTTGAAAACGATCCAATGTACCTTTCTTAGTCTCATTTTGCAGATAGGAACAAAGGCATACAAGTAGTAGAGAGGTTAAATAACTTGCTTAAGATAGAAAATGATAGAAATGGTATAGAAATTAAATATACACTCACTCTGTTGTATACATACTTATTAAAAAGTGCTTATTAACAGTAGAGTAAATATGTAATATGATAATGTAAACTAGAAGAAAGGAATTTGAACATCTTTCCATAAAGAAATGATCTTATTTTGAGAAGATACGTGTTTATCTTGATTTGAACATTATAACATGCATATATATATATTGAAACATCACTATGGTACCCCATAAATATGTAAGATTTTTATGTAGCAGTTAAAAATAAAGATAAACAAGTGATTATTTTAAATGTAGATACTTTTATGCAGTAAGGATTGATGCTTACAATATGTATACTATCTAATTTATATTGATGTAATTTATAAAAACCATTTTCACTATTATTACACATGGGTAGTAATTACTGATTTTCTCAGTATAGTCATGCCCTTACCGACCTTTTAAGGTATTTTCTGCTGCCATAATTTCAGGCATAGTTTTTGTGCTTTGGGGAATGGCATGATATCAAATTCTGGTACCATGTATTTTAGTAGGTTTAATTACCTTTACTAAAGAATATTTTCACATTGTATTGTTTAAATACTGAAAGAAAGGTTTGAAATGGAATCTCTTGGACTTCAGTTTCTAGAGAAATTTTAAAGGTGAGAAAAGTAACCTTGATGGATTGTAGTTTGCTCATGTGCTTATAAAGACTTCAGGCTTTTCAGCGTTATAATCAAGCAGCCCCTCACACAGGTCATTTTACTCTTAGAACTTGTGTCTTGAGGAAGTTGTATTCCAGTGATTTTTGCTTCTTCTTTAGGACGATTTTAGAATATTGTAATGCAACTGGCACAATCTGAATCCTTAATGCTGCATAAAAATCAGAATTGATTTAATGTGGACAATTTAATCCATTTTTCAGTTTTGTAAGGAGCGTTATTGCATTACCAGAAATGGGACAGAGAAGTCAGGGCCTTAGCAATCACGAAATCAAAATGTAGTTCTGAGAACTATAAAAATATTTTGAAAATTTTTTGTCACATATGAACCAACTTGTTAAGGAAAAAAAATATTCTTCAGCATGGGTCATAGTGAAGCCATTGCTAAATCCTGTTTTGCATCTGGCAGCTGGAGTGTAGAGGTGAAGAACATAGTGTCTGGAGTAGATGTCAGGACTTAAATCCTGTCGTGCTTATCAGCTGGAAAGCTTATTCATTAGTTCCCAACGATTGGCAATTTTGTCAACCAGGGAACATTTGGCAATATCCAGAGACATTTTAAATGTCACCCTTAGGGCTGGGTTCCTACTGAAGACCAGGATACTGTTAAACATCATGCAATAGGAAAAGCAGCCTCCCCACCAAAGTATTATCTGGTCCAAAATGTGCATAGTTCTAAGGCTGAGGAATCCTTACCTAGAAGAAGTAACCTGATCTCTCTATAAAATAAAGATAGTAATAGCATCTATTTAGCTAACACTAAGAGAGTATGTCGAAAGTGCCTCACATGGTAAGCACTTATTAAATGGAAGCCCTTGTTACTCATTCAACAACTACTTGTAGAACTCTTACTGAATGCCAGGTACTACCCTAGACATCAGGTATTCAGTAGAAGCAAATAGGTCTGGCCCCTATCCTTAAGGAGCTTAGTTTTTATGACTTCAGATTTTGTTGCAAAGCTAACATCTGCTCTGTAGGAATAGCAGCATCTTTCACTGTTAGGCACCCTCATTTCTATATACCTCCCTCCTCTCTAAGTACAATGATTCTTCTTTTTATTTTTTATTTTAACCTTCCTTCTAAAACTAGAAGAATCCATCTATATTTCAAAAGAACAATGTTAGTGCCGGCTTCACTAACATACTCATCCATATTTAAGTGTCACAAACTCCTCACCCTCACACATGTGCTGATACAGCTGGTGTCCTTGAGAATACTTTGACTTCTGGGAGGTCTCTTACATGCTAATCGCTCTCCAGTTAGAGAGCCATCTTTACCCCAGAACTTCTTGTCTTCCCCAACTGGCTGTAGATATCCTAATTTTTCTCATCACTGCTGAGTTCTTGGGTTTCTTCTATACTCTCCTCCACTTATTCCTTCAAAACTGCCAGGAGCATCTTAGGCTGCTGCTCTTGCTCCTATATTCTAATGTGGCCTAGAGAGGGAGAGTCTCTATTTCTTTTGCTGGTTCTTTAAATGGAAGACTTTCTTGGGGTTCTATGTGGGAAGTTTTGTTGTGGTTTCCCCTGGAGACCAAGCTATAAATTGTGGACTGTCTCTGCAATTTTAGACTTAGGTAACCAAGGCCCTGAATACCAGCCATTTCCAGTTCCCAAGCTAGTTCTGATCAGGATAGGGAACACACTGGGACCTAAACCCACTGGTGAGGGGATAGAACTAATTGTAATTCGCTGTGCTAATGACTGGTGTCTGGTGTTCCTAAGAAAAGCCCTGCATTTCTGCATGCTGACTGAGTCATTGCTCTTCCTTATGCTCCAATCTGTTTGCCCAGTTCATATGACTAGGATTCTGTTTTGATTTCCTCTTAGCTCTGCATTTCTATGAGTAACACAGTATCTCTGAAAAGGATGATCCCAGAACTATGATCTATTCCTAACAACCTGTTTATACTCCTTACGCTACCCCACTCCCTCCTTCTCACAATCCCTTATGTTCTAGCAATATGAAATACTGGTAGCTCTATGAGTATGTCATACTTTCTTCTGCCTGTATTTCCGAATTTGATGTTGAGCTGCTGGCTTCCTTATTCAGTATTTAGCCTACAGCCTATAGATTTTTTAGTTACTCCATCTTGGCTTCCAGATTTCTCCACTGCACACCAAGGGGCCCACTGTTGCTGAGTTCAGCCTACTAGATTCATCCAACAGAATCTGTTGGATTTAAATCAGTCACAGAATGCTATAATATATCAAATCTTCTGAGGATCTAACCATTATGTGTAATATTGCTTCTATATAAAAATGTAGACCAGGTTCTTAAAAATTTATCCATAAATGATATTTTGGAATACAGTTATATTTGTAAATTATAGACTGATCACAGTAAAAATGTGTGTGTACACATGCAAATATATACACATATACACACATAAGTGTGCATATAGTAGTTATATCTTTATAATTTATGAAACAAGAGAAGAATGACATAAATGCTAAAAATAAGGAACAGAAAAAAATTTAGTGTATGTGTCTAGTGAGTGAATGTGAAGTTGTATGGATAAAGAGGGAAGGCATGAAAAAAGGGATATGTAAATGAATCATTGGATATTAGTGTTTAAATAGTAAATATAGTGTTGATGTTTGTGTGTTATTTCCTAAATTTGAAATGGAGATAATTTATTTCATATATTTGTATGTATTTCAGACATATATAAATGTGGTATTGAGGTCAGATACCCATTTTATCTTCCAAAAAACTGGAAAGAAAATGATTCTGTACAAGCGAAATATATGAAGAGGAAAAATTGTGACTTAGAGTAGGATTCAGATAGGAAATGCTGGGAAGGGGAAAAGCAGCTTGTTTTAGACCCCATTAAGATATTATAGTTTCAAAAGAATTTTCATTTCTAACAACTTTCCCAGCCTGGACTAAAGAGAGGAACCTGGTAATTAGTGTAGGTTATACCTCCCAGGACCCTCCATAAACCTTTGTGCAGGATAAACTGTGTTTGTGTATTTGACTATAGGTACTCCTTAGAGTTGTGTAGTGAGCCAGGGTGGTTCACCTTGCTTCAGCGGAGTATTTAGAGGGGTCGGGGTGACTTACCCTTATATAGCCAAGGTGGGCATGCCATTTTACCTTCTGAACCTTTGGAATAAAAATTTCCAAATTCAGTTCTATTAAACTGGGCTTTGCTTACTCGTAGTTATTGTGATAAAAGAGAAGTATAATATACAGTTCATGCCCTCAAGGAGATTAAAATTGGTCTTTCGGAGGATGTAAGACTGTCCTGTAAAACAATTAGACAAGAAACAGAAAGATATAAGGCAGAACAAAGTACTAGATTGAAAAATAATGAAAATGTACAAGAAATCATCAGAGCTGTGGACTGTCCTGAAAGGAGAGAACTGTCAGGAAAATGAAATGGAGATGTTAAATCCTGATTGCAATATAATTTCAGGATTTTTTATTTTGATACCCAGTTCTCTGTTTGAAAGAGTATAAAATATGGCAAAGAAATTATCTATGGATTACTTTGAAGAATACCCAGCTTTTAGCCTGAATTGTTTTAAAAAATTGAATCTGGAGTAGCAAAGACAGAAAAATCAGAAACATTTATTTATCAATTATTCTCTGATTATTCTGGGTAGGTCAACCCACAACTACCCTAGCACTGATAGTGGACCTGAGATAAGAAATTATTTTGTTTGATATTCTGGAAATTTATAATGTTTCTAAGAAAATACTCAAACTACACTATAGTCATTTGAGGGAGAGATTTGAACTTGTTATTATTTTAGGCCCTCTTTTGTTCTTTCTAGAAACATGCTCATCTTAGAAAGGACTAAATTCTGTTCATTAATGTAGGATCCCCATGCAAACTTGCCAGTTTATATCTTCCAAGGAAAAAGGACATTGTCTTTTGGTCTTACTCTGTACAAATATGAACATTATTATAAAATGCTATTTTTATGTGTTTAGTTTATTTTATTGGGTTTATCATCTACCCTGTGTTTTAAATAATATTAACATAGGTGGCAGTGCCAAGAAATTTTGAGAGCAAAATAAATATATAATCTTTGCTTGGTTATTTGGACAAACTGCAAAATACTGTTATGAAAAGGCATAGATGTAGGTGGCAAAGTCAGCAATGAACAAGACAGTAATCCACACATTGTTTTCTGCATGGAGATCATTGTGCAAAAAAGGAGAATAACATTTAATCTTTGTGCTTGAAAACTTATCATATGATGAGAAAAGATAGGATGTATTGTGCATATCAACGTTAATGACAGAAATAAGTTAACAGTGTTTATTTTCTTCCTTTTCTGTTTCTACAACATCTAGTAATTTCTCTAACTGAACTTATTATCACATGTTTTGATCTTCCTTCCTCAATAGTAAGCATAATGAACTAAATATGAAAAATAATTTCTCTTTAGGGAAAATTTTTGTCTATATTTATTGCATCCAGTGGGCTGTAAACTGTGGCACCATGGGCCAAATTTGGGGCCCATTTATTTAAAAAATAAAGAAAAGAGGAATATGTAGAAGAGATGTGTATAGCCTGTAAGGCCTAAAATATTTACTATTTGACCTTATACAGAAAAAAGATTGCTGATCTTTGTTTTGAAGAATGACACCCCAGGGGAACATTTTAGGGAGTCACAGGAAACGTGGGGAGATGCATTGCTTAGGGAATAGGCTAAGCTCCTATGAGAGAGTTCCAAAATGCAGTGCTCAAATGAAAAAGAAGTTTTGTTTCTCTCTCACATAATAATCTGGAGGCAGGCAGTTAATCCAAGGCTGATGGGGAGCGCTGCAACCTGAGATTACTCTAAAACCCAGGTTTTTGTCTATCTTATACTCCACAATACCATTATACTTGTTGAAGAAGTTGGCTTATTCCCACCATATTCCTAAGGAAAAGGAAGAATGGAAGGCAATCAGTTTTCTTTCTGATCAAGAATGCTTGATTGTAGTACCTATTAGTTTTGCTTATATCCTATTGGTCAGGAATTAAGACACCAGCCACTTAAACTGTAAAGGAATCTGGGCAAAGAATACTAGTGGGCTGCCATGTGCTTACATAAAAGTAGAGAGTTTAATTGCAAAAATAGAAAGTTATTACCTTGGGAGGACAACCAGCAGTCTTGAAAGGGAGATTACTGATCTTTGTTGCAGAATTTTCAATATGATTGTGACCACTGTATAGTATATATTTGTTCAATTAAAGTTAACAGGAAATTAGAGATAATCCTTAGACTTGGATAATCCTTTGGTTTTAGACTAGGATGATACTTAGGGAGAAATCTCTGTTTGAAATGGGACAGACACAAGATGCTGGGCTCAGATATGAGCCCCCTGAGAATGGAAAAATCAGCACTGGATATTATGTAACTTCTAGCAACGTGAAGTTGAGAGATTAAACAGTAAATCTTCTGTGTTTTGTGCAGGGGTAGGCATTTTTTTGATGCTCTTTTTAAAATTTTATTTATTTATTCTAATCAGTTGAACATGATAGCAGAATGCTCTTCAATTCATTGTACATAAATGGAGCATAATTTTTGGCTTCTCTGATTGTATTCAAAGTAGGATCACACCATTCATGCAATCATACATGCACCTAGGGTAGTGATGTCCTTCTCATTCCACCAGTTTTCCTACCCCTGTGCCCTCTTGCCCCCTCTCATTTGCCCTATCCAAAGTTCTTCCACTCATCTCCTCCCACCCCCCATGAATTAGCACCCACTTATCAGAGAAAACATTCAGACTTTGTTTTTTTGGGATTGCTATCTTCATTTAGCGTGATATTTTCTATCTCCATTCATTTATCTGAAAATACCATAATTTTACTCTTTTAATGCTGAGTAATATTCCATTGTGTATATATACCACAGTTTCTTTATCCATTCATCTCTTGAAGGGCATCTAGGTTGCTTCCACAGTTTGACTATTGTGAATTGTGCTGCTATGAACATTGATGTGGCTGCATTGCTGTAGTATGCTGTTTTTAAGTCCTTTGGGTATAGACCAAGGAGTGGGATAGCTGGGTCAAATGGTGTTTCCATTCCAAGTTTTCTAAGGAATCTCTATATTGCTCTCCAGATTGGTTGCACCAATTTGTAATCCCATCAGCAATGTATGAGTGTGCCTTTCCCCCCACATCCTTACCAACTTTTTTTAAAAAAAAATTTAATTAGTTATACATGACAGTAGAATGCACTTATATATTTTGATATATCATACATAGATGTGATATAATTTCTCATTTTTCTGAGTATACATATTGTAGAATCACATTGGTCGTACAGTCACATACATACATAAAGTAATAATGTCTGTTTCATTCTACTATCTTTCTTATCCCCACTCCTTACCAATACTTATTGTTGTTTGTAATTTGATAACTGACATTCTGACTGGTGTGAGATGAAATCTTAGAGTAGTTTTCATTTGCATTTCTTTTCTGAGAAGTATCTGTTCAGCTCCTTACCCAATTTATTGATTGGGTTATTTGTTTTTTGGGTGTTAAGTTTTTGAGTTCTTTATATATCCTGGATATTATTGCTCTATCTGACTTGTGTGTGGCAAAAATTTGCTCCCAGAGTATAGGCTCTCTGTTCACCTCATTGATTGTTTCTATTGCTGAGAAGAAGCTTTTTAGTTTGAATCCATCCCATTTATGGATTCTTAATTTTACTTCTTGTTAAGGAAGTTGGGACTGTTGAACAGTCACTAATATGGCATTATGTAAAAATATGGATGTGTAATCGATGTGATTCTGCAATCTGTATTTGGGGTAAAAATGGGAGTTCATAACCCACTTGAATCAAATGTATGAAATATGATATGTCAAGAGCTTTGTAATGTTTTGAACAACCAATAAAAAAAAGGAAGTTGGGATCTAATCCAACATGATGAAGATTTGGGCCTACTTTTATTCTATTAGGCATAGGGTCTCTGATCTAATTCCTAGATCTTTGATTCACTTTGAGTTAGTTTTTGTGCATGGTGAGAGATAGTAGTTCAGTTTCATTTTGCTGCAAATGAATTTCCAGTTTTCCCAGCACCATTTTTCAAAGAGGCTATCTTTTCTCCAACGTGTGTTTTGGGGGCCTTTGTCTAGAATGAGAGAACTGCATTTATGTGGGTGTGTCTCTGTATCTTCTATTCTGTACTATTGGTATACATGTCTATTTTGGTGGCAATACCATGCCGTTTTTGTTACTATATCTTTGTAGTACAGTTTAAGGTCTGATATTGTGATGCCTCCAGCTTCATTCATTCTTCTTGCTAAGGATTGCTTTGGTTATTTTTGTTCTATAATTTTTCTAAATGAATTTCATAGAAAAAGCAATCATATATTTTGTAAATATAGAAAAAACAACATTTAGGAATGACATTGGGATTTTAATTGGAATTGCATTGAATCTGTATACCTTATTGGGTAGTATGACCATTTTGACAATATTAATTCTGTCTATCCAGGACCATGGGAGATTTTTCCATCTTTTAAAATCTTCTTCAATTTCTTTCTTTAGTGTTCTTTAGTTTTCATTGTAGAGGTCTTCCACCTCTCCTGTTAGATTGATTCCCAAGTATCTTCTTTTTTTGAGGCTATTGTGAATGGAGTAGTTTTTCTAATTACTCTTTCAGAGGATTCATCACTGGTGTATAGAAATGCATTTGATTTATGAGTATTGATTTTATATCCTGCTACTTTGCTGAGTTCATGTATTAATTCTAGCAGTTTTCTGGTGGAATTTTTTTTGATCTTATAAGTATAGAATCATGTTATCAGTAAATAGTGATTGTTTGAGTTCTTCTTTTCCTATTCATATCTCTTTAATTTCTTTCATCTGTCTAAGTTCTCTGGCTAGAGTTTCAAGAACTGTGTTGAATAGAAATAGTGAAAGAGGACATCCCCTGTCTCATTCCAGTTTTTAGTGGGAATGCTTCCAATTTTTCTACATTTAGCATGATGTTGGCCTTGGGTTTAGCATAGATGGCTTTTACAATGTTGAGGTATATTGCTACTATCCCTAGTTTTTCTAGTGTTTTGAACATAAAAGGTTGCTATATTTTGTCAAATGCTTTCTCTGCATCAATTGATATAATCATATGAGTCTTATCTTTAAGCATATTGATGTGATGCATTATGTTTATTGATTTCTGTATGTTGAACCAACCTTGCATCCTTGGGATGAAACCCACTTGATCATGGTGCACAATTTTTTAAAATATGTTTTTGTATGCCATTTGCCAGAATTTTATTGAGAATTTTTACATCTATGTTCATCAGGGATTTTGGTCTGAAATTTTCTTTCCTTGATGTGTTTCTTTCTGGTTTTGGTATCCGAATGATACTAGCCTCATAGAATGATTTTTGAAGGGTTCCCTCCTTTTCTATTTCATGAAATAATTTAAGGTGTATTGGTATTAAGTCTTCTTTGTAGGGTGGAGAATATGTCTGGTCCTGGGCTCTTCCTGGCTTTTAATGGCATCTTCTACTTCCTTGCTTGAAATTAATCTGTTTAAATTGTGTATGTCCTCTAGTTTCAGTTTGGGTAGATCATATGCCTCTAGAAAGTTGTTGGTGTCTTCTAGGTTTTCTATTTTACTGGAGTAGAAATTTTCAAAATAGTTTTTAATTGTCTTATGTATTTCAGTAGTGTCTGTTGTGATATTTCCTTTTTCATCACAAAGTTTAGTAATTTGAGTTTTCTATCTCCTTCTTTTCATTAAGGTGGCTAAGGATTTGTCAATTTTATTTTTTTTCAAACCAGCTTTATGTTTTTTCAATTTTTAAAATTGTTTCTTTTGTCTCAATTTCATTGATTATAGCCCTGATTTTAATTATTTCCTGTCTTCTCCTGCTTTTGGTGTTGGCTTGTTCTCCTTTTCCTAGAGCTTTGAGATGTAATGTCAAGTTGTTTTTTTGTTGACTATTTCTTCTTTTAATGAATTACTTAATGCAATGAACTTTCCTCTTAGTACTGCCTTCATAGTATCCCAGAAATTTTGATATATTATATCAGAGTTCTCAATTACCTCTAGGATTTTTTTTATCTCCTCCCTGGTGTCTTCTGTTATCCATGCATCATTCAGTAGCCTATTATTTAGTCTTCACGTTTTGGAATAACTTTTATTTTTTATTTTATCATTGATTTCTAATTTACTCCATTATGGTCCTATAGAATGCAGGGTAGTATCTCTATATTTTTTTAATTTGCTAAGACTTGCTTTGTGGCATAACACATGGACTATTTTGGAGAAGTATCCATGCACTGCTTAGAAAAAAGTGTATTCACTTGTTGATGGATGGAATATTCTATATATGTCTGTTAAGTCTAAATTATTTATTGTTATTATTGAGTTCTATAGTTTCTTTTTGGAAGATCTATCCAGTGGTGAGAGATGTGTGTTATTATCATCCAGTATTATTGTGTTGTGGTCTATTTGATTCTTGAAGTTGAGAAGGGTTTGTTTGACATATATAGATGCCCCATTGTTTCAGACATAGATATTTATGATTGTTATGTCCTATTGATATATGATTCCCTTGAGTAGTGTGAAATGTCCTTCTTTATCCCTTTCAGTATCTTTGGATTGAAGTCCACTTTTACTAATATGAGGATGGAAACTCCTGCTTGTTTATGCGATCCTTGTGAGTGATACTTTTTCCCATCCTTTCATCTTCAGTCTGTGGATGGCTTTTCCTGTGAGATGAGTCTCTTGAAAGCAGAATATTTTTGTGTCTTTCTAAAAAATATAATCTACATGCCTATATCTTTTAATTGATGAGTTTAGGCCATTGATATTCAGGGTTATTATTGAAATATGTTTTGTATTCCTAGTCCTTTTGGTTTATTTTTGGTTTTTAACTTGATGTGTCTTTTCTTTGATTGGCCTTTCCTTTAGTGTAGTTCCTCCCTTTGCAGATTTTCATTGTTGTTTTTCATTTCCTCCTCAGAGAATGTTTTGCCAAGAATGTTCTGTAGTGAAAGCTTTCTTGCTGTAAATTCTTATAACTTTTGTTTATCATGGAAGGTTTTTATTTCATCATAAAATCTGAAGCTAAATTTTTTCTGGATATAAAATTCTTGGTTGACATCCATTTTCTTTCAGAACTTGGTATATATTGTTCTAGTATCTCCTGGCCTTGCAGGTCTGGGTTGAAAAATCTGCTGAGAGCCAAATTGGTCTCCCACTATATGTGATCCAATTTTTCTCTCTTGCTGTCTTTAAGAGTCTATCCTTATTTTGTATGCTAGTCATTTTAATTAAAATGTGCCTTGGTGTAGATTTGTTGTAATTTTGTACATTTGGTGTCCTGTAAGCCTCTTATATTTGTGTTTCCAATTCATTTTTCATGTTTGGGAAGTTTTCTGATATTATTTCACTGAAGAGATTGTGCATTCCTTTGGTTTGAAACTCTTTCCCTTCCTGTATCCCAGTAAATCTTAGATTTGGTCTTTTGATGTCATCCCATAATTATTGGATGTTCTCTTCATGGTTTCTTACCATCTTCACTGTGTGGTCAACTTTATTTTCAAGATTGTATATTTTGTTTTCATTGTCGGAGGTTCTGTCTTCCATGTGATCTAGTCTGTTAGTGACGCTTTCTATTGAGTTTTTAAATTTGGTTTATTGTTTCCTTCATTTCAAGGATTTTTGTTTTGTTTTGTTTTGTTTATTTATTTATTTATTTTTCAGTATCTCTCTCTCTTGAAGTAATCTTTTGCTACCTGTATTTGTTCTTTTATCTCTTTGGTGGTGTGATTAATGGTTGTCTGCATTTGCTCTCTTTTCTCTTTATTGGAGCGATCAGTTTTGCCTGTATTTGCTCACTTAGGTCATTCTTTAATTCATAGTTTATTTTAATTGTGTACATTCTGGACTCCTTCTCTGACATTTCATCTACTGTGCTGTCAAAGGATTCTATTATTGTAGTAACTTAGTTTGTTTGGGGCACTTTCCTCCCTTATTTTTTCATGTTGTCTATGTGTCTTCCTCTCTTGCAGTGCAGATCTGAAGTATTGCAATTTCTACCTTATAATCTTGTAGTGTGTCCCTGCAGGTTAGGAATACCTCATAAATCAAAAGCTTCTATTTACACGCTTACAGTTTTGCAGCTATAAACAGAAATGATGAGTATGGTTATATTCTACCATATAGCCACTAGGTTTGCATAAGAGTTTACAGTTTGTAGTGGTGGACTGAGAGAGAAGGTGGGTAGGATATGATGTTTATGAGGTAAAATGTGAGAATATTGAAATATTAGATTATAGGCTGAGCGAGGGGGGAATCAACAGAAATTGTCTGTTAGCAGCAGGGAAAAAAGGAGATAGAGGTGACCCCATGCAAGGCTCCCTGTTGCCTCTGCAACAGGATGGTGACTGTTTGCACATCTAGTAGGGATACCTCTCATACAACTGGGCCTACAGGGACCTTGGTGATGGTCTTCTAGGTCTTGGTTGTTGTCCCTAGATGGAAATGGCCTCATCCCTAGTTGGTGGAGCACTAGTGTCAAGCCTCTAGGTACCTTACTGTTGGGCTTCCAAGCCTTAGTTGGTGTCCCAAGATGGAATCTGCCTCAACTAAGGTGGTGGAGGTGGCAGCAGAGGTAACCCAAGATGGTGGTGGAAGTGTCCCAAGATGGAGACAAATGCTTTCAGAGATGGGGCTGGAAGTATGAGCTTTGGGATGGTGTTGAGTGGCCTGTTTGTTGATGGCACACTGTGGTGTGTGGTGATGCAATGGGTAGCTCCTGGTCTTGTCTGTTGTCCCACAGTAGAGATTACCATGTGGGAAAGGCTATTGCAGTGGCTATAGAGTCCCAATATGAAGGTGGTTTGGGTGCAGTCACACGTTGTGGATAAGGAACTGCACCACACGATTTTACCCAGTGCTGGGCTTGGTGGATCCTGGTTTTGCACCAGGTGGCCTGTGGTGGGTTCTGGTCTGGGCTCTGGGTGAGGCAGCACACCAGGGATAGAGATTTAAGTAGTAAATTTCATTTAGGAAAACTCACAATGGTGGGAACAACATCAAGAAATTAGTATGATGGGGCTAGTAGTTAGCATGTGGGATGAGTGGGAGTTGGAGGTGGTATCCAGTCTTGTGAATGGGTCAAACCCAGCAGTCTCCACAGCTCAGTCTGGCAAGTATGGTTTGAAAGATTTAGTATTCTGACATTTTTAAACAAGATTCATCCATTCCTAAAGGACAGCAGAGAAAGAGATTTGGCAAGATCCTGACAGAACATCAAATCTTTAACCAAGCAGATGGATTTGCAGGGCATAGTGTAGAGTTTCACGCTGGAAAACTGAAGCAGAAGCTCAACTTTGTAGACTGGGCCAACATGGTGAGGCTGGGACATTATTTATTTTAGTTTCACAGATCCTTTTTTATTGAATCTCTGAGCAGCAAACATTAATTCTAAACCCCACCCCTGATTTTCTGGCACCATGATCATAACTGGCTAGGAAACCAAAGGGAGGCAGATATAGGCTCTGGGGAAACAAAGAAACAGATGAGTCTGAAACTCTGCATTGAGAAGTTGATTACAATGTGCTCCTTGTCCTTTGGTACTTTATATTGTTCACAGGAAAATAATCATAGTAGAAAAATGAAACTCAATTTTGATAGGGTGATTCATCATGATAACTGATATTTTGGCATTTTATTATTCTGAAATAATTTGATTATTATAATTAAAGAAGAATAAAAGCAGAACACACTCTTAAAATTGATGTCTCAGGCCAAATTGGCCTATTAGGAAGAATATGAAATTGTGCATTTCAGCATTTCACCTCTGCATAATTGATGAAGCACTAGATACTACCTCTTGACTATTCAGCAAAGATTCTGTTAGAACCTGCTTGTGCGATCTGTGGTTGCACAAGTCATAACCTTCACATTTTATGGTTGTAAAACTGTACAGATCTCTATTCATTATTCCTATATATTATTTGGTACCGATGAAATGTTAAAGGCATATAGTAGGAATTCTGCTTTGATACTGTTATATTTTTCTTTTTATATTAGTCATTCTATGAGAACCACATCAAAATGTGGATAAAAGATAACTAGCTTTTTGAAAGGACTTTTTTTCCTTCTTAGAGACTGTATGAATATTTGATCAGATCTCCAAAGAAAATAAATTGTAATTCAATTTTTACTTAGATAAATTAGTTTAAGTGTATTTCTTTTGTATTTGTAATTAGCTCTTAATAGATGAACACTTTACAAACAGTAATTATATGAATATTTCAGATATATCTAGATACATTATATATGGCCCTTTAAAAAGTGATCTAATTAATGAATATTTAAACTTCAATATTAAGGTGAGTAATTTGTTAATTAAAACCTTACCATCACAACAATAACTGTTGTCAGTATGTGAAGGTGCAGTTGAGCCTTTCATTGCACTCTTAAGGGTAATACCAATGAAAACACAAGTGGTTTTTGTTGTTGTTGTTCTTTTAAGGAATTTAAATATTTCAATTATTTGAAGTTTCAATGGCTTTAGTAAAGGCACAACAATATTCTGGAGATTATGATAGCCATGAATTTAATTTTCCTTATGTTTTTAAACAAAATATGATTCGTGATATAAACTGACAAATTGTGGGCCTTAAGTTTGGGTTTAATTTAATAAAACCTTTTAGATTGGTTTCATTAAAAATCTAGCAAATTACTGAATCTTAAATCTGCTACATATGTTCAAATGATGTTGTTGAGATTGTCGTTTCCAGGTAGAGGAAGGATGGACAGGGAAATACAAACAATGAATTAAAGCTGTGGATAGCATCATCATCATCATTATCAATCATCATAATCTATTATTTGCTTAATGTATATGCATATTTGATCTTATTTTTGAGGAGTATTGTAGTTGGAAGAAGAGATGATAGAAGTAGCCTGTTTTGGCTGATTTACTCTCAATTTTGCTTATCAAAACAACTGGTAATATCACTGATAAGATTTTGAGGAACTGCTTCACACTAGCCAAAAGGAATAATCTGATTATAAACTCAAAAGTGCCAATTTAATTTTAATCCACAATGAGAATTCTAACAGTGAACTAAGCCAAAATACTCATGGTGGTTGATCAGTATTCCTCTTTCTGAAGGAATAACATGTTAAGCACATTTTTTATGAAAAGCTTGTTTGTTGGCAAGGAATCTAAAGTAATAAAATGGAATAACCTTAATAACATCTGTTACATATAAAATTTTAATACTTTAATTCCAAGCTTCAAATTATAAAGCTGTTTTATTCTTTGTAGCTCCTTTATATCTTGATTACATTTTGTTCTATTTGATTAATGAAAATTTCAACATGGGAGTCAAATGGTTTGATTACAGTCAACCAGATAGTTGCTGGATATAGGAGTAGAAAATGAAAATTGTTTTTGTTTGATTAGTTGGTTAATGCCCGTGCTTCTTATTTCTGATTGTATTACTCTATGTTTGTTCTTATGTGGCTGGATATTCACAACATTAAAATACTGCACATTTTTGTAAATTACTCATGAAGATACATGTTTATTTTACATCAAAACAAATCATAGTTTTATATTTTAAAGAAACTTTTGAGGTTGCTTTGGGATTTAGTAGGATTAAGAAAGTAGAATAGGAATTTCCAGGTAAGCCTTCTTAAGGGTATGATGCCTTATACTTTCTTAGGCTAGTCATGGAAAGAGCATATCAATTTCTAATGGGTGAGGTTGTGCTATCATTAGATGTGAGTTGGTGTCATAAAAAAGTTATAAATTGCTCATACATTGTTCCCAATAACTTTTTAAGCAGAATTATTTGAAAATGGCTTTTAAAAAAGCTTTTTGTTTTAAATTTTTGGTTTGTATCTCAATAGATTAGAGTGTGCAGCTGAAAGATTGTACGATAGAAATGATCTTGTAGATTTGAAAGCCTAATTAATCTAAAAAATCAAGAGAAATTTACTTTCATTATATGCTTATATGAAAGTTAGTTTAAAAATTAATTTAGAATGATAATTTATCTACTCTGTGGAATATGGATCATTGTAGTGCTGTAGAACTTTTATAAAAATAGGAAGCCATTTGTTTGGGTTAGGGTCTTGTCTCTGCCCCTTGGATTTGGTGCATTTATTAATATATACAGCCAGAATTGCTTTCGGTATTTCCCAATATAGGAGATTCATAGAAATGAGCTGTGATTTGAACCACTTATGGTGATGACAGCCAATTGCCTTGGCTTCTCTGTGCATCTCCTTCTAGTCTACAATTTCTTTTATAATGGAGCCAATAATCCATTTAATAAAAGTTGCTGTAAGATTTAAATGAGATTGTTCATGTTTAAAGACTTTGGAAACTGTGTATATAATGTTGATAAAATTTTAATGGCTTTGAAAATTGTTACTATTAATTTGCCTTGAAAGTTTGCACTATAAATGCATGGGCATATTGAAGGGAAAGTAAGAGCAATGGACAGAAACTGTAGTAATAGTTCTAATTTCCTGTATTTCTAATCAGAATTTTGAAGGTAATAACATTTCATTAAAGATTGAAAAAATATAGAACCGTAATTTGGTGAGTTTTGGAACAATCTAAGTAAAACATTCTATATCTGAGATTAGATAGTTTTTATAATTGAATTTACATATGGTATTTTCATTAGTTCACTTATGTGGGGAAAAATCAATTCAAGTTACACAGTTCAGTGCATGAAGATTCATTTGATTCCTAATGGCAATTGTAGTGATACTTCTTAATTGTAAAAGAAGAAAATAATACTATTTTTTTTGTTATTGGAATTTGGACAAACCCCTTCTCTTTACTTTTACTGTTGACACACAAGAAATACTTAAATACTTCTGTATGCTAACAATGAACTATTTGAAAGATAAATTAAAATAATAATCTGATTTACAATAGCTACAAAAATATTTAGGTACTAACTTAACAAAGGAAATGAAAGACCTGTACCCTGAAATCTAAAACAGCATTGCTGAAAGAAATTGAAAAAGATAGAAATAAATGTGAAGCTATCCTTTGTTCATATATTAGAAGAATTAATGTTGTTAAAATGTTCATACTGTCCAAAGTGATATACAGATTCAGTGAAATCCCTATCAAAATTTCAATGAAGTTTTCCACAGAAATTTTATAAATCCTAAAAATTCGTAAGAAACACAAAGGACTTCATATGAACAAACCATCTTGAGCAAAAGAAACAAGGCAGAGGTATCACACTACTTGACCTCAAAACAAAGCTATAATAATCAAACAACATAATATTTGCATAAAACAGACACATAGATCAATGGAACAGAATAGAAAGCCAAGAAATAAATCCACCCACTTTTAGGCAACTGCTCTTTGACAAAGGTGTCAGAATACATATCAGGCAAAGGATAGTCTTTTCAATAAATGGTGTTGTGAGAACACATACAGAGTAATAAAATTGCATCCTTACCATATATAAAAAAATCAATTCAAAATGATCAAAAACTTAAATGTAAGACTTGAAAGTGTACAACTACTAAAAGAAAACATGAAAATATTTTTGACATTGGTGTGGACAACAATTTTTTGGATTTGACTCTGAAGGGACAGACAACAAATATGAAAATAGAAGACAAATGGGATTACATGAAATGCAAAGTTTCTGCACAGAAAAGGAAACAATCAACAAAGTGAAAATACAGTTTACAGAACGGAAGAAAATATTTGTAAGCCATACATTTGATAAGAGGTTAACATATAAAATATGTAAGAATTCATGTAAGTCAATAGTTAGAAAGCAAATAACCCAATTAATAAATGGGCAAAGGCCTGGACAAGATTTCTTAAAAGAAGTGGTATGAATATTTAAAAGAAGTGGTATGAATAGTCAACAAGTAAATGAAAAATATACTAACATCACTAAACATCAAGGAAATGTAACTTAAAACCACACACAGTGAGACTTCATATCTGTTAGAATGACTGTTACCAAAAAGACAAATGATAACAAGTATTGGTGAGGATACAGAGAAAAAGGAGCCCTTTACACTGTTGCTGAGAATGTAAATTGGTACCATCCTTATGGAACACTATGAAACTTTCTCGTAAAATTAAAAGTAGATTTACTACAATAGTCCAGCAATCTCACTTCTGGGTATAAATCCAAAGGAGATGAAATCAGTATCTTGTAGTAAAATCTGTATCCCCATGTTCATTGCAGCATTATCCACAGTAACCAAACTATGACAAGAACCTAAATGTCTGCCAATGGATGAAAAAAAGAAAAAGAAATTAAAAATTTGTGGTACATACCAACAATGGAATGCTATTTAACCTTAAACAAAAAAAGAGAATAACTTATCATTTGCAACAACATGGACAAATGTAACATCATGCTAAGTGTAATAAGCTAGGCATAGAGAAACAAATACTGTATTACCTCACTTATATGTGGAATCTATATATAGTATATATGTCCAGATAGTTGAACCCATAGAAGCAGACAGTAGTTGTCTGGTAGTTGTCATCTGCTAGAGAATGTAGGAAATGGGTAAATACCGGTCTAAGGAATCAAGTTTTATTTATACAGGATTAATGAGTTATGTACATCTAATATACAGAATGATGAATATAGTTATTAGGACTGTAGTGCATATTTGAAAATTTGGTTAAGAACAAATCTTAAGTGTTCCTGCCATGAATAAAAAAATGGCAACCATATTAGGTGATGGATATGTTACCTTGATTGTGATAATTCTTTCATAATATATGTGTATGTCACAGCATCATATTTCATACCATATATGTGTGTGTATACATACACACATATAGAATTTATATTTGTCAGTTATACCTAACTAAGAAGAGGTATCTTCAATAAAAAAGCAAAATAAAACATTGAAACAGCACAACAGTGAAAGAAATAATAAACAACAAAAAAACTCTAATCTCACTCTATATTTCAGTAAACACCTGTATTTGTTGTTGTATAGATAACTGCATTAAATTATAGTTTATTTTAGAAATAAGTCAGTGTCTGTCTGTCTGTCTCTCTCTCTCTTTCCCAACCCCCATGTTTGAAGGGAATAAAATCCCTAGAAATTCAAATCCCTAGAAATTGTTACTACATCAATATATAAACTCATAATTCTATCCTCATAATTCTGACTAAAAATGAATATTTTGTTGCTATTGCTTCTGAGCTCCTTCATTATTTTCTAATAATTACTTTGAAATGCTACTAGTCATTTTCTTAGTGAGATTTTTAGGCTCTGCACACAATAAAAATAAAAAAAAATTGAATAAATTTTGTATTTAAACTCAATCAGTTCTCTAGTTTAAAAGATCCAAAGTAGCATGGGCATGTTGACAGGTTGTTTTCAGAGCCTAGTAGTAGCTTTTCAACACTCCTTTTCTTAATCTATTTTTTCCTCAGTAGTCAATTCCTGTGAAATTTGTCTGCCATGCTTTGAAAAGAATTTCACTTTACATTGATCTTTATCCAAAAAAGAATGAACATTCAAAGTCTTGTAGAACTAGGGTGATGGGCACATTGTGCATAAAGCCAAGGGCCCATCAACAGATGGATGGATAAAGAAAATGTGCTATATCTACACAGTGAGATTTACTCAGCTATAAAGAAGAGTGAAATTATGGCCTCTGCTGGTAGATGGATTGAACTGGATAACATTATGCTGAATGAAATAAACCAGCTTCAGAAATTCAAGGGTTGAATGTTTTCTCTCATATGTGACTGCTAGGGTAAAACCAGGATAAAAAGTGGAGGAGATCCCATGAAAATAGAAGAGAGATCAGTGGAGCAGAATAAGGGGGTTATGGGGAAGGAAGTGGGGACAGGAAAAGGGAAGAACTGTGTAATGAAATTAACCACATTATGCTATGTATATATATGAATATACCACAGTGAATTTTACCTTTATATATGCCCATAATGCACCAATAAAAAAAAAAAAAAAACAAGTAGAAGGAGGATCCGTAGAGGAAGGGGAATAGTGGAAGGGAGGAATGAAGGGAAAGAGGAAGTACTAGGGACCAAAAATAAAACAAGACAAAACAAAAAGACATCTTCCGGATGTCTCTACTCTCTCTGTTACATTAGAGCACCTGCCTAGCATGCAGTAGGCTGTGGGTTCAAATTCAGCATTACAAAAAAGAAATAAACCTAGAAACATCCCAAATGTTCTTCAATAAGTAAATGAATAAATAAACTTTGCTCTCAAGGAAAATGAAATATTATTAAACAATAAAAGGAATGAATTCTTGATACATACAGACAAAAGGATAATTTGAGTTCTAAATATGTTTTTGTCAGTTCTGAAAACTGATTTTTTTTTTTTTTTTTTGGTCTGAGTTTGGGATACTTACAATGAAAGTAAATTCAGAAAATCACCAGAAAGATGTTATATGACTCTTGGTAGTTTGACAGTTTCCTTGCTTGTAAGTTTGAGATGATAAGTATAAAATGCTAATACCAAACTCATGGTGTTTACTACATGCTTAAAACAGCTAATAAGATTGGTAATTTTTGGAAACTTGTTCTTCTGGCTTCTAAATTTGTTTTTGGAACTGCTATATTTTCCTGAAATATAAGTTATATTTTAACTTATAGAACTACCATTCTCTGTGTTGGTACTCTTATTTGAATCTGTTTGTGACAGTTAAACATCAATAAAGATGGCATGTTCAGGAGGCACTACAGTTCAGTGGAAAGAATATTGGTCCAACCGGGCATGGTGACGCACATCTATAATCCCAGTGGCGGGGGAGGCTAAGAAACAGGAGGCCTTGTTGGAAAAAAAAATGAAGACATTTCTGAATTAAATTTTTAATCTGAAACTTTAAGGACAACAAAATAAAGTAAAAATAATTCTAATATGTTGTTTTCTATGACTTTGATTTTCTGATCAGCACCAGAACTGCATTTTGTAGTAATGATCACAGGAACTCAGATGTCTCTCTTAACATTATATAATCCATGAGATAAGAATAGAAGATGGGAATTCTAATTTTACAAATTGGGCAACAGAAAAGCAAATGCCTAAAGTGACCTTTCTTAAAAATCACTACTAAGTTACTTAAGGAACCCAAAATATTAACTTATATAACTACCTTTTTTGTGTTGGTACTCTTATTTGAATCTGTGACAGTTAAGCATCAATAAAGATGCCATATTTAGGAGGCACTACAGTTTAGTGGAAAGAATATTGGTCCAGCCAGGCACAGTGGCACACTCTATAATCCCAGCGGCTTGGGAGGCTGAGACAGGAGGATTTTGAGTTCAAAGCCAGCCTCAGCAAAAGTGAGATTCTAAGCAATTCAGTGAGACCGTGTCTCTAAATAAAATACAAAACAGGGCTGGGGATGTGGCTCAGTGGTCAAGAGCTCCTGTGTTCAATCTCTGGTACCAAAAAAAAAAAAAAAAAAGAATATTGGTCCAGAAATTGTCATTCTATTATAACTTGCTGAGTGTCTTTGTATGGACATGGATTGTTTCATGACTTTCAATTTACTGAAAAAGGAAGCAGTGATTGTTGCTGTCATGTTTCAGGAGCTTTGTGAGAACAAAATGGAATGTAGATTCAAAGGTGAAAAAATATATTATTATGCAGTTTGCAGGATAAAAGTTGTATATTAGCACATGTGCAGCACTATATATGTGTGTGTATCATATATGTATTTGTATATATACATGTGTATACATAAATGTCTCTGTATGTGTGCGTGTGTAGCATAGATGTGCTATCCCTGCTGTACCTCTGATCTAGTGTTTTTATGTCCATCTTTTCATTCTCCTCTTGCTTCCATGATTCCTATGAATTACTCAGGCACTCTCCTGACTTTAGATACTACATTTTAATAACATCTAAATTTATATTTTCAATTTCAACTTTTGGTAAGATAAAATTCTGAAGTGCCAGCTTTCTACTGGCACTTTCAGGTGCATGTCCCACAGCACTTGTCAATTATCATTTCTGAAATGGAGTGGGTACCATTATGCTCTTATTGCATTTACTTTCATTCAGTTCCTCACCCTAGAAACTTTGTATTTAATTTGGATTCACTTGTCTCCCTTTGTCTTACCTTTTGCATGTGGTTTATTAGTGACCAAATTCTTTAGGTCCTTCTTTCCAAATAGCTCCTGAATCATACATCTCTGGTCTATTCTAATGCCTCTCACAGAGTGCTGAGACCCCTATCAAATCCTTCTTGGATTAAGACATAATGAATTCTTGAAAACATGTTTGAAAGGGGAAAATAGACTTCAATATTTTTAAGGTAATGCAAGGGTTGGTGGCAGATGGTGTTCTATGGATGGAGAACTGATTCTTATTGCAAAATCATGACTTCACTTCCTGTTAAGTACTTTCTTTGTCACATCCAGGAAACTTAAAAATCTTTGCTTGTGTATCCTGGGCCCCCCAGGTGGGGGAGCCGGATGAGGAGAGCATACCGAGGCATGGTGTGTCAGGTCAGTTTTTTCTCTCTCGATTGGCATTCCATCCTGTCTATTACTCCAACACAGTTGGAAGCTCATATAAACCTTAGTTTTTAAACACCTGAGCAACAAACTTGGCCAATTGGGATGGAAAAAAAAATATTATCTTTCTTATCACTATAGTATGAAAACTATACTAAACATGGCTTCTGGTTCACACAGAAGTGTTTCTCCTTCCTGCAAGTTGCCCTACTTCATAAGCAGCAGCAAAAGAGGAAGAAAATAGTTTGAGTAAAGAAGTTGGAGTGGTTAAGTGATTCTATCTTGAGTTGTGACCTTGTATGAATTAATTAGCTTCAAATATAAGCTGGTTGCAGGCCTAATAGGTCCTCACTGCCACCCTGATGGGGGATGATGGGTCTTCTCTGCACATTCCTTCAGCATTTTCCAAAGCATCTCAGTGCAAAGCATCTATGCTGTCGGTGCTCACTTGGCTCTTTCATCCATAAGCTTGACAAGAAATTCGAGTACCAGTGGCTCCATGTCACTGTTAACCATCAAAGTAGAAAATATCAGTTTGATTGGGGAAAGGTAGTTTATGAATGCCAAAGTAATATCTAAGATATGTGAAATAAAACATAAATGTCAGTGATCACCCAAACTAGATAATTTCTGAAACTCAGTGGGTTACACTATGCCATTACTGCATTTACTTTTATTCAGTCCCTCAAGTTATAAAATTTAGATTCAGTTGGATTTATTTGTCTCCCCACTCCCACCCCCTGATTTTTTAAGAAACCTTCCTCAAGTGTCTTATCTGTTTCCATTCCTTTTCTTTCTTCAAACGACCTTTAATGTGGCCACCAGGGAAGTTTTTCCAAAATGTAGATTGATTAGTATTTTAGTTTCCTTCATCAAGTTTTCAATCTTAGTGACTTAGTGACTTCAGCCTTCACTTGTATGTACTGGGCCCACAATTCTGGGCCCACATATTCTTCTCTAAGAATCTTTTTTTTTTCCTTTAAAAATAAAAGGTAGCTGCCACATTTCTAATTTTTTTTCTATTTCTCACAGCTCAAGTGCTCAAGATCTTTGCTCCAAGTCCTTGGTTCACTCCATGGGTCTGATTATCACTTATGTATGCAGTGTGGTCCTTTCTCTACTTGTCTTATTTGCATCCCCATCTGTCATCCTGCTTGGCAAGAAAAAGAATGCCTCTCAAACTCCACCTTCCTGAAAAGAGGAGAAGCATAATAAATATTTATAATTTAATTTTAAATTGCTTTTATCTTTCAAATTAAACTGAAATAATGAAGGTTGTGAATGATTCACTTCTATACAAATTTGAGTGGAATAAAAATTAACATTAGGTGAGATCATTCTCTCAGAATTATATTTTGAATGCTTCCTTGAGGAAGTAAAAAGTTTAGGAGCTAGGAGGAACTGTATGGAATCCTTTCTACAACTTTTCTTAATCCTGATGGAAACTGTGGAGAAACTATTGTGTTGACCATGACAGAAATTGTAAATTATTGTTATGCTTTTGAGTTGTGAATATTGAGTGTTATTTTGGAAGTTTAAAAGAAAAATTTCTTTTTCCTAAAAGTGTGTGGGTACTTTTTTTTCCCCAGTAGTAATTGAACCTAGGGGTGCTCTACCACCGAGCTACATAGTCAGTCCTTTTTATTTTATTTTGAGCCAGGGTCTTGGTAAGTTGTCCAAGTTGGCCTTGAATTTATGATCCTCTTCTCAGCCACTTGAGTACCTCAGAATATAGGTGTATACCACTGTACCTGGCATTTCCTAAAACTGTGAACAAAATCCCTGAGTCTAGCTTTATTGCCTGGATTAGGTACCTATTACTGGGCCAGTTTACTGTGGAAAAGGATAGATATTGCTGTGATAGGATAGAGTGTGTCATATGACTGAATCTAGCATAGAGAAGTCATGAATTCAGGGAGGGAGGGATTTTGTCTCAATGGCAAATCAAAGTTTTTTGTTTTCTAAGAAGGAAATTTGTTAATGGTGATGGGATTGACACAGGTATCTATTATATTATTCTATAAACTCCTGCCTCATTCAGTCCAGCTTTCCTTTCTAACTCCATCAGCAACGGCTGTTCTTCACCAATTTCAGCTATGCCATGAGTTCTCATACCTCTGTGCTTTTTCATAAGGTATTCTAATGACTGGAATGCCTTTCCTTCCTTTTTCTACCTGGTAGTCTTCTGATCAAATGCCATCTATTTATTAGCCTTCATTTCAGATGCTGTTGGCTAATTTTCCATCTAATTCAGTGGCCCTTTGGATTTACCTATATGAGAACATTTTTTATTATATTGGATTATTTACATAATCCATATATATAAGAGATATATCCTCTATTTTATGGGTATCTCATGGGCTTCTTCAGGCTTATGTATTCCTGATGATGGACACAGACCAGGTGATTGAATTTTTATTTATAAATCTGTGGACTTAAAAAACTAAGGAACTGTGAATTTATCCTATTGTTTCTTTTTCAGCAAGATTTTGATTCTCAACCAGGTTTCTTATGCACTATATTAAGGGAATGTTGGAAATGTGTGGAATACCTTGAGGGGTCGCAGTGACCTAGGGTGGGGTGCCACAGGCATTCTTTGGGCAGGAATGTTGAATGTTCTGTAATACATAAGAGAGTCCTACATAAGTAAATGTGTAGGACTCCAAATGCTGTTTCTCCTACTGAGAAGTACTTACCTAGGCTGAAGCATAGCAGAGAAGAGAATGATTTTTTTAACAACATATACTGCATTTCTGATTCTCATTGATCTTCACACACACTGTAAATAGTAGAACATTGTACTTAAAGTTAGTGGGTTTTTTTTGAATAGTAGAGTTTTTCCATCCACCAAATTAATTTCTATCCCTAACTATTTCATCCATATTCTCTGGGTCCTGAGGTTGGAGTGCACGACTAAGTGATGTGAAAGTGCAGAGTAAAAGTTTGTCCTTTTCCAGGCAACCTTCCTTGGCTAGAATTTCTCTAAGCCTGAGGGAAAAAAGGGGATAAAAATTAAGTTCTATGTATTTCTTTCAACAAATATGGTGAGATAATTCGATCTTAATGTTTCATTCACTGCACAGAAGGCTAAGAGTGACTAATTTCACTGATCTTTTAACAAATATATTTATAGCAAGCCTTCTGACTAAAGACACCAACATGGAGAATGGCACATAGACTTAAATCCAGTTTTCTGTCAAGAGGTGTCAGAAAAGCTAAATGGCTCTAGCTTGGTCTTTTAGGTCCTATTCTAGGAAGTTTATGTTTTTGCTCTTTGTTGGTACTGATGTGGCTCTGGGATCTAAGGTAAAGGAAGTATAGAAGGAGAGAATTTGGAAGAACACTTCTTCAAATAAGACTCTTTGGTTCTTTGCTTCAAAGGTGACATTTTTGAAGAAAGATTCCTAAAAAATAAGCTCAAAATACAAACGGTTCTTGTCATTGTACTCTGCTGTGTTATATATAGCATAAAGTCTTGTTGAAAGAATTTGTAGAGACTTTAAAATTTGGAATTTATCAGTTATTACTTGACAAATTTTTTTGGAAGATATTGCATGTATAAGGTATTTTATAAAATCAAATTCTAGTCTATTCCTACTATATATTTATCTATTTATTTTTAGATACCCCGAGAAGCATAAAAGCGTCCACAGCTACCGCTGAGCAATTTTTTCAGAAGCTGAGAAATAAGCATGAATTTACTGTTTTGGTGACCCTGAAACAGACCCACTTAAATTCAGGAGTTATTCTCTCAATTCACCACTTGGATCACAGGTAAGTGTGGGTGCTGGAGTTACCCATGTTTTTGTTTATGGTTAAATGTACATGTTAAAGAGAACTAAATGAAAGCCAGCTGTAATATATACTTGATGGATTTAAAACAGTGATTTTACTACATTATGCAATATCACACAGGATTGAAATCTGCCTAAAAGCTGAGGGAACCATTGCTTTTCAAGGTGCTGAGAACACACAAAAGTTACCTTTCCTAAAACAAATTTGTTAATTCCTAAATTCCTCAAGATACTCCTCAGTGTTGAAGTCAAACATTGTTCTTAAATTAATCACTACCTATAAAAACACTGTATTCTCTTTGGGATATTTAGTTGGGTTTAGATTTTAGTAATCTTATATAACTTATTTTTTTTTACCTCAAAGATTACAGCAGTTACAGTGGTTTTCCTGGATATGTGGTGAATAAAAATATTGTCTAGTATCTTCCACTGGCTCTCATATTTAGAAGCATCATTAGGTGGATATAGGGGAGGAGGAGGAAGGAGGAAGAAGTACTTTATTCATGACACTTGGCATATATATATAAACACACACACACACATACACACACACTCACACACATAGTAATACAAAATAGCTTAAGAAAGCACTTCTTTTTGAATGAATGACCACAGTTATGACAATGAAAATTTCTCTGTGTTTTTATTTTGAATACCTTCTTTACCACTTACTATCAGTGGACCTTGAGAAAGTCACCATGTCTCAAATTTTCTCTTCTCTTTCTAAACTGGGATAATAATAATACCTATTTCATAGGTTGTTGTAAAGAATAAAGATTCTATATATGTAAAACACTACATATACAACAGCTTTAATAATCTTATGCAGATATCAGCAGAAATATTTATATTTGATTCCCTATCAGAAATGAGGCAACCTGGGACTTTGAAAATCTTTGTTAAATACTAGAAGGAGAACATAACTATATGAGAAGAATAAAATATAGCAAGTCTAACTGTGATAGGAGAGTTCTTAAGTACTGTCTTTGTGGCTTACTCTCAGGATTTGAGGGCCCCCATCTTTATCTGCAAAGGATAATTTCCCAGGCCTTTCACTTGGCTTTCTTTTCTTTCAGCTTCTATTCTGTGTTTAAGGGAAGTTTGTCATCCTAACTCTAATCTGGTTACTGGCTTGGAACCTTTATGGGTGAGGGAGAAATGGAGAAGTTTCATCTCCAAGGGATGAATAGGTCTTTCCCCTTAGTATGTTCCTGGTCCTACACCTCATCTTCCAGTGCTTGAACCAGGGAGATCTGTGCTTATAGTACTGTGTCTCTGCCCATGTCAATAGGGCTTTTAGGTAACATGAGTTATATATAATAAATGAAGACTGTTTGCAGAGCAGGCTGACTTATGGCTGAGTATCTCTACTGATTATGAATATTTTCTTTTTATTTGGATACTAGATTTTTATTCCTTGTAGTTTTCTGTCACTGCCTTGTTTGTAGAGACATGGAACTCAACCAGTAGTTTTCCAGATGACATTATTTACACATAAGATGCCTACTACCACTTCCCATCTGACCCTTCTGTCTCTATACAAATTAATTCCACAAACTCCATCTGCTCCAGTGGGTCTGTTGCCCCTATCTGAATGAGTCCCATATGGTTAATGTTTTTATTGGTCCCCAGAGTTGAACACATTAACCATATACATGTCTGACTGGCACAGACCTCTTCTAATATGCAAAGTTTCCATCTAAAGATATGGGCAAGGGAAATTCCTAACACTCATCAGAAGATTTGCTGTCAAGGAGATCCTTTCTTACTCTTCCTATGAAGTAGATTTGTTAGAGTTATATGTCTTTATACTGACTTATTTTAATTGAAAATAATAGTTTTCCAAATTATTATAGCAACATAGTGCTATTATGGGAAATTTATAGGATAATAATGGAAAGAACTAGAGAAACAAATTCATATTGTATTACAAAAAAGAGACTAATAATGAAATTATGTGTAATCCAGTCCTTTTGCCTTTGAGTGTAGACATGCCATATTTTGTTTAATATCTTACTCATGAATATTTAATTCATTTTCTTTTTAACTTTAACAAATAATATATATATATATATATAATTATATATAAATCTTTGTGATTAGATCTTATATTTTCTAAGTATACTTTTAAAATTTAATCTTCTATGCTTTTTTGACTTTTTATCTGATCTTTGTATCATCTATAAATTTGATAAAATTTAGCTAAATACATCATATTTGAGATATAGTACATCTTTCCATTATATAAAAAATAACTTAGTATTATGAGGGACTTTTCATTTACTTTAAATAAAATTTTGTTGATGAATTACACTTATATATAATAGTGGAATCATTATTAAATATTCTGTATGTGAACTTATATACTTTGGTCAATTTTATTACCTAGTATATTCCCTGTCCTTTTCCTTCTCTCTCCCCCTTATCTCTACACTCTACAATACTGGTTTCCCATTTTCGTGATATTACTCCCCACTCCCCCACCCCAATTTTTTTTAATCTCTGTAGCTTTCACATATAAGACAAAAAAAATATGATTCTTGACTTTCTGAGGCTGCCTTATCTCTCTTAACATGGTGCTCTCCAGTTTCATTCAATTTCCTGAAAATGACATAATCTCATTCTTCTTTATGGCTGAATAAAACTGCATTGTGTATATACACTACATTTTCATTTGTCATTCATCTCTTGAAAGACATATAGGTTGATTTCTTAACTTGTCTATTATGAATTGCACTATTGTATACATGGGCATGGGTATATCACTATAGTATGCTGACTTTAGTTCTTTTGGATAAATACAGAGGAGTGGTATGGTTGGGAGTCTTCTATAGTGGTTTTACTAATTCACAATCATAGAAACAGTGTACAAGTGTTCTTTTTATCCTAGCATCCTTGCCAGAGTTTATCATTATGTGTATTCTTGATTGCCGTTTTTATTGGAGTATGATGAAATCTCAGTGTAGTTTGATTTGCATTTCCCTGATGGCTACAGATGATGAACATTCTTTCAAAACAACAAAATGTTGGTCATTTATATTTATTCCTTTAAGAAATGTCCATTTAGTTCCTGTCCAATTGTTGATTAAGTTATTTGTTTTTTTGGTGTTGTTTTTTGAGTTATTTATGTATTCTGGAGTTTGATCCTCTGTCAGAAGAGTAGCTAGCAAAGATTTTCTCCCATTCTGTAGGCTCTCTTCATGCTCTTGTTTCCTTTCCTGTGGAGATGCTTTTTAATTTGTAACCATCCATTTATTATTTCATGGTTATTAATAAATAGTGTTCTGAACTTCAGGAGTTTCATAAAGGAAACCCTTGCTTATATGTAGGATGTTGACCCTGTGTTTTCTTCTAGCAGTTGCAGTGTTTCTGGTGTGATTTTTAGGTATTTGATCCATTTTAAATTGACTTTTGTTCAGGGTGATAGAAATCTGGTTTCTTCTACACATGGATATCCAGTTTCCCAGCACTGTTTGTTAAAAAGACTGTCTTTTGCCCAACATATGTTCTTGGTAACTTTGTCAGGGATTAGATGACTGTTTCTGTGTGGGTTTATCTCTGTGTCTACTATTCTATTACACTAGTCTACATGTCTATTTTTATACCAGCACCATCTGTATTTGCTACCATAGCTCTGAAGTTTTTTTTTTTAATTGGTTATTGTGATGTTTATAGACTTGAAATTTTTTTTTTCAAAAATGCTTTGGCTATTGTGGTTGTTTTGTTCTTTTGTATGAATTTTAGGACTGTTTTTTTTTCTAGTTCAAGAAAAATATAGTATCTTCATATGGATTGCATTGAAACTATGTAACACTTTTGGTAATTTGGCAATTTTAACAATAATAACGCTGTTTATCCAATAACACAGAAGGTATTTCCATATTCTAATTTTTTCCTTCAATTTCTTTCTTTAATCTTCTACAATTTTCATTATAGGGGGCTTTTGCCTCTTTGATTATATTTACTCATAGGTGATGTTTTTGTTGTTGTTTGTTTTTTTTTGAGGCAATTATGAATGCAATTATTCTCATTTTTTCAGTAGATTTATTATTCATGTATGAAAAGTTATTTTGATTTTTATATGCCAATTTTGTATCCTACTACTTTGCTGAATTTGTTTATTAACTGTAGTAATATTCTGGTAGAGCTTTTTGTATCTTGTAACTATAGGATGATATCATCTGTGAACAGTGATAATTTGATATCTGTTACTGTTTATATCCCTTTACTTTCTTCTCTTGCTTAATTGCTCTGCTTAAAATTTGAATTACTATATTGAATAGAAGTGTTGAGAGTAGACACCGTTAATTTGTTCCTGATTTCAAAGGGAATGCTTTCAGTTTTTCCTATTCAGTATGATGTTGGTTTTAGGTTTGTAGTATTTAGCCTTTATCATGGAGAGGTAAGTTCTGACTATCCCTACATTCTGCATTAGTTTTATCATGAATGGGTACTGACTTTTGTCAAAGGCTTTTACTATACCTATTGAGATAACCATGTGATTTTTGTCCTTATTTCTATTTATGTGATGAATTTCATTTATTGATTTGCATATGTTGAACCATTCTTGAATCCTGGAATATAACTAATTTGATCATATTGTACATTTTCTTAATGTATTTCTGAAGATGATTTTCTAAAGTTTTATTGAGGAATTTTTCATATAAGTTCATCAAGGATACTGGGCTATAGTTTTCTTTCTTTTATGTTTCCTTGTCAAGTTTTGGTAGTATGGTGATACTGGCTTCATAGAAAGAATTCAAAGGCATCTGCCCTTCTTTCTATTTAATGGAATAGATTAAGAAGCATTGACATTCATTCTTCTTCAAAGATCTGGTATAATTCAGTTTAATATATATCTGGTCATGAACTTTTCTTTGTTTTAAGTTTTCGTTTTGTTACTGCTTCAGTCTCATTGCTCCTTGTTCTTGATTTGTTTTTGTTTTTCTGTGTCATCTTGGTTCAATTCTGGTAGGTCATATATGTCTGGAATTTTATGTTTTAGCTAAACATTCCAAGTTATTGGAATGTAAGTTTTCCATACAGTCCCTAAGGATCCTGGGATATCAGTGATATCTGCAGGGATATCTCCATTTATTTCTCTACTTTTATTAATTCACGTCTTCTGTCTCTCTCTTGTGGTTAGTTTGATTAAGGATGTGTCATTCTTGCTTTATCTTTTCAAAGAACCAACTCTTTGTTACATTGTATCTTTGTATTTTTAATTCTCTATTTCATTAATTTTGGCCCTAATCTTATTTCCTTACTTTTATTAGCTTTGGAATTATTTTTTTAAGACCTCAAGGTGCATCCTCAGATATTAATTTGGAGACTTTGGTTTTTTTTCCATAAAGACACTCATATCTATGAACTTTCCTCTTAGAATCACTTTCATAGTGTCCCAGAGATTGTATGTTTTATCTTTATTTTGTTTGATTCTAAGAATTTTTAAATTTCTCCACTCATTTCTTTCATTACTTCTTCAAAATTGTATTGTTTAATTTCTGTGCTTTTATGTAGTTTCAATAGTTTTTCATGTTTTTTTTTATTTCTAATTTAATTCCATTATGGTCTGATATTATGCTTGGAATTACATTAATTTATTTTTGTATTGGCTGAGGATAACTTTGAGACCTAAAGTATGGTCAACTTGAGAAAGATTTCCATGAGCAGCTGAGAAGAAAATGAATTAATCTCTTGTTGGATTCATATGAAATATTCTATAGATGATTTTTAGATCCACTCAGTTTATAGTATTTTTTAGAATCTTGTCTAAGTGACCTACTTACTTATGAGAGGTATGTTGAAATCTTATTCATTGAAATCACCTAGTCTTATTGTATCTGGGTCTGTTTGAGCCTTTATGTTAAGTAGTGCTTGTTTATATTATGTGCACTGACATTGAAGCTAAACATTTACTGTTCTATCTTCTTGATGGATTGTTTTCTTTCCAGTATAAAATGACCCTCTTTGTCTATTCTGATTAATTTTGACTTATTTTTTTTTCAGAATTGAGAGTAGCAACTCCTGCTTGCTTTTGAGTTCCTTTTTTTTTGAATATTATTTTCCATCCTTCACTTTGATACTATGGATGTCTTTACCTGAGAGGTGTATCTCTTGTAGACCACATAGAGGTGGATCATGTTTTTCTTTCAGGACTTGAAACATATTGTTCTAAGCTTGCCTGGATTTAATTATTCCTTTAAAAATCAGATATTAGTCTTATTGATTTACCTCTAAATGTGGCCCAATATTATTCTCTTGTGATTTTTGAAATTTTATATTTATTCTATATATTTAGCATTTTAATTATCATGTATCATTGAGTGATTCTTTTAAAAATGTTTTTATTTGTACAGTATAGTTACTCACAATAGTGGGCTTCCCCTTGATATATTCAAACATGCATGAAATATAATCTATTCCATTTCTATCCTCAGTACTTCAACTCTTCCTCCCATCTTCCCTTCCTCCTCCTGCTCCCCTTTCTCTATTTATCTTCCTTTTTAAACTTTATGTATTTATTTATTTATTTATTTTTATTAGTTCTTCATGAATGTTCATGAAGGTGGAATTAGCTGTGGTATGTTCATACATATGCATTGCATAATTTGGTGAATTTCATTCTAAAGAGAGGTTCTATTTGGGGTTCTGAACTTCTACTGTATGTTTATTTCATTCTCCAGTTTTGGAAATTTTTCTGCTTTTATTTCTCTAGAAAGGTTATCAATAGTATTAACAAGTATTTCTATTCCTTTCTCAACTAATTCTTAAATTTGATCTCAGTGTTATTTCAGGGTTCTTGTATATTCTGATTATGGTTTCTTCTTATTTTCTTTCTTTTTGGTTATGTGCCCAAGTTCATATACCTTGTTTTTAAGGCCTGAAACTGTCTTCCATGTGGTGTAATCTAGATTAGACTTTCAATTGAATTTTTTATTTTACTTACTCAGTCTTTCATTTCCAGGATTTTTATTTAATTCTCTCTCAGATTCTCTCTTTACTGAAATGCTTTTTTCACATCCTATATTTTTTTGAGTTCATTCCTTAAATTTTTTCATTAATTGGTTATTATAGCAGTCACCTCTTTTATTTCTTTGTCTGGGATTTCATCCATATCAATATCTTCGGATTCAAATTTGGAGTGCGCTGACATTGGGTTTCTTTGTTTCTAAGTTCTTATATTTGTGCATCTGTTGAGATGGGTTCCTTTTCCTCTTTTATGTGGGAGTCCTTTTGTGAGTAGCTATATTTTTATAATAAATATTTGATTGTCACATTTGATCAGCATAAATGGTCAACTACCAGTACCACTTTGAGAGGAGAGAGTAACTGCTAGTAGCAATAGTAATATAAAAGCAAACCACATATCAATATACTGCGGAGGGCAGGGTGATGGTGAGAAAAATATAGGTTAGGCTGAAAAAATTAAGCTTTAATGATAGTATACTAAATTGTATTTGAAGAATGGATAAAAAACTAAGAAAATAAAATAAGGGGGAAAAGGGTTTGGGAGAGAAGGAGACAGATGGTAAAGTGAGAAATAAGGATAATGGAGAAGAGAAGGAAATGTAGATGAGATAGAAGAAAAGAGGTATCAAGAGAGATTACAATTAATTGACAAATTATATAAAGTTTGATAAAACTCTGAAAAACCACAAAATGTGTGTAGACACTGGGAATAAGTTTAGATTAAGTTTCTAAAGCAATAATAGTTATAAAGAGATTGGGTTTTCTTTTGGAACCAAGATCTTCCAGGGTTTTAATTTTAGAATTTCTGAGCTCTAAGGAAGTTTGTATGACATAATTAGAATGCTGTTTATTCTCAACCCTGACCCAAACCAGCCAAACTTGTTAGGGAGTCTGTATACCAAGATCAGTGTACACCTTCCAGAGAAGCCTCTGTTGGGGGAGCATTTTGTGATTCAGAGCTGACTTCACCCTCACAGTAGTTTTGTTATTGTGACCAGGAGTGCAAGTGTTTCTCTGGCAGGGCTGGTGGGCAGCCCTCTCACCTGCACTGACTGAGGGATCTGGATTACCCCTTCTTTCTGAGAGTTTCAGTCTGTGTACTGAAGTTGGGGGAGGTATGAGGGACATATCAGTCTATTCTGAAGACCTTCTGTGAGTGAAGAAAATAATGTAGGCTCAGATGAAGGGTATAGGTCCAGGGGAGAGTGGTTGCAGGGTCACCACTTTCCACCCAACCCTGGTCCATTCCAGTTCCACCATCTGTCAACCATGTTTTTTATCCCACATATCAGACAAACAATTCCTTACCTCCCCTCTCTGTCCCCTTTTCCTCTGCCCTTTTCCTCTCCCTTCCCTCCTCCTCCCCTACCAGTCCACTCCCCTTCACCTCTCTTCTCCTCCCCTCCACTTCTTTTCTTTCTGTCTTTCTTTCTTATGGGGATTAAACCCAGGGGTGCTTAACCATTGAGCCACATCCCTGGCTCTTTTTATTTTTTATTTTTTTGAGACAAGGTCTTGCTAACTTGCTTAGGGCCTTGCTAAGTTGCTGAGGCTGGCCTCAAACTTGTGATCCTCCTGCCTCAGCTTCTGGAGTCACTGGGATTATAGACGTGTGCCACCATGCTTGGCTCCACACCTCCAACAAATGAAAGCACTGTTTGTTTTTCTCCACTCTGAAGACTGATAGGTAAATAGCCATGGCTCCTATGCCCAGACCGACTCATAGCATGGGGTATGGGCACCTGTTGATCCAGTGAAAAGTAAAAATTAGGTGGCTGTTTGGTCTTGCGTATTCAAAAAGCAAAAATCCAAAAGGAAAAAAAATAGAAAGCAATATATGAAAAAGGCAAACTGCAAGGATTTCTAGTCTCCCTCCCAGTATGTCCAAACAAAGAGTCCTTTTAAGCTATTGTTGCTTCCCTGCTTTCATTATTTCCTCTGGATGGGGCCAGGGCTTTCTCCATTGCTGGCTCAGCTTGCCATATCTGAGCTTAATTCCTGCTCACTTCACTAATTTGTTGGACTGTGGTGCCTGTTTATCTTAAATTCAGTGGGAGAATTTTTTGGGGATGCTTAGAAGCATTCATTTCTGCCCCCGTTATGGAGCCTCACTGAGCCACTTCACTCCTGGTATCTATTCCTGTGATTAATTTTCTTTCTATCCTTGAAACCTGTATTTTTAGTTTTTATCTGGTCAGTAGCTCTCTGAGTTGTCTACCAGCATTTTCCCATAGCCTTCATACCTCAATATACTGCTGCAGAACTGTTGTCTTAATTCCATCTTGGGGAGCTGCTCCAGTGTTATGGGTTCCTCTGATCTGTCATCCCCACCCCCTTATTTACTTAGTAAGCTAAAAATTATTAAAGGCTTACTATGTGCCTGGTGCTGGACCTACATTAGTTCATTTCATTATCCATATTCTATAGTGGTGAAGAGTGCAGACCTGGAGACAGACCATGTGTATTTCAATCATAGCTGTACCACTTATTGGTTTTGTAACCTTATGCAAATTACTTCACTCTTCTGTACCTCAGCTTTGTCTTTTGTAAATCCACATAAAGTGCTTGTCAGTACTAGTAAAAGAAATCAACAGAAGTTCCATAATTGCACAAGGTGTGAATACTTGTTCTCATTTTATAGATGCAAAAAACAAGCCTCAGTGATGTTAAGTTATTAAAGGTTCCATAAGAATAAGTGGTCATGAAATTTAAATTCAGTTTATATGATTATTGAGCCAGCCTGTCTCATCTCTATGCTATGCCATCTCTTAGTTTAGGGGAAGATTATTAGTTCTTTTCTGCTCATTTCCCCCCTGACCCCACAATATCACCTAGCTAGTTAATGATAGAGTCAGGACTTAAATACACTTCATCTGCTTCTTGATTTGAATGTTTTTACCTGTACATTGTGACATCTACTAACCCCTTATCACTTAACAGATATAGTATTATGGTTTGTATTTTTTTCCTGTTATTATTGTTGAAGTTATCTTTTTTCCTTAGGTATCTTTTTAATTCTCACTTATATCTTTAGTTTTATCCTTTAGTGAGAGTTTATTTTATTTTTTCTCACTTTCACAAAAAAGTTTAATGTGGTTTATAGAGATCTCTGTAAGATGATAAGATAAAATAAAAGGAAAAATGCAGATCAGGGCACAGAAAAACAAAAACTAAAACAAAAACAGAAACCCAGTTAAATGATCAGGTGAATGCTGCTATTCTTGGTGTTACTGAAAGTTCAGTCCTTGTCCCTGATGCCAATTCATGCCAATTTAATAATGAGACACGGTTTTGAGGAAAAAACAAACAAACAAACAAAAAAGATTTATTGCCTTGCTACCAAAGTAAAAGCACAGGGGACGTCTTTTTCAGAGGCTGTGGTTCTGCCCATCAGGGAAAACAGAGGGCTTTTAAAGAATGTCTTCAAAGGCTACATCCCAGGTGTGCCCTGACAGAGGGTACTAGGTGCAGCCCAGATGGTGTGTTAAAATTTACTTATTTATTTGGGAGATAGTCACTTCATAAATCTTTTGGTGAGATCTCCTTCCTAAGATCTCCTTCCTGCGGAGTAGGGACAATTCAAGGCAATCTTGTTCTCTACCCCCTGGTTAGGGAGGGGAAGAGGGAAAGAGGAAAAGAAAAACATGTTTTTTTAAAAAAATAAGCAGCAAGGACTATATTCAAAAGATGAAGTGGACCACTGTTACATTGGTACTGAGACCAGGGTCATATTTTTCCTATGGCCTTTTATCACAAAGGTAGTGAGTGTCCTTGGAAAAAACACTCAGAAGGCTTCATTTCAGCTTGTAGCATCATGCCACAAAACACTTCAGAAAAATCAAATAAATCTACATTGACACCAATATAATATGCATCTTGGTGTGAAGGTCTTTGAAGCAACAGTGCACCCCATGGAGGTTCTTTCTTCTTACATTAATATGTGGGACGTCCTGTGCAACCAAGTTTTCCTGCTCATTATGCCAGTAGCCTCTTCTATATGAAACTTTGATATTTCACATAAATTGTTCTTCTCCACGTAAATCACTTCTAACTGGAAGTGATTGGGGCGGGTGCAACTTTTTAATTTACACCAGTAAGAGCTTGTCTGTATGACATGCCAAAGAATGCTAATTTTCCTAATATTTAGGGGAGTGGTGGAGTGGCGGTGGGGTCTGGTTACACTGCTTCTTCTAACCTCATGTTCTTACCTATTTGATAAAAAGTTCAAGAGCAGAAACGTGATTTTAGTCTCTGTGATTTAGACCATAAAGTGTCTGCAAGAGAACAAACATTAAATAAACATTGATATTATTATTGGAGAGGTGAGAGGTTGTTTCTGACCTCTTCTACCAGTTTCTAGTCCTATCCCTATTTGGGCTAACTACAGTGAGCCCTGCCTACTGTTCAGCCTGCTCTCAAGCCTAAATAAGCAGGGAGGAGGTAAGAAGCCATAGAGACTATGGAAAAGCTCCAGTGCTGGTAGTGATGGGGTAGAGTGATGTGCAGTGGGGAAATACATATTAGGCACAGTGGCCAGTCTGTTTGTCATTTGTGTCACCCTTTTCATTTTTCTCTGCTTGTCCAAATCCTGCTCACATTTAAAAACTCTGCTCATATCTCCATGAAGCTATTACCTATCCTTCCAATTTACATTAATTTCTTCTTTTGTTAGTTTCCAATAAATTTTTGAAATTTGTGTTACTCCTTCTGGTATTCTAACATCTAATATATTTGATGTTTCATGTTTATACATACATATTAATTGCATTTGAGAAATTAAAATATCATTTACTCCTTTTGATCACAATTGTAATAAATACTTATTGAGATGTCTTAAGATTTGAATTGTATTTTTAAAACCATTCCATGGTTTAAAACTTAAAAACACAATAAGACATGGAGAAAAAAGTTATGTCCATAGCTATTGCCTGCCGTCCAGTATCTGTCCCTGAGGAAAATCATTATTATTATTGAAAATATTTTTAAAATAAGAAAATTATAAAAAGGAAAATAAAGCTCCTTAATCAGTGATGTATTAGAACCACTCACTGACTTACAAGAGTTGAAACTTTAAGAGCTGTTTGACATTAATTTGGAAGACTGAAAATAGGCCATGGTATAGAAATCAACAAAATATGAAAATCACAAATGCTACAAAGCAGAGCTTTTAAACATATGGTATATATTAATGAGCATTCATTTTTTTTCCAAATTTCTCTTCTGTTATCTTTTCCTTTACCAGAGAGTAAATGAACCAATGTTTTGGGATTATTTCTCTGGAGAACAGATAGCCAATTATTAAAATTTTACCTGCACACTACTGCCTGTAATCCTGGAATCTAGAAATAACCACCATTAACACTCTGGGATATAGATTCCTATTCCTTTTCTTAGGTGAAATTGTTTGTGTAAAATTTTATATAATTGGCAACAGATTTTTGTTGGATTTTAAAGTTTTGTCTGTCAAGGATTATGCATTAAACTTACAAATTTCATGGTATTTATCCTATTTGTATACCCAGTTAGATGCTAAGTAAATATATGATGGATGAAGACATGAGTGAAGGATGAGAGAAAGATAATGATTGTACCAGGAATCATAAAGAGCATCATGAAGTTTTCATCAGTGTAGACATTAGGATCTGGAGAGAGTTCAGTTTGCTATATTGATGCAGGATGCCTAATCTATCCTGAAATGTCATTAGCTCCAGCATGAGGAATTCACTAACTGGCAGCCACTGCCTTGAAACAGGTATAAGTCAAGTTCTTAGAGAATAACGACACCAGTAATGAGCTATACAGCAACATCTCAGGGACCGTGTTAAAGCTGGAAACCTAATCACACAATTTTGTTGGTTTGGACGTATGAGACTAATGGGCATACTCTGGATTCCAGGGTATCTGACATGAGCTAAGAGCAAGACAGAATCAGGGGCTGCAGACAATCACAGCATCTCAGAATTGGAAGAGGGCAGAAGTCAAACTTTGGCACTGAAACAGAGCTTCCAGAAAAAAAAAAGGCATAATTATAAAACTACTGAAAACTTCATCAGCATGCCTTGATGTGCTGTGAGCAAAGGCTCATTTGGCCTCCAGTCTGAGATGCTAGTTTCAAATGATGTTTTTCAAGTAGAGACTGGTATTAAAAATTAAATCACAAACTCCGAGGGAGAACAGTATAAGAAGGCTGTCGGTTCTTCAGTCCTTTTGATGTATGTTTAAACATCATCATCATCATCACCTAAAAACAACAAACAATAATATGTGGCCTTGTCTGAAAGATCTAGACACTCAGGCCAAAGTTCTTCTGCTGTTACACTTTTCTGACTATTGTGTTTGAAAAGGAAAGAATAGAAAATATAGAAATAATTTTAAGGTACTCATTCACTTATCCATTTGTATAGGAAATATAAAAGAAGATAAATACATATTTTTAAAAAATCAAAGACAGTGTAAAAGCAAAAGTATATTTATTAGTAAAAATAAATGAAAAATTTCCCCCTAATTTCAGAGACCTCTTTCAATTAGTTCTCTCTGGGTTGTTATTAGAATTTCCCCAATATCCATGCAATATTTATGCATCTATTTGAATGCTTTGCAAATAACATTCATAGAAGTAATTGTGGCAATAGCTTTGCAGATAAATATAAACCTGCCTTATAATTTGCCATCATCTTCTTCTGTATGAATACACTTGAGTTAAAATAAATGAGATATTTTTCTACTGCCTTAATTATTACACATTCTGGGTGAGTAAGAATATATTTGTGTATGAGGTTGATAAAATGTATCTTCATATTTGTGAGTGCTTGTCATGTACTAAGCCATTTTTCTTTCCTGACATTATTAAGTAAAAATTAAACTGGCTGGCAATATTTACTTGGCTTAATGGTTCTGAACTAAAAGATGACTTTGTTTATTATGGATGAAATTAACGGACTGACATAAAAGCTACTATACTCTTTACTTTTGGTTGCACTTTATTTAATAAATAACATTGAAGATAATAGGATTTTCAAGTCAAAATTTCAAACTCTAAGTTTATAATTATAAAAACTTCACTTAGACTTTATCCTCTTAAAGTGTATGTATATTATTGTTTTTCTCTAACAAAATTGCATCTCTAATGTGTGTTTTAAAGCATCCCTTATTATTAGGAATGTTACAATATGTATTCTAATGTGATTAAGCATACATGCATCCTTACTGAGCAGGCATAGTGAGGTACTTCTCATCAAAGTGACTGAATTAAAGTTAAGACTCAGTTAACAAATGGGACTTGTTATATTTTTTATATGTACCATATATAGGAGAATTGATATAGGAGAATTGATCGAAAGATATCCATGGTTTGACATAGAGAGGTTATCTCCTGGACAGAAAAGTTATCTCTCTCTCATGTTGAAGCAGGAAAGCATTTTTTTTTTCCTTCCTGTCAGCCTTTTATTCTTTCTGAAGGGACAAAGGAATCAGGTGGCTGCTGCCAACAGACTAACCTACCCAGATCCACTTCATCACACATTTTGTGTACTTACCCCCCTATACAGGAATGCAGAGAATCAGGGATGGTTCCACACCACTGTCCTATTTTGACCATGTGCAGTTTTCAGATCCCAAATATCTTAGACCATAATATATTTCTGTCTGTGTGTCCTCTTCACTACAGGTAACAGAGGGCTAGTGTCCTAAAAGTTGTGGTGGCAACTGTGTTAAGGAAGAAGCCTCCCATGTTTTAGGAAATGATCTTGCTGTTCCTACTTGAATATTTTGTGCTTCTCATTTCCATGTTTTTATGCCATTTCTTATAAATGATTGTAAATGTGAATTGTTCATTAGAAATAATTGGCTCATGTGGCTCTGAATGATCAGTCCATTACTTTTTTCTTTTTGACAGCTTTAACAGTTATTTTGAATGATCTAAGACTTTTTATAAATACTTTTTTCTTCACTTGGGAGTGGAAAGTTTGAGGTTGTTCTGTTTTAGTTCTTTTCTTTTAAATTGTTAGGGTCTTATACCTTTGCTATTTTCCCCCTTTCACCTTATAGATTTATTTAACCTCATTTCAATGAAGACATTAATTCATTGTCATCTATATTTTTAATTATCTATATTTTTAATTTAAAGTGTCTGTGGTATTTTATGGTATATTAAATTTTTTAATTTGACGATTATAATTATATATAACAGGGGGATTCATTGTTGAATATTTAAACATGCACACAATATAATAATGTAATTTGGTCATTTTAATTCCACAATACTTCCTGTTACCTTATAGGTTTTGTTACTTATGAGGTGAGACCTTTATTTGTTTATTATATTTTCTAATTTGTAAAAGACCTTTGAGTTACCATGCTATTAGAAAAAAGGTCTATTTTATCAAAAGTAACATCTTCCATAATATTAATTTGTTTTCTCTTTTGAGTTTGTAATAAACTTGGAGTCTTTGGATGAGATCTCAGAATATAATAACAAAATTTTCAATGTATTGTCAAAGTTTCATTTTTTTTCTAAATCTGCTATATATTGATATGCATTGACATTTCAATAATCTCTTCCAAGATGAATAATGAATAACTGTTTTACTACAATTCTTTGGCATTAAAATACTTCTCCTTTTAGTCTTCTCCTATAAAATCTAACCTTCTCAAATATTATTTAGGCCCTTGATTGGTGGCTTAAAATAATTTTAAAAGAGCTCATTAAAAAGTTACAGTGAGGGGCTGGGGTTGTGGCTCAGTGGTAGAGTACTCACCTACCATGTGCAAGGTGCTATATAAAATAATTTATATTAGCACCATATAAAAATAAAATCTTGTGTCCAACTACAACTAAAACAAAATATTTTAAAAAATGTTATAATGAACTTCCTATAGTGTATCAAGAAAATACAATTCAGCTTATGTTTAACTTGTTTTATTTCCTTTAATTTGACGAAATGTGTACCTTTTAAAAAAGTTCAGGTGCCATATTATTTTGATGTCTTTATTTATAAAGGGGTTCATGTTATCTCCATTGCCTAACAAATCTTAATTCCCTTCTTGTGTACATTTGGATGTCATTGATTTTGGAGAAGATCTTTTTTCTTGTGATTGAAGCTGAATAAAAGCCATTCATATTTTGCCTGTCTTTTCAGTGACTTTATCCATTGAGCATTTTGAAGGAAGGTGATTGGCATGCTGTCATCTTCCTTTATACTTTAGCCTCTGGTTATTTAAAACTCTAGGTATTGTATAACTTATGTTTGATTTGGGGATGGAGCATTCTTGGAAATATTGAATGGCTTTTAAAATACACGAATGATTGAATATTTCACCTTCAAATCATTTAATTTAGCTAGTAAAACACCCTGAACACACCGAAAGGGAAATAAGATGCATTTTGAGTTAACTACAAGAAATAATTTACTTTGCAATTGACTTTAAAGTAAAAATTGAAAGTAATGTGCCTAGCTTTTTGGCATTTCCATAATAGCTAGAATTTAAAGTCCTGTACTTTTATTTCCTTTAGTTAGCGATGTCCTCTACTATTTGAATCGGTAGCTCTTGAGGTAATATACTAAGAGTAAAAAGTCTCCTCAGTAGGTGGTCCATGAATCCTGAGACACCATGACCCCTGAAGTATGTCAGAAAACAGATGCTACAGTGTTGACAGCTTACTCTATCCCTGGTGACTAATTCCTTTCTTTCAAATACAGTGTGCCTGGAAGTTCTGGCTATCTTGCATTTGCCAGTGCTTTTCTTTTGTTTCTACCCCATAGTTTCAAAATATTACTTATAAAGCTTGCTGAAAATTCCTACACAAGACAAGCTTTATTAGCCTAAGGATTTCCATCGATTTTTAGGACGTTAGGAAAGCAAATTGCTAACTTAAGAGGAAAGTTTGAAACCAGATAAAATGCTGCATAGAATCTAGGGCATTGAAGGTCTTGGTCACACCAGGTGGATGTATCCCTAAAAGCATCACAAATCATTTTTCAGGTGAAGGTGAAGATGAAAAGCTGCTGTTTTTGGAATATCATTTTCTAACTGAAAAATTATTTGTTCTGTGAAAGTGAAATTGCATCTACACTTTAAATAGGTAGGCCTATAAAACCTCTTAGATATGTGAAAATTGAAGAGAATATTAGTATATTCTCTCAGGAACACACATACACACACAACTTCAATGCATCCCAAACTACAAAAATATTGAATTCATTTGTAGACTGATCCTTAAGAGATCATTGAGTTTTTATCTTTAACTTTAAGTATAACTGATTTAAACTCCCCTAACAACTAAAACTACACTCAGAAAAGATGTTTATTTCGTTATTCATATATTTTTTTAATAAAATTGAAAGTTGATTTTAGTAACAAAATTTAGAAATTAAAAAGTGACATATTAACTATATTTTAGAATAAAATTAAGTACATAGTATCTTACATCCTACATGACTGTGTAACTAATTTAGTGATCTTCAATGAGCATGTTATTCTTTTGTTGGTTATAATTTTACCTATATATCTTTCTGTATTTTTCAATCCTTTCACATCAAAGTGGATGGATGTATTAAATGCAGTATTTTTGAACCTTACTCAAGCACTAAAACTTATCACAGATCTAGGAGTCACTTCGCTTCCTCTCTGTAGAGAAGTAGAATAACATTTGTACTTACCAAGAAAAAAGTTATATTATGTGCTAGTTTTTTTAAAATAACTCTTGAGTAAGAGTTCCATTTTTTTAACATTAACACTTACACACACACACACATTATTATTTTATTTATTTATTGTTATTGTTATTTGATCCCAGGGATTGAACACAATGGTATTTAACCACTGAGCTACATCTCCAGCCCTTTTTTGTTTTATAATTTTATTTTGATACGGGGTCTAATTAAGTTGCTTAGGGTCTAGCTAAAATGCTGAGGCTGGCCTCGAACTTAGAACCCTCCTATCTCAGCCTCCTGAGTCACTAAGATTATAAACATGCATGCACATACCACCATGACCAGCTAATGTTTATATTTTAATAATCGAACTTTTGATTTTCTTCTTTACTATTTGGGTAGATGGTATAATTAAGGTTATATTTCTTTTTTCCTTTCACATATCATTAATATCTGAGTTAGAGCAGGGACTAGAAGCAGAATTGTTTTGGAGTTACCATTAAGATTGGGGTCCAATAAACCCAATCTCCAAACTGGTGCCTTAAATTTTCAGGAAGGGGAATCTTACTATATTTCACATAGCTTATACTCATATGTGATTAATAAATATGAGGTGAAAATCATTGTAAAGATCCTTTATTGGGGTCTTCTTCTTCTTCTTTTGTTTTTCCTATGTGAGGGATATCCAATTGATTCTTAACATTTATTTTTTTGAAAGAACCATTATTTTTCTCTGAGCATTGCAATGTCACCTTTATTATAATCAAGTTACCTTATTTGTGTGGACCTGCTTCTGAATTACCTTATACTGTTCCATTAGTCCATTTTTTTTTGTTTTTTGGTACCAGAGATTGAACCCAGCCAAGGATACTTAACCACTGAACCATATTCCCAGCCCTTATTATTTTTTTATTTTTATTTTGAGACAGGTTCTCACTAAGTTGCTTAGAGCCTTGTTAAATTGCTGAGGCAGTCTTTGAACTTGTGATCTCCTGCCTCAGCTGCCAGAGTTTTTGGAATTATAGGCATAATCCATCACACCTGACTCATTATTCTGTTTTTTAAAATTTATGGGTGAATACTGCATAGTTATAATTACTATGGTCATATAATTGGTAGTTCAATTTCTAAAAATTTTGTTATTCTTCAGGATTATCTTTGATATATTGTTGTACTTTCAGAATCAACTTGAATTTTGATTGGCATTTCATTAAATCTCTACATAAATTTGGGGGATGATTTATATATTTATTGATCAATTCTTAACTTTTTCTCATTAGTGTTTAGTAAGTTTTTTTTTGTAGAGTTATTGCACATTTTCTGTCAAAGCTACTCTTGGAAATGCGATGGTTTGATGTTATTTTAGTTGGCATGCTTTACAATTTCATTCTCTAATAGCAGTACAACTGAGTTTTTCACCTTGATTCTTTTTATAAAAATACTTTTTCTTAGTTGTAGATGGACACAATATCTTTTCTTTATACTTAGGGGGTGCTGAGGATTGAACCCAGCACCCTCCACTGCGAAGTGAGCACTCTACCACTGAGCGACAAGCCTAGTCCCACATTGATTCTTTTCCAGAAAATTTGGTAAACTTATTCATTAATTCTAATAGTTTATTTGTGTATTTTTTTTCATGTATATAGTCATATTAGCTACCAATAAGCATAGTGATATTTCTTTGTTTCTAATTATTATACCTATAATATATTTTTTAATTTTGTTGTACTAGGCCCTCTAATTCAAGATGGAATGGAAATTTGCTTGTTAAAATTGATATTTTCACAATCTCAAGGGAAGAGGTTTTGATATCCCTCCATCAAGTATGATGATTATCATAGTTATTGTTATTATTTTTGGTTTTTTTAATGCACATTTTTAATACTTTGAAGAACATACTTCAAATTCATTTCTCAGGATTTACAAAATAATGATTGAATAGTGAATTCAAATGTATATTCTGCAGTAGAGCTAAAGTGATCATTTAGTTTTACTTCTTTATTTAGTTCATTTGGTGAGTTATACTGAATGAATTTCAAATGAAAAACCTCATGAATACAATAAATCCTACTTGGTTATATTTTTATATATCACTAGATTTAATCTGCTAATGTTTGTTTAGACCTTTATATTTATTTTTATTCAATGAATTTGCTTGTAATTTTCCTTTTTTTGTAATGTCCTTTTCATATTTTGGCTTTATAAAAGGTGTCAGGGTATTTTCATTTTTTTGTTTTTTGATAATTTTCAGAAGAAAATGTGAAATATTGTTGCTATTTGAATTTATTTGAGACAGAGTAGTGTTTATGAGAATATTTTAATTACACATTCAAAGTTTAAAATACCTGTTTATTTTTTTACTAATGCTCATTATTGTTTCAAGGAATTATGTATTTTCTAAAGAATGTGAATTATTCAAGATTTTTCTATTCATTTATGTATAGTTCTCAAGAAATTGCCTATTTAAAAAAATGTTTCAAATTTGAGACTTTTTTCTTTTGTCCTTTTATAGCAATTTAATGACATAAACTAGGTAACAGTATAAAAAATCGGCACATAAAAATATAGCGAATATTACCTTTTTAAAAAATTTGTTCTGTTTAGATATACATGACAGTAGAGTATGTTTTGACATGTTATATATACATGGAGTATAACTTATTCTAGTTAGGATCCCATTCTTGTGATTGAACTTGATGTGAAGTTTCACTGCTCGTGTGTTCATATATGAATATAAGAAAGTTTTGTCCAGTTCATTCTACTGTCTCCTATTTCTATCCCACCTCCCTTCCTTTCATTTCCCTTTGTCTAATTCAATGAGCTTCTATTCTTCCCCTCCCCACATTCCCTTGTTATGGGTTAGCATCCATATATCAGAGAGAACATTCGGCCTTTGGATTTTGGGGATTGGCTTATTTCACGTAGCATGATATTCTCCAGTTGCATCCATTTACCAGCAAATGACATAATTTCATTCTTCTTTATGGATGTGTAATATTCCATTATGTCTATACTACACATTTTATTTATTAATTCTTCTGTTGAAGTATACCTAGCTTGGTTCGATAGTGTGGCTATTGTGAATTGAGCTGCTATAAACATTAATATGGTTGTATTGCTGTAGTAGGCTGATTTTAAGTCTTTTGGGTACATACTGAGGCATGGGATAATTGGATCAAAGGGTGGTTCCATTCCAGGTTTTTAACGAATCTCCATAATGCTTTCTAGAGTGGTTGCACCAATTTGCAAGTCCCACCAGCAGCAGTGTGAACCTTTTCTCCCACATCTTTGCCAACATATATTGTTACTTGTATTCTTTCTAATTGCCATTCTGACTGGAGTGAGATGGAATCTCAGTGTAGTTTTAATTTGCATTTCTCTAATTGCTAGAGATGTTGAGCATGTTTTCTTCTACTTTTTTATTGACTTTATTTTTTTAAATACATGACAGTGGAATGCATTACAATTCATATTATACATATAGGCACAATTTTTCATATCTCTCTTTGTATGTTAAGTATGTTCACACCAATTTATGTCTTCATACATGTTCTTTGAATAATGATGTCTATCACATTGCACCATCATTGCTATCCCCCTGCCCTCTCCCTTCCCCTTGCACCCCTCTAGAGTTCGTCTATTCCTTCCATGCTCCCCCTCCCTACCCCATTATAGGTCAGTCAGCTTATATCAGAGAAAACATTCAACATTTGTTTTTTTTGGAATTGGCTAACTTTAACATTATTTTCTCCAACATTATCCATTTACCTGCAAATGCCATGATTTTATTCTCTTTTATTGCTGAGTAAAATTCCATTGTGTATATATGCCACATTTTTTATCCATTCATCTACTGAAGGGCTCAATAAATGGGATGGAATCAACTAAAAAGTTTCTTTTCTATTTAATGGAATAATTTGAGGAATATTGGTGTAAATTCTTCTTTGAAGGTCTGGTACAACTTGGCTGAGAATCCATCTGGTCCTGGGTTTTTCTTTGTTGATAGGCTTTTGATGGCATCTTCAATTTCATTGCTTGAAATTGATCTGTTTAATTTTGTTGTTGTTGTTGTTGTTGTAAGCTAATTCCCTTTATTTGTGTGGCGACATAAATATGAGATCACTAGTATTGTTCCAGGAAATAGAGTAGTGTATTGGAGGGGCTGGGGTTGTGGCTCAGTGGTAGCGTGCTTGCCTAGCATGCGTGAGGCACTGGGTTCGTGTATTGGAGGGTTTTTTGTTATATGTTTGTTTGTTTATTTATTTATTTATATATAACAGCAGAATGCATTACAATTCTTATTACATATATAGAGCACAATTTTTCATATCTCTGGTTGTATACATAGTATATTCACACCCATTCGTGTGTTCAGACATGTACCTTGGATAATAATGATCATCACATTCAACCATTATTAATTATCCCATGCTCCTTCCCTTCCCCTCCCTCCCCTCTGCCCTATCTAGAGTTTGTGTATTCCTCCCATGCTCCCTCTCCCTATACCACTATGAATCAGCCTCCTTATATCAAAGAAAACATTTGGCATTTGTTTTTTTGGGATTGGCTAACTTGAAATTGATCTGTTTAAATTTTTATGTCCTCTTGATTCAATTTGGATAGGTCCTATGTCTCTAGAAATTTGTCTAAGTCTTTATGATTTTCTAGTTTATTGGAATATAGATTTTCAATGTAGTTTCTGATTAACATCTGAATGTCAGTAGTAGTGTGAATAAGTAGTGTCTGTGGTGATGTTTCCTTTTTCATCATGTATTTTAGTAATTTGAGTCTTTTATGTTTTCTTCATTAGCTTGGCTAAGGGTTTATCAATTTTATTTGTTTTTTTTTTTCAATAAAACTGATTTTTTTTGTTTTGTCAGTTTTCTTTAATTTTTATTTTTTGTTTAAATTTTATTAATTTTGGCTCTGATTTTAATCATTTCCTGTCTTCTCCTTTTGGTGTTGATTTGTTCTTTTTCAATGGGCTTAAGATGTTAAGTTAGGTTATTTATTTGGTGACTTTCTGTTCTTTTAATAAATGAGTTCAATGCAATGAACTTTCCTCTTAGAACTGACTTCCCAGCATCCAGTAGACTTTAGTATGTTGTGTTGCTATTCTAACTTAGCACTAAGTATTTTTTATTTCATCCCTGTTTTCTTCAGAATTCCACTGGTCATTTAATAGCATATTATTTAGTGTCCACGTATTAGAGCAGTTTCTATTTTTTATTTTATCATGGTTTTCTAATGTCATTCCATTTATGATCTGATAAAATGGCAAGGTATCATCTCTATTCTTTTGTGTTTGTTAAGAGTTTCTTTGTGGCCTCAGATATGGTCTATTTTAGAGAAGGGTCCATGTGCTGTTGAGAAGAAAGTATATAGTTAATAAGTCTAAATTATTATGATTTTTATTTTTATAGCTTCTTTATTTAGTTTTTGTTTGGAAGATATATTGAGTCGTGAGAGAGACTTGTTAAAGTCACCCAATATTATTATGTTGTGATCGATTTGATTTTTGAAATTTGCAGGGTTTGTTTGATATATGTAGATGCTCCATTGTTTGGGTCATAAATATTTAAAATTGTTGTGTCTTGTTAATGTATATTTCTCTCAAGCAGTGTGAAATGGTCCTCTTTGTCCTTTCTGATTAATTTTGACTTGAAGTCCCCTTTATTTGATATAAGGATAGAAACCCCTGCTTGTTTACAAGATCCATGTGAATAATAAGTTCTTTATATCTTTTTACCTTCAGTCTATGGATGTCTTTTCCTGTGAGATAGAGTATTGTTGAATCTGGTTTTTTTATTCACTCTTTCAGTGTGTGTCTTTTTATTAATGATTTTAGGCCATTTATATTCAGTGTTATTATTGAGAAATGACTCTTATTCCCTTTCATTTTGATTTATTTCTTGTTAATTTGAATTAGTTTTTCCTTTGAGTATTCTACAGTAGTTTCTCCTTTTGCTGGATTTCAGTTTTCTTTTATGTTTCTTCTTTATGAAATATTTTATTGAGTAATTTGGTTTATTGATTGTTTCATTTTAAGGATTTCTTCTTGCTTTTTCCCCTAGAATCTCTTTCTCTTTATTGAAGTAATCTTTTGCGTTCTCTGTTTTCTCCCTTACATCATCCTTTACCTCATAGATCCATTTAACTATGAACTTTCTAAACTCCTTCTTTGTCTTTTGTTCCACTGTGGTGTTGATGGTTTCTGTTATTGAAGTACTTTGGTTTGTTTGGGATGTTTCGTGCTGTTTGTGTGTCTACAATGTAACAGTTGATTTTTTGTTAGTAGAGTTTCTACCCTGTGGACTCATAGTGTCCCTGAAGGTTTCTAGTACCTCACAGTTTAGGGGGAGACAGATAATAACAACAACCAATGCAAACAATTTGCAGCATTAAACCAAATAGTTATTGCTATAAAATCTAAGATGCTAATAGTAAAAAAAAATCAAAAATCATATGATCATTTATTGCCTATGGTAAAAACAGTAAGTTTATAACAGGGCTACAATTTCAAGTGGTGAAAAGGGATAGAACAGAAGTGACTTGGATGTGATGATTATGAGGGAGGAAGTGAGAAAATAGAAGTGAAAAATTAAACAAAGAATGAAAAAGAGATGGAGAGAGAGATTAGCTGTTAGCACAAGAAAGGGGAGAGTCTAGGCAAACCAATAAGTGAGATAAAAAAAGTATAAAATAATAATTAAAAAAATAAAAATAAAATATTATAAGAACAAAATTGATATGTACTAATCAAACATCTTATCCTCAAAATATTGATCTATGAAACATAACTGTCTTCAAAAAATGTTAGAAATGAATAAAAATGAACAGATATGAATATGTATACTGTCCAGTTAAAGATAGAGTTCATTATGAGGAAAGATTTAGAGATGCGGGGGTAGAAAAGGGTTTATAGATTCAAGAGGTGAATAGGACAATGCAGACTGTTGTAGTCTATGTTTATGAAGGGGAAGGGAAAAATAGAAATAATAGAATTAATGGAAGAGTGAAAGTGAGAACAATAGAGTTTGTTAGCAAGAAAACACAGAGAAACACAAACAACGGGAAACAGTTGTGAGACAGACAATAGAAAATCAATCCAAAATATACTAATCAAAAACCCTACCCCTCAAAAATAGAGCATGGAAAAATAGCTACCTTTAAGAAATGCCCAAAATGAAAAATATGTATGTGTACAAATGTGTAAATGTCCATCATGTATCAATCAGTACACATTCAAAACCAAAACAAAAACAAAGAAAAAAATAACAGAATAGTCAATGAGATTATATGCATGCTGTCTGAGCCAAAGTGTCTTTCTGTTTCTCAGCTTCCCTTCTCAGGGGAATGGTGTGAGGTGCTGTGGAAAACTTTCAGCTTCTGATCCTGGATGTATTTGCTGCTGGGTTCTATGAGCTGAGTTTCTGCAAGTGAAGCTCCCAGGGGCAGGGATTTGGTCTGGTAATGACCCAGGTGCTTTTTTTTGCATGGAAGTTTTTGGGTGTTGACGAATCAATGCACTTCTAGGACTGTACCCCACTACTCTCCCCAGGGTACCACTCATGGCAAGGGTGAGACTGTTTTGTTGTTCTGTTGTTCAGGGATACTGCTCTTTCAGCCCTCTCAAGGACTGTTTGTGAGCACGCAGCTCAGTCACTCTGCCTGTTCAGATTCTCCCTGCCACTGGATCTGCTTGTTTCAAGGGAGTAGGGGAGGGCAGCTTTCTCTGACCTGTATCGCCATGAGGCAAAATGGTCTTCATGCCAGAAATTCTCCATGCCAGAGGTTGTCCAGTTTTGGCAGGCTCAGTTTAGATCTCCAAATTAGCATTGCTGGATTCATGTATTGGACTTAGCCCCTAAGTTCGTAGTCTGATTTTTCACCACTGTTGCATAGGAGGTATTAAAATGTCTCCAGCATGGGCTCACCATGGTGGCTAGGTAGACTGTGACTATCCAGCACCAGCTTAATAAGCTGAATAGCCTCTGGGTTAGCCCAGAGTATGCTGCCCCTCCTATCCTGGGATTCCCCAAGCCAAGAGTTTCCTAGAGCTTTTCCATATTTTCTGACCTTGAGTTTGACTTTACCTACTTCTGGCAGGATCTCTGCTCCATTTCTGTTCCGTATCCCTGTCTAATATACCCCAAATTTCCCAGACTTCAAGGCTGTCTGTCAAATATTGAGTATCAATGGAGTGTCCCCCATCACCCACATCTCACCTCATAGAGAAGTAGTTTTCTCTCTGCTTGAGTCTCCAGTCATGGAGCGGAGCTGTGAGAAAAGCCACTTCCCGCTATCTGCCATCTTGTCTCTGCCTTGAGAAATTTTTAAAATAATATTGTCCTTTTACAATATCTATGGAATCTGGAGTGCTGTTCCCTTTCAAATTACTTTTTAAAGATTTTAAGTAAGAAATAGAAATACTGAAGACTATATGTCAACCATACCAGGGATCCTTTTAGAAGGTTTGATTTTCTGGTGAAAAGACAATATGCATAGATGAGATTAAAAATCCATACTTCATCAATGGATGTGTAACTGATGTGATTCTGCAATCTGTGTATGGGGTGAAGGTGGGAGTTCATAACCCACTTGAATCAAAGTGTGGAATATGATATGTCAAGAAATTTGTAATGTTTTGAACAACCCACAATAAAAAATTAAAAAAAAAATCCATACTTCAAATAATTGCAAGGGCTACAGCTAAAAAATAAGAATTTTAAAGAAGAAAATAAAACAAACTCAAATAAAGAGAAAATATGATTTGCAGTGCTAATATAAAAATAATTCCAGATAAAATTCATTGAATTGGAACTATGATTACTATGCTTTAATAACAATTTTGTTCTATAAAAATGGCAAAAGCAATATGGGACTAAAATCTAAATTAAAAGTGGTTGAGACATAAGGAGAAATTGGGGAAGCTAGAATTTTGATTGGAGATTTAACAAAACTCTTAGAACTTAATAATTTTACTAGACAATTATGAATATAAATACAGGATTAGGATAAAACAATTGGATTATCTTGCTTAATTGCTATATATGTAAATTAGAAACAGAAATATAAAATTTACTTTCTAAAAATTGTAATATTTATAAGAGCTGTTGATGTACTAGTATATACACACACAAATCCTTCAAAAACTTTTGCAAAGTACTTTTTAAAGAGTTTATATTCAACTTTAATAAAATATAATAAAACATTAGTGGGAAACAATTTACAAATAAAGTCAAATGATAAAGCAAAAAACTTACAGTTAATTCTTATGACAATGATTATGAGAATATTATATGTAAAATTCAACAATGTATGACTAAAATCATATTTACTCTTTAATTATAGATAATGAAAACATAAGATAAATATATTAACCTCTAAATTCAAGATCGGGAGTAGAAAAATAAAATGAGATGATTATTTTAAAAATAGTAAAAAGGAATAAATGAAAACAATGATTTAGATAAGAGAACTAAGAACTGTTCTCTTGGAAAAGCCAATTCAATGAAAAATCCTGATTAAAACAAGGAGGATCCAGATTTGCAAACATTAACTTTAGGAACACATGAAATATAAAGGAAAAAAAGGTAATATAACACCTCTTAAAGAACATCTCTCTAGTAATAGATAAAAAGGTATGAAAGTAGATAAAATACCTGATATGGGAGTGAAAAAATGAATTTGAAAAAGCTTAATTAGAGTCAAGAAAATATGAATAGACAGTTAAATAAAATTAGGAAGACAATGCCAGATATGAAAGAGGTGTTTAGCAGAGAGAGATATTTTTGTAAAGGACTAATAAGAATTCTTGGAAAGGAAGAGTTTAAAAATCAGAGAGAAATTTTAATTGAAAGTCTCAACAAAGGACTTGATCAAATGGAAAAAGGAATATCAAGAGCTTGAAGACAGATCTTTAGAAATATCACATCTGATAGAAAAAAAAAAGAAAAATAAAAAAGAGGATGAATGAAAAAGAGTATTCAAGAGTTTTTGGAAACCATTAAAAGATCAAACCATGGAATTAGGAAGCAGAGAAAGTGAGAAAATCTGCAACAGAGACAAAATATGCACCCCAAAGACACTCTCTCCCACCCAAATGACCTACCTCCTTCAACCATTTTCTACCTGCCTACAGTTACCACCCAGTTACTCCTTATCAATGGATTAATGCACTGATTAGGTTAAGGCTCTCATAACCCAATCATTTCACCTCTAAACCCTTTTGCATTGTTTTACACATGAGCTTTTGCAGGACATTTCATATCTAAGCCATAATACCATTACATGATAGTCAAACTATCAAAAATATAGAGCAAAGAAAGACTTTGGAAATCTGCAAGAGAAAAATGCCAAGTCATATTTAAAGGTAGTGGTATTAGACTAACAACAGATTTCTTAAACTATATAATCCAAGAGGACATGGAAAGGATGTATTTCAAGTCCTGAAAGAAAATAACTGTCAACCAAGATTACTATGCCCATAAAGGCTGTCTTTAAAAACAGATATATAGACCAACTAAATAGAATGGATGGTGATAAACTTACAGGCTGCAGTCATCTGAATTTTGTCAAAGGTGTTAAAAACCTATTTTAAAGATGGCCTTTTAAACAAATCATTCTGAGAAAACTAGAGATCCACATATAGAACAAAGGTATATCACTCTCACATCTTATACAAAAGTCAACTCAAAATGGATCAGAGATCTAAGTATAATATCAGAAACTCAGAAACTTTGCATCTCTTAGAATAAAACATGGGCAACATTTTAATATATAGGTTGTGGCAAAGACTTCCCGAATAGGACTCCTATAGCTCAGGAAATAAGAGCAAGAATCACTAAATGGGATGCCATCAAATTAAAAAGCAACTGTAAAGCAAAGGAAACATAATGAAGAGACAGTCTACAGGAATGGGAGATAATCTTTGCCAGCTACTCTTCTAACAGAGGATTAATATCCATTATATATATATATATATATATATATATATATATATATATATATATATATATATATATATATATATAAATTAAAACAAAAACACAAAACCTAAATAACCCAGTCAATAAATGGGCAAATGAACTGAACAGACACCCCTTGGAAGAAAATGTATCAATGGCTAACAATTATATGAAAGAATGTTCAATATCTTCAGTCATCAAGAAAATGGAAATCAAACGACATTGAGATTTCATCTCACTTCACTTAGAATGGCAGTGAAAAACATACTAACAAATGCTGGTGAGGATACAGGGTAAAAGAAACTCTTATATAGTTTTTGTAGGAATATTAATTGGTATAGTCAGTATGGAAACCAGTACAGAGGTTCCTCAAAATGATAAAAATATAACTACCATATGACCCAATTATACCACTTCTTAGTATTTATCCAAAAGAATTAAAGTCAGAATACTTTAGTGATATATGCTATAAATACTATAGAGATATATACTATAGTTATATATATGATGTTTACTGTTGAACGAATTGTAGACTTAAAAATAAAACCCCAAGCTATGAAACCATTAGAAGAAAATATAGAATAAAAGCTGCATTATATTGACCTGGTCGATGAGATTTTGGATAGCAGTTTAAAAGCACATGAAACAGAATCAAGAATAGTCAAATGGTGTTAAATAAAACTAAAAAGCTTAGCAGAGTGAAGAAAACAGTCATAAGAGTGATTCAAACTATACATCTGATAGATGGTTAATATAAAATATATAAGTATCCTAAACAACTCAATAGCAAGACAGTAAATAACTTGATTTAAAAATGGGCAAAAAGAGGGTTGGGGATATGGCTCAAGCGGTAGCGTGCTTGCCTGGCATGTGCGGGGTGCTAGGTTTGATTCTCAGCACCACATCAAAAAAAATAAATAAATAAATAAAAATAAAGATGTCGTGTCCACCGAAAACTAAAAAATAAATATTAACAAATTCTCTCTCTCTCTCAAAATAAATAAATAAATAAATGAATAAAAATAAAAATGGGCAAAAAGACCTGAATGAAATTTCATAAAAGAAGACATACAAATGTCCTAGAATTATATGAATGTGCTTATTATCACCAAGCATCAGGAAAAGAAGTGTCAACACAATAGGAACACTCATATACTGTTGGAATTGTAAATTAGTACAACCACTATAGAAATCAGTGTAGAGATACCTCAGAATCCTACGAATGGAATTAACATATAACCCTGCTATACCACTCCTTGATATCTATACTAGAGAATTAAACTTAGCATACTGTAGCAATATATGCATACCTATGTTTATAGTAGCACAGTTCACAATAACTAAGTTATGAAACCAGTCCAGCTATCTGTCAACAGATGAATGAATAAAGAAAATGCGGTATGTATGCACAATGGAGTTTTATTCAGCCATAAAGAAAAAGAAAATTATATAATTTTGCAGGTAAATGGATAGAGCTTGAGAGCATTTTGTTAAGCAAAATTAGACTCTGAAAGTCAAGGGTTGTATGTTTTCTCTAATGTGTAAGCTTGAGAGAAAAAAAGGAAAGGAGATGAATAGGGTTTCATGAAAATAGAAAGGAACCCAATAGAGTATTGACAGGAGACCAGGAAGAGAGAGGAGGGTAGAGAAAGAGGAGGTACTTGGGAATGAAATTGACCAAATTATATTGTTAAATCGTGTGTATGTATAAGTAGGTAACATTGAATTCCACTATGATGTATAGTTATAATACACTAATAAAGTGATGTAAAAAAAAGAAAGAGAAGGGAGAGTCTTAGAGTAAAGGAAGGATATAAGAAGGAGGGATGGGGTAGGGGAAATATTGGAAAGTGAAACTGATCAAATTACATTTTTATGTACATAGGATTATGCCACAATAAAACCCACTATTCTGTATAATAATTGGAATGTTGAAAAGAGAAAATAAATCAAAGGAGAAATAAAGACTTTCCAAGATAAGGAAAAACTAAGGGAATTCATGATTACCAAACAAGCTATATAAAAGTTGCTTAAGGTAATCCTATACCCAGAAATGGAAGAAAGGCTACAAATTCCACTACAAAAGTAGATACACAAATTAGAAATAGAACTGAATTGAACATTAACCATATGTTATCAATACGTCATCAAAGCAAAAAGATGAATGAAAGATAAAGAAGCAAGCAAGGAATACTCAAAGCAACTGGAAGAAAATCACCAAAATGACAGGCACAAGTTAAATACCTTTCAATAATAATTATGAATGTAAATGGTCTTAATTAAAGCTACAGATTGGCTGAATGAATTGAGAAGATCCAACAGTATGCTGTCTACAAGAAACTCACATCACTAGTAAAGACAAAAAAGGACTGAAAGTAAATGGATGTAAAAAATGGCATTCCAAACAAATGGAATCTAAAAGCAAACAGGAGATGCTTTACATTTTTCTGACAAAATAAAAGGACAAAAAAAGGAGGAGACAAATATGGTCACTATATAATGAACAGGATCAATTCATCAAGAAAACATAATACTTATAAATCTATATGCATAGATTTGTAATGTCAGAGCACCCAATTTTGTAAAACAAATACTTGTAGACCAAGAGGGGTGGGGAGGGAAGGAGGAAGGGATGAGAGGGAGAGAAAGGGGCACAGGCACACATATTTCAGACACTTCAATACAATAATAGTTGGGGATTTCAGGTCCCTACTCTCACCAAAGGATAGATAATGCAGAAGAAACAATCAACAAGGAACCATCAGAGTTAAATGACATGATAGTTCAAAATGACTTAGTAGACATTAAGAGCATTTCATCTGAGAGCTGAAGAATACACATTGTTTCTTCAGCACCTGGAACTTTCTCTAGTTTAGACCATATATTACACTATACAACAAATCTTAACATCTTAAAAAAATGAAATCATATTCTGTATGTTTTCTGATCACAATGGAAAGAAACTAGAAATCAACAGCTGGAGAAACTTTAGAAATTATAAAAATGGATGGAGGTTGAGCAAGAAAATTTTGAACAAATTGAGGTCATTGAGGAATTTGGGGGAGAAATTTAAAATTTACTTGAAACAAATGAAAATGGAAATACAATATACCAAAATATGTGGGATAAAACAAAAGCAGTGCTAAGAGGGAAGTATATATAGTATTGAGTGCCTATATAAGTAAATAGAGAAATTTCAAATAAGTAACATGATCATGTCTCTTGAGATCTTAAAAAAAAGCAAGAATAAACCAGACTCCAAATTAGTAGAGGAAATAAATAATAAAGATCAAAGCAGAAATAAAGGAAATAAACTCTAAAAGAATGATACACAGCATCAAAAAAGACAGAGTTGGTTCTTTGAAAAATAAGGAAAATTTACAAACTTTACACTAACAAAAAAGAGAGGTAGGTAGAGATAGAAAAGATCCAAATAAATAAAATAAAATTAGTGATGAAAAAGGACACTTTATAATCAATACAATAGAAATTCGAAGGACCATTAGGAATTATTTTGAAAAACTATATGCTTAACAAATTAGAAAATCTAGAAGAAATGGTTAAATTTATTGACACATTCAGCCTACCAACATTGAACCAAGAGGATATTAAAAAAAACATGAATAGACCAATTATAAGTAATATGATTGAATCAGTAAAAAAAAGTCCCCAAGCAAAAAAGGCCCAGGACCAGTAACTTCACTGCTAAATTCTGCCAAACTTTTAAAGAAGAACTAATACCAGTTATTCTCAAAACTATTATGTAGAATTGAGAGGGAAACATTCCAAGCTCATTCTGTGAAGCTAATGCTACTCTGTTACCAAAACCTGATAAGTACACACACACACACACACACACACACACACACTCACATACACTATCCCTGATGAACCCAGATGCAAAAATTCTCAATAATTATACTAACAAAACAATCAACAATACCTCAAAAATCACATATCATGATCAAGTAGATATCATTCCAGAGATGCAAGGACTGTTCAACATACTCAAATCAATGTTTTACATAATATAATTACTATGAAGGATAAAAATAACATGATCTTAATAGGAAAAAAATCATTTGATAAATTTCAACATCATTTTGTGATAAAATTCGTCAAGTAGGTATAAAAGGTTCATACCTCAATCTAATACAGGCATATGACAAACCCATAGTTAACATGTCAAAAGCAAGATGAGGGTGTCTAATCTTACCATCTTACTCAATATGTTACTACAAATTTTGGCCAGAGAAATCAGATAAGGGAAAGGAATAAAAGGCATACCGACAGGAAAGGAGGAAGTCAAATTATTCCTGTTTGCAAATGATATGATTCTATATATGGAAAACCCTAAGGACTTTACTAAAAGACTTTTAGAACTGGCAAATCAATTCAGTAAAGATACAAAAATCATTACTTATTCTATGTACTAATAATGAAAGCAGTCCCATTTACAATAGACACACACATACATGCATGCACATAAGACATGGAGTAAACTTTAACTGATGAAGCAAAAGATCTCTACAGTGAGAATTTAAAAACACTGAAGAAATTAAAGAAGACACCTAAAGGTGGAAGGACCTCCATGTTTACAGATTTGAACAATTAATGTGGTTACACATGCATATTACCTAAATCAATTATAGATTCTGTATAATCTACACCAAAATGCCAATTTCATTCTTCACAGAGGTAGAAAAAACAATCTTAAAATTAGTATAGAAATACAGAGATGGCGGCGAGGGGAGTGCATTGCCCCCGTGTGCTGCTTCACTGTGTGGGAGTATGACAAGTCAGGACGGCTAAAGGCTATCTTGTTAGGAATTTCCAGCAATAGTGAGGTGCTCTGGAACCTGGAGGAAGGATTTCCATCGCATGAGGATCGGCTACGGGGACTCAAACGCGAGAGGTTTGTCGCACGGAGGGTAACACTGCTTATTCAGCAAATCGCCCCACGGCTAGAGTCTGCAGCGCGCGCTGGGAAACGAGGAGATAGCGACGCAGGGATACAGCGCTGCAGTTTCTGCCAGCCGTGCAAGCACCGTACTCAGGGCTGAATTCTGGGTTCGAGACGGGGGAAGGAAGCGGTCCATCTCGGTTCTCCACACCGGTCAGACCACAGAGGAGGCCAGCGGCCACCATGTTGGAAAGCTGACGTCACCGTCCCTGTTTTCGACTGACCGCAGCTCATTCAGCCATAGAACAGGTAATTTCAGGCTGCCATTCGCCTGCGGCTTGCAGACAGATTGCTAGGGTTCAGTGCCTGGGTGCTTCTTAGAACCTGATCTTATCGCAGCGAACTCCGAGCGCGGGGCAGCCGAGTTCCAGCTCCCGGAACCGCCCTAGCCCAGGGCTGCGGAGCCTGCGGAGGCTGCTTCTTGGACCCTGCTCCTATCAGAGCATACACCAAGCACTAAGCGGCCGAATTCCGGCTCCCGGAACTGAGCCCGCGGGGACTGCTTCTTGGAGCCTACCCTTATAGGAGCTTACACCGAGCACGGAGCGGCCGAGTTCCGGCTCCCGGAACTTCCCTGGCCCGGGGCTAGGAGCCCACGGAAACTGCTTCTCGGTCCGGGTCCTGCTGAGGGCCAGTCAGGACTCACCCGTTGCTTTGGTTGCCCGGCAAGGGGAACGAAATGCTGCCATTCGCATAGGATACCAACATGGCAGAGATCTGATGTCATCAGAAAGCGGCGGAGGAGAGAACTTCATCAATACCAGCGGCGACATAAACAGTTGGTCTCCTGGTAGGGGGGGTGAGGCACAGACACCCGAGTCTCCTCAATTTGTCGTCGAGCCAGAGGGGAGGAGCTGGGCAGCCGCCAGCGCCCGGAGCAGGCCCAGCGGCTCGCCAGCGTGGTGACCGCGTGACCCCAATTGGAGAGGGGGTGGAGTGGAGCCGCCACCTGCACCCGCAAGGTGGGCAGACACGCGACCCAGTGGTACATGGGCGTGGTAGCAGGGGCAGGGCAGAGCCGCCGTTCGCGCTTGCAAGGTAAACAGACCTGTGACAGCCTGGCGGGTCAGGCCCAGTGGCCTGCCAGTGTGGTACACACATCACCCCAACTTGAGTAGGGGCAGAGCAGATCCTTCTCCCATGCCCGGATCAGGCCCTGCCGGTGTGGTGGCCACGTGACCCCAATTGGAGTGGGGGGGGAGCGGAACCGCCACCCGTGCCTGCAGGGTGAGCAGACCTGTGACCAACCTGCAGATCAGGCCCAGGGGTCCGCAGGCGTGGTAGGAGGGGCAGGGCAGATCCGCCGCCCACGCCTCCAAGGTAGGCAGACCTGCAACAGACCGGCGGATCAGGCCCAGGAGCCTGCCGGCGTGGTACACACACCACCCTAATTGGAGTAGGGGCAGAGCAGAGTCGCCGCCCGTGCCAAGAACAGGCCCAGCGTCCTGCAGGCGGGGTAGTCACGACACCCCAATTGGAGTAGGGGCAGAGCAGAGCCTCCACCCGTGCCCGAAAGGTGGGCAGATCTGCGACTGACCAGCGGGACAGGCCCAGTGGCCTGCCGGTATGACAGACACGTCACCCCATTTGGAGTAGGGGCAGAGTAGAGCCGCTGCCCGCGCCTGCAGGGTAGGCAAACCTGCAACCGACCGGCGGATCAGGCCCGGTGGCCTGCCGGCGTGGTACACTCGTCACCCCAATTGGAGTAGGGGCAGAACAGAGCCGCCGCCAGCGCCCAGAACAGGCCCAGTGACCTGCCGGCGTGGTAGCCACGACACCCCAATTGGAATAAGGAGAGAGCAGAGCCGCCGCCCGCGCCTGCAGGAAAGATACACAAGCAGTATGAAAAGACAAGGAAAGAAAGGACCACAAGCAATGCAGGTCAACGCAACTTTAGAAGAGGTAACAGCTGCAGCAGATGGAATGTCAGATAAAGAATTCAGGATATACATGCTTCAGACGATCTGGAGTATCAAGGAAGACATTAAACAGCAAAATCAGACAATGAAAGATCACTTTGACAATGAATTACGCAAACAAATCCAGGAAGCAAAGGATCAACTATACAGGGAGATAGAGGTTATAAAAAACAAACAAACAGAAATCCTAGAAATGCAGGAAGCAATAAACCAACTTAAAAACTCAATGGAGAATACTACCAGCAGAGTAGAACACTTAGAAGATAGAACATCAGACAATGAAGACAAAGTATTTCAACTGGAAAAGAACATAGACAGCTCAGCAAGACTGTTAAGAAACCATGAGCAGAACATCCAAGAAATATGGGATAACATTAAGAGACCAAACGTAAGAGTCATTGGGATACAGGAAGGTACAGGGCTCCAAACCAAAGGAATGAGCAGTCTATTCAATGAAATAATACGAGAAAACTTCCCAGACTTGAAGAATGAGACAGACTCTCAAATCCTAGAAGCCTAGAGTACGCCGAATGTGCAAAATCATAAGAGATCCACACCTAGACACATTATAATGAAGATGCCCAACATACAGAATAAGGAGAGAATTTTAAAAGCTACAAGAGAAAGGAAGCAGATTACATTTAGGGGTAAGCCAATCAGGATAACAGCTGATCTTTCAACACAGACTCTGAAAGCTAGAAGATCCTGGAATAACATATTTCAAACACTGAAAGAAAATGGGTTCCAACCAAGAATTGTGTATCCAGCGAAATTAAGCTTCAGGATGGAAGATGAAATTAAAACCTTCCACGATAAACAAAAGTTAAAAGAATTTGCAGCTAGAAAACCATCTCTTCAAAACATCCTCGCCAAAACATTACAGGAAGAGGAAATGGAAAATAACAATGAAAACCAACAGTGGGAGGTAGGACAGTAAAGGGGGGAAAATAATCAAAGAGGAAAACAAACCATGTTTAGTAACATAAATAAACAAATATGGCTGGAAGAACAACCCATATCTCAATAATAACCCTAAATGTTAATGGCTTAAACTCACCAATTAAGAGACACAGGCTAGTAGAATGGATCACAAAACAAGACCCGACAATATGCTGCCTACAGGAGACGCATTTGATAGGAAAAGACATACATAGGCTGAAGGTGAAAGGTTGGGAAAAATCATATCACTCATATGGACTTCGGAAACAAGCAGGAGTGCCCATACTCATATCAAATAAAATAGATTTCAAGCCAAAGTTAATCAAGAGGGATAAAGAGGGACACTACATACTGCTTAAGGGAACCATACACCAACAAGACATAACAATCATAAATATTTATGCCCCAAACAATGGTGCAGCTATGTTCATCAAACAAACTCTTCTCAAGTTCAAGAGTCTAATAGACCACCATACCATAATCATGGGAGACTTCAACACACCTCTCTCGCCACTGGACAGATCTTCCAAACAAAAGTTGAATAAGGAAACTATAGAACTCAATAACACAATTAATAACCTAGACCTAATTGACGTATATAGAGTATACCACCCAACATCAAGCAGTTACACTTTTTTCTCAGCAGCACATGGATCCTTCTCAAAAATAGATCATATATTATGTCACAGGGCAACTCTTAGACAATATAAAGGAATAGAGATAATACCATGCATCTTATCTCATCATAATGGAATGAAACTGAAAATCAACGATAAAAGAAGGAAAGAAAAAGCATACATCACTTGGAGAATGAACAATAGGTTACTGAATGATCAATGGGTTATAGAAGACATCAAGGAGGAAATTAAAAAATTCTTAGAGATAAATGAAAACACAGACACAACATATCGGAATCTATGGGACACATTGAAAGCAGTTCTAAGAGGAAAATTCATTGCTTGGAGTTCATTCCTTAAAAAAAGAAAAAACCAACAAATAAATGATCTCATACTTCATCTCAAAATCCTAGAAAAAGAAGAGCAAAACAACAGCGAAAGAAGTAGAAGGCAAGAAATAATTAAAATCAGAGCTGAAATTAATGAAATCGAAACAAAAGAAAAAATTGAAAAAATTGACAAAACTAAAAGTTGGTTCTTTGAAAAAATAAACAAAATCGACAGACCCTTAGCGATGCTAGTGAAGAGAAGAAGAGAGAGAACTCAAATTACTAGCATATGGGATGAAAAAGGCAATATCACAACAGACACTTCAGAAATACAGAAGATAATCAAAAACTATTTTGAATCCTTATACTCCAATAAATTAGAAGATAGTGAAGGCATAGATAAATTTCTTAAGTCATATGATCTGCCCAGATTGAATCAGGAGGATATAGACAACCTAAACAGACCAATATCATTTGAGGAAATAGAAGAAACCATCAAAAGACTACCAACTAAGAAAAGCCCAGGACTGGATGGGTATACAGCAGAATTTTACAAAACCTTTAAAGAAGAACTAATACCAATAGTTTTCAAGCTACTTCAGGAAATAGAAAAAGAGGGAGAACTTCCAAATTCATTCTACGAGGCCAACATCACCCTGATACCTAAACCAGACAAAGACACTTCAAAGAAAGAAAACTACAGACCAATATCTCTAATGAACCTAGATGCAAAAATCCTCAACAAAATTCTGGTGAATCGGATACAAAAACATATCAAAAAAATTGTACACCATGATCAAGTAGGATACATCCCTGGGATGCAAGGCTGGTTCAATATACGGAAATCAATAAATGTAATTCACCACATCAATAGACTTAAAAATAAGAACCATATGATCATCTCGATAGATGCGGAAAAAGCATTCGACAAAGTACAGCATCCCTTTATGTTCAAAACTCTAGAAAAACTAGGGATAACAGGAACATACCTCAATATTGTAAAAGCAATCTATGCTAAGCCTCAGGCTAGCATCATTCTGAATGGAGAAAAACTGAAGGCATTCCCTCTAAAATCTGGAACTAGACAGGGATGCCCTCTCTCTCCACTTCTGTTCAACATAGTTCTCGAAACACTGGCCAGAGCAATTAGACGAAAGAAATTAAAGGCATCAAAATAGGAAAAGAAGAACTTAAATTATCACTATTTGCAGATGACATGATTCTATACCTAGCAGACCCAAAAGGGTCTACAAAGAAACTTTTAGAGCTAATAAATGAATTCAGCAAAGTGGCAGGATATAAAATCAACACGCATAAATCAAAGGCATTCCTGTATATCAGCGACAAATCCTCTGAAATGGAAATGAGGACAACCACTCCATTCAAAATATCCTCAAAAAAAATAAAATACTTGGGAATCAACCTAACAAAAGAGGTGAAAGACTTATACAATGAAAACTACAGAACCCTAAAGAGAGAAATAGAAGAAGATCTTAGAAGATGGAAAAATATACCCTGTTCATGGATAGGCAGAACTAACATCATCAAAATGGCGATATTACCAAAAGTTCTCTATAGGTTTAATGCAATGCCAATCAAAATCCCAACAGCATTTCTTGTAGAAATAGAGAAAGCAATCATGAAATTCATATGGAAAAATAAAAGACCCAGAATAGCAAAAACAATGCTAAGCAGGAAGTGTGAATCAGGGGGTATAGCGATACCAGACTTCAAACTATACTACAGAGCAATAGTAACAAAAACAGCATGGTACTGGTACCAAAACAGGCGGGTGGACCAATGGTACAGAATAGAGGACACACAAACCAATCCACAAAACTACAACTATCTTATATTTGATAATATAAGCATGCAATGGAGGAATGATAGCATCTTCAACAAATGGTGCTGGGAAAACTGGAAATCCATATGCAACAAAATGAAACTGAATCCCTTTCTCTCGCCATGCACAAAAGTTAATTCAAAATGGATCAAGGAGCTTGATATCAAATCAGAGACACGCCGTCTGATAGAAGAAAAAGTTGGCTACGATCTACATACTGTGGGGTCGGGCTCCAAATTCCTCAATAGGACACCCATAGCACAAAAGTTAATAACTAGAACCAACAAATGGGACTTACTCAAACTAAAAAGTTTTTTCTCAGCAAAAGAAACAATAAGAGAGGTAAATAGGGAGCCTATACTCTGGGAAGAAATCTTTACTCCTCACACTTCAGATAGAGCCCTAATATCCAGAGTATACAAAGAACTCAAAAAATTAGACAATAAGATAACAAACAACCCAATCAACAAATGGGCCAAGGACCTGAACAGACACTTCTCAGAGGACGACATACAGTCAATCAACAAGTACATGAAAAAATGCTCAGCATCTCTAGCTGTCAGAGAAATGAAATCAAAACCACCCTAAGATACCATCTCACTCCAGTAAGATTGGCAGCCATTATGAAGTCAGACAACAACAAGTGCTGGCGAGGATGTGGGGATAAGGGTACACTTGTACATTGCTGGTGGGACTGCAGATTGGTGCAGCCAATTTGGAAAGCAGTATGGAGATTTCTTGGAAAGCTGGGAATGAAGCCACCATTTGACCCAGCTATTCCCCTTCTTGGTCTATTCCCTAAAGACCTAAAAAGAGCATGCTACAGGGACACTGCTACATCGATGTTCATAGCAGCACAGTTCACAATAGCAAGACTGTGGAACCAACCTTGATGCCCTTCAATAGACCAATGGATAAAAAAAATGTGGCATTTATACACAATGGAGTATTACTCTGCATTAAAAAATGACAAAATCATAGAATTTACAGGGAAATGGATGGCATTAGAGCAGATTATGCTAAGTGAAGCTAGCCAATCTCTAAAAAACAAATGCCAAATGTCTTCTTTGATATAGGGAGAGTAACTAAGATCAGAGTAGGGACGAAGAGCAGGAGAAGAAGATTAACATTTAACAGGGATGAGAGGTGGGAGGGAAAGGGAGAGAGAAGGGAAATTGCATGGAAATGGAAGGAGACCCTCAGGGTTATACAGTGGAGGGGGTAGAGAGAGAGGAGGGGAGTGGAGGGGAGCGGTGGGGAGGGGGGAGGGTGTAGGATGGGAAAGGCAGTGGAGCACAACAGACACTAGTATGGCAATATGTAAATCAATGGATGTGTAACTGATGTGATTCTGCAATCTGTGTATGGGGTGAAGGTGGGAGTTCATAACCCACTTGAATCAAAGTGTGCAATATGATATGTCAAGAAATTTGTAATGTTTTGAACAACCCACAATAAAAAATTAAAAAAAAATTGGTATAGAAATACAAAAAACCCTCAAATAGAGAAAGCAAAAAGAGTAATGCTGGAGGAATCACACTAGCTGATTTCAAAACATACCACAGAACATAGTAACCCAGACAGCATGGTATTGGTATAAAAAACAGACCCATAGACCAATGGAATGGAGTACAAAACCTAGAAATATATAGTATATAAAACTTTACAGCCAACTGAATTTCAGCCAAGATATCTAAAACATACATTATAGAAAGGACATCCCTTTAATAAATGATACTGGAATAACATGCAGAAGATTGCAACTTGAATCCTGTCTTTTATTTTATACAAAAATCAAGCCCCAAAAGGATCAAGCACCTTAATGTAAAATCTGAAACACCAGAGGAAAACATAGGGGAACACTTAAAGATATTGGTACAGGCAGTGATTTTCTGCATAGAAAATTGTGTGTGTATATGTGTATGCACAGAAAAGCAGTGATACCCATTGTGGATTAAATGTGTGGGTACATGAGTCATCAGTTGTACTGTTGGTGTACAATGACTTTAGCAATCAATTTGGCAGCATAATCTCCTACATTTGCATATAACCTATAATCTGGAGACTCTAGCACCTTTTCACTGTTCTTTACTCACCTACATGTACTCACTTTTGTCTTTTCTAGTTTAAATTGTGGTCTGTCTTCAGAATCTCTCACATAGAGATGGTCATCTTTTTTCAAAATTCTAACTTTTTATATATGACAGTAGAATGTATTATAATTTATATTACACATTTAGAGCACAATATTTCATATCTCTGGTTGCATACAAAATATAGTCACACCATTCCTGTCTTCATATATGTGAGATGGTCATCTTTTTATTTTCTCTTATTTTAGTCCTTGCTTGTCAAGACCAAAAAAAAACTAGGCTGGCTGATCTCATCTTAAAGGCTTCATTATTGACTTCAAACATACTCCAATGGTGGCATATTTCTTAGACCATTTAATTTCTCATCTTGCTAAATGACTGTTTTATTACACCTTTACATCTACATATCTAAAACCTGACCCTCATCCTCACCTAGCAGATGTCCTTGTGTTCTAAAAGTCAGTCAGGAGACAGGTTCCAAAGCTCCCCGTCTATTTCTCATACCACCACCTGCTGGTTGTTTGCTGATATATTTTTCTTCTTTTACTTTAGGTTTAGTTTCCATGACCCTCACAAAGGCCAGTCACACAGCTCTGTATTAAATTCCATTCCACTTGAAGGATATTGTTTTGGAAATTCACAACTTCTCTTGCCTTGTTAGTTTTTCCTTCTCTATTGGATCTATTTAAGCAAATAGACTATAATATTCATAATCTCAAAGATAACAAAAATCCCTCTATTTACCTCTCTTTCCAATTTAGCTACCATATCTTCCTTGTGTTTCTTTAACTTTTTCAAAGTTCCTTCTCACTATTTATTGAACCCACTCTAAAGAGGCTTTGCTCTGTTTCTCTAAAAATTATCTTGTCAAAGCCACCACTTATGTCCATGTTATTCAATCTGTTCTTCAATTGAGTATTCATCCGTTGAACTTTGTGCACCATTCCACAAGGTTGATTATTTCCTCCTTCCAAAAACTTTCTTCATCTGGCTTTCACAACACACATTCTTCAGGTATCACTCCTCAGACAGCTGACTGGTTCCTCCTTGCACTCCTGATGTCTGAATGTAGGACTAAGGCTTGTTGCTCATACCTCTTCACTATATCCACTCCTTAGGTGGTCTCATCTTATCAATTAGCTATAAATTACATCTCTTTGAAAAAGCTACTTCCTCATTTTTTCTCTAGTCTTGATCATTGCCCTTAGACTCCAGATGAATACATTGAGGGACCCACCTACATCTTCATTTGGATGTTTAATTGAACTGTGCACATCAGAAACTAAGCTCATCATCCTTTTTCTCAAATTTTCTCTGATTTTTTGAACTTGAGTCTTTTCCATCTCAGTAAATGGTAACTACTTTCGTCCAGTTGCTTAGGCTAAAAACCTTAAAGTTTCTCTTTGATTCATGTTTCTTTCACCTGCACATGAATCTCCCATCCCCTACATCTTTATTGTTCTCCCTTTGAAACATCTCCATAGTTTGACTCTTCTCACTACCTTTCCTGGTCAAGCAACCCCTAGAAATAATTATATAACTCACCTTCTTGTAACTCCTCATGCTCCTAAAGTGTACTTCTGACACTGAAGCCAAATTGATCATATGGAACTCAAAGAGCCCTCCAGTGCCCTTCTACATGCATCCATCAAAAGTTATCCTAATTAGACTATACTCCCCTTCATGACCTGCCTCACTGCCTTCTGCTACCTTTCTGCCTTAGCTTCCTACTATTCTCCCCTTGCTCATTCCTTCATAGTCACATAAGCTTAATTGATACTCCTGGAAATTGTGAGGTAGGCTACTGCCCCAAGGTCATCATGCTCCTTCAGGTCACTCACTAGCTGTCAGTTTCTCAATAAGGCTTCCTCTGAATGTCTTTGTTAAATATCACCTTCCTGTATTCCTTATTCTGCTTCCATACTTTGTTTTTATAAACATTTTATCAATACATAATCTATTTATTTCATAAATTTTACTTATTTTACTTATTTTACTTATTTATTTTAAGATAACTAAATTAGTTGATAATTTTATCTATTTAGTTTACTTCTACATTCCCAGAACCTAGAATAGCCTTGAATAAAGTGCAATAAAAATTATTGAGTGAATAAATTAGTGAATGGTCATGAAATTTCATGAAATGTATATACTATTTGAAATAGCAACTTCATTTCTAATAATTTAGAAAGAAAATTATACAGGTCCAAAAAAATGCATGTATTAAAACATTTTTTAATGAAGAATGAAAAACCAAGAACAGTAATAGGAAATTGGATATTAAATTATGATATAGCTATAGTATGAAATACCATGCAGCTCTTAAAAAGGATGTGACTGTACTTTTATTAATAAGAAGACAATGTATGGTAAAGTGAAAATGATGACATACAAAACACGTTAATATTGATCATCTTGTGCTAGCAAAACCATTTGTAATCATAATTTTCTTCTTCATGCTATTTTATACCTTTGAAAGATGTCTATTTATAGCCTATTATTAATATAGCAAATTTTTATATATGTACATATGTGTGTATGTCTATATGCATGTGTATGTATATGTATGTATGTATATATGTATATGAACCCCTTTACAGTTTGTAAGTATGAATCCCTTTACAGTTTGTAAGTCAAATTTTCTACTCACCTGCAAATGTGAGTTTTCAGAGCATCAAAACAGTCTGTATTTATATTCCCCAGTGGGTCTTCCCCAATCTTATAATCATATGATTTTGTGTTCATCCTTGATAAAAAAGGGAATGCTTATCTTCCTTGAACATGCCACTTCTTTGAACACTTTTTCTCCATGTCTTTCTCTGATTTCTACTTGCTTGGTCTCAGTCATAAGTGAGTTGAGATAATGTGTGGGCCTGACATTAAGTAGCTACTACTGTTTATCCAACAGCTATTTTAACTCCTTAATTTTCATAGATATCCCTGTGCTGTGGAGTACCTTACTTATTATTAGTGCCTTATTATTCTATTCTTTCTCAATTCTTCCATAAAACCATTCTCAAATTGATATTCTAAAAATACACACAATGCCACAAAATCCCCTTTCTTTCCAGGATCATAGCTAAAAGTGATGTTTCTTAGAATTTCTTTGTGTCTTCCTAGCCTCATCATTAATCATAATAAATTATCTTCATTTTATGAGTGAGTATTTTTTTCCTATTATTTTAAGTTCAGTTATGTAGGGTAATATGATGGAAAGGTTGTTATTCAGGCCATTGTATTGAATGCCAGGGCTTCAATCATGAATTAATTCCACTTGCTACTGATCTTTTCCCTTGGTGAAATAATTTTGGTCCTTAGCCATATTATTCATGAAGGAACTTTGTTATCCTCACTGATCTGGCTATATTCTTTTTCTTGCAGCAAGACTTTTATAGTGGTGTTCTTATTAGTGTTGAAATGGCTAAACTTAATAATGTGTTTATCATTGAGGACCTCTCAGCTTCAGTGTAGTTAGGTTTGTTCAATGTCATATTCTTAGTACCTATAGTAAAGATGTGCTAGAAGAAATGAACTAATAAATCATTGTTTTAAAAACTCCTCTTCCTTTTTGCTTTAATAAGAAAGGTCTTTTTCTTCATAAAAGTGGAATGGTTTGCCTCAGGAAGTTGTGAATTATTAGTCACTGGATATAGTCAGATGAACTGGGTGCCAGGAATATCATAGATAAGAGTTAAGCATCATTATTTGGGGAGATTTTTTACTAAAATACTCTCTGCTCCTGAGATGCATGCTTGTTTAAGGTAAAACCCACTATAAAATTTTGTTGATGTTTAAATTGAATACATAATTATGTCATAGGAAATTTAAATCATAATAATGACACGTATGGAGTGCTTGCCCTTTCCTGGGAACTATACAAAGGTAAGGACTTACATCTTTTATGTAATCCTTAAAGCAATCATGCAAGGTTACAACTCTTACTCACTCTATTTGATAGAGAAGGAAACTGAGGCTTAAGGAGAGTTTTAATTTGTCCATTATCACAGTTAATAAACCATAGAGAGAGACAGTTGCTTCTTATACTTCTGCATTCTATTATGTTGCTGATGACCAAATGGCATTGAAAAGAAACAAGCTAACATCAATAGGATGAATATAGTTTTAATAAGGGATGCCAAAAAGGGTACATTTTTCTTCATGTTCTCCCATCTTCTTTAATATCTGAAGAAATCACTGGAATAAGCAAGATTAAATAGTTTCCTATAACAAATGAAGAGAGCTTCATGATCCACAATAATTTTGCCCCTCTTCTGGACTTCACTTTTTATATCTTGATGGCTATGTTGTCAGTGGCCAGTGCTGTCAACTAGTTTCTGTGAGAGTGGATTAATCTCCTATTTTTTCCTCTAACTTCTGCCTCCTGGCTTCTGTATTCTTCCATTTAAAAATGTATTCAAATTGCTTGTTATTACAGAATCAGCTTTAAGAAATGACTTTATAATGATGTCTTATTGGAATTATTGGCATAATAAGAATGTTGCCATTTATTGAGTGCTTTATATGTTTTGGGTATTTTGCTTTATATGGAGTATTACTTTGAATTCTCATTATATAGATGAGGCAATTGAGGCAGTGAGAGGCCACATATTCTACCTGGTCATAGGCAGTAGTAACAGTCTGAGCAAGGTTTTCTTTTTAAATATAACTGTAATAATTTAATACAGCTGCTTTATCATTTTCATAAAATACACAGTGGTAATTCTTTTTTTGTCTTTTTTCTTTTGACAAGATTCAACCACTGTGAAAATGTACATAACATGCAGATCAGCATATACAACAATTTCATCTTCATATAATCAGCAACAGAGACTGCTTAATGAGACATACTATACTTGCATTCCTCTAAATTTCCACCCTGGTTTGACAGCTGAACAGAAATATTATCATCCAGGCTCATTCCCCTCACTAGCAGAGTGAAGGCATAAGCCTTTTGCAACTAATACCTTAGCATTCAAATAGCATGAGGAGCTATTTGTTGCTGAATTTCTAGCTTGAGCTAGTCTGTGAGCAGGGAATTCAATTCCAAGGACTTTACATGTTAACTACTTTGTAGTTGTGCCTTCTGTGAGCTACACTAATGATATATTTGACACTAGAAGTACATGTGGGTTTTCTTGGGGTGACTAATTTATAACTGGGTGGTAGCTTAATGTACTGAGATGATCTGATCATTTTTCTATTTAGGTTTAATTTAAGGCAGCAGAAAAATTTTCATTTCATGTTGTGTGCAACCTTTTTGTCAGATGAGATGTGACCTTATTTTTATCCTTTAATCTTGAGTTATGAAGGAGGTTGTTAAAATGAGTGATGTCCTGCCACTGTTGCCTATTTCTCTGAAGCCTAATCTTAAATTAGTTTATATTTCTGCCAAATACAAAGGGTATTTGAATAACAAGGGCATAAATTATAATAAAGGGTGAGCTTTATTTCTCATTCTATCTACCTCTCAAAATTATGAATAACAAATCAGGGAGACATGATATGTTCAAGTGTGACAAATTATCTCCTTGGGATTTAAAATGTGATTTTTAATTTAGGGTAGTTAATGCTCATTAAAGAGAAAAATAGAAAATAAAGGATAATAAAGAGAAGGTTGGAAATCACTCATGCCTCTATCACTCAAACAATCACTTTAAAAATGTTGGTACATTTTGTTCCAGCTATGTGTATTTCCCATAGTCACAATTTTAATGTATCAGTTAGGTCTCTGAAAGGTTATAAGTTGATTTTTCAAAGGTTTCTGGTGGGTGGGCAATTTATAGAACAGGTGGTAGGCTGTGGTAAAATAATTTGGAACAAAAAAATAACAAAAAGGTGCCCTGGTAGGTCATCAATCAGGAAGCAAGATGCATAGGTAGGGACTTCACATAACTTCTTAGGATGCTGCTGCCATTAGCACAAAGAAGTATTCCTGTCCCTCCCTTCCTAGCTGCACTCCATCAATATTCTGAGTCTCAGGAAGGAGTGTGGATTATAGGAGTATATCATGGGCTTGCCCCTGGTTGTACCACCAGAAGGAAGACGGAGGATTTGATTTCTTTTCTTTTTGAAATGAATATGATAGCTAACGTTTGCTATCCTTACCAAATGTTTTGTCTCTGTTGAGTATTCTTAAATTAACTCATTCAAATTCTCACTAAACTCCTGAGAAAATTATTATCAGTGTCTGTTTTTATAGTGTAGTTATAGCATCACCAATATCTAAGAAGGGTACCTGATGGGAAACCAGCCATCTTGCTTTTGAGTTTTGGTATTTAATCTCTCTGTTATGCTAAGCCTTGGTGTGGTGGCAGAAAGGTTGGAGAGCTAGTGCTATCTCCTGAGAATCCATATAATGAGGAAAAGTATATTTTCTGACATTTTCCTTGATCAAAATATGCCCAATGTTCATTATATATATTTTTAAACTTCTACTAATGCATTAATCATATTTCCATGTTGATTTGTGTATTCATATGGTTTTGTATGTCATTACAGTGATTGGTTTTGAAGACATTCTATTTCAAAAATTTCTTTACCAATTTTGAATTAACTCTTTTTGAACTGTCTTCCAGTTTATTAATGAAAGCTATTATTTATCAAGTACTAACCATATGCTAGGCACATTTCTCAATGTTTTACACCATCTCTGTAAATTTTTCTGTATTGCATTTCTATTTCATTAAAAACAGAGTATGTACTAATGAGAATAAAATAAATGTTTGATAAAATACTTAACTTCTAAAAGGGGTTGTTCTTGTTAGTAGGGCATAGTGTCTTCTTCATTGTTATTAAGTTGCCATTATTATCAAATTTTAAAATTCAGTATAAATGTCATTTTTAATAGTATCTAGAGGGGGGATACCTGATAGGAACAATAGAATTCTTGCCTCAATATGTTAAGAATCACAAGTGTATAGCAATGGGGTGGTGTGTTTGAGGATGTAATTTTTTAAAATAACAAATATTTCTCTATCATTATAGAACTCTCTAGCTGAATTGATAAAAATATATACTCATTATTAAATAATAAGATAAAATGTACTCTTCAGAACTGTTTAATATCACTAATCATCATGGAAATGCAAATCACAACTTCAATGAGGTATCATCTCTCTTCAATTAGAATGGCTATTTTCAAAAAAAGACAATAATGAATGCTGGGGAAGTTGTGGAGAAAGGGGAACTCATACACCCTTGGTAAGAGTACAAGTGTGTTTTACTCTTATGGAAAACAGAATGGAAGTACCAAAAAATAAAGGTTAACCACCAGTGATCTTACTACTGGCTAAATATCCAAAGGAAAGGAAATCAGTATGTCTGCATTCCTGTGTTTATTGAAGTACTATTCACAATAGTCAAGATATAGAATCAATCTAAAAGTGCATTGAAGAATGAATGGATATATATCTACAATGGAATATTATTTATCCATAAAAAGAACAAAATCCTATCATTTGTACCAACATTGATGAATCTGGAAGATGTTACACTAAATGAAATAAAGCCAGGCATAAAAAGACAAGTATTGCTTGATCTCACTCAAATATGGAAACTAAAACATTGATATTACAGAAGTAAAAAGTAGAATAGTGGTTACCCGATACTGGGAATGAGGAAGGGAGGATGGGGAGACATGGGTTAATAGGTAGAAAATTATGGTTAGATAGGAAGAATAAATTCTAACACTTGCAGGGTGATTATAATTAAGAACAATTCATTATATATTTTAAAACCTTTAGAAGAGAGGATTTTGAATATTTTCACCCAATGAAATGATAAATGTTTGAGATATGGATATGATAATTATTCAAAATTTTTATTATACATTGTATGGATTGAATTATCACATTGTACTTCATAAATATGTACAGTCATTTCAGTTGAAAATAAAATTTAAAAAGTATTCTTTGGTTGGTGGCTATTGAATAAAATCCAAACAATTTGGTGTTTTATTTATTCTTCATAATTTCTGAATATGATTTACATTTTTGATTACTTATCTTTTTCTTTATATCTTAACATAGAATTTTTACTATATACCTGCACATGAATATATATACATTAATATGTGTATATATATATAAACTTTTACTGTGTATATATATATACATATTGACATGGACATATACATATATGTGTGTAATGCTTTCTTATATTATTTCCCTTTATTTGAAATTCTCTAAAGTACTATTGTTAACATTTATTTCTCCAAATAGATTGGTGTGCACAAAGTTTTGCCAAACAAAATGGGTTATATAGAGCTGTTTTTCTTTATTTACTAGTACACTGTATTGTTTTTACTTACTAGTAAACTGTATTGTTTCATTTCAAAATCTTGTTTTTTTGTAGAGCAACATAGTGTTCTAGAATACAGATGTATCATAGTTCCTTTATGAATGAATAATTGGAATTTCTGATTTTAAATAATTTAAAAATATTTTTAAAGATTTTATTTTAATCAAAGCCTGAATGTTCTCTATGATATGTGGATGCTAACACAAAATAAAGGGGGGGCAGGGAGAATAGACCTTCATTGGATTAGACAAAGCAGAATGAAGGGAGAGAAGGAGGGATTGGAATAAGAAAGACAGTAGAATGAATCGGATATAACTTCCTATACTCATATTTGAATACATGATCAAACCCCACCTTATATGCAACTATAAGAATGGAATCCTAATAAGTTATGCTCCATGAATGTATAATATGTCAAAATGGACTCTATTATCATGTATATCTAAAAATAACAAAGATTTATTTAAAAATAGTTCCTAGTTATTTCCTCTGGATTTCAAAAATATCTGTGTTGATATCTCTGATTTTGTTGTTTTGAGTCTTCTCTCTATTTCTTTTGGTTAGTTTAGCTAAAGGTTTATCAATCCTATTTATCTTTTCAAAGAACTAAACCTTTGATACACGATGTTTGTAATTTTTGTTTATTCTCAATTTTTGGCTCTGATCTTACTATTTCCTGTCTTCTATTTCTCTTATTGATTTTGCATTTCGTTTCTTCTTGCTTTTTTAGGGTCTTGAGGTGTAACACTAGATTACTTATTTGGGATCTTTCTTTTATTTATTTTTTATATAGATATTTAATGCTGTAAACTTTCCTCTTAGAACTGCATTCATACTTCTCAGAGATTTTGATATGCTGTATCTGTGTTCTTATTTGTTTTTAAGATTATTTTTTGGTTGTCCCCTGATTTCATCTATGACCCATTCCTTATTCAAAATCATATTATTTAATTTCCACAGTGTTAAAAAGATTTCTGTTTTTTTTTTAATCTTGAAACTGATTTCTAACTCCATTCTGTTATGATCTGATCATATGCAGGGAATTATCTTTCTTTTCCTTTCTTTCTTTTTTTTTATATTTACTAAGACTTGCTTTGTGTCCTAAAATATAGTCTATTTTGGAGAAGGTTCCATGTGTAGCTAAGATAAAGCACATTTATTTGTTGATGAATGAAATATTCTTTAGATATCTGCTAGGTCCATTGATTAATTTTTCATTAAGAAAACTTTATTTTTTTAGTTCTGGAGACCCTTTACTTAGTTTATGTCTGGATGCCCTGTCTATTGGTGAGAAAGGTATATTGAAATCACCAAACATTATTGTTTTGGGGTCTTTGTATCAAGTAGAGTTTAAGTAAGTAGATGACTGACTTTGGGGAATAAATACTTATAATCATTATATCTTGTTGGATGATTACCTTAACCAGTATTGAATTATCTTCTTTGTCTCTTCTGATTAATTTTGGTTTAAAATCTATATTTTTTAGAGTTTTATTTAAGATTTTAAATAAATCTTCCATGAGCATCTTCTGAATACATCATTGCTTATTTGTGCTGTTATTATAGTAGGGTAAATTTTTAGATTTGGAACTGCTAGTTTAAAAAGTATTCTTGTTTAATATTGAATACTTTTCCAAATTACCTTTCAAGATGCTCCTGTAAGTTTATGAACAAATCTTGAATCAGAGTGTTGTTTCCCCACATTCTTATTCATAATGGACCTTATTATTCTTTTAACTTTTGATAATCTATTTGGTAAATCCACTGCATTACTTTTTCTTACTGACATAAAGCTCTTCTTCATGTATTGTGAACATCAACCTCTAATCTCTTAAATATTTCATTTTGTCTTATAAAATGCCATTTGTTGTCTAATTTTATTTATACTGTTTTTTTCCATTAAGAAAACTATATTTTTTATATAGTTAAAATGTAATTAACTGTGTTTTACTATGTGGCTTCTGTTTTATTCTAAATTCTTCTTTCTTTCTATATGACTAATTTCCTTCTTCTGCAGGATTATCCCCAGCAACATACACACATACATAGTGTTTCTCAACAACAGTAAAAATCTCCCTTTACTACATGTCTATGAGAATCTACTTTCCTATTGCTCCTAAAATGTCTCTTCATTTTCTTTTATTTCTCTTTGCCCATTCTCTCTTGAACCTATCAGACTTTTCATTTAAAAGTTTCCCCAAATAGCATTAGGGTTACCAGACACACATCGACAGGTTAAGTCTTCATCTTACTTGATCTGTCAGTGGCATTTGACACACTCCTGCTTTCTTGAGGCATGCTCTTTATTACTAAACCTTTGCGATACCTCTCTCACTTTTCTCTCCTCTAATCTTGGTGACCAAATTTGCTGATTTCCTTTGCTGATTCTTCCTCAAAATGGCCAGGTTCCAATAGGTTACTGAATGATCAATGGGTTATAGAAGACATCAAGGAGGAAATTAAAAAATTCTTAGAGATAAATGAAAACACAGACACAACATATCGGAATCTATGGGACACATTGAAAGCAGTTCTAAGAGGAAAATTCATTGCTTGGAGTTCATTCCTTAAAAAAAGGAAAAACCAACAAATAAATGATCTCATACTTCATCTCAAAATCCTAGAAAAAGAAGAGCAAAACAACAGCAAAAGAAGTAGAAGGCAAGAAATAATTAAAATCAGAGCTGAAATTAATGAAATCGAAACAAAAGAAACAATTGAAAAAATTGACAAAACTAAAAGTTGGTTCTTTGAAAAAATAAATAAAACCGACAGACCCTTAGCCATGCTAACGAAGAGAAGAAGAGAGAGAACTCAAATTACTAGCATACGGGATGAAAAAGGCAATATCACAACAGACACTTCAGAAATACAGAAGATAATCAGAAATTATTTTGAATCCTTATACTCCAATAAATTAGAAGATAGTGAAGGCATCGATAAATTTCTTAAGTCATATGATCTGCCCAGATTGAGTCAGGAGGATATAGACAACCTAAACAGACCAATATCAATTGAGGAAATAGAAGAAACCATCAAAAGACTACCAACTAAGAAAAGCCCAGGACCGGATGGGTATACAGCAGAGTTTTACAAAACCTTTAAAGAGGAACTAATACCAATACTTTTCAAGCTACTTCAGGAAATAGAAAAAGAGGGAGAACTTCCAAATTCATTCTACAAGGCCAACATCACCCTGATACCTAAACCAGACAAAGACACTTCAAAGAAAGAAAACTACAGACCAATATCTCTAATGAACCTAGATGCAAAAATCCTCAATAAAATTCTGGCAAATCGGATACAAAAACATATCAAAAAAATTGTGCACCATGATCAAGTAGGATTCATCCCTGGGATGCAAGGCTGGTTCAATATACGGAAATCAATAAATGTAATTCACCACATCAATAGACTTAAAAATAAGAACCACATGATCATCTCGATAGATGCGGAAAAGGCATTTGACAAAGTACAGCATCCCTTTATGTTCAAAACTCTAGAAAAACTAGGGATAACAGGAACATACCTCAATATTGTAAAAGCAATCTATGCTAAGCCTCAGGCTAGCATCATTCTGAATGGAGAAAAATTGAAGGCATTCCCTCTAAAATCTGGAACAAGACAGGGATGCCCTCTCTCACCACTTCTGTTCAACATAGTTCTCGAAACACTGGCCAGAGCAATTAGACAGACGAAAGAAATTAAAGGCATAAAAATAGGAAAACAAGAACTTAAATTATCATATTTGCAGATGACATGATTCTATACCTAGCAGACCCAAAAGGGTCTACAAAGAAACTATTAGAGCTAATAAATGAATTCAGCAAAGTGGCAGGATATAAAATCAACACGCATAAATCAAAGGCATTCCTGTATATCAGTGACAAATCCTTTGAAATGGAAATGAGGACAACCACTCCATTCACAATATCCTCAAAAAAAAAAAATAAAATACTTGGGAATCAACCTAACAAAAGAGGTGAAAGACTTATACAATGAAAACTACAGAACCCTAAAGAGAGAAATAGAAGATCTTAGAAGATGGAAAAATATACCCTGTTCATGGATAGGCAGAACTAACATCATCAAAATGGCGATATTACCAAAAGTTCTCTATAGGTTTAATGCAATGCCAATCAAAATCCCAACAGCATTTCTTGTAGAAATAGAGAAAGCAATCATGAAATTCATATGGAAAAATAAAAGACCCAGAATAGCAAAAACAATGCTAAGCAGGAAGAGTGAATCAGGTGGTATAGCGATACCAGACTTCAAACTATACTACAGAGCAATAGTAACAAAAACAGCATGGTACTGGTACCAAAACAGGTGGGTGGACCAATGGTACAGAATAGAGGTCACACAAACCAATCCACAAAACTACAACTATCTTATATTTGATAAAGGGGCTAAAAGCATGCAATGGAGGAAGGATAGCATCTTCAACAAATGGTGCTGGGAAAACTGGAAATCCATATGCAACAAAATGAAACTGAATCCCTTTCTCTCACCATGCACAAAAGTTAATTCAAAATGGATCAAGGAGCTTGATATCAAATCAGAGACACGCCATCTGATAGAAGAAAAAGTTGGCTACGATCTACATACTGTGGGGTCGGGCTCCAAATTCCTCAATAGGACACCCATAGCACAAGAGTTAATAACTAGAATCAACAAACGGGACTTACTTAAACTAAAAAGTTTTTTCTCAGCAAAAGAAACAATAAGAGAGGTAAATAGGGAGCCTACATCCTGGGAACAAATCCTTACTCCTCACACTTCAGATAGAGCCCTAATATCCAGAGTATACAATGAACTCAAAAAATTAGACAATAAGATAACAAATAACCCAATCAACAAATGGGCCAAGGACCTGAACAGACACTTCTCAGAGGAGGACATACAATCAATCAACAAGTACATGAAAAAATGCTCACCATCTCTAGCAGTCAGAGAAATGCAAATCAAACCACCCTAAGATACCATCTCACTCCAGTAAGATTGGCAGCCATTATGAAGTCAAACAGCAACAAGTGCTGGTGAGGATGTGGGGAAAAGGGTACACTTGTACATTGCTGGTGGGACTGCAGATTGGTGCAGCCAATTTGGAAAGCAGTATGGAGATTTCTGGGAAAGCTGGGAATGGAACCACCATTTGACCCAGCTATTCCCCTTCTTGGTCTATTCCCTAAAGACCTAAAAAGAGCATGCTACAGGGACACTGCTACATCCATGTTCATAGCAGCACAATTCACAATAGCAAGACTGTGGAACCAACCTAGATGCCCTTCAATAGACGAATGGATAAAAAAATGTGGCATTTATACACAATGGAGTATTACTCTGCATTAAAAAATGACAAAATCGTAGAATTTGCAGGGAAATGGATGGCATTAAAGCAGATTATGCTAAGTGAAGCTAGCCAATCCCTAAAAAACAAATGCCAAATGTCTTCTTTGATATAAGGAGAGTAACTAAGAATAGAGTAGGGACGAAGAGCATGAGAAGAAGATTAACATTAAACAGGGATGAGAGGTGGGAGGGAAAGGGAGAGAGAAGGGAAATTGCATGGAAATGGAAGGAGACCCTCAGGGTTATACAAAATTACATACAAGAGGAAGTGAGGGGAAAGGGAAAAATAATACAAGGGGGAGAAATGAATGACAGTAGAGGGGGTTGAGAGAGAAGAGGGGAGGGGAGGGGAGGGGAGGGGGGATAGTAGAGGATAGGAAAGGCAGCAGAATACAACAGACACTAGTATGGCAACATGTAAATCAATGGATGTGTAACTGATACGATTCTGCAATCTGTATACGGGTAAAAATGGGAGTTCATAACCCACTTGAATCAAAGTGTGAAATATGATATATCAAGAACTATGTAATGTTTTGAACAACCAACAATAAAAAATTAAAAAAAAATGGCCAGGTTCCTTATTCTATCTGTGTTAATTTCCTGTCAATCCCTGTGTTTTTATGTCTATTTATATGATCTCTGTTCCTGTGACTCTCACATTGCTTTGTTCATTATAAACCTCTTTATTTCAGACTTACAAATTTATTTCCCCCTGCTCATGTATCCTCTTAAGTGTTTATTAACAACTCACAATATAAACATAATATCTGAGTTTATTGTATTTTTTAATTTTATTTTTAATTTAAATTAAATTTATTTTTAACATATAAAAACATGAAATTGTCCATATTAATGGGATTCCATGTGATATTTCAATACATGTACACATTGTGTGATGTTTAATTCAGGCTAAATATGTCTGTTGCTTCAAATACTTACCATTTCTTTTTGTTAAAAAGTTTTTTAAAATGTATAGTACATTATTGTTATCCATAGTCACCCCACTGTGCAATGGCACCTCAGAAGTTCTTGCTTCTATCCAACTGCAATTTTAGTAATCATTGGCCAAAGTTTCTCTCTCTACTACTTTCCCCAGCCTCTGGTAACCATCATTCTATTCTGAACTTTATGAGTTCAGCTTTTCTATATTCCACTTATGAGTGAGATCATGCAGTACTTTTCTTTTTGTGCTTGGCTTTTTAAACTTAACACAATAATCTCCATTTCCATCCATGTTGTTGCAAATGACAGGATTTCATTCCTTTTTTTTTTTTTTTAAATGGATGACTAGTATTCTGTTCTGGGTATTTACCACATTTTCTCTGTTTGTCAGTTGATGGACATGTTTTCATTCCTTGACTATTGTGAATAGTGGTATAATGTTAATATGAACATGGAAGGGGTCTTAGATATCTATTCCACATACTGAGTTTATATTCTTTGGAGATATACAGACATAAATGCACATATATGTATACACACATATTATTAGTGACATTTCTGGATTATATGATAGTTCTATTTTTTATTTTTAAAGCACCTCCATACTGTTTTCCATAATGCTGTACTAAGTTTCATACCTTCCAGCAGTATGAATGGGTTCCTCTTTCTCTACATCTTGATTCAGTTTTCTTAAGCTTGCTCCTCCCATATCCTGCATATCAATAAACTCATTTCTCATTTTTTGCTTATTCATGTTTAACTCATTGAAGTAAAAAACCTAGTCTCCACTAAATTGTTCTGTTTTGTCAACACTCTACATCAGCAAATTCTGACAGCTTAATTTTACACATATATGTAACATAGAAACAATTTCTTTTTAAAAAATATTTTTTAGTTATAGATGGACACAATACCTTTATTTGTTTTTATATTTATGTGGTGCTGGGGATTGAACCCAGTGCCTCATATATGCTAGGCAAGTGTTCTACCACTGAGCCACAACCCCAGCCCCCAAAAACAATTTCTGTCTTATCTACCGCAACTACCCTGATCTAAGACACCACTCCAGTGGATTATTGCAATAGCACGAAACTAACTTTCCTGCTTCGGTCCCCTTCCCAACCCTTATTTAGCCATTCTTTCTTATTGCTGAATAATATTCCTTGTACTATTATATAACAATTTGTTTAGCCAGTCACCCACAGAAGAACTTCTGGATTGTTTAAGTATCTAACCTTAATATAAACAATTTTTTATCCTTTGGATAGAGAGAGAAGATTTTGATGGGGATTCTTTTGGTCTGCATTCTTTGGTATTTCCAAAATGTGGGCTTCTTCAGCTCCAAGTCTGATATAAAGTAGGCAATAAACAAACAAACAAACAAAAATGCCAAGGGAACTCACTACAATATTGATTTTGGGTCCTGAAGTCCCTAACTGGTTTTCTCTCTTTTCTCTTTTAGTCTCTTCTTTTTTCCCCCACTCTGTAACAAATTTAAACTTATCTTTTAACTGATATATAAAACCATAACAATTATATATATTTAAAGGGTATCATATGATGTTTCAATACATATGTACCTTGCATAGTGTTTTAAACTCTTATATTTGTTTTATATATAGTATCTAATTGTGCTTAATGGGAGGAATGGGAACATCTATCTATTCTGGATAGATGTTACCTCAATAATTTCTGAACTTAATTTTTAATGTGTCCCTTTTGGCTCTTCTCTCTGTAGGTATCTGGAACTAGAAAGCAGTGGCCATCGGAATGAAGTCAGACTGCATTACCGCTCAGGCAGTCACCGTCCTCACACAGAAGTGTTTCCTTACATTTTAGCTGATGACAAGTGGCACAAGCTCTCTTTAGCCATCAGTGCCTCCCATTTGATTTTACACATTGACTGCAATAAGTAAGTGAAATGTTCTCACTTCAGGAAATCGAAGATTCTAAGAAATGACTCTCTGTTCATGTTCCTTCTCTGATTTTTCTTTTTACAGAATTTATGAAAGAGTGGTGGAAAAGCCCTCTACAGACTTGCCTCTGGGCACAACATTTTGGTTGGGACAGAGAAATAATGCACATGGATACTTCAAGGTATCTTTTGGTTAGAGTCTGAGCATAAACTGTAAATGTTTTCTAATGAGTTTGGATAAGCTTGTTTCACTTTTTATGGTGTGGATCAAAAGTAAGATAGGTGCACTTTTTAAATTTGTATCTATTTCTATTTTACTTTTCCCCCCTTTTACACTGGTCTTTTATTTAACTGGCACAATGACTTCTCAGAGAGTTTGATCCTTAAACATTATAGAGATGGTCACAGGCTGCAGTTGGGACAGTTAACATGTCATTCTTAAAATTAAGCATTCAAAGCAATAAAAATCTAAAATGTTAACATACAGATAAATACTCATGACTGAAATATAACCTTTGGTGATACTTTTAAAGGATGTTAACTAGAAAATTTGAAGCTTTTTAACATTCATTATTCATGGTCTCCTCATACTCCAGAAAATAAGAAAAGAATACATTATGTCCACAAATATGTCCAAAAAGAGAGCAGTCATAATTTATATCTTTTTTAGTGTGTACTTAGAACCACTTCATAGAAATACATAATTGGAGAGGATCAAAAGATTTAATTTCAGCCAGGTGCTGTATCAGATGCCTATAAATCCAGTGGCTTGGGAGGCTGAGGTAGGAGGATCAGGAGTGAGAGCTTCAAAGCCAGCCTCAGCAAAAGTGAGGCACTAAGCAACTCGGTGACACACTATCTCTAAATAAAATACAAAATATGGCTGGGGGTGTAGAATAAGTAGTCCAGTGCCCCTGAGTTCAATTCCTGGTCCCCCCTGCCAAAAAAAAAAAAGATTTAATTTTAGTGTTTTAAGGATTAAGAAATAATGTCCAGAGAGTTGCTTGGCTGAAAGCACATAGTGCAATCATTTTCTCCCAGTGACTGTAACAGTGCCTGCCACGCAGAAATGGCTTAATGAATGGTCATTAAAGAATGATAGGTGATATGTATAACTTTTGGATTTTATGATAGAGGTATAAATAAATTTAAAATTGTGTCTAAGCAAAGCATACAATTTTTAGAAAGGTAATTTTTTGTAAAACTTATTTAAACATTATTGCCTGGTGCTTTGGACATACTATTCCTACTTATCCCTACCCTTGCTAGTGTTAATACATTGTCCTTTCTTCCTCATAAACATCTGCATGAACCTATTCAGAGAGGTTAAGTGAGTTGCCCAAACCCAGGCAACTAATAAGTGACACATGTGGAAAATTGATTCCATGCATACAATTTCTAAAAATCAATGTTCTTGTCCCATGTAAGGGATGGAAGATGCATACTGTGAGATCCAAATTTCTCCTCAACTGAATTATGAAAGTCTTTCCCAGGGAGCCCAGATGTGACTTCACAGTCCTCACACATCAATTATGTGTACAACTCTGTGGGTAATCATCTGTATTATAGCCAGTGAATGGTCTCCATTAGAATTTGTGCAGTACATAAACTGTATAACTATACGTAAAGCCTTTTTTAACATTGCTGCTTTTAAGTGATAGAGGAGTTTGTGCAGGAGTTATCTTCTCTGTCCAAAACTCAAGCGAACAACAAATCCAGTAATTGCCACACAGTATACCAAAATGTTTATCATTCATAGTGATACCTGCTATTAATCAGAGTACACATGTGAAAGATAAACAGACAAGTATTTAACTAGTAAATCTCTATGGGTACATTCAGAATTGCCTTCATAACATGTTGGAACTTTTACCCATGCTATTAGACATTTTGTTTGCATTTTTCAAAGGAATAAAGGAAATATCAGTTAAAGAAAAAAAAAAGTTGATGAAGGAAGAGAGAGGTGATGAATGAAAGAGACAGCTGGATTGTGTCTGATGAGATAATTTCTGAGTTACCATTGCCCTTTGCTTTAAGAGCTCAGCAAGCTGGAAGCTAATTATACCTTAATGACTAAGGATGCATGTAAATTTTGCCTATAAACGTGGGATGAAGCCTTCAGTGTAAAACGGGTCATTTCCAGCTGGCATTTTATGTTAAACTTTCTGTACTCTTAAAGACTCATCACTGAATCTTGCTGCAGCTGTTTAATAAATCTATTGTTCTTTTTGAGTTGAGAAATTAATTTTAAAATATCCCACTGAAAAATGAGAAATGCTCAAATGTGCATTGCCTTAAAAACTTACTTTTTCTATTCTGTTCTTTTTGATGATTAAACTTAATTCAAAATTGGTAATAATATCAGTGTTTCTGAAGCCAGAAGTGAATTTTAGGTTAATTTTTAAAGGTCATTTTCAAGCCCTACTTCTGTGGCTAACTAAAAATAACTTCTCCAAACAACCTATCACCACTTAATTATATCTTGACATTTAATCTTAAGGCTTTAAAAATATTATCAATAAGAGACTACATGGGTAATAATCTGTTTTGCCTGATGAATTTCTTTCCCTTGGTGTGAAGTAGAAGGACTATATTTAAAAAGACTCTTTACTCAGGGATTTTGGTGAATCCGTTCTTTAATGTTTTCTTCATGAACTTGACTATGGAACATAATTTGGGTAAATGAAAACAATATTTCTTTTTCTTTGTTTTTCATACACAGGGTATAATGCAAGATGTGCAATTACTAGTCATGCCCCAAGGATTTATTGCTCAGTGCCCAGATCTTAATCGCAGTAAGTCTATTTGTCCTTCCACTGTGTTATGTGATGAAAAGTGTGCTTCTTGCTTAATTTTGTCCAGAATGTCAGTTTGAAATTGGAGTTCACATCTAATGGATGTCAGCATAGACTTAATCAGATTGAGCCCCTTATAAATACAATTTGACCAATGTTGTGTTTGTATTTCCAGCCTGTCCAACTTGCAATGACTTCCATGGACTTGTGCAGAAAATCATGGAGCTGCAGGATATTTTAGCCAAAACATCAGCCAAGGTAAAAGCCACTCACAAGTATAGTGAAGAAACTAAGAAATCCTTGAAGTTTCAAACAGTTCTTTTTATAACCATTGATTTTCTCCTTTGAAACATTCCTTATACCATACTATTGGTAGGACTGAATCTAAATCCTTGCTCAAGGAGAAGACTTATAAATATTCAGACCCCAGCCATCTGTATACCAAATGATTCAGTAAATCAGGAATAAAGCAGATTACCTTTTATCCCTTGCTTATCACATAGCAAGATTTATTTTTAGTTTAAGTTTTTATTATTAGTTATTCCTACTTAGCTTTTTGTTATAAGCCAGAGGCAGCAAGACTGTGTAAAGAATATGGATACTATAATTTAGTCAAGGAAATGGTTTCACAAATGCTTTCTATCACTATTTTACAATTATAGGTTGATTCACTAATGTCTTAAGCATATATCAGGTTTTCTGACAATTTCACTAGATTTTTTATTTTGCACAGTAGTTATGAATTACCTGAAGGTTGTGTTGTATAGTATATGACTTGTTATTTATATGATATAACTCCTACATTTACTTTTTCACTTGAGTGAACATATTAATGAGGCAACATTTTTTAAAAAAAAACAGAAAATGCTTTTCTGCATTGAGTGATATGATTTTGAATTAGACATTGATTTGTGTTTTATAAATTGTACTTTTTGTTTTAAAAGCAAAAATTTTTCACAAAAAGTAAAGAAGGAAAACCCCTTTCTTTTAAATTAAAGGTTTAAATATGTTAATAATTAGGTGGATGATGGGTACAGATATCATTATTGCTAGATCCTTAAAAAACTTAGATGGCTGCCAGAATGTTTTGCATTTCTGTGTTGCTGGGATGGTGAACAATGTGAACCCTTCTTTTGTGCCACAGCTGTCTCGAGCTGAACAGCGAATGAATAGACTGGATCAGTGCTATTGTGAGAGGACTTGCACCATGAAGGGAACCACCTACCGAGAATTCGAGTCCTGGACAGATGGCTGTAAAAACTGCACATGCCTGGTATGGCTTCCATTTGTGTTCAGAGGAAGGGAACTCATATGTTCGCACTTCTTTAAAAATTTATTAAAACAATGTAATCATGAAAATTTCAAGACCCATTTCCTCAAGACACAACATTAAAGTGCCAGAAAACCTGGTCACATCTAAGAAACCCTGTGTTACATTATTAAAAACACTTTCTAGTCTGTAAAGATGATTATGGTTTAGGAATGCTATAAAGTTTATGTTTATTGATTCACACATGAAGTGAGCAATTTAAATTAGCATACTAAGGTGATTCTCAAAGGATTCTCTTATAGTCCTCATTAGCATTTCCATGGATTTTGACCCTCTTCATTTTATTAATACATTTTAGTGAAAGTAAATTGTAAATAGCATTAATTATCATGTTCAAATTGAGCAATGTAAACAAATAATGGATTTTAAAAAATAAGATTATCTCTAATAGTTTACTGATACAGTGGAATACAAACCATAGAGTTTAAATGAACATGATTTTGGCATAATTGCTCACAAATAAGGTAGACTATTTTAATGCATTATTATGTTATTTTATAACAGTATATTTATATTTTATAACAGTATACTCAAAAGTTCAAAATGAGTTTGGTTTTGAACTTTTAAATTTCACATTGAACTCATCTGATAGAAAGTAGTCTTTCTGGAGAGAAATCAAAGATCTATGTGAATTAACCTTTAAAAAATTTTCCATGTTCATCTCATTTATTCAAAAGCAGAATGTCATGTAAATATGAAAGTAGTTCAGAAATAACTGAGTGTGTGTAAGAGATGAAGAGAGAAAGAGCGGATTTTTATTCAGTAAAATATCATATATCTGCCAAAATTATAACACTTTACAAATCCAGTAAAGCCTTCCCAGTCTTGTTAAATGGGCACCAAAAAAATCTAATTGAGTAAAATCCAGGTTATGTTATAGCAAAGTCAATAAAATGAGTATGAAAGCCTAAGTAAACCACCTGAGATCTTCAGATGACCTTAAGGAATCAAATTCCTTATGGGCCTGTCTGCAGTTTGGGGCTTCCTTGTGGTAATTGTCAATACTAGTTTGCTTTGTAGGGGTAGCTTGTCCAATCTTACATATTCATTAAATATTCTTAAGACTGGGACTTCCATGATGGTAGCAGCTAGTCAAGAAATTTCCTGGTTTGTTGATGTTAATTTTGTGAGGAATCTGGGGATAATTGGGTGCTCTAAGCCTACTCTGAGCTTGCTATTCCCCTTGTTGTGTGGTGCCCTTCCATTCACCTGTGTCCATATTCACTACTCTACAGAAGATTAGGACTCTAGTTCATTTAGGATCAGTTGCTTGACAAAAGATTGGGACCAATCACCAAATATGTTATGATTCAACTTTTATTGCTGTGGGTCACTGTGTTTTGGATGTTACTGTATAATAGCTAAAGGAAATAGGGTATTTATATGAAGAGTTTGACATTTTAAAAATGGATCAAAAAAACCTTGGAGACTATTTAATTCCTACTTAGAAATTCTTTAAATATTGTTTGCTTTTCAGAATGGAACCATCCAGTGTGAAACTTTGATCTGTCCAGTTCCTGACTGTCCACTTAAATCAGCTCCTGCGTATGTGGATGGCAAATGCTGTAAGGAATGCAAATGTGAGCATAAATTTTATGATGAATACTTTCTTTGGAAAAAATAAAACTTTATATTAATAAATGTTTAACGTACTGATTTAATATGGGCAAGATAAGTAGCTTTTTGAAATAATGGAATAGTTAGAATTTCTCTATTTTGCTTGATTTGTGCTTTTCCATTTTGAAATGTTGTTTTTTTTTTTTTTTTTTTTTTTTTTTTAAGAAGGATAAAGTCTTTCTTGGAACAATCTGTTCTGTATAGTGATGGTGATAGGAAAGATGTGTAAGAATCTTACTGGAAGGCATTTCACCTATTGCATTGCTTAATATAAGTACCTCCAAAATAGATCAAGAATAGTCCACACTTGGCTGCAATAACAAAGGAAATTCATGATATAAGTGACCTTCAACAGCAAATGGATATACTGCTGCATTAGCCTAAATAACAGAAGTCCACATTATTTTAGAATCTTCCAGTGGTGATGGGCATGGCCTCAATTCAGAAAAAAATGTCACACACTAAGGAAGCTTTTCTACCTTTTAGCTCATATTGTATGAGCTCGCTCCTGTAGCTATCCTCAAATGGGTGCTAGATCATTCATTAGTAAAAGAAATCAGTTCATCTATGTTGCTTATAATTTAAATGCCTTCTCCTTAATCCTTTTTAAAAGGAGTTCTTATTTTACTATTTTTTTTGTAAAGGAGAAACATACTAACACTGAGTTATTATAAAGTTTGCAGAGTATATAAAGCTGTGTAAGTTCAAGTGTATTCAAATGTATGCATTCAAGATAGAGGGAGGAAGGGAAGGAAGGGGGCAAAAATAGAAATGTGGTGGAGGAAGAGGGAGAGGGAATTACTAGTGGCTTTTAAGGTGGTTTTATGTGCACCTTACTCCTTTGTCATACATTGCTCTTGCCTACACAGTAAGCCTGTACTGCTGTTGTTGAGATTGACATTATCAGAGAAAAATCAGGAAGTTGCTTTGTAGTTCATTGATTTCATTCCCTCAGGAGCTCATTTATTTTTAATTTTATTAGGCTTTACATTAAAGCCAGTCTATTTCATGAAAGTGTAGGAACCTAGTCAAGTAGATTTGGAGAACCTATGAAGGATTGAATACAATTAATTATTTTAACCCATGTCATTAGCTCCTTAGTGAGAATTAATTTGAGTTTTCCTTGGACATCTCTTAATAACTAGAAGCTATGGTGATGTTCTATAATTTTCTTAGTAGGTATTTGGAGCTATGAAGAAAGCAGATTAAATATAGATCTTCCTAATTATAATACAGCAATAGCTGGAATCATACTTTCTATTCAACTTTCATCCTTTCCTCCCATAATTCTATGTTATTACCAGTGAACATGACAGATTTGCATTAAGTGATGTCAATTTTATTGGATATAGGCTGATTGAAATAATGGGCCATTGTGATGGATGCATTAGTCAGAAATGGTGACTTTGAGTTTTGATTCTACCATTTGTCTCTATAACCAAGAGTAAGCTGCCTATTAAATCATATTAATTCTTGAAATCTTCCCAACAAACATGCAAACACAATGAAATGGTAAAATATTGTGAGATTCATTAATACATAATTTTTCTGGCAGACTTTGGTATTGATGGAGAATTGACTATTTTCCTCAGATCTAAAATAGCGAAATCTGAAATTAATCAGTGCACAGACCACAGCATTCTTGGTGGGAAAAAGCCAAATCAATTAAGTTGACTCATTTTATGTGGGTGAAAAGTCACAAGGATGATGTGACTTTGTCTTTCTGGTAATATCTGATGATATGTCAGATAAATGCCATGGGATATAGAGGGCTTATGACTATGTTTGTTTGTTATTTAAATGATTTGTACTTCTAATTTTAACGAATTCAGCATTTTGCTAGAGCTAGCAAGACAATGCCATAAATAGGCATAGATCTTTTTCCTCCTCTAAGGGAAATAAGTGTTTAGTTCTTATGGATATTGTTAGAGATTATTTAGGAAGGAGGTACAATTTTAAAACAAGTCAGTAAGAATATTTTAGAAAATGTGCTTCTGAAAAGTTTCACATAAGACAGATACTTAACAACTATCACTGACTTTTTTAGAAAGTGCAGATTTCTATATATATTCTTACAGTAGGAAAAACAAAATAGTTACACATACCAGTAATTTTTTTATGTATGCATGTATGTGTTATCTTTTCTGTAACATGAGGAGAAAGTCTCATTTTCCTATGTTAATGTCAATAGTAGTAGTACTTTATAACTTATGAGAACTTAATTTTATTGGAGTATACATTAATGTCCAAGGTGCTTACTCTTTTAAACACAAAAGCTCTCCTTTTAGACCTCTGTACTTACCCTATCTTTGAGACTTTTTTGATCGATTGCCTTTTAAAAAATTTGTTATAATTAGTTATACATGATAGTAGAATACACTTTGACACATCATACATAAATGGATATAACTTCTCATTTTTCTGGTTATAAATGATATATGCACAAAGTGTAATAATGTTTGATTCATTCTACTATCCTTCTTCCCCCTATATTCCCTCCCCTCCCTTCACTCTCTCTGCCTAATCCAAAGTACCTCTATTCTTCTCTACCACAACCCACCCTGCCTTGTTATGAATTAGCATCTGCATGTTAGAGAAAATATTCATCCTTTGGTTCTTTGGGATTGGCTTATTTCACTTAGCATGATATTTTCCAGCTCCATGCATTTACCAGCAAATGCCATAATTTCATTCTTCTTTAAGGCTGAGTAATATTGTGTATGTATACCACATTGTATTTATCCATTTATCTATTGAAGGACAATTAGGTTGGTTCCATAGTTTAGCTTTTATGAGTTAAGCTGCTATAAACATTTTAAGTCCTCTGGGTATAAACTGAGGAGCAGGATAGATAGGTCAAATGGTGGTTCCATTCCAAGTTTTCTGAGGAATCTCCATACTCCTTTCCATAGTGGTTGTACCAGTTTGCATTCCCACCAGCAATGTCCCCACATCTTTGCCAACATTTATTCTTTCTTATATTCTTGATAATTGCCATTCTGACTGGCAATTATCAAGAATATAATAAGATGTAAGATGAAATCTTAGAATAATTTTGATTTGCATTTCTCTCATTTCTAGAGATGTTGAACATTTTTTCATATATTTGTTGATTGATTGTATTTCTTCTTTTGTGAAGTGTCTGTTCAGTACCTCAGCACATTTATTGATTTGGTTATTTGTTTTTTGGTTTTAGGTTTTTTTTTTTTTGAGTTATTTATATATCGTGGAGATTAATGCTTTACCTGAGGTGCATGTGGTAAAGATTTTCTCCCATTCCAATTGCCTTTTAAGTGACATAAAAATCAATAAAATATATTCTTCAGTGAAATTTGTTTAAGAAGATAAATCATTTATTGTTTTCAAAGCTCTCAGAAAATAAAACACATAACCTAACTGCTCAAAGTTACTTTGCCAATATTGAAATGAATAAAACCATGTAATTGCCAGTCACTATTTGGTGTTCTTCAATTAATGCTTTCAGGCTTGTTTCATCAGAGTTGTTTGCACTATTCTAAGCAGTCCTGTTTGGTAGCTCCCATTTTTTCCCACTCAGTAACTTAGCTCCAACCCTTTATCTGAATATAAACAGTGATGAATAGCAATAAAGTGATTGTTCTAGAATGAAGAGGGAGAAGCAAGCTTTTCTTTATTTGAATATACATGAGGAAAATTGTGGGAGGAATTCTTAACTTTTCCTGGCTCTACCATTGAGCTATTGCTGTGGAGTTAAATAGGTTAACATTCAAAGTCAAGAATGCAAATGCCAAACCATTAAGGTAATGGTAAAGCACAAATATAATGAAGTCATTATCACTTTTTCAGGTTAGAAGGCACATTCCTTGTCCCTCTTTTGATTTGTACAACTCAAATGAGCACCAAAGAATGTTGCTTCCATCTTCCTAACAAGAATATTTCATGACTTGTCCAGAATACACAGTTAGTGGTCCCAGAGAAATTCCACCAGATAGTGCCATGCTTTGTCAGTCTGCTTCCGTTTTTAAAATTATCCATTAAAATTAATCTAAGTGATTCACTTATATCATTTGGAAGCTAAGCTCACTTCAGGTGTTCTTGAGTTCTAGTTGAGGCAAGGCAGAATTGTGAAGTAAGCAGAGTTATCCTTTATCATTTATCTTCTCCCCTTTCAACCACCATCTTCCTATCCTTTGTCTTAGTCTCAGGCTTTTAACTAGTAAATAATGAGATTCAGTAACACAAATTCAAGATAGCCCTAGAAAACATAATGAATCAATATTTTGGGTGACATTAACTCTGAACTAGAAGGAGGTCAAGATCATTACAATATGTAAAATTTGACTCAGTTTAAAAAATAAAGAATGTCAGAAATAATTGACTAAGTTCTAGGAAAGTTACTAAAAGTCACAGAAATTGGAAAACATAAAGTATCAGTGCTTTCATTTATTTTCTTCCAGTGGATTGTTGATTCAGGCTTTTACATGGAACTCTGCTTCACAGAAAAGGTGGTTCATGAAAATAGACTATATGAAATAATTCTGACTGATTCTAGAATGTCTTTTACTGAAGAGACTGTGTTTAAAAATAATAAGAAGGCAAATTTCCCCTTCCGTTACTTGAGAAATATGAAGTATGAAAATATGAATGTGATCATGAAAACTCGTTGGTGCTTGCTTAGTAGCAGTAGTACATGGTGTTTCCTCAGAGGCTTGATTTATATGAATGAATTAAAATTATTTTTCTTTTGATTGAACAAAATTAGAGTTTCAATACATAATATAGACTATATTTTAATATGCTTTGTGCTGATTAGACAGCAGCTTGTTTTAATTAAAGAGTCATCTTGGTTTAGATAAAACATACTTACTATAATGTGTTTGCATATTGAGTAGTAACGTCTGTGGTTTACAAGTCCAATATTCTGAGTTTGAATTCTGGCTCTTCTGCTTATTTGCTGTGCATTTTGATCAAATAACTTAATCTCTCATAGTCTCAGTTTCCTCATCTGTAAAGTGGAGGTAATAATTATATATGCTGCTTAGAGTTTGTGTGAGGTTAAAGTGATTAAAACAATGTTAGCTATAATTATTTATATTAAAAGAATAATTCATATCTTATTGTTTAAAAATACAAAGTAGTGAAATGGTTTCATTGGATCATACATCTTAAAGCTATCTAGGACCTCAAGGTATTTCAGATATGTTTGAAAGAGCCATTTGCTTTTGGGAAGGTAAGATTTCATTATTTTTATTTTATAAAAGATTAGTGAAGCCAGGTAAAGTGACTTTGCTAGGCTCAAACAGTACATAATGTGAGGATTTTTTTTCCTCTCAAATTGTGTTCTGATATATGGTACTACTGTCCCAAAACCTTTATCTTTCCCAAAACCTTTTATATATAGGTATATCTAGATAAAGATTAACATTTAGAACTAATTTTTGTTCTATTTTCTGTGTGGTTTCTTTCACTCAGAATCATGTTTTTGAAATTCATTCATATTTATAGATGTAGATCATCTCTACCTATTACACTATTTTTGTCATTGATGCAGATAATTAATATTTATTACTGTATATGTATATATATATATATTATTTGTGTTAAGTTTACACATTTCAGTCTCTTGTTAAAGGACAATTAGGTGGTTTCTAGATTTTGACCATATGAATAGTACCTCTGGAAACATCTTTTTCTATGGTTTTCGGTCTAATATATGCATGTATTTCTAATGAATATATACCTAACATTGGAATTGTTAGGTTATAGGTTAAAGTTGTTTTACTCTGTGGCAAAACCATATTGCCAAACAGTCACCAACAACATATGAATATTCCAAGTTGTTCCACATACTCACTCACACTTGACATTTTTCATTTTAGCCTTTCCGATAAATGATGATGTTGGTACATGATATTACATTTATTTTAAATTTGTATTTCCCCAATGACCAATCAAGATGAACACCTTTTCATGTACAGCCATGTATCACTAAATGACTGGGACATGTTCTGAGGAATGCATCATGTGGTGCTTTTGTTGTTGTGTGAATGTCAGAGTGTGTACTTACACAAACCTAGATGGTGTAGACTACTTCATATGTAGGCCATGTAGCATATAAATATGATATAGCCTATTCCTACAGCCAAAATGAACACAGCAATGCAAGATTCAATCAAGTATATGATAAAATTATGCAGTCAAGAAATGGGATAGCTATCAGATGTATGAGGCTGCTGCTGATATAATACAACATTACTGTTCTATAGAAAACCTTTTTCATATATATATATATATATATATATATATATATATATATGGAGTACACTCTAAAATGGTAATAAAAGCATAGTACAGTGAATACACAAACCAGTAACATAGTCATTATCAAGTATTAGGCACTTGTACATGATTATTTGTATTGCAGTTTTGTTCCATGGGCAACACTGTAGGTTTGCTTACATCAGTATCACCACAAACACATGAGTAACATTACATTATTACATTATCATAATTGTAATGTCACTAGGTAATGGAAACTTTTCAGCTCCATTATAATCTCAAGGATTACCATTGTATATCTGGTCCATCATTGACCTAAATATATGTAGCCCATGGCTGTATTTATAGAAATTGTTTTCAATAACAGAAAATAAATGATTTTACTTTTGCAAAGAGAAATTTTCTTGCTTTTGAAAAGAGATTATAGTTTGGGAGGTTTAATTCTTTTATTTGTATATTTATATAAATGCTTCTGTAATATAAAATGAATAGTAATCTGGTGGGTATTAAAAGACTGTCTTTCAAGTATTTGTGAATACTTAGCAAGGGCATTATAACCATATAAAACTGATTTGGAGGCTTTTGAACATGTATTCATGATTTTTGAACAAAAATCAATGGTATTAATTCACCAAGAATCTCTTTATTCTTAAAAAAGGGGGAAATATAATTTATTTAGGTTATATTAAAAGAAATTATTTTGGAGCAAAGTAACCAATAAACAGCTGTCTCCGCAGTAATGCTGGAAACATAGGAAGTATCCAGGATGGGTTGAGGTTCTCATGCATAAATATAATTACAAATTATTGGCATTATAAAGACACAAAGGACCATATGACCAGAATGCCAATACTGTGAGTGGGGAATTCCCAATAATGAAAAAGGTAGACATAGGAATAAAAAAAGAAAGTGTGATTTTCTAACATACTAGAGGCAGCATTTTTAGAATATTTCTTGAAAGCCTGTTGTTATTAAAGAATATTATGTTAAGAAATATATATATATATATATATATATATATTAAGAAACAGTTGAGTGAACTGAAAGGTAATGGTAACTATGTGTATAGTGTTGTCTGAGTTCAGTCTTGTCTCACTAAAAGCAGCATGATTTAGTATTTAAAAAGTATGTAATTAATCATAGAATTAGGACATTTTTCTAATTCTATAGGTGTGTGTGAAAAAAGTGAGCCGATTCATTTGTGTATTACTTTGTTCAGATAATGAATCTATGATAGGGAGTATTTTACTAAAAACAATTGGTTAAGTTTTATGAAAGAGAGATTTCATCAAGATAATCCTATGGTTTCCCAAATACTCTCATTAATTTTGTGCTTATATTTTTTCATAAACTCTTCAAAAAAGCGTTTGGCACACTGCTACCTTTTATATATTATACAAACTGATAAATGCCAGATCAGTGGAAAAATACTGAACTGGCAATATATTAATAAACAAGAATAATTATAATGAGCAATATAATCTTCAGATCAATTACTATGAAACACCACATGATGCATTTTAATGATCTTTAGAAAAATATAAATCTAATGTTAATTAGTAAGCTTAAAGCAGAGCTGGGATGCCAGGAAAAGTTCGTGCAGAATCACAGGGTGATAATAATGTCACAGTGACTTAGCTGCCGTGTTTTTTATGTCAGATCTGAATAGTAGAAGCTGTTTAACTCTATTGTTCTTTCTTACTAATACTGCTATAGTATTTTCACCATTTTAAGTAAAAAGAATCCTTGCACATAATAAATTTTACAAACCATGCAAACAGGTCTAAACAAGATGGAAAAGTCTTCTTTATTCTCCCTCCCTCAAACTTCTAGTCCTTGTGCATCTTTCCTGAGGAATTTTATTGCATCCTCTCTCTTATAACTGTGCAGGGTTTTTACATGTTGTAAATGATATCATGCCTTTCTTGAATTTTCACCTTTATTAATAATATATACGTAAAATATATATTGATATTTTTGTATCAATGAAAATCACTTTATATCATTCCTCTCTATAGTTTTTCTGATTTTATTTCTTGTCTCTCAAGGGATATTTGGTTGCTTCCAATTTATTTTATTTTCCTCATGAGAAGCAATACTTCAGAATGTCTTCATACATAATCTTGATGCACTTTTATACAGCTTTATCTATAGGGTAGATTGCTAAAAGTGAAGTTGCTGGGTCAAAGCCTATGACACTTTAAATATTGCCAGCTCTTTCCAAATTATTCCACAAAACTATGGTCCCAGATATTTTTTTTTCTCTTTATTTTTTTTTATTGGTTGTTCAAAACATTATAAAGCTCTTGACATATCATATTTCATACATTAGATTCAAGTTGGTTATGAACTCCCAATTTTACCCCAAATACAGATTGCAGAATCACATCGGTTACACATCCACATTTTTACATAATGCCCTATTAGTAACTGTTGTATTCTGCTACCTTGAGAGAGCACTAGGTGGCAGTGCTGAGGGAAACCTGAGAACAATACTTTTGTCTGTTTCACTGGGTCTTTTAGAAAGGGAATTAGAGGGAGTTTTTCTTTTTTTCCAAGCAACCTTGACAAGATAATGCCAATTCGTGGGAGATCCTGTAATAAAAGATAGTCTATGGAAGACTAAGTGTTCTTGTTTTACCACAAACATTGTTGTCTGGTGTGCTTGAGGGAAATTATTGTTCAAATTAATTGCTGTTCCGCATCTTTGGTAAATTTCGTAGATGGCATAAGAATTTGTTGAATTCATGTTTTTTGAAAAGAAAGTAGTTTTCCAGAAGATGTAGCATCACATACTGCCCTGTGATTCTGAGGCATTGTGCTGTGCCTATTTAATCATGTTTTATTTTAATAGGAAGCACTCTGCTTCTAGTTCTTCACTCTGAATTATAATTTCTCTTGATTATTAAAATCCTTGAATAAATGTATTTTGGGGACTTTATTATTTTTCATGCCCCATTAAATTTTCTCAAAAGGACTTCTTTGCCTATATAATGACATTGCTTAAATGGCTTAAAACTCTTCAGAAGAAAGCCTTATGCAAATCTGTCTGTAATAATAATTAAGTCAAACTGTCTCACACAGTTCTAGGGGACTAAAATGGGATTCTTTAGGTGATCAGAGGGTTAGTTCTTTTTAGTAGTGTAAGGTTTTGAAACAAGTGTCAGGGTTTTAGATTTGTACCAAACCAGAGTGATAATCTAGGCATCATTCATATGAGACTCAATTTAAGATGGAAGAAAAACACTTAGGCAGAAAATGCAGCTTCTTATCTTCAATGTTGTTAGGTAATTGTTTTAAAAATGAACTTATTTTCTTCTCAAAAGCAATCGCACAAAATGGCATTTTGAAATCAGAACAGGGAAGTAAGTTATATGCAATTTAAAGCATTTTAGAAGTTGATTTTGGCAATTATGTGGAAAGTAGTAACTTAGGAAGACTAACTACATAACAAAATTAAATGGACATGGCAGTGCCAGGTGGAGAATAAAGTAAAAGCAGCCCCCATCCCCAACAAATAGTCCAGCTGCACTGAACTTGCCACTGGATATCTTAAATTCTGTTTGTTGCTTCTGTCTTTCTGTGCATATTACAGATTTTATAAAATTACTATAGAATGCAGATTTTATAAAATTATATAAAATGAAGTAAAAGAAGCATAATGATATAATAGTTTAGCATAAGGAAAGAAGAGAAAAAAATTATATTTTTTCAGTTTAGAGATAGTTGCAATGGGGTACAACATGGGCACATTTCTCTATATGTGAAAGTTGATCCCAAACTCCAGAGTGTTTAACCATAAAAAAATATACATGAAAGAACATGAAATTCCTTTGAAAAGTTGTTACTGGAGTTGGTTGTGTTAAGAATGGAGCTGCATCCAGCTCTTAAAAGTGTTGTTGGTAAAATATCTATTCATCAGAATGGCAGATGCAATCCCACTCCAAGTTCACATTATATATTTTACCCATATTGTATACATTTATATGTAGACTTTACTTCTAAATGACAGCAGTTTCTGTCTGCAATCCCTTTACCCCAGTTGTTGCAATATCTCTATTAAGGACCTTGCTATGTCATCTCTGAAGTATGGGCAGATATAGGACCACATTAGGTTTTAGGATTTGAGGCTCAGACCTTGGAGATTTGGGTTGTTTTATACTTTAGTTATATTACAGGTATAAAATAATTTTTGGTTTGCCTTCATAATGATCTTCATTTTATTTCATTTGAGTGATTAAGAAATGTTTTACAAATATCACGCAACAAACTCAGCAACTCAGAAGGGGAATTTTCAGTCCATGCAGCTCAATAGACAATATACAGATATACTATCTATGATTTTACCTGTTGGCAAGTGACCTCAGTGATGCATGACACATACATTGGGAATTTTGATGAGACCTGAATTTTTTTATCAGACAAGATATAATGCCTGTATGCAGAAACACATTACTTAGCTTAATGCTTCTCAAATTTTAATGGGAATGTGAATCACATAGGGATCTTGTTAAAATCAAAATTCTCAATTCAGATTTCTGGGGTGGGGCCTGAGAGTTTTAATTTCTAACCAGCTTACAGTTGATGTCAATACTGCTCGTACGTGTAATGTACTTTGATTAGCTAAAACTTAGCTTAGTGAGTGTGTTTTCTGACCATCTGTAATCTCAAGGTAGTTTGTACTCCCCTCTCTTTTTAGTTTCAAACATGCAGTAATGTCTTAGGATATATATCTTAGGATATATGCTTTGAGTTGACATTTTGTAAGTATTTTCTGAGTATGACAACGTAACATGAATCATCCCTCTTGCCTCTCATAATGGCTCCCAATTTATGTTTGAGGAAACTGAAGCTGACTTTCTTTGCCCAAGATAACCTATCCAGTAAAATGGTAGCACCACAATTTAAACACATGAAATGTTTCCTGCATACTGCTTCATATGATGTATAACATTTCATTAGTGAAAATAGAAAATCAGTTGGAATGGAAAAATGAAAGTTTGAGATGTTTTGAAAACAGCAAGGATCATGTGTTTGGAGGGTGCTATGGTCTAAACATGATTTGCCCCTCTGAAACTCATATAGCAGTTTAGTTCCTATTTTGAAATATTAAGAAATTAGAAACTGAATCTGACTATGATGTTTAAAGGTTAGACCTTTGGGATGTGATTAGGATTACATAATATTACTAGCTTTATAAGAAGAGATTCTAGAAGACACATGTGTGCTCCCTGTCTCTTGTCATGTAATGTCCTCTGCCATCTTTGGACTCTGCCATCAAGAAGGCTATAACTAGTTGGGCATAGTGACACACACCTGTAATCCCAGTGGCTTGGGAGCCTGAGGTAGGAGGATCACAAGTTCAAGGTCAGCCTCAGCAATTTAGTGAGGCCCTAAGCAACTTAGTGAGTCCTTGTCTCAAAATTAAAAAAATGAAAAGGGTTGGGGGTGTGGTTCAGTGCTTAAGCACCCATGAGTTCAATCCACAGTAACAAAAATAAATAAACAAATAAATAAATAAATAAGAAGAAACCATAATCAGATATAGCCCTTTGAATCTGGAGTTTCAGAACTGTAAACCCAAACCTCTTTTTGTTAAAATTTACCCAGTCTTTAGTATTATTAACAACAGAAAACAGACTAATACAAAGTATATGCAAGTACTTAAGAAATACAACTTTATAATACTAATTTCTATATAACTTATAAAAGGATAGAAAAATCAAATATAAACCCTACAGTATTTATCATTAAAATGAAGTACTAATGTCTATTAGAGGAAGTATAGCTTTTCATTAATTTGTAGTTTCTCCTATATAGGAATAGAAACTAATTCTGCTAGTTTAGGAAAGTAACTTTCAAAGGAAAATATCTTCTGGCTGTATTTTTGTTGGTTTTTGGTAACAAAAAGGACAAGGAAAACACATTGAATTAAAAATTAAAAGTGTCAAAAAGTCCAGCTCTACATTGATTATTTGCTGGAATCTTTGAATATGAGTGATCCTGAATTCTTTTTTGGTTCCAAAATCACTTAATTTTTTTCTTTGTATTTTTATTATGTGTCTGTTTCTAAATACTTGCAGACTAATTCACATTTGTCTGATTTTTCCAGACCTTTATTGACTTACTATTCTTGCATAGAATATATAATTTTAATTTGTTGGTTCTGTAAAATAGACTGTCTCTTTACTAAATTAAACTGTTCTAATCTGCCTTGTAACTATTAGTGCCCCATATACACTCTGATTTTCTGTTTTTATTGTAGGCCTTGTAAGAATAAAATTAATAAAAACAAACCAGTATGACAAAACTTGATAACAATGAGTTTTGCACAAGTTAAAGTTTCCTTATTTTTTCACAAAAAATTCTTCCATTAGTTTATGCTCCTAGAATGGTACTCTGCCCCTCATAGTCTTGGGGTCATTTTAGACATAGTTATCAAGAAGGAGTTAGGGAGCCTGCTCAAAGGCACCTTGTGATGGTAAAACAGTATGGGCAGATGGCCCTTCGTAGTCTATTGATTTTTATTCAAAGTATTCAGGTCTTTTAAACTGGTTTCAGGCCTTCATAGTTTACTGTAGAATCATTGTAAGAAAAGTGAACCATGAGCCTTTTTTCCCCTGAGTTCTCATTGTTAGCTTTGGGAAGCTAATTCTTTATTATGCTTGAACAGAGGAAAAATGCAATGGGGCTGCACATTCTTTTCACACTATTTCATGGGTATGCATCATGTTTTTAAACCAATAAAAAACCCTGAACTTTCCTCATTACAATTAGGACATCTCAGAGCACTATTAAGAATTTCCCATTTATATTTATGCTTGCAGTTCACCTTCTGCGTTTCTCAGGCCCTGATTCTCAGTAAGGTCACTTTTATTTGTTGGTTGGGAAGAACAGAGGGGGTGGGCTAGCACAGAACAAGATGGACATTGTACTTGTTCACTGATTTATTTAATCTATTAATGTCCTTTTAGACCACAGATCTTAAAAGCTTAGGGACTTAGCGCTGGGGGAGACAATCCATAAAATGTGAAGTGGGATGTAAGAATTGGATTAACTGTCTTGGCTGAGGTTTCCATATGCCCAGGAATGAATTTAGGAGTTGGGGGAGAGCTTGGAATCATTCTAGAAATAATAGTATGGGATGATAAAGGTGATATCAAATATCTTACATTGCATCTCTTGTCTATAATTTTCATTCATTTGAAAAATAGCTACTAAGCACTTCCTATGAATTGGGGTCTGTTAGATACTGAGGATACAGTGGTAATCGAAGTAAAATTTCTCTTTATCCTTAGAGATCTAATAAGCAAGGGAGAAAGACATCAATTGTATAATGATCAAGTATGCAGTGCAAAAGTGCAATATTAGGATGTTGATAAAGATCCTGTAATAAGTGAAATTGGACCAATAGGGAGACCAGAGAAAGTATTTCAGAGAAAATGATGCTGGAATTGAGATATGATGAACAAATGGAATTAAACTAATGGAAAGGTAAAAGAAGAAATGTAGGTCAAGAGAACTGAAACTGTAACATTTCTGTATAGGGAGGTGGCATATTGTGAAAGGAGGCTGGGGTACCTGGTGTGCAGTCATACAATGAGAAGCAGCTGGGGAAAAAGAAAGTAGTCAAATTCAAGAGTTTATTTTTTATCCTAAGAGTTTTGGATGCACATTACATATTTTAAGTAAGACTTTTTTTTGCAGGTATCCAGGAAAAACTAATTGTGGCTTCATTAGGTGGAAGAGGTGCAAAGTGGTCAGAGACTGGATATATTTTGGAGGCTGAGCCAGTAGGATTTTCTAAGTGTTGGGTATGGGCACAAGCAAAAGAAAAGTTGAAGATGATTCCAAGGTTTTTGAATCAAGGACAGAGTTGCTACCCCATGAGATACGAATGTTGCTAAATGAGCTGGATTTGGGACCATGGCTGAGAACAAGAGTTCTATTTAGATATGTTTATGAGAAATTTTAGCTATTAAGTGTAAATGTAGTGCAAATAATTAAATACATGAGTCTGGGACAAAGTTCTTAATGGACATAAAATTCTGGACAGTTGAATTTTTTTATATTTGTTGGCAATTTGTATTTGGTTTTTTGAATTAATTTTTCATGTACATTATCTACTTTAAAATTCAGTTATTTGTATTTTTACTTATTGATTTGTAAGAGTTCTTTTTAAAAACAAATTCACCTAATATATTATAAAAACATAGGTTTATGTTGTTGGGTCATCTCTTTAGTTCAATAAGGTTTTTTAAAAATGATATAATTGAATCTTTCTGTCTTTTCCTAGTAATTTTATATTTAGTGGTATCATATTTTTAAAAGAAAATATTTACCTTTGAACTTTTTATCATGCCCCCCTTTTTCATTTTAAATTTGAATAATGTGGGATTTTATTTTTGTGTGTATACATGAGATATTAAATGTAGTTAACATTTTTGTCAAATAAATTAACCAATAATTCCTATACCATTTGTGAAACTGTCCCTTTGTTTACCAATTAACATGACCTTTATTTACATACTTATATGTGTTTGAGTCTGTTTCTAGATTTGCATCTTAACGTATTTCTCTCATACTGATTTTACAATACTTTAATCATTATGTCTTACTAGTATAAGTTGTTCAGAAGACTCAAACTGCCATCATTCTTCCTGGAAAAATTTTCTTTGTATTGTTTTCCTAACTATGTGTCCAGATGATTTTTATATATCTTGAGAATTATCTGTCCCTGAATAGCTTTAAAAGCTAGGTCACATGTATATATGATTCTGGTATGTTTTTAAGCTACTTCTTTCATTGATACCACAAGAAATTTTTGTTTCATTACTGAAAAAATTCTCATGATTTCAGATTTGAAATATTTCAGAAGTGTAGTAGTTTAGGGTGTTGACAAGTTCAAGGCTTTAGCAGTAGAAATGGAATGCCTAAGTGGTGAGGAAATGAAATTAATAGTATATAAGGAGGTAAGAAGTCAAGCAAATTTCCATTTTGGTATTGAACACATTTTCCAATGGGCAGTGTTTCCCAAGACAAATCCAGGCTTTGGTTGGAAACAGATTGTTTTCGGTTCCAAATTCCCTAGTGACTCTGAGGAGGAGGAGTAGGTTGTCATCAATATCAAAGGAAGTTGTTTTCTTCTCTTAGGATGAAAGAGTGGTATTTCCTATCTCATCCATACATGTGGTGAGGGAAATAAACAATCTAAGTGAGATGGTTTCAGAGAAAGGAACATTATCTTCACTGAAAATTCAACTTTCAGTTAGAGCAGGGAGGTTAAGGAGACATTAAGGAGATTATAGAAGATGCACATAGACAGTGGTTAAGATGGAAGGTTGGAAACTACATCAGCTGGCTTTGGATGTATAGCAAAACATTCCCAAATTAAATAGCCTGCAAATGGTTTGGCATATTGAATATTTGAAATGAGTGCAGTGGGGATTTTGTTTGTTTGGGTTTGGGTTTTGGTCTGGTTTTTTTTTGTTGTTGTTGTTTTAATTAGTTACACATGACAGTAGAATGACCTTGACATATCATACATTTGAATCAGATGGGATATAATTTCTCATTTTTCTGAGTGTATAGATTGCAGAATCACATTGGGCATGTAGTCATGATTGATCTGGTTTTGATTTATCTAGTCTTCACTGAGTTTGTTTATGCATTTGTAGTTAGCTAGTGGGTCACTTTAGCTGGTTGGTTTATGATGGTTTCATTTTTGAGGCTGAAGCGTCTAGAACCTCTTTGCAAAGAGACTAGAGCCTCTTTGCATGGCTTAATAATATGGAAGTTGAAAATCAGCTTGCAAAGCCCCTTGAGTAATAGGCTAGGAACTTGGACATTGATACATCTAACATATTCTATTAGCCAAATCAAGTCAAAAGTACTTGTAAAGTCACATTGATAGGAACACAGAACCAGGGACGGAAAGACTTATAGTCATTTCTAGAATTTTCTATGACCTGGGAGGATTATTCATGGGAGAAGAAAGTCAGAGTGGTATGAGGATGAAAGCAGGAATGATGTGTCTGGGAAACACTTTCAATTTGGCCAAGAGTGGCAAGAGGTGAAGTATGGTGGGCTTCATTGATCTCAGAGTCTTGATTCTTACTCTGGAACTATTTCAGAACTAGTGTAAACTGTGTTCTCATATACTATCAAGAGTCTGGTGGAAGTAATTGTCAATCACCATGCCTAAAGCCAACCACGTTTGAAGAAACAAATGGTAGATTAGAGACATGAAGGTCTACTTTTTTGGACAGTGTTTCAGATAGAACAGAATAGAAATGTGGTATGGTACCTTTAAAGAACACTAGACCAAAAATGCAGGGATCAGGAGTGGTTAACTCCTAGGATTCAATCTCAAAGCAGAAATGGCAGTGATAGTGAATGGCAGATAAGGAGTGAGGTCTCTGAGGAAATTCTAACTCAACTTCATATTGAAAGCTAATTTGAGTTTATATTTGTTTATATTTAATGGATTAGGTTATTGTGTTTTATACAAGGTAGTGGTTACATCAGTTTGTAGTCACTCCAGCAAATGTATGAGTGTGCCTTTTCCCCCACATCCTCGCCAACTTTTATTGTTAATTGTATTCTTGATAATTGCCATTCTCACTGGAGAGCTGCAGTGTAGTTTCTTTTCTTTTGCGTCATCTTTTTTTTTTTTTTGGGGGGGGGACCAGGGATTGAATCCAGGGGCACTTAACCACTAAGCCATATTTCCATATCTCTTGCCCTTTTTAATATTTTATTTAGAGACAGGATCTCACTGAGATGCTTAAGCCCTATCTAAGAGTTCATGAAGCTGGCTTTGAACTTGCAATCCTCTTGCCTCAGTCTCCTGAGCTACTGGGATTACTGGTGTTTGCCACTACTTCTGGCTTCAGTGCAGTTTTAATTTGTATTTCTCTAATTGCTAGAGATGTTGAACATTTTTTCATATGTTTGTTGACCATTTGTATATATTTATATATTATGAAGTGCCTGTTCAGTCCCTTTGTCCATTTATTGGTTGGGCTATTTATATTTTTTGTGTTAAGTTTTTTTGAGTTCTTCATATTAATGCTCTCTCTGAGGTGCAGGTGGCAAAGATTTTCTCCCATTCTGTAAGCTCTCTCTTCATATTCCCTTTGCTGTGAAGAGGCTTTTTAGTTTGATATAATCTCATTTATTGATTCTTGATTTTACTTCTTGTGTTTTGGGAGTCTTATTGAGGAAGTCAGTTCCTGAGCCAACATGATGGCAAGTTGGGCCTACTTCTTCCTTTTTTTTTAATGGTGCTGGGGATTGAACCCAGGGCCTTATGCATGTGAAGCAAGCACTCTACCGACTGAGATATATCCCTAGCCCCATGGGCCTACTTTTCTTCTAGTAGATGCAGGGTTTCCTGGTCAAATGCCTAGGTCTTTAATCCACTATTGGTTGAGTTTTTGTATGGAGTGAGAAATAAGTGTTCATGTGAATTTCAATTTATCTCAGCACCAATAGACTTAAAAGACAAGAACTACATGGTTATCTCAATAGATGCAGAAAAAAGCATTTGATAAAATTCATAGTCAAAACATTAGAAAACTAGGGGTAGTAGGAACAGACCTCAGCATTAATAAAATCTATATATGCTAAACTCAAGGTCAACATCAGTCTAAATGGAGAAAAATTGAAAGCATTCACTCTAAAAAGTGGAACGAGGATGCCCTCTTCACCACTCCTATTCAATGTAGACCTTGAAAACCTAGCCAGAGCAATTAGACAAAAGAAAGAAATTAAAGGGATATGAAGGGAAAGAAATTATCCCTATTTGCCTATGACATGATTCTATATTTAGAAGACCAAAAACTCCACCAGAAAGCTTCTTGAACTCATAAAAAAATTCAGCAAAGTAACAGGATATAAAATTAATACCCATGAATCAGTTGTGTCCCTACACATTAGTGATGAATCGATTGAAAGAGAAATCAGGAAAGCTATCCCATTCACAATAGTCTCAAAAAAAAAAAAAAAAAAAAAAAAACCTTGGGAATCAGTCTAACAAAAGAGGTGAAAGACCTCTACAGTGAAAACTAAAGAACACTAAAAAAAGAAATTGAAGAAGACTTTAGAAGATGGAAAGATCTCCCATGTTTTTGGATAGGCAGAATTAATTTTGTCAAAATGACCATGCTATCAAGACTACTATACAGATTTATTGCAATTCTTATTAAAATTCCAATGATATTCTTCCTAGAAATAGAAAAAGCAGTCATAAAATTTATTTGGAAAAATAAGAGGCTCAGAATAGCCAAAACAATCCTTAGAGAGAAAAGTGATACAGGAGGTCTCACAATACCAGACCTTAAACTATACTACAGAACTATAGTAACAAAAATGGCATGGTAGTGACACAAAAACAGACATGAGGTCTAATGGAACGGAATAGAAATCACAGAAACCCACCCATATAAAGACAGTTATCTAATACTAGACACAGGTGCCATAAACATACATTGGAGAAAAGATAGCCTCTTCTTTAAACTTTTCAGAACTAGGCCGAAAACACATCTCATTATGGCTTTTTCTTTGTTGGAAGACATCTAGTTGCTGATTAAATCTTATTGTTTGGTATTGGTCTGTTTATGTTTTCTGTCTCTTTATTGTTCAATTTTCATAGTTTTTAATGTGTGTAGAAGTTTGTCAATATCTTCTGGAAAATCTGTTTTATTGGAGTGTAATTTTCAAAGTACTTTCCAATGATCCTCTGTATTTTGGAAGTGTCTATTAATATTTACCTTTTCATCTGAAATTTTATTGATTTCAGTCTACTTTCCCTTTCTTTTGGTTAGCTTGGTTATGGGGTTATCAATCTTCTTTATCTCTTCAAAGAACTAATACTTTGTTGCATTTATCTTTTGTATTATTCTGTTATTCTCAGTTTTATTAATTTTGGCTCTGATCTTAATTAATTGCTATCTTCTACTGATTTGGAATTAGTTTCTTCTGACTTTTCTATGGCCTTGAGGTGTAACATTAGATTATTTGATTAGAATTTTTTTTAAACATTAGTACTCAATTCTATAAGTTTTCCTCTTAGAACTACCTTCATAGTCTTCCAGACATTTCAATATGTTGTATCTGTGTTCTCATTTGTATCTTGAGAATTTTTTTTATTTCTCTCCTGATCTCTTTTATAACCCATTTCTCATTTAAAAGCTTATTATTCAATCTCCATGTGTTAAAATGTTTTGTTTTTTATTTTGTTATTGATTTCTAATTTCATTTCATCATGATCTGATGGGATGCAAGGAATTATCTCTATTATTTGTATTTATTAAGACTTACTTTGGTTCTAAAATATAGTCTATTTTGGAGAAGATTCCATGTGCAGCTGAGAATAATGCACATTTGATTGTTGATGTCTGTTAGGTACATTTGATTAATAGTATTTGTTTGTTCTGAATAGTCTTTGCTTAGTTTATATCTGTATGATCTATCTATTTATGAGTTAGGCATATTGAAATCACTCAGTATTATTGTTTTGGGGTCTATTTGATTATTCATATTGAGTAGAGTGTATTCGATGTAGGTAGGAGCACTGATGTTTGGGGGCATAAATATTTACAATCATTTTACCTTGTTACTGGGTAACTTCCTTAGGTAGTATGAAATGACCTTCTTTATCCCTTCTGATGAATTTTATTTTGAAATCTACTTTGTCTGATATGAGAGTAGCTTTTCCTGTTTGCTTTGTATCTCATTTTGCGTGATGTACTTTTTTCCATCCTTTCATCTTCAACTTGTAGATATCTTTGCCTGTAAGGTGAGTCTCTTTTAAACAACATATGCTTGGATCTTGTTTTCTATTTTTTAATATTTCTGTTTTTAATACACTACTTTTTTTAAAAAAAGAATTTAGCCTTTATTTTTTATTATTTATATATGACAGCAGAATGCATTATAATTCTTATTACATATATAGAGCACAATTTTTCATATCTCTGGTTGTATACATAGTATATTCACACCAATTCATGTCCTCATACCTGTACTTTGGATAATAATAATCATCACATTCCACCATCATTAATTACCCAATGCCCACTCCCTTCCCCTCCAACCCCTCTGCCATATCTAGAGTTTGTCTAGTCCTCCCATGCTCTCTCTCCCTATCCCATTATGAATCAGCCTCCTTATATCAAAGAAAATATTCAGTATTTGTTTTTTTGGGGATTGGCTAATTTCACTTAGCATTATTTTCTCTAACTCCATCCATTTATCTGCAAATGCCATGATTTTATTCTCTTTTATTGTTGAGTAAAATTCCATTGTGTATATATGTCACATTTTTTTATCCATTCATCTACTGAAGAACATTTAGGTTGGTTTCACAGTTTAGCTATTGTGAATTGTGCTGCTATAAACATTGATGTGGCTGTGTCCCTGTAGTATGCTGTTTTTAAGTCCTTTGGGTATAGATAGAGGAGAGGGATAGCTGGGTTAAATGGTGGTTCCATTCCCAATTTTCCAAGAAATCTCCATACTGCTTTCCATATTGGCTGCACCAATTTGCAGTCTCACCAGCACGCAAAAGAAACAATCTGTGAGGTGAATATAGAGCCTACATCTTGGGAGCAAATATTTACCCCTCACACATCAGATAGAGTACTAATCACAAGGGTATATAAAGAACTCAAAAAGCTAAACACCAAAAAAACAAATAACCCAATCAATAAATGGGCCACGGACCTGAAGAGACACTTCTCAAAAGATGATGTATAATCAATCAACAAATACATGAAAAAATGTTCATCATCGCTAGCAATTAGAGAAATGCAAATCAAAACCACTCTAAGATTTCATCGCACTCCAGTCAGAATGGCAGCTATTATGCATACAAAAAACAATAAGTGTTGACAAGATGCGTGGGGGAGGGGGGGAAGAGGTACACTCATACACTGTTTATTTGTTTTTATGTGGTGCTAAGGATCAAACCTAGAGCCTCAACCGCCCTAAGCAAGTGCTCTACCACTAAGCCACAACCCCAGTCTCTGGATCTTGTTTTTCTATCCATTAGACCAATCTATATCTTTGGAAAATTTAGACTGTTTACTTTCAGTATTATTGTAGAGAGTTTTTTTTTTTTAATTTCCTACCATTTTGGTTTATTTCTAATATTCAGTTCAGATGTGATTCTCCTTTAGTTAACTATTCTTCTAGTGACATTCATTCATGTGGTGGCTCTGATATTTATTTTTTATTTCTTCTATGTGGAATATTTCATTTAGTATGTTTTATAGTGCTGACATAGTGGTTATGAATTCTTTTAGGTTCTGCCTATCATGGAAGGCAGAATCAAATTCTGCTTGATTTAGTAAGCATGCTTGGCACATTTTATCTTTCAGAGCTTGATATTTATTATTATAACTTCTCCTGGCTTTCAGGGTCTGGACTGAGAAATCAATAAAAATTCTAATTGACTTACCTCTATGACTTGTCATTTTTGTCTTGCAGCTTTTAAAATTCTATTATTGTTCTTCATATTAAGGGTTTTAATTATAATGCGTCTTAGGACCTCATTTGATATTCCCTATTTAGGATTTTTAATGCCTCTTGTATTTGGATTTCCATCTTACTCCTGAAAGTTCAAAAAATTTTTGATATTATTTCATTGAAAAGTTCTGCATTCCTTTAGTTTATATTTTGGTGCCTTCTGGTTATTACCTCTTCATGTATTTTTCTTCATTGTCCAAATATTTTCAAGTTTGTGTATTTGGTTTTCAAGGCCTGAGAATCTGTTTTCCATTTGGTTCATTCTTTAAACTGAATTTTTAATTTGAATTATTTATTCTTTAATTTCTAGTATTTCTGTTTGGTTCCATTTCAAAAATGTTCTCTTTTTATTGAAATGATCTTTTACTCTCTGTATTTTCTAAGCTCAAAATGAACATTTTGACTATGAACTTTCTCTCTCTTTATTATTTTTTTAAATCAGATATTCCTGCACTGTGAGATCAGTTGTTGAAGCATTTTGGGTTGTTTGGGGTAGCTTTTTTTCTGGAATCTTAACATAATTTGCATGTCTACCCATCTGTTGGAATGGTTATCTCATCTACTTTTATGCAAGGAACTAGTTAGTGGGCTTATTTCTCTTAAATGCCCCATGGTTGGTGAATGTCCAAGTGTTGATATTCCCACTTGTATTCAACACCACTTTGACAGAAAATACTAAACCCTATTTAATTATTTCAGAGTAATCAGATGTACTAATAACCCTTAGGAGGGGGAAAATCTTATTGAAAATGTTCTCCAGTGTTCCTATAATCCACATGTAAAATTGTAGTAATTGTTTTGAATGGGTTGAGAAATTAGTTCTTAAAGATAGTAAAAGTACTATTACATTAGGAGTTGAAAGGGGAGGAGAGCAATAAATGGTCACACAAAAGAGAAAAGAGAAAAAATACAAACTAAGATAGAAAGAAGAATAAGTGGGGGACTGTTGAAGCAGGAGCAGGCAATGCAAGAGGTTAAAGAGAAAGTAAGAGGAGAAAATATAAAGCTAAGCTAGAAGACAAAGATAGAATGATTCCAGGCAGTTCTTTAAAACATTAGAAGACATACAACCAATTGAATTGAGGTCTGCAATATAAAATTATAAAGAAATATGTATCAATTCAGTATGAAAAGTGATATCTATAAGATTAAAACTGACATTAGAACTATTTATGCTATTCAAGGCCAAAGTGGGGAGATTTCTCGCTGAATCATGCTGATTTAGATTTCATCAGAATTTGGGGTCTTTAGAAGATGCCCAGCACTCTATGGCTTTTCCTCTAAGTTTCTGTGGGTGTGGAGGTAGTGATTGCACCAACTTACCTCTGATACAATTCTCGGAGGCCCCTCCAATCTTTGGTATGTACTCGTACCTACTAGATTTCTAGTGGGTCAGAGGAGGTAGTCCCTAATTGTTGGTGATTAGTAGCCAGGTTACTTCCTATTAGGGGGTGCAGTTTTTTGTGCCCTTCTGAAGAAAAGCTCCACGCATTTAGCATTTTCAAATCCAGTGTGGGCTCCCCTGAGTATGTTTTGGAGGATATGGGGTGTGGCAGTCTAGTTAGAGGTATTGTAGTTTGGTTGATGCGGCACTGTGTGGCCTGTGGGGGAGGTAGGAGTGTTATCCCCTTTGGAGTGCACATGTTAGTGGGCTTGTGTCTGGGCATGCTGGGCAGTGCTAGTGTCTGTGGGATGTAAGTACCTCTGCTGTTGTGTATACATGAGGTTTCCTGATGGCTGCTGGAGGTTATCCTCATGAAATGCCTTCTGTGGGTCTGTGGATCTGAGTGAGAATTGAGTTAAGTGTCAAATCTGGGATTCAAAGATGTAGATCCTCCTAGAGCTGCCAGGGCATAGGAGCTACTTCCCTGGTTGCTATGGTTTTCTCTGTAGCTGGTGCTTATTAGTCAGATCAGAGGGCCAAGTATGAGTGTTTGGAGGGTGTTGCTAGCTGCTTTTGTTGGGTTTGGGGTTTAGGGTTGTCTGTGACTACTATGGAATGCTCAGAGATGGTTCCCCTCTTCTGGAGCTTTTATGTAATGGCTCTATCTAAGGGCTGTTGGCTCTCTGCAACTATGGAACCTGTGAATGCAAGCTCTCTGGGCAGTATGTGACACAGAAGCCTCCACCCTGTGTGTTGAAAATGTCCAGGATTTTACCCAACCCCATGAATAGGATAGGATGTCAGTTGGCTTGCTTTCTTCTGAGCTACTGCAGCTGGTGACTGTGAATCACTGAACACCTGCTTCCCTCCACTGGGGCTTCTTTGTGGTGACCCTATATAAGTGCTTGGTGGCTACCTGCAACTGTGGGTGCAGATTCTATGTGGCAGGGAGAAACTGTATTAATTTCTTCTAGGGACCCTGCTAGCCATGGACTCTACAAAATGGCTGCCCTGCCCAGCACAGTTTTTGCCCACAACTTGGACTGTACCCTCTGATTTTTTTCACTATCTTGTTGTTTCTGTCTCATTTTAACTGGGTCTGCTTTTCTTTCTAACTATTGTTAAGGAAGAAACAATAAAAAATTGCTTATGGGATTTTTCTCTTTCTCTCTTTCTTACCCCTCCTTTGAGTTAGGGTTCAAGGTCAAGGAATCTTTGCTTGTTTTCTGTTCTGATAACCAAATTTCAATTCCCTCCAAGTCTCAAGCTGACCAGTACTGAGTTTTAGAGTGTTTATTCTGTCACACACCTCTCTGCTTAGCTGTTCTTTCACTGCTTTGTCTGCAGGCTCTAGAGGAGTGCAGGACTATTGCCTAGATTCCCTCTGCCATTTTATGTGACTCCTGAACTAGTTTTTGTAACTTTAGATGAATAATGCTTTGAAAGATGGAAATTTGGCCTAGAAATTTCATGTCAAAGGAATAGCATGAAACCAAAATTTATTCATTAGGACTTTTTATTCATTAGGAATAAATCTAAAAGAAATATTCATTAGGAATAAATTAGATACAGACACTCTACCAATGACATTTAAAGCCCTAAACCTGGGATGGAAAACTGGCAACAAGCAAGCCTTTGTAATACTAGGTAGCTTATATTTACTGAATACTTTGTGTGTACCAGCTCGTATATCAACCACTTTATATACACTTACCATATATATTACATATATTACATCATTGAATCCCTAGAACAGTCCTATGAGGTAAAAGTTATTACTATTATCTAAGGAAACTGAACATTTTAAGTAGTGCATGCAAGGTCAACAAAGGCAAGTTCCAGTTACTATTCAAGTGCATTTGCCAACCTATTCACTGTTCCCTAAAATACCTTATAATTTATCAACTCCATGTTTTGTTTTGGTGTACTTTGAACCACACTGACCATATCATAAATGATAAAAGCAGAGAAGGAAAAGAGAGTAGTGGAAAAACAGAACTCATCCAACTGCTCATTCATCCGTTCAGCCTACAAATAACACTGTACCTCCATGTTCCATGCAGCAGTCTAAGGGCAGGGGACAAGGCATGGCATAAAAGTAATAGAAATTTTCCAAGTCTCTGCCCTGAGTAGAGTTTTCTGTCTGTGGGGAGACAGTGATAAACGCTAATTAAATTATAATCCTGTGACGTTGAAAGTACTAGGAGAAAAGGAAAGAATCAGGAGAAAAGATGTGGAGGTAACATTGAAATGAGACCTGAACTAAGTGACAGACCCATCCATATGTTTATTTGGGGGATGGAAAGGAAGAATTGTTTAAAAAATAAGGCAATAATGTTTTATAGTGTATATAATTTTAGAATTATAGACTCAAAAGGAGACACAGCAATATGAAATGCTCTCTTGGCTATATACACATATAGATACTTAATATAATTATCAGTTCATGCTTTTGTATTTTACAGATTTGCTTCCTGAGAATTAATTTGAAATGAAATATGTGCACAAATTGTATAGCTAAATAGTTGATTTTAATAAGGAAGATAAAGTATGCTTCAAATTTCCACAAAATATATGTGAAATGTAGTTATCTAGATGCTCAGATGCTTTCAGCATGTGCCAGCATTCTCTTAAAGCCATCAGGATCTCTGTCTAGAACAGAATATAAAAAATAAAATACAATTGAGTGGAAAAAAATCTAAATTGGTCCATGGATGTCTTTAAAAATGACTTGTCTCAACTCCAAACAGTATTTATTAATATGTCTCTTATTTCTTCCTTTCCCTTTTCACTTACTCATTAATTGTATTTTAGCTTCTATTAGCCTGTCTTTCATCCCTTAATGACCCCAATTTTCTGATTGGTTTTCTTTGACTTACACAGAAGCATGCTTAAGCATTCAGTGACTTCTTTATAAAATGCTGTAGTCATTTAATCTTCTATGGGAGTCTCTTTAAGGAACTGTTTGGCTTTCTAACATTTGGACTAAAGTCTGTTGCCAAATCCTGTTATTTTTCCTCCTGTTAATAGTTGTTTAGGGAGAACCCAAATATCTTCTTAAATATTATCTACTCTTTTATAATTATTATAATTATATTTTGATATTGACCCACTTTTAGGGATGCAGAATTTTAATTAAGTCAACTGATTTAACTGCATTTATAATCTGTTATCTTCCTTTTTGTATTTAAAATGTTTTAGTGGCTTGCTCTCAGGTCACTTATATCTGAATGTGTGTGGTATATTCAAGACTGAATGTGTAGAAATATAATAGATATAGGTTTGCCTGAAAGCTTTGATTAGCCCTGTAGTCTTTGGCTATATGACACCTAGAATGATGGCACTCCAGAAAAGAATGATTCTTTACAGTGACCAATGATCACTTCAATCTAGTGAATTTTTTGGTAGTGTCTGATTATTCTATTTTCTATTAATGCAGTTTAGCCTTGATAATCTACATGTCTTCATAGAATAAACTGTTTTTAAAAGTTGCTTTGTTACGCACTATGAAATATGAAAGCATACAGGCTTAAAAAAAGCCCCTAGAATTTCTTGTTTCCTATCAGTAAATCCTTCAGCATTAATGTAGTATGGATATAGCTAAAATAACTACCTTCTTATAAATGTCTTAAAATAATTTGTCCTAACATGTAATTTAAAAATTTCCTTTCTTATGTATAAACTCTGTGAGGTAATTATGGGCTTCTCTGAACACCATCAACTTTAGAGACCATAAACATACCTCCCTTTTTAATTTGACCTTTAGCAGTGTGTAAGTTAACAGTATTTTATTTTTAAAAAATGTAAAAGGAAAAAAAAAACTCTGCTAGGTGGTTTTCCCTTTGAAGAATGAACCAACCTCCTGTGTAGGAGAGGATTTTCCTACATATTGCAGAGCTTGGTATATATGTTCTCTTGATATACATATGTTCTGTATCTATCTGTGTATGTCTGGGTTATATACTCACAGCAATTTCTCATTCTTTTCTTCCTTCCATTTTTCTTGTCTTTATGGTTTACATAGTTTCTTTACCACCTTTTGCAGTGCTAATCTTGTTACTTGAGAACATTTTTTATCATTTCTTGTTTTGTACACTCACCACCTGAGAGGGTTGATGTAATAGACAAGGTAGCGTTCTTCTTGCATATTGGTCATGTCTTTTCTCCTCCTCCTCCTCCCCCTTTTTTTGGCATTATTTACCCTTCTCCATAATTCAGTTTGGAATGATGGCAACACCTCTCCTCCTCTCAGCTCATAGTATGCTGTTGATTTAAGAATGCCCTCCTTAAACCCCTCATCTTTCCTTCTTTGAATGAGTACTTGTCTCATAGTTTGTGTTAACTAAGCATAATGGCATCTTGAAAGTACATGTAATAATCTCCAAATGACAACAGATTTTTACTTTCTCTTCTGAGGAGGTGAAGCAATAGTTTCATCTATGGGAGATAGAAATGTTAAAAGAAATAGCATGTGTGCACAAAAAGAGGTGTCATCTGACACTTCAACACTGCAGTACTTTTCATGTGTGTTACATGTGTTCAGGCTAAGAAAAGCCAGGAAGAAAGAAAAATGGTAAAAACTATATTAAAATTGAATCAGAAAAAATAATAGAGCAATTTACATTCTTTCTTCTGTGTATAAGTATACTTCAGAAAATAGTAAGGAAATATAGTGGGAAATGATGATAACACTGAAGAATATTGAATGTGTGTAATAAATAATTTTTAAAGGAGCTGACACCACATTCTTTTTATCTTCTCACCAGTACAGTAGCTCCTGCTGTGCAGAATTCCCCAGGGAAATTTTTTTGCTGTTTGCTTTTAGCTAAACCTGTTGGGAGAAATTGAACTGAAGGTATAGGCAGCTTTAAGAGGGTCATTACCTGGCAATCGTTGATTCAAACCCTTGTCTGTGGTAACAAAATATCATCCTTAGTCCTTTCAGAGTCATCGTTTTGTTGAATGGAATGATTTTATCATGCAAGGGTAATGTAGCTTGAGTAATATTAATTTAATGTTGAGATCTCTGTTTGTATTTGAACTGTTTTGTCTTTTACTTATCTCCAAATTATTTATGAGTGTGGGCAAATTTACCATAATACAATTCCCCCAAAGAGGAGTAATATTAACTTTAATCATTGTTTTGGTTTCTTCCTCTATCTTGGCTAGACTTTAATAGTCCCACTTTGGCATTTGATTTTATAGCTGAATACTTAATTTGGAAAGTTGATCTTAAATTCTGATTGTTTTAATTTGGTAAATGGATAGGTCTTTTATACTGTCCAAGTTTGAAGAATTTGGTTTGTGTAAGCCAAAGCTGCCTGGCAGTTTCCAATCTTATTCAGTAAGCAAGTATGCTCTATTTAATTATGGTGTCATGGAAACAAAGCATTTCTCAGCACTCGGTCTTTTACATGATTCCCTTTTAAGCAACATTATAGGTCTAGTAGTGATAAAAATACCAACACTGATTCATTTTAGGTTTAGTTCTTTTATGAGTGTTAAATTTATTGTTTTATTTTATTTTTTATTAGTTCTTTTTAGTTTATGGATGACAGTAGAATACATTTTGACATAATTATAAAGGTATGGAACATTTCTTGTTCTAATTCAGTCCCCAATACCTCTTCTACCCCCACCTTCCCCCATATTTAATGTTTTAGGTATTCAAGAAGTTATAATAAAGTTTGTTGAATACATTGAATGGGATCTTTAATTTTTACAATCTACTTGCAGAAAATTTCAAGTAGTAGATCTTGTTTGTTAACTATAGTCGCTGCTATGCACTAAATCTCAAAAATTTATTCATTTTGTAACTGAAAGTTTGCAACTTTTGACCAACATTCTCCCATTTCTCTGCTTCCTCCTGACCAAAGCTCTTGACAACCATTGTTCTACTTTCTGAGTTTGATGTTTTTAGTACCACATACAAGTTATATCATGTAGTAATTTTCTTTCTGGCTTATTTCACTTAATATATTGTCCTGCAGGTTCAACTATGTTGTTTCAAATGGTAGAATTTCCATCATTTTAAAGACTGGATAATATTTAATTGTGTGTGTGTGTGAGTGTGTGTGTGTGTGTGTGTGTGTGTGTGTCTGAATGTAATCGTATATTCTTTATCCATTTATCTGTTGATAGACACTCAGATTATTTTCATATCTTGGCTGTCATGCAACAAACATGGGAGTGTAGGTATTTCTGAGATGCTAGTTTCATTTTTTTCTAACACATATGCCTAGAAATAGGATTACAAGTTTGTATATTCTGATAGCACTTTTAAAAAGTTGAACAAACAGGCTCAAGTTCCAGGCACTTGGTTAGATGCTGAGATATGAGCACAATAATACAGTCCTTCTTCTTAATAAGTTTATAGTTAGTGAAGGACAGTAGATTACAATACAATGTTCTGGGTGCTGTGTTAGAGATATGTAAAAAATGCTATATATTCATAGAGCAGAGAAAAACTTTGTTCATTTGTGAGGCTCAAGGAGGCTTCTCCTTCTCAAAGGAGTCATATTACAATAAACAAATTATGTAATTTGTTCACTACATAATCTTAACTTGAGTAGTACTAACTAGTTCCTATGACTTCATTATTGAGCTAATAACTGGTCCATAATTTTATTTTATTAATTTGTAGTTAGTCATGTATTTCTTTGTAGCCATTCTTCTGTCCTTTTTGTTCTTATTTTAATCTGAATTTTAATCTGACCCTTGAGAGCCAGAAATCTCTCTTGGTTGGATACCTAGAGAAGCTATGCAGAAATACAGAAGAAGACTTAGTTTAATGATTAAATGATAATATAGAATTAATGAAGAGCAAAATTCATATATAACAGCCAGCAAAAGAGAGGAATCATGATTCTCTGTAAGCCAATACTCCTTTATTGGGAGGGGCAGAGTTGATCACAGTTGTCATGCAGCCAGGCAATAATGCTCTAAGTGCTGGACTTATGTGTTTATCATAAGGGATTATTGCAGAGCAATAGGAAGTATGTGCCAAAAAATAATCATAGGAAAAGATGTGATTAAAAATTAAAATAATAGTAACAATATTCTTAGAGATATCTTGCATGAAAAATAAAAAAAAAGATATGAAAGTAGTGGTCAGATATAGAATCTTCCTGTTAAAGAGGCTAATTTTATTAATAAAATAAAAAAAAACAGGTGTTTTGTTATTGTAAAATAAATTATTGATTGTCAACTAAATGTGTGCTGGTTGACACTATTATTCCTACTAACTACAGTGGCCAGCACTGCTATATTCTGAGCAGCGTACCAAGGAAATGAATATTTAGCAGCTACATGGGGAAAATTTAAAGGACTCAAAAATCAGGCATTTAATGTTAAATTGAAAACTTTACCCTGAATATTTTAAAAAGTTGATATGAATATAGTATGAGGTATCTATTTAAATTTTTCATGTGTAAATTTTACAGAAAAGATAAAGTACTGTTGTAAATATTTTGATAAAAGTTATGCTGGGCAGGATGGTGCATTCTTGTAATCCAAGCAACTCAGGAAGCTGAGGTAGGATGATCCCAAGTTCAAGGCCAGCCTCAGCAAATTAGTGAGGTCCTAAACAATTTATGGAGATCCTGTCTCAAAATAAAAGAAATGAAAAAAAAAAAATGGCTGGGAATGTAGCTCAGTGGTTAAGCAACACGCAGACCCTGGTAACCCCCCCCCCCAAAAAAAAAAAAAAATCTCGTTTTTGTTCTTGATACCAGAGATTGAACCCAGGGGAATGTAACCACTGAGCCATATATCCAGCCCTTTTATATTTTTTATTTTGAGACAGAGTCTAACTAAGTTGCTTAGAGCATTGCTAAGTTGTCATTTTTTTTAATTTAACAGGTCTGATCTTGGTATGTTTGATACTGATCACTATTTTAATATCCTTTTATTTTCTGTGGGACAATCAGGATATTGTCCTTAATGTTATTGGCTAAACTTAGTTTTTTTGTTTTTTTTTAGTTAAGGATATTGAGTTTAAAATAGCTTAACTACTGAGTGTAGGGGAAAATGGAATTTTAAAAAAAATAATCTCAGAAAAGTAAAAGATAAAGAGATAAAGAGAAAGCACAAAAGAAGAAAGTAGATTTAAGAATTAAATACATCACTTGTCACATTAATTATAAATGGGCTAAATGGTCCAGTTTAAAAATATAAATATTTTGAAACTGACTTAATAAAACCCAGCTATGTTACAGATATTAATCTAAGATATAATACAGGAAATTTAAACATGAAAGAACAATAAAATATTGACCATGCAAATTAAACTTAGTTTGGAATAATATCAAAGTAAACTTTAAGGCAAAATGTATCACTAGAATTACTTATAATGATAAAATTTCAAATCATAGGGAAGATCCATCAATGTAAATTTTTATAATACCTAATTGCTGCATCATGCATGGGCATTAATTCAGGTACCAGACAGTGTGATGATGAGAAGGAGAAAAGACAAATAGACACATAAATAGAGAAAAAGCTGGGGCCCAGTGGATCTCCATCCCCTGCTGAGGTATGGATGACCCAGAGCTGGCTCTGTACATTTATTATATTGGTTTTAACATCAAAGAAATTTTTCTGTGAGAGTTTCCTCAAAGCATACAGGATGAAGGATGAACTTTTGTGCAACCTAATTATAATTATCAGCTTGATGCCATAGTTCTCTACCCCCCAGGAAGCTAGCATCTGAACCTAGGTAATGTACTGATAATTTTGTGGCTGGCATGGAACAGGACATTCCCCCCAGCAACTGGGAAATCTCACATTGTTGCCTTTGCACTGAGAGTTCCTAGGAGGGACATTGTCTCTGTCACTGGACAGTTCAAGGGCCATGATTCACTTGCCAGTCCAATACCTAATAATAGAGTCTCAAAATAAATGAAACAAAATTGACAGAACTACAAGGAACAACTGGTGACTATGTAGCCAGAAATGACAGAATATTAACATACAAAATAGAATTAGGGATACAGTACATTTGAGTGCTATGAACAATTCAAACCTAATGGACATATATGGATTACTAAGCCCCCCAAATGAAGTTTACATATACCTTTAAGCACATATAAAATACCTACAAATATTAATGTAATTCTGCAACCTGTATACTCAGAGAAATTAGAAGTTATATCCCCTGTGATTCAAATGTATGATATGTCAAGATCATTGTACTGTCATGTGTAACTAATTACAACAAATAAAAAAAAGACACACAAAAAATCTTGATTTTATACTGGGCCATAAATTTCCTCTCAATACATTTCAAAGACCTAAAATTACAGATAATATAATAACTGAAAAAATTCAATAAACTAAAAATCAGTAGCATTATATATGTAAAACATTCCATGTTGGAAATCATTCAGTTTCTTTTTCTTCCTTTCTTTTTTTGGTAAAAAATATAAGATGAAATTTACTCTCTTCAAATTTTAAGTTATAGTATGTTGTTAATTATATGCTCATTTTATAGCAAGTATTAAAAATTTTCTTCTAATATGATTAAAACTCTGCATATGGGGTGGGATTCTGGCTCACTGGTAGAACATTTGCTTAGCACGCTTGAGGTACTGGGTTCGATCCTCAGGACCACATTTAAAAGAAAAAAAACCTAAGTGAACAAAATAAAGGTATTGTGAATATCTACAACTAAAAATATTTTTTAAAACTCTGTATGCAATGAATATCAACTCTCTGTTTTCCTTCTTCTCTCAGCCACTAGCAATGAGTTTGACTACTTCATATTTATCATATTAATTGCAGTCATGCAGTATTTGTCTTGCTTTTCTTGACTTATTTTGCTTATATAATGTAGTCAAGATTCATTCATGTTGCAGCATAAAATAAGACCTCTCAATTTAAAGCTGAATAATATTACATTTTCTTTGTTCTTGATAGATACTTGGGTTGTTTATATTTCTTAACTAATATGAATATTTCTGCAATGAATATGGGAGTGCAGATGTCTCTTTGAGATCCTTAAAGAAAAACTACCCAAAAGTAGGATAGCTAGATCACATGGTGGTTCTATTTTCATATTTTTAAGGATCCTCTGTTTTCCAATGAGGTTGCCCCATTTATATTCATATCAACATTATATAACAAGGGTTCTAATTCTCCACATCTTTGCCAACACTTGTTTTTATATTTATTTATTTGTTTTTCAAAATAAAATAAAAAGAGACAAATTTTATCAATAAAATAAAAACAGGTGTTTTGTTATTATAATAAATTATTGATTGTCAACTAAATGTATGCTGGTTGACACTACTAATCCTACTAATTACAGGTGTAAATTAACATTGCATTATGATTTAGATTTGTTTTTTCCTGATAATTGGTGATGTTGAGCACCTATTCATATACATGTTGGCATTTGTGCCTTTTTGGGGGGTGGAGGGAGATATGCCTGCTCAAATTCTTTGCTCATTCTTTTCAATTGGGTTATTATTATTATTATTTGCTACTGAATTATAAGAATTCCTTATATGTTTTTAATATTAACTCCTTAACAGATATATGGTTTGCAAATGTTTTATTTCCCATTCAGTAGGTTGCCTTTCACTCTGCTAATTGCTCTTTTTTACTATGCAGAAGATTTTTCATTTAATGTAGTACTATTTGACCTATAGTGTTCTTTTCTGCTTTTATTCTTATATTTTTGATTTCCTATCTAAAAGGGGTATTACCAAGACCAATATTGTGAAACCTTTCCTTTGTAATTTCATGTAGGAGTTACCTAGTTTCAGATCTTCAATCCATTTTGAGTTGGTTTTTATGTACTGTGTAATGGGTTTTATTTGTGTATGTTGATATCTAATTTTCCCAGCACCATTTATTGAAGAACCTCTGCCCTCCTTGTCATCTATTTTACATCATGGTGGAGATCATTTGACCATGTGCATGTGATTTTTATTTCTGAGCTCTCTAATCTGTTTCGTGGTTTTGTGTCTTTTATATATGCCAATATCATACTGTTTTATAAGTTGTGGCTTTATAAGTCATGAAGTGAGAGACCTCTAACTTTGTTCTTCTTCCTGAAGATTATTTTGCTACTTGAGATTTTTTGTGGTTCCATGCCAATTTCATTTTTCCTTACTCTTAAAGTGATATTGGCATTTTGATAGGGATTGCATTGAATTTGTAGACTGCTTTGGATATTATGGACCTTAGAATAATGTTAAATTTTTCATTCTGTAAATATGGATGGATTTTTATTATTTTGTCTCCTTTAATTTCTTTAAGTGGTGTTTTATAGATATTGGTGTCTTTCACGTCATTGGTTGGGTTTCTTCCTGAGTATTTTAGTCTTGACATTATGTTTTCACAATGTACCTTGTATATAAACAGCTAATATTTGTATCCTATAACTCAGCTATATTTGTGTATGAATTTTAATGGGTCTTTAGTGGAATCCTTAGAGTTTCTACGTATAAGGTGATGACATCTACTAACAAAGATAATTTTATTTATTCCTTTTTTAAAATATATTTTTAGATGTTGATGGATATTTATTTTATTCATTTTTTTATGTGTGATGCTGAGAATCGAACACAGTGCCTCACACTTGCAAGGCAAGCATTCCACTACTGAACCACATCCCCAGCCCCTATTTATTCCTTTTTTATGTGGATGCTTTGTATTTCTTTTTCTTACCTAATCTTTCCAATTAGGGCTTTTAGTACTGAGCTGAAAGAAGTGGTGAGAGCAGGCAATGTTGCCTTTTTCTTGATCCTAGAGAAAAACCTTTCCATGAACTTTTTATCATATGGAAGAACTTTCTTTCTGTTCCTGGTTTATTGTCATGAAATGATGTTAAATTTTGTTGGTGCTTTATCCACATATATTGATATAATCACAATTTTTGTCCTTAGCTTAGTCAATATAGTCTTTCAGTGATTTATTTTCATATGTTGCATTCCAGAGGAAATACTTTGTCATACATATAATGCTTTCAATATCTTGTTGAATTCAGGTTGCTAGAGTTTTGCTGAGGAGTTTTGTACATATATTTATTGGAAATATTGTTCTGTAATGTTCTTTTGTTGTGATGTCTTTGTCCAGCTTTGATACCAGTGTTATTAATATTGGTCTGGTAAAATGAATTTGGAAGTGTTCCACATTATTAAAAACATTTGTAGAAGAATTTGGGAAGGATTGGTATAAATTTTTCTTTAAATATTTGGTAGAATTCTGCAGTGAAATCATCTTGTCCTGGGATTTTGTTGGGAGATTTTTGATAAATGAATCAATATTCTTACCAGTTATAGATCTGCTGTGTGTGTGTGTGTGTGTGTGTGTGTGTGTGTGTGTGTGAGAGAGAGAGAGAGAGAGAGAGAGAGAGAGAGAGTTTATATGTGTGTTTAAGAGAGAGAGAGAGAGTGTGTGTTTGTTGGGATTAAACCCATCATTGAGGAGTAAACCCATGTCTTGTACATGCTAGGCAAGTGCTCTACCTACCACTGATACTTTCCCAGCCCATTTTGGGAGAACTAACTAAATTTCACAAGCTAGTCTGGAACTTGTGTTTTCTTGGCTTGGCCTCCAGGAGAGCTGGGATTTTATGTGTAGAGCACCATGACTGCCTTCCATTCATATTTTTAAGTTTTTCATGACTCATCTTGACAGGTTATGCATTTCTAGAATCTATCCATTTCTTTCAGGTTATGCATTGTGTTTGCATATAATTATTCATAGTAGTCTCTTATAACCTATTTTATTTCTGTGACACTGGTTATAATATATCTATTTTCATTTCTGATTTTATGTGAGATCTCTTTTTTTCAATCTGGCTAAAGGCTCATTAATTTTCCTGAGTTTTCTTTTAAAAAATCAACTCTGAGTTTTATTGATTCTTTTCTATTAAGGTTTTTAACTCATATTTTTCTGCTCTACTTTTTATTATTTTTTCCTTCTGCTAATTTTAATATAATTTTTTTTTCATTTTGAAAAATTGAAATGCTAAGTGGATTTTTTAAAAATAATTTTTTTCTCTCTTCCCCTCCCTTCCCTCTTTCCTTCCTTCCTTCCTTCCTTCCTTTCTTTCTTTTTTGTGGTATTTACTGCTTTTAAACTTCTCATTAGCAATGGTTTTGCTGTGTCCTATAAATTTTATTATGCTGTATTTTCTTTTTTATTAGCCTCAAGATATTTTTTTCTTTTTTTCTCCTTCCCTTTTCTTTCCTTCCTTTCTTTCCTGGATTCAGCCCAAAGGGTCACATATGCTACACACATGCTATGCACACAGTGACCTATATCCATTGCCCTGAAGATATTTTCTAATTTCCTCTTTTATTTATTCTTTGACTCAGTTTATTCAAGAGTTTGATAATGTCCATGAATCTGAGAATTTTCCAGTTTTCCTACTGCTACTGAGTTCTAGTTGTGATTGGAGAAGAAATTACAATCTTTTAAATTTTTTAAGATGTGTTTTGTGGTCTATCATGATTTGTCTTGGAGTACTTGAGAAGTATATATATTCTGTAACTGTTGCATACAATGGTCTGTATTTGTCTGTTAGGTCCATTTGGCTTAGCGTGTTCTTCAAGTCCACTGTTTAGTTACTGATTTATTTTCTGGATGTTCAATTTATTATTGAATGTGGTATACTAGAATCTCTTACTGTTGTTTTTCTACTATTCATTTTTACCTTTAGTTCTGTTAGCATTTGCTTTTTATATATAAGTGCCCATTGTTAGAGGGGAGATTTTATATATATATATATATCCCTCTTTGCTTTTGATTACCATTTACATTGTATCTTTTACCTTCATTTATTTTCAACCTATTTGTCTCCTTAAATCTAAAACCAGTCTGTTGTAGAGAGAATATAGCTAGATAATTTTTGTTTGTTTTTTCAATCTATTCAGACACTCAGTATCTCTTGAATGGGGAGTTCAGTTCATTTACATTTAAAGTAATTACTACAGCTGTCAAAATTTTTACTTAATTTTAAAGAGAAATGTCATTTGAAAAGAATGAGATGCATTTCAACAAATGTTTTGTTCCAAAGTACAAATACAGGTGTATTTAATGAGATTTAATGCCCAGTGCTACAATTTATACATGTATTTCTCTGTCTCTATCTCCACTCTGTTTTTGTCTCCCAACTTCTTTCTCATTCTCCTTTCATCTTTCCTTCTCCCTCTCCATCTCTCATTTTCTCTCCATTTCTGTGCATTTCCATTACTTTTATTACTTTGTATTTGGAGTTATAAACATACATAAGTAAACTAGAAGTTGAGAATCCTTCGGAATGAGTTTGGTCAGGTTCTTAACACCATCTGGTGAATTACTGGGATTGACATTTATACTAAAAGATCTCTAAATTGACAGTTGGTTTAGTCTATCTCAGTGATCTTTAACATTGGTTGAACATTAGAACAACCTGGATGCTCTTAAGAACAATTTATACGTGGGTATGTCCCTTAGAGATTCTAATATAACTGATCTGGGTTTCATACATTGGTGCTTTCAACCATTTCCTTATATGCAGGATTATGTAAAGTGAAGTTAATAATCACTGATATATTTCTTTTTTACCTAAGATCTGATCAGTGAAACAGTCAACTGTATTAACTGTAGCTAGTAAAACATGCAGAATCTCATCTTTTGCTCCAGATCTACTGCATCAATATTTGCTTTTAAATGAGACCTCTAGGTGATTTGAGGAAAACTCATCTACAATTTCCATTGGTAAAAAATAAAAATTTTTCATTGAGCTTGAGGCTAACCTTGTACATTATGTTTCTAAGATTATTTCATGCTAACCAGAGGTTTGTTTCTAATCCTGCTTATGTCAATTGTATTTATATTATAACTGTAATATTATTAACATCTTATAAATACATGCATAATATACAATCCAATGAAATATGAATTTGAAAGAAAAAATATATTGTTTTATAAAAATGCAGTTGAATTATTTGGAAAAAATCAGTAAACTCATGATACTTAAAAAACATGCTCTTATATTAAGTAACAAAACTATAAAATATTATGAGATCAAACAGGATTAGAAATATCTCTCTTCAGATTTCTGGGCAAGTATCTATCTTGCTCCACTTAAAAAATGAAGACAAAACAAAAACTTACACTAAAAATTTTATGCTAGGTTTCACATATGCTAGGGAAATAAATGCTCTACCACTGACCTTTATCCATAGCCCTCAGGATATTTTCTAATTTACTTTTTGATTTATTCTTTGACTCAGTTTACTCAAGAGTTTTATGTTTTCTTTGTACATTCAAGACCACAATGAAATACAATTAAAATTAAATACTAAAGAAAAGTACTTCACATACAACCAAAATTGAGCCAACAGAATAGGAAACCAATATAAGTCACAAGTTTGAATTAGTCATAAAAAAGTTTCCCAACAAAGAAACTTCCAGGATCAGATGACTTCATTGCTGAATTCTAGCAAACTTTTAAAATGTAGCTGAAACTATTTCTTCTCAAATTATTCCAAAAACTTAAAAAAGTAGAAAACTCATTCAAAACTTGTTCTACAAGGCCACTTTTCTAAGACTCTGTTCTTCCTGAGTTGTCTATAGTTGTTAATGGGTATGCCCATTGTTTCCCACACTAGGCTGAATGGTTCTTGAAAGCAGGGAAGATGACTCCTACTACAGAGCCTGGGGACAGGAGGTTCTCAGTAAACATTTCTCATTTTCATGTGTAGCCAGTCTTGCTGCATATCTTTATGAAATTTCTTTGCTTCTATTGTTTCTCATTTTGTTACTTTCTGATTTTCTTTGTCCTGTTCCATCTTAAGTCTACTTTTGAATTCTTCTGTCCCTGTCTGAAAACTCAGCTCTCTATTCCCTCTTCATGGTACTGTGCCTTCTGCTTGTCTTACTCTACACAGATCTTGCTCTCTTAATTAACCTTGAGCTTCTTCTCCTCCCTTGACTCATATTGGTTGCAGAATAGAAGAGCTTTTTAATATACCTCTCAGGAAACTTTTCTGCAAAAATGTCCTCCTCATAGATCTATCTCCACAGTGTTTTCCCCCTTCTTGTTTTGCCTGCACACCATAGGCTGTTCTGAAACAGCATAGTCACAGTTTCAGGGTATTTATGCATAATCTCTTAATTGAGTACTAATATGTGTTTATAGCAAAAAGCATAATGCTTTACAATTTACAAAGCATGTTACATTCAGCATTTTCACTTTAATATCAAAGCAACATGTGGCTAAAAGGTACCAGTTTTAGAAAAAATGTTTCACAAAGTTAAACCAAAAATTAGTTCTTCTTTTGACTGAATTCACTGAGTTTTTAGTGGTAAGAAAAGATACACAAAAGGACTAACAGATGGATTCTAGTGTTGGTTTTGAAACTGACAATGTGTGAACATTTCTTTATTATATTATACATTATATTTTCTTTGGAAAGTGATAATGAAACCTATCACCTCATGTGTGTTTATGTTCTATCACTTTAATAGTATTTGGGTACTGATAAAAATTCTGTATTTTCCTTCAAATATTTACCTCCACTCATTAAATTTATTTTTCTTATCTTCAGGTAACTAAATGTGAATTGATTACATTTTAAAGACACCATTCTTTGGCATATGAGCCAGGATCAAGAGTAAGACTAGTGATGGAAAGGTACTTAAATCAAAGGAATTTCAGAATATGTTTTAGGTTGCAATTTCAAGAGGTAAAATTAAGTTAGAGTCAACAGCGCAGAATCTCTCCTGCCAGCAGTAGCCTTAGTCTTTGTGTTGGTATCCTTTAAATATCCAAATTTTGTTTCCCCAGTATATAAGTCCTCTAACCCAAAGGCTGATCTGGACCAGATATTTGAATTTTTCCTCTTGTTCTATTCTGAAACTTATTTTTATCATCCTTTGCCTCCTAACCCCTCACTACTGCTATATTTGTGGCATTTCATGGCCTGTTCTCTTTTTGGAAGAATAGGCTACTGACCTGAATTAAGGCCCCCTAGGAGAAGCACTCTGGTTTTTTAGAAGCCCAAGGACAGGGAAGGGTTGTACAACTACTCCTGTGATCTCATTTCCTGAACTCTAATATTAGTTTTACAAACAACTAAATTCCCAAACAATTAATGAGATTTAGTTAAAGGAAGCAATCATGTATAATTAATGAATTTGTGAATTATTTAAGCACTCTGAACTTCTGTTCATTTTAAATAGCATTCACTCACAAAAATTGGTGTTACTGAGGGGAAGGAAAATGTTTTGTCATCAAATTGTCCAAGCAAACTTCCTTAGAGCATGTTAACTTGTATTATTTATATTAATAAGCTAGTACTATGACACTAACCAGCTATTTTCTTACTCTTAAGACAAACCTGCTCCTATTTCAGTTTTTTGATCATTTTATAGAAAGGGCAGAATCTTTGTGTGAGATCCAGTAGAACCTTTCTCATAAAATGCAAAATCCAAAGATGAGGCCAGATGTAAGGGAAAAGTGAGGTTTAAAAAGGAATTTTAAACTTATTTTAATTTTTCATTGAACAGGAATCTGGGTGAGAACTTACCAAAAATAATTGAATAATCCTTGAGGGTTTATTATGCAGGGCCAGTGATAGGTGCTGAGTCATTCTAAAGATAAACAGAACATTGGCCCTGTCCTCAGATGGGGAAGTTAAAAATGCATACAACTAGCTAGAAAAAAGAAGGTGTTAAGAACTGACTCCAAATGAGTCCAGATTACAAAGAAAAAATTCTGGGATAGATAAATGCAGCATAGCTGATCAGAGTCCTATAAGAATATTGAAAAACTTTTGAGATTCTTTTGTTTGAATTTCAGTTTGCCTCATGCATGCATTTATTGCACATTATTTTTTTAAAACTACAATAAAAGAAATGTACATAATTATAGTTAATGAGATATTTCCTGTCCATAGATTTCCATTTGTATATCACCTATAAATAACTGTCATGTAAGCTCAAAAAAAAAAAAAAAAACCTGCTATTATACATGGAATTTGAAAGAACTCTCTTAAAGGCAATGCAGATTTCAAAAAACATATAAAACTCTGACCTTAACAGACAACTTAATTAATCCAAAGATCACTGATACTTGGTGTTTTCAAAAAGAATTTTAAAGAAACTGTAAGTCTTACTGAAGTGACTTTGCTGGCTTTCTTTTTGGTATCTATAATTTTTAATTACGTGTTGGATCACTTTTAAAGGTGTTGATACCAGTTGGGAAATTTGAAGTAGATGCATCCATTTTTGATCTACTAATAAAAAGGAAAAGCTAAATGTGGATTGAAAGATGAAAATTTTAGCAGTGAAATATGATATGCTCTGTTGCTTATATATTCTAAAATATTTTGAGAGAAATTTGGATAATTCTTTCTACACAGGATTATAGAGGTTGATTTAAATCTCATTAGAGGAAATTGTAGTTGTTAGCTCTGCAGTAATGACCAGTAAATTAGGATTTTAATGTATAGTTTAGAATTTTCAGTTTTGTTTCTTTCATTTGCTTTTATCATAAGATGCACAATCCAAAGATGGGACCAGAGGTAAAGGAAAAAGTGAGGTTTAAAGAAGATTTCTTAACTTATTTTAATTTTCATCAAACAAGAATCTGGGTAAGAATTTACCCAAAATAATTGAACAAACCTTGAGAGTTTGAGATTTTTTGTTTGAATTTCAGTCTGCCTGAATCTGTGTTTCTTAATCTGTGTTATAAATTACTTTTCACAACTGATGGCTTTCAAACTGTATCCATACCATCTCATTCCTTTCAATTGGCTCTTAATTGTATTATACTTTTAAATGGGGAAAAACAAAGTGAAAAGAATTCATATTAGTAGTTTCTGCTGACTCCAATATAATTATGGTATTAGTAACTATGCAGTTTTCAGTGTTTAACTTAACTTTGGTAAAACATTTACACTAATTATTATATTATCCTATTAAATTTCCCCAAGTCCTTATGAATGTCCTCACTTAATGCTTGAACAGGCTGTGCATTGGAAAGCTCTGGGTGAAATAATTCACATAGACCATGATGTAAATAGTTTCCCCTGGAGTTATGCAAACAACAGCATCTACCAGTCACAATAAATAAGCATTTGACATTGGTTAAAAGTAATAACTGAAGAGTTATGTAGTGGATTTGTCTGATTTTATAGGAGTCTAGTTTATTAGTCTGCAAAGTAAAAAGCCTGTTAGAATGGATTAACATACATCTCCCTGAAACTTCATACCTTAAAATATATAAAGCTTCTCCATCTAATAAAATATAAGTAATTTATTCAATCAATCACTCTATATAGGTTTTTGAAAATATGAGCTAATTGATTAAATTCTGTTTTAAGCTGGTAAATACTTTGAAGTAATAGGAATCTGGAGTATGTCACAGGAACTTAATGTTTTATACATACATATATATATATATATATCATTATATATATATATATATATATATATATATCATTATATATATATATATATATATATATCATTATATATATATAAAATGTGTGTGTATATACACACACACACACATACATACATACATACACACACACATGCACACTTATGGACATACAACAAAATTGTGAAATTATAAACATATGAATGCAATATTTTTTACAGAAGAATTCAATACAGTAAAAATAATTATTCCATTTCTATATTGTTAGGAAGTGACTTCTTTTACTTATACTCTATTAGAAAAATAAGCAGGCAGGTTTTTTTTGTTTGTTTGTTTGGGGAATTCTAGAGGTAGTTCCATATTTATTGTGATAGCCTCAGTGATTGTTCTTTTCTCTAAAACTTTGACTCTGATACCTACATGGGCAGACCTTGGTTGAAATCAGGATATAGAGCTGGTCTTCTTGCCTTCCTGTGTTTAGACACTTGATCTTCCAGGGCATAGTTTCCTAATTTTACCCTGTGACTGCCCGTGGGCCTTATTTTGATAAGCTGCTCGGGTTTTCCTTGAAGTAGACTTATCTTTTAAAAATCTGTCTCTTTTTTTCTCTGCAAAACTTGTTTGTTCTGTGTTCTACTCTCTTTTAGACCTTCTCAACAATGTATTCTTGTAAAGGAGACCTATTAACAACCTATAGTGAGTTATTCTTCCAGTGCACACCATGCTCTCAGTTTCATTCTCTCCTGTTTTGTACTCCAGGAACTTGACTTCTGCAGACTGCATCTCTCTAGTTTCCTTGATAGGCAGGAAGTTTTGTGTAGGTTTTGCCAATGGGAGGCACTGGCAGGAAATTGAAAGGCAGGAGAGAGGGGCTTTCATTTTTCTTCCCTGTTCTTTCTTTGCACAGTTTGAGTCTCTGCCAGTAGCTGTGCTGTCATGATTACAGCTCTCCCTAGGCAGCCTCTCCTCCGTAACTGTGGCTCACATTGGACTCCAGTAAAACCATTTCTTCCTCCTGTTCCTTAGCCCTAGTGTGCCAACAACTTCCTGTTGTTACCAGAGTTAGGGTCCTTGATCAGCCTTTGTTTGTTTTCTTAACCTTGATCCAACTGTTCCCAGAAGTTCACCACACATTTTCCTATGCTCCTCTGGACCTTATGGATTCTTCAATAGAATTTCAGTTTGGCTTTTATTGAAATTAGTTGATGGTGAGTCTGTCTGCCCTATTAAATAGTGAGGATGCAAATATGTCTTATTAATTTCAGAACACCAGTACATAGTAGAATATCTGCATGTAGGTGGAGTTCAGTCCATATTTGTTAAATGTATGAATAGAGTAATATGACTATTGCTCTATCATTTTTCTTTTTGAAAAGTCCCACAACCATTATAATGGTGTTTTCATTATTTCTTGCAGTGTTTTCAGAACTCATTACAGCTTTTCTCATTCTCTTCACATAAAGCCTAGGGAAAACATACCCTACTGTCATTACTGAATATCCCATGTAAACCTTAGTATTACGGAGAATCACAGCAACTGATCAAAAAAATAAATGAGACGAAATGTACTCATTTTGGGTTTACCTAAGCCAGGTTCACCATTTATGTACATTGCTTGAAAGGGAAAAAAACTAATGATCTCATTTATTTTTGTGCTTTCTCCCTCTCTGCCAATCTCCATTTGGTGCCCTATTGTCTCACAAGATGCATATTTTGAATTAAGAGTTTAGAACAGAAGATCCATCTGCTCTGAATGAATATTAAATTATCATAGGCTTTGTATAAGGAGAATTTTCCTTGTATTTTGTACTGATTCCCCCCACCCCTTTGAGTAAGAAAGACTTAGAGCAATAATTTTTATCTTCTACATATCCTTGGACTTGAATAGGTTGCAGTTATCAAGTCATTTAATAGGCTTAGAAACCTTTGAGTGGCAGGTGCTGAATAGAAATAAGAAAGGTTTTATTTATTCTCATTATCTTATAAAATTCAGTACTTATTAAGTCTAATTAAACATGGAATGTCAGAACTTGATATTTTGAGTTTACTGGGTTTCATAAGAAAAGAGCATATTCTGAATTACACATTGAAGAGATATACTTTGCAATCAATTGAGTTCATTAAGTAAATGCACATGTTATTTTAATGCATGATATTATAGATAATATGCAACTGACATATCTGTAGTTTTCTTTTGAATATTCATGAGTGAGCAAATTTCAGTCAGCCTTTAAGTAATGTAATTTAGGCAAACAAGTTGTATTCTTTTCCAGCAAGCTCCAAAAAGTTTAAAATCAATTGGTTGGTAGGTATATATTATGTAGTCAAATTTGTTAATAAAATCTGAATAACAAAATCAGTTGAAGGCTGGATCTTTAAAATATATGCATGGTTTCCAATATTTTAATGTGTAGCTTTAAATAATCAGTTATTCTTTCAGTGAAGATGAAAGTTGTGTTCTACTGTGGGTATTAGCATTGTACAATAATATATTGAAAGTAATAAAAATGTGGCTAGTTTCTATGTTGGCAATTATTATTGGTAAGTTGATACTTTTAAGGAAAATTAGGTAATATAAATTCCAAAGAGTGAAAGAATTACTTCTAATTTATGTAATGGAATTAAATGGAAATGCACATATTCATTTCGTAAAATCTATATGACTGAAATAAAAAGTTGCCTTTAATAAACATGGGGAAGAAAGGGTCAGAATCTGTTTGCATCAGATGATCACTTCCACTGAAGTAATTATCTTGGGCTGATCAGATAATCACTTCCTTGAAGTAATTATCTTAGGGTAGATCTAGATGTTATTAAGAACTGAAACATATACAACATTGTGCACCCTTCAAAGAAAATAATACAAAATTATAAAAGTGAAAGTCAGTTTTGAATCTTAGAAGGGGCCTAAGGCAGAGAAAGATCCTGAAGATTAGGCTTCATTAACCTCAAGGTAAACCTTTCCTTTGTTTAAGTGAATCGATATGGGTAGTGTGAAATACTCCCTTCAAAATAAGCAAACAATTTTTGTTGGGTAAATAAATGTTTCCATGAATTGTAAAAATTTTGCAAGTTTAAGAAAGAAATTATTTGATGCTTTATGCACTTTTATTAAAACATGTTTTCCCACTGATGTTGTGTTTTAAATATCTATACCATTGGTTGTAAACAAGGCAGGCCCAGATTAAATCATCTCAGCATCCTCATGTCAACTCATATTTACACATGAATAATAATAATAAATTGTAAAATATAAAGCTTTCATTTGCTAAAATTAAAATAGCTTCTTTCTAATTTTCTGTTTTAAAAGTCTGAAAGTATGTATAAAAATGAACCTTCTTCATATTGTGTTGCCAGTGATTTGTTGCCAAACTAAGTGCTGCCTAATATGTTATAAGTAGGGCATCATCTTTCAGGCAATAATTGTCTGTAAGTCTGACTTTTGACATTTCTTTTTCAGAGTCTTATTCTAACTTGCTATCACTTTTTTAAAAAATATTTATTTTTTATTTTTTAGCTTTAAGTGCACACGATATCTTTATTTTACATTTATTTATGTGGTGCTGAGGATCAAACTCAGTGCTTCAAGCATGCTAGGCAATCACTCTACCACTGAGCCACAATCCCAGCCCGCTATTACTTTTTTTTGTACCTTATTTTACTCTCTCAGTTAGCAAGATGCTAATTTACATTAACATATACCTTATGGTATACTGGATTTAGGTTTATAGTCATTAAAATATCTAGAAAGATGTGAGAACACATGAAATACTATTGCAAAATGATTTGAGTACCTTGAAGCTATTTTTCCTAATAAAACATCAATATATGTATTTTTTTATTCCAAAGCAATATGCCAGTTTCAAGGAAGAACCTACTTTGAAGGAGAACGAAATACAGTCTATTCCTCTTCTGGAGTGTGTGTTCTCTATGAGTGTAAGGTAAGGAGATCCATTAGTCTTTCAGAATTATTTCAATTATATAATATAGTGTTTCTTTAAAAGTTCACCCTTGTAATAACATGTGTTAGTCAACTTCTCATTATTGTGACCAAAATATCTGACAAGAACAGCTTAGATGAGGAAAGACTTATTTTGGCTCATGGTTTCAGAGGATTCTAGTTGGTTAGCTCCATTTCTTTGGGTCTGAGATGAGGCAGACCATCATGGCAGGATGCTATGGCAAGGGAAATCTGCTCAACTTATGACAGCCAGGAAGCAGAAAGAATAGACTGGTGATAAGACAACCCTTCCAGGGCATGTTCCCAGAGACCTACTTCTTCCACCTAGGTCCCACCTCCCGGTAGTCCATTTAGCTTTCAATGGGTTAATCTACTGATGAAGTTTAGACTCCTTATGATCTAATCATTACCTAAAAGCCCTAACTCTGAACCTTGCTTCATGAGGGATCAGACTTCAACATATGAGCTTTTGGGAGACATTCTACATCCAAACCATAGTATACTATCTTCAAATTATAGTGTAAAAAGAAAATTCAAAATATCAATTATATTTATTTTTGGTACCAGAGATTGAACCCAGAGTTACTTAAACACTGAGCCACATCCCAAACTCTTTATATATATATATTTTTTATTTTGAGACAGGGGCTTGCTAAGTTGTTTAGGACCTTGCTAAATTTTTGAGGCTGTCTTTGAACTTGTGATCCTCTTGCCTCAGCCTCCTGAGCCACTGGGATTATTGTTTTTTCAAATAAAGTCATTCCCATTGTCTTTTTAAAATATATATTACTAGTTATAAATATTCTTCACAATAAATAAAAATACTATTCTGCTAAATTAAGGCTTTATGAAGTTGTCTTATATTTTACAAATGCAAATCAAGTCCTTATTTTTTGTTGTGAGGAAAATGTAGTTTTCTGTCTGTTGGGATTTTCACTCAGGTAAGAAATATCACTCAATTCAATTAAAAACAAAACATGAAGGTACCTAAAAAATTTAACTGTTATAAGGACATGAGATTGATATTGATGTTAATGTCCTGATAGGAGTAGTTAAAATTATGTAAAGGGGAATTTCCTACAATTTTTTTTTTTGGTCTCTTGAAATATGTTTTTGAAGCCAATGTATTTCTCTTGAACTTTGTTCCTTGACCTACTATCTTAAAGCTAAATATAAAAAAAAATGAACCTTTCTCATGTAGTGTTGCCAGTGATTTGTTGTGACCCTAAGTGTGAGCCATCATATATCGGGCAAGTAATTGGCTGTGGGTCTGCTTTATGCCATTCCTTTTTCAGAGTCTTATTTGGACTTAATATTGTTGACTTTTCATATATGCTTTTTATAAACTACAATGTTATATTTCTTGAACAAAATATTATATCTCAAGTCATTTTCAGTCAGAAGAAAACTACCTACAAATGAGGTATCTGCTTTAGGGTTACATTACATTCATTCTTTAATTTTCTTCTTGTACATGGATTTGGGAGATGATTTAGCATGTAGAGATTATGTAGGGAATAAAATAAATGATTTTCTTTTCTGGCACCTCTGATACACTGTGATCACCTATATGATTATTAAGAGTTGAAAGAAGGAAAATCCTAAAAATTTTGTCAGGATAAATCAAACCTGAATGAAGATCCACTTTATGCATCTTAATTTGAAAATCTTTTGAGATAGGAAAGGAAGAGATGTGAAGAAGCAGAACTGTGACAGATTTCATTTCTAGAACATGAAAGCTGTGGTTTCTTCATGTCCATTATAAAGCACTAAAGCTGCTTCTTTTGGTTTTAAATCGGCTTTCCTATGATGTTGGTTACATCTTAAAGATAACAGAACTGAGGCATAGAAACATTAAAATGAATTACTAAGTCTGTATTTCAAGATGGAATTTTCTCTATCAGCATCTCTACACTAATGCTGTTTCAAGTGGAGTGAGTCCATCCCACTATAGATATAAGAATTGGAAAACTTAGAGTGAGATCTAGTAACTCCAAAATGAGAAAAAGAATCAGAGAAGTAGTTACTTCAAGGAGGTAGAAAACTTTTGTCAGCTGCTTTTTAATGGTAATCTCTAACTTTTAAACATCAGTTCTAAATTTAAGAATCTTGAGAGCATTTGAAATTTTTCTTCTTCAATGTGTGTGTGTAAATCTTTTCATTTGACCAGAATATATTGTATAATAGTGATAATTGTGGTATAGAAATTTCCTCAGAGAGGTGCTTATTTGATTTTAAATGTGCTATAAATTTACTTGATTTTTAGTTGTCCATATATAGGCAACACAGCAGGTGCTGTGTTAGCTTTGCATCACTGTGATCAAAAACACTGAGAACAACTTAGAGGAAAGTTTATTTTGACTCATACTTTCAGGGCTTCAGTCTATGATTACTAATTCCATTGCACTGGGCCTGAGAATGAGGCAGAACACCATGGCAGAAGGGTATGGCAGAGGAAAACAATCCAGAATGTGGCAACCAGGAAGAAAAGTGAAAGTAGGGAGGGGAAGAAGGAGAGGCGGGGGACAGGAAGGAAGGGGGAAGGAATTAATGGGCTGAGGAAGAACAACTTCTCCAGGGCAGTCCCCAATGCCACCTTCTCTAGCATGCCCCACCCATCAGTCCATTCAAACTAGAGTGACTCAATTAGATCATAACTATCATAATCTAATCACTTTACCTCTGAATATCCCTGTATTAACTGGAACTTTTGGGGCTTCTCATATCCAAAATGTAACAGATGCTCAATAAATATTAAGTGAATGTTATCTTCTGTTTGTTCAAATAAAAGCACCATTTCTACTCTCAGAACACTGTGCTGTTCAATAGAAATATGATCCAAGTCACAAATACAATTTTTATTGATCTTAATTTTCTATATTTAACTCATATCTAAAACATTATAATTGCAACATGAAATCAATATAAAAATTATGAATGAAATATTTTATATTCCTTTGTCTTATTCCATCTTCAAAATCTTGTGTGTTTTTTACAGTTATAGTATTCAAGACTCACATGTAGCTTATGGCTATTGATTGGACAGCACAACTCTATTAGATCATCATAAGCTTTTGACATTATTGACTGAATTCTTGACATTAAGAATTTCCATTGTTTTGTGTTTTTTCCTCCCCTTCAGACCCTCTTAGCTCCTGTATTTACAATTTTAGATAATTGACAGATCTCTTATGCTTCCATTTTCTGGGCTGTCAACTTCAATTCCTGTTTGTTCTTTTATTATCAGTTTGTGGCCTTGAAAATATGTAATAGGGATGATTTTAATAATAACACAGAACAACACTGTGGTTTACAATTACCAGAACCCTTATTACTGTCAAAGCGAATACTGACTACCATTCGACTCCATGGTATGTACATGTCTTCTTCTACCTTTTTAATAACAGACTAGGATTTGGAGAAAGTCCTTTGCATAAATAATTCAGGAAAATGCAGATATTGAAATGTGCACTTATTCCATGAAAATAGTACTTACAGAAATGGTACCGAAAACTTCAAGCTATTGAGCAATAATTAAAATGCAAGGCTGCAAGTTCTAAGAGTTAGTAATGCAATGGTAAGCATAATACAATTGTTAATGATCCTTGTTCTTAAGAGATTGGAGACTGACAGTATAGAAGCCAAATGCTTGCTTTTAGGGCAGGACTATTACAGTTGGTCAGAAAAGTAGTTTCTATTTTGGCTTCTCCTTGAGAAGGATTTAATTTGTTTTGTTTTCCAGAACTATAATTTTATGTCAATGTATTCTTTCATTCAAGAAAAAGTTTTGAGTGCCAACAATGTGCCAGAAAATGTACTGGAAATTCATTTATGAGAAACATTAATTCCTGTCTTCATATTCCTTAGTTTTGTGAGAGAGCACTGACATTCCTTACTGGAATCATCTGTGACAATATCTGTGTGACAAAACTTTATAAGAAAACTTTGAAATGACAGTGTTTAAGAAGCTCAGTTTTATTTGCTTTTTTTTTAGAGTAAGCCACTGATATAATTCAAACTGTATCTTTGCCACAGTTGTTATCCGGTTTGCACATGTGTTATAAAACTAACAAAATGATTCAGGAATATCCCAGACGTTTGGCAAATTAAAGTCATGGCTGCAGTGTGCTGTGCTATGATTCCTAGAGCTGCTTGTCCATTCTGAAGGCTTTCCAGTTGATATTTAATATTATTTCTGAAGTGGAGCCATGACCTATTTAGAGGTTCTCAGGATGAAAATTTCACCAGCATGTTAAAAGAGCCTTCTGAGGTGCTGGATCTGTGATCATCTTAGTTAAGTATTAATTATGAAATTCAAGGTGTTTCTTTTCTGTTGTCTAATAGGACCAGACCATGAAACTTGTTGAGAGTTCAGGCTGTCCAACTTTGGATTGTCCAGAGTCACATCAGATTACCTTGTCTCACAGCTGCTGCAAAGTTTGTAAAGGTGGGACTTTTTTTTTTTTTAATAAAGTAAGACGTGCAGGAGAATCAATGGAACAGGAAGATAATATGTTAACTGATATAAGTCAGGGACACAAAGACAAATGTCACATGTTTGCACTTACATGAAGAAGCTGAAAAGTTGATCTCAAAGAATTAGAAAATACAATGGTGGTTATCAGAGCCTAGGAAGTGTGTGAGGGAGGGTGGAATGGAAAGAGGATGGTTAATGGGTACAAGAGTGCAGTTGGATTAGAGGAACAAATTCTAATGTTTTATAGAACAATAGGATGACAACAATGAATTAAATATTTCAAAAGAGCTATAGATGATGTGATATATGTGTGAAGTGATAGATAAATGCCAATTTTTCTAATATGCTTGTTTTAGTCAATCTTTTCACCTCTATGACTCACAGACCCGACAAGAACAATTTTAGAAGAGGAAAAGTTTATTTGTGGGTTCATAGTATCAGAGGTCTCAATCCATAAACAGTAGGCTCCATTCCTTGGGGCTGAAGGTGAGGCAGAATATTATGGCAGAAGAATATGGTAGGGAGAAGCGGCTCACATGATGGTCAGAAAGCAGAGAGACTCACTCTCCAGATACAAAATATGTACCCCAAAGGCACACCTCCAGTGTCCCAGCTCCTCCAGCCACACCCTACCCACCTTTAGTTACAGTTAATTTGATCCTGTCATAGGATTAATTCACTGATTGGGTTAAGGCTGTCATAACCAATCATTTCTCCTTTGAGCCTTCTTGCATTGTCTCACATATGAGCTTTTGGGGGACACCTCATATCCAAACTCTAGCAGTGATCATTACACATTGTATCCATCTGCTGAAATGTCACACTTCTCCTTTTAAATGTAGACAATTATTATGAATCTGTTAAAAATATATTTAAAATGTATGTATAATCGTCATTATAGGAGGGTAGTACAATCAATATGAAATACAAACGTTTATAAACAAATTATTACCAAAAACTAATAGTATTTTCCTAAATGCTTTTTATATTTCATGTCATGGCATACTTGCTGAAGTGAATCAGAATCATGATTGTCCTAGGCATTTCTACTAAGTGTCTTTACCAGTCTGAAGTTCTGAATTTCTAAATGTGTGTGGTTAGTCTGAATTAGCACAACCTTGCTGTTGAAAGTTATATAACAATGTTGAATTAATTATCTTGTTGACATTTACTATTGCCTGACAATTATTTTTTTTCATTTGTTTTTTTTATTTGTGTTCAGTTTGTTTCTATAATTGGCCTCATACTTTCCATATGACAGCTTCAATTCCATTCTTCACTCATAGGCTTTTAAACTACTGAGAAGACAGAGACTATCATCAGATATGTATTGCTGGTTGTGCTGCTTCTGAGATGTCAGGCCTAGAATGTAAAAGTAGAAGGGACTTAGGGTTGTAGTCCAATATAAGACAACACCAAAATTCAAGCTATTAAGAAACATAATGGGTTGACTCAGGAGGCAGGGAGTTCCCTTCATTAAAGATTCTTAAACTTGGCATCTTATTATAGATTCAAGTAGTGAACTAAGCACTAATTACATGAAAATTCTTTAAAATCCCTGCCAATCACAAAATTGTATGCATCTTTCTGTATTATGTTGAAATTATGTATTTGTGAATCTGTCTCCCATAGCACACTATGTACTCTGGGGCAGCTGGATCATTATATGGATTTCTATAACTTAATACCTTGTATGATACCTGGGATGTAGTTGGTGCTCATGATAGATGTAGTTCAAACTGCAAACAGCCTGTTCCAAATAAACTAGTACAGCTTGTTTGAATAATTACTTTTATGCAGACACAAAGCATATAGGTTCACTAGAAAAAAGTAAAACCAAGAAATTTTATAGTACTTGTAATATTTTGTTTGTTTTAGTCTAATATATTAAGAGTAGATATAAAATCACCCACCCCCATTTTTAGCAATGTGATGCACTTTGTTTTTGTTTTATTTTTTTAAACCACTTTTTCATTTATTCAGTGAAGAATTTTAAGTTACTGTTCTGCATTAGGATCTTTGAGAATTACAAAGTGATTTAAGACTTGGTCTGCCCTTCAAGGAGTTTCTAGGGTAGCTCTTAGGATCTGAGGAATACTTCCAAAAAGAGTGACTGTCAAGTAAAAATATAATGAGGGCCATTAGAGTTTTCATGCTCACAATGCCTGAACCAGTGCATTGCACATTTAAAACAGAACAAAGAAAGAATGGTCATTTCAGACATTTGATCGGGGACTCCCAATTTGCAACTTGACTAGAGTGTGTGGCGGCCAAAGGTAAGCTATAGCAGTGATTCTCAAATTTGCATATGCCTACTGATAACTTAGAAATCTTATTAAAATATAGATCCTGATTCACTAAGTCAGGCCTGATAATCTGCAGTTCTAATATTCTGCCTGGTGATATAGATGCTAATGTTAAGCAGAACCTCTCTTTGAGTACTTACCTATTGCTGCATAACAAACTGCCCCTAAATTCAGTGACTTAAAACATCACTTATTTTATTAATAGATCTTAATATTGTAGGTCAGGAATTCAAACGGGGCTTAGTTCTACTGCTCCATGTGATGTTAAAAGGGGTCACTCTGTGCTGTTTACTTGGTAACTGGGTAGACCTGGGAGGTTCAAGATAGTCTTACTCTATGCTGAGCATCTTGGTAATATATGGGAAGCAATATATAGCCAGAATTGCTTCCTTCTACACGTGATCTTAGTAATTTTCCCTGGGTTCTCTCTAGCAGGATTGTAGTTAGACTTCTTAAATGGTAGCTTGGGACTTCTAAAGATGAAGTCTAGAACTGGCACACATTCCATTGGTGCCACAGTCTGGCTGGGCACAATCAGGAGCCACTTGTCAAAAGAAACTAACTTTATTTTTAGAACCACACACGCCAAACAAAACAGCTCCTCAGGAAAAACCCTCAGAGCCTCAACTGCCACCACCGGCTTTCCACAAGCCTCTCTCTCCCACACAAGCTTCTCTCCACCTCCCACAATCCTCCTGCTCTAGAGGCCGATTGGCTGGGTCACGTGGGCGGAGCCAAAAAAGTCCCCCAATGAGCAGCTCCGTGGTCTGAAAGGGCAGGGAAACAGCCCAAATGAGCATCACCGCAGAGTAGCCAATCAGCTAGATGTTGCTGGGGCCGCTGTGAGCCAATCATCAGCCGGCAGCTGGAAGTTTGCTGGCAGCTGGAAGTTTACTGGGGCCCCTTCGGCTGTGGCTCTCAACATCTCCCCCTCTCTGTTTAAACAACAAGCATGTGGCTTAGGGACCGTGCCTGCCTTAGGTTGTCCAATAGTACATGGTCCTTAGGTTGGTACCATTGCAATTGGATCTTACCCGTCACTGACTACCGGTCCAGTATACAGCCACACCTGTGGAGAGGTCTTTGTACCAGCGGGGGGGTGAGGTTCTTTGCCTCACCTCTGTTGGCCCCCAGATTTTAGCTGGACGATCATGACAAGCAGAAGGGAGGAAGATACACCAAGCCAATTGACGGCTCCTTTTGGAAAAATTGTACCACCAATGACATCATCAGCAAAAATACCCCAACACTACCACAAGTCGCTGCACCAACAGATAGTTCACAATGCATACAGGTGAGCTCACAATGTGTCCAGGCAAGTTCTGCAAGCAGTTCAGTGATTGCTATTGTAGAGGCTGTAGATTGGTTTTATCTTTGACTTCACCAGCACTGGGATGAAGATAGGAATTCTGGCAATAATGGCTAAAGAAAAAATTATGTAACATTACAGAAGGCACTAAAAGAAAACAATTTTACATTGTCTTCACCGGCACTGGGATGAAGATAGGAATTCTGGCAATAATGGCTAAAGAAAAAATTATGTAACATTACAGAAGGCACTAAAAGAAAACAATTTTCTTAACAATTTACATTATCTTTAAGAGAATTATTAAATATAATGAAAAGGAAAGGTGAAAGTAAACAAACAGATCTGTTAACCTTCTTTTTTGTTTACATATTAAAACAATCCTCAACAGTTGTTTACCCAATTTAAATTAAACCATATAAATCACGTGAAAAAAAAAATATTTGGATCCATTTTATCATAAGTGCTCATCATATATGATATATGGACATACCTACATTCAAACATATAACACAAAACACAAGTGTGCACACATAATATAATACATACAACACATAACATTATAGTAAAGGCCTTATAACTTTTTACAGGTGAAATCTCCATTGCAATGTTTAAAAACTCTATAGTCAAAAAATAGAACTGATCAGCAAAACATTAACCTAGGTCTGTATGAGCTCAAAAAACAAAATAGAACTTCATGATATGGCAAAGGGCAATAATAAAATAGATATTGAAAAAAGCATCCTGGTTCTGTTGCAGATGTAAGAATAGCCAAACTGGAGTTTTGGATATCAGTTGTTATGGATTTGAGCCAAATCATCTTCTTTTTGGTCTGTAGAAATTGCTTTAGTTAATCTTTCTGGAATCCAAATCGGCTGCTGTTCTCCCTGTGGAAACACATAAACAGACCCCCGACTCCAGACAATCACTGGGTCAGGACCTTGGGTAATCTCTCTGGAATCCAAATCGGCTGCTGTTCTCCCTGTGGAAACACACAAACAGACCCTCGACTCCAGACAATTACTGGGTCAGGACCTTTCCATTGTCCTGTTAGAATATCCTTCCAAAGTACCTTGGGCTTATGCACATTTTTTGGACACATATGCCTTTCTGCAGCACTAAGTCTCTGATGAATCCAAATTTAAAAAGTTTAGAGTAAAAAGGGTTATTTTAAGTTTATCTTTGGGGAATATATACCCCTTCCCAATTCCTTCTTTTTGCTTTAATAAGTACATTTTAATAGTTTGATAAGCTCTTTCAACTATGCCTTGTCCCTGTGGATTGTATGGGATTCCTGTTATATGAGTAATGCCAAATGTTGAGCAAAATTGTTTAAAAGAGGTAGAAGTATAACCAGGGGCATTATCTGTTTTTAACTGTTTTGGAACACCCACAGTGGCAAAATTTTGTAAGCAATGAGCTATAACATCTTTAGTTTTTTCTCCGGCATGAAGGGAGCCCATCAAAAATCCAGAAGAAGTATCAACTGTAACATGCAAATATTTTAATTTTCCAAATTCTGGCAAGTGTGTGACGTCCATCTGCCAAATATGGTTAGGTATCAATCCTCTAGGATTGACTCCAAGATTAACTTGTGGTAAAAAGGTCACACAATTTTGACATTGTTTTATTATTTGTCTAGCTTGTTCCTTAGTTATTTTAAAACGCTTTTGTAAAGTATTAGCATTGACATGGAACTTTTTATGAAAATTTATAGCTTCTTCTAGTGTAGAGAAAATATGTATGTCATGTGTAGTTTTATCTGCTAAATCATTGCCCAAACTAAGGGCTCCAGGCAATCCTGTATGTGCCCTGATATGTCCTATAAAGAATGGATCTTTTCTGTCCCAGATTAGACTTTGTATAGTGGAAAGCAAAGAGAAAACAGTAGAAGAAGGGGAAATCCTACCAGCATCTTCAAGAGATACTATAGCATTAACTACATACTGACTATCAGAAAATAAATTAAATACAGAATCTTTAAACATCACAAAAGCTTGTAAAACTGCATTAAGCTCTACCTTTTGAGCTGATTGTTTGGGTACTAAAAATGTAAAAGTTTTATCAGGGGTAACTACTGCTTCTGTACCATTATTTGACCCATCAGTGAATATATTTGGAGCATTCATGATAGGTGTTTTTCTTGTCATTTTTGGAAAAATTACAGGATGCAATGACCAAAAAGACAATAAAGGATTAGATGGTAAGTGGTTATCAAATGAAACATTAGATTTGCACATGATTATTGCCCAAGTATTTAACTCATTAGCTAACTCATCAATTTGATTCATAGTATATGGAGTAATAATTTTATTGGGAGAAATTCCAAACACTCCCTTTGCTGCTTTTATTCCTTTGAGTATTAATTGTCCTACAGCCTCAGGATACCTAGTAAGAATAGTGTTAGGAGAATAAGATAAATGTATCCATAATAATGGACCTTCTTGCCAAAATACTCCTGTAGGAATATTTTTTGTTGGTAGTACAATAAATAATAAAGGCAAACTTATATCAATTCTATCCAAATGCATATTTTCCATATATGTTTCAATGATTTTTAATGCCTTTCTTGCTTCAGGCGTTAACATTCGGGGTGAATTTGGATCTGATGGACCTTTTAGGATATCAAATAAAGGTCCCAACTCTCCTGTTGGTATACCTAAATAAGGCCTTATCCAATTTATGTCTCCTAATAACTTTTGAAAGTCATTAAGTGATTTGAGTTGATCTACTCGTATTTGAATTTTTGGTGGACGGACCATGGTTGAGGATAATAGAACTCCTAAATAATTAATTGGAAAATTTAATTGTACTTTATCTATTGCTATCTCTAGATTATAATTTTTTAATAAGTTTGTAAGTGTGGCATAACATTCTAGCAATGTGTTTTTATCTTTGTGTGCTAATAATACATCATCCATATAGTGAAATATTTGTAGTTCAGGATTTTGATTTCTAAGTGGCTGGATTACTTTGTTAACATAAATTTGACACATAGTTGGGCTGTTAGCCATCCCTTGAGGGAGTACTTTCCATTCATATCTCTGATCAGGACCTTCATGATTCAGTGCAGGGATAGTAAATGCAAAACGTGGACTATCCTCAGGATGAATTGGAATTGAAAAAAAACAATCTTTAATATCTATAACTAAAACATACCAGGTTTTTGGCAAAGCAGACAACTGAGGAATCCCTGATTGAGCAGGTCCCATAATAACCATCTCATTATTAATGGCTCTTAAATCTTGCAATAATCTCCATTTACCAGATTTCTTTTTGATGACAAAAATGGGAGTATTATGGGGAGATACAGAAGGTTGTATATGTCCTTCCGCTAATTGTTGTTTGACCAGGTCATGGGCTGCTTGTATCTTTTCTTTAGTCAGGGGCCACTGAGGAACCCATACTGGTCTTTCTGATTTCCAAGTAATTTTTATTGTCTCAGTGGCCCTTTCTGAAAATCCAACCCATGTCTTTCTGTTCCTTGATCTATTTGTATTGGTGCTGCTATATCTTGTTCTTGTTTTTCTAATCTTTTTCCTTTCCTAAAACCTTGTCTAGTCATAATAGTGGGTGCATTTTGGTTGATGTTATTTGTTAATGTCAAACCTAATTGATCTAGGACATCTCGTCCCCATAAATTTACGGGAAGATGATCCAATACATATGGCTGTATAGTTCCTTCACATCCTTCAGGATCCTTCCAATCTAATACCATTGCACTTCTATGGGGATTAGTCGCCACTCCTAGGCCTCGAAGCGTTTGAGTGGCTTGTTGTAATGGCCAATGTTTTGGCCATTCTTGACGAGAGATGATGCTAAGGTCTGCACCTGTATCCAGTAGCCCATTAAATTCATGTCCTTGAATATTTAGTTTTAGCATGGGGCGAGAATCTAAATTTAAAGAAAGCATAGCCCAATCTACACCTTGGAGCCTAATCCCTTGGAACCTCTTTCTACAGTACGACTGGAAAATTTATCATGTAGGCTGGGTATTATTAGTAACTGTGCTATTCTATCTCCTGGTGAAATTACTGATATACCCTTTGGAGAACTGGCTATAATTTTTATTTCACCTTCATAATCGGGATCAATTACCCCAGGACTTATCATAAGTCCTTTTAGAGTAGAAGAGCTGCGTCCCAATAATAAGCCTACTGTTCCTTTGGGAAGAGGTCCTTTCACCCCTGTGGGAATGATTTGAAGTCCCATCTCTGGAGTTAGTACTGATCTGGCGGAGGCGCAGATGTCCAACCCTGCGCTCCCTCTGGTTTGTCTGATGAGGGATCTGATGGACAATGTGTCCTGGGCACTACCCTGATGGGGTTGCTGTGTTCCTCCAGTGCTCTGTATATTTGTGGTTTTGGGCCCCGGAGCATTGGGCCCCCCTTTCCATTTTTTGGCAATGGAGCCCGATGCCTTTCTCCACGATATCGTGGATAAACACCTGGTCCTTGTTCGTTTTTTGATAATGGAGTACCCTCTATGGTGGTTTGAGAACGGCATTCATTAGCCCAATGTCTCCCTCTACGGCATCGTGGGCAAATACCTGGTATTCTACTCCTTTGATACCTAGTTTTGTTAAACCCTCCGCCAATGGGGCAATTCCTTTTAAAATGTCCTGTTTGTTCACAATTGTAGCATGTTCTTGGCCTGGCATCTAAAGCCTGTTTTACTGCAGCTGCCACAATTTGCCCTTGTTCATTAATGTCTCTGGCATCTAAAGCCTGTTTTACTGCAGCTGCCACGACTTGCTCTTGTTCATTAATGTCTCTACATAATTTAATATATGTGTTTAAATCTTCATGTTTCCATGGTCTAATGATATCTCTGCACCAACGATTCGCTTGCTCATAAGCCAGGTGTTTTAGTAATGGCATTGCTTGTTCTGTATTCCCAAAAACTCTGGTAGCTGTTTGAATAAGCCTATCTACAAATTCAGCATAAGGTTCATTAGCTCCTTGTATTACCTTAGATAATTGACCTTGTAAACCTCCATGTCCTTGTAAAGTCTTCCATGCCTTAATTGCATCTACAGCAATTTGTGCATATACACCAGGAGCATATGCAATTTGTTGCTGCTGATCCTCATAAGGTCCCTTTCCTAACAACATATCTAGATTTCTCTGAGGATAACCAGCTGCTGCATTTTGCCTAGCCATCTCCTTGCAAAATTCCTCATTGGCAACCTTCCATAACAGGTATTGTCCTCCATTTAGCACAGCTTTACACATATTAGCCCAATCTGCTGGCGTCATGTTCAAGTTGTTAATGGATTCGACCATGCTTACAGTGAAGGGTGCTTGAGGACCATAGGTTGTTACAGCCTCTTTTAGCTGCTTCACTGTTTTGAAATTTAAAACTTGGTAAAATCGCTGCCCTCCTGCCTCAAATACAGGGCATGTTAATATTTGAGATCTTGTCTCAGGATCCCAACTATCAACTGCGGGGGTTGGGGACCTCCCAGCATATGGAGGTGGTGCTGTTGATTGGACACTTACGTCCTCTGGTGATAGAAAGGTGTTAGTAGCAGTCTCCTGTAGAGGTGGTGCTGTTGGTTGGACACTTACACCCTCTGGTGATAGAAAGGTGTTAGTAGCAGTCTCCTGTTGTAACTTTCCCCCTGATGGCTTTTTCTGTTTTACACTTTCTTTCTCTGTCTGACTAGCTTGAGAGGCCTTCTCTTTTACTTGAATCTTTTCCTCTGTCTGACTAACTTGAGAGACCTTCTCTTTTACTTGAATCATTATGTCTTCTCCTTCCTCTACCATTGTCTGAACTGAAGGCTTTGGACTAAGCAAACAAGATATGAACGTCCACAATGGCAATGTGCCAACTGGCAGAGTCCCTGGGCTTTTCTTTTCTATTCTTTTTAAATCTTCACCATGATGGTTCCATTGTGATATATTTAACAACTCCTCCTTAAAAAGCCATGTGCTACATTTTTGTATTGTATCAACGTATGCCCTGATTGTTCTTGATTTTACTGAGATGCCTCCTTCCTCTAACAATTTACTTAACACTCTTTCAGTTTGTTTTTTACTAATTTCTGATCCCGTATTTCTACTATAATACAACCCAACAAGATGACGCCAAACAAAACCGAGACAGAATGAAATAAAAAGGGAACAACAAAAAGTCATTATAGCCTTTCTATCCTCCTGACATGTGCATCCGTCCTTTCTCCCTATCTGTTCCTCAGACGTAAATAGTTTTTCCTCAGATGTGAGCGGTTTTTCTTCCGTCTCACTCATCTCCAGGGACAGGCAACTTAGAACAAAAGTGAAGCAAAATAAAAGAGGAATCTTAAAATGGCTACCCATCCTCTCGCCCTGCCCTCAGGGGCGAGCAGTTTACCTTATCACTTACCCTCAGTCGCTCCCCGTACGGGCCACCAAATGCCGCAGTCTGGCTGGGCACAATCAGGAGCCACTTGTCAAAAGAAACTAACTTTATTTTTAGAACCACACACGCCAAACAAAACAGCTCCTCAGGAAAAACCCTCAGAGCCTCAACTGCCACCACCGGCTTTCCACAAGCCTCTCTCTCCCACACAAGCTTCTCTCCACCTCCCACAATCCTCCTGCTCTTGAGGCCGATTGGCTGGGTCACGTGGTCGGAGCCAAAAAAGTCCCCCAATGAGCAGCTCCGTGGTCTGAAAGGGCAGGGAAACAGCCCAATGAGCATCACCGCAGAGGAGCCAAATCCATTGGTCAAAGCAGTAACAGGCCAGCCCATATTCAAGAGAAGTTTAAATAGACTCTACCATAGATGGAAAGAGTGGTTAAAAAAAATGAGGGGCTGGGGCTGTAGCTTAGTGGTAAAGCTCTTGCCTCACATGTGTGAGGCACTGGGTTCTATTCTCATAAAAAAATAAAAATAAAGATACTATGTGTTCATCTACAACTCAATAAAAACTAAAAAATAAAAACAAAACAAATGGAATCTAGGTTAAAAAAAATGAGACCATAGTTACCTTTTAGAAGTGTCTGGGTGCTACACAGGGATTAGATACATGAATAGCATTAAAGTTAGCTAAGGTTGAGTAGGGTAAAGTTTTATTAAAAAACTAAGATTGGTGTCTTGAAAAATTGTGCTCTATATGTGTAATACAAAATGAATTGCATTCTGCCATCATATATAACAAATCAGAATAAATAAAAATAAATAAAAAAAGAAAGGAAAAAAAAAGAAAGTTCAGAAGATGAGCAGGTACAAAGATTGGAAAAAAAGAAAGGAATCTAAGATAGAGCCTTTCAGGTGCCAAGAGAAGCCCTTTGTACATCCATTTCCTTTTTAAAGGAGCCCAATATATTACACAAAGCAAACTAAGAATGGAAAAATTAGTTATGTAAATTGTGATATATTCAAGTTGTTTGCAGTTTTAAAAATTAGTGTCTACATAGCCCACTTAAAAATTGAATGACAAAACATACTGTGACATGTCCCTACTGCCAGAGATTCTAAAATAATTGATATGAGAAGGGATCTTGGTATCACATCCTTTAAAATTCTATGATAAATTATTTTTTCTGCAGCCAGGATTGTGAACTCCTGCCTTAGATAATCCTCAAATGAAAATTGAACAAGTTGATCCTTCCTGGTACATTTAATACCATTTATAATAAAGATTGCATCTGTTTCTGTCTTCAAATATGCAGAATACATAAACAAGTTCTTCTGGCATTTTATGACTTTCAAACTAAAAAAAGAGTCCAGTTCTTAAGTCTTAAATTTTGAGTCAACTCCTACACAAAAGTTGTGACAAATTTATTCTTAATAAAATTGGTCTCCTGTTTCTATGCCTGTTTGCCTAATGCTAAAGATGCTGTGTTCATATCTAAAAGAGTAAATTGTTCAAAAATAGTTAGTGAATATTCCCTGAGGTCAGAGCATGAGATGAAAGTGTTGACCTTTCTACCAGAGGCTTGGTCAGTGGTCAGAAACCAAGCTGTGTACTGAAATAAGGCTCCAAATTGCTAGGCACTAAGCTGAGTTTCCCTCCAAGACTGTTTTCTAGGTACCCTGCAGCTGGCTATCTTCTGCTGTAACAGGTCAGAAGAAATGAGGCAAGAAAGTTTTTTCTCTTTTTTCATATTTGAGAGCCCTTTCAAGGAAGCTTATAACAAATAACAAAATACAGATTCAGTGATACAGAGAGGACTCTTAGAGTCAGAAATAATATATATATAGCTTTACATCTGTATTCCTCCCTTTCGCCTTCTTCTTCCTTAGCACCCCCATTCTCTGGTTTTAGGACTAAGTCCTGTTCACTGCATGTCTCACTTTAATATATTATTTACTTCAATATACCTCGTAATTATAAGAGAGCATCCGCATGGAGAAGGCTGAGTTGGTATACATGGTTCTCCTTCCTTTCTGCATAATACAGTTTCCCCTTATTTAATTATCACCTTCATTCTTGATATCTGTGTATCACTAATAACATTGTTTTTAGGTTGATTGTCAACTCATTTAAAAAAATTTTTAGTTTCATTATTAAGTAATGGTATCTATGAAATAATGCAGTTATTTGCTAGATTTATGTATTTTTATATGAATTAAAAGAAATCCATTACTATGAATATTTCCTTTTCATGTTCATCTATGTACATGAGCTACACTTTGGAAAACACTAGGATAATACATTATCTTGCAAACAACATGTAAATATGTTAGTATTCTTTTTTAATACTTTTATTCCATTTATTTATCTTTATGTGGTGCTGAGGATCTAACCCAGGGCCTCACTCGTGCTAGGGGAGCACTCTACCTTTGAGTCACAACCGCAGCCCTGTTAGCATTCCTTTTTGAGTGAGTGATAGAACACACAATTCTATTGACTAAGCCAGATAAATAAATAAATACAGAACAGTTGTACTCTAACAAGCAGAGGATAAATTAGCTTCAGGTGAAGCTTAATTTAGATCACAAATCCTACCCCTTTGTCTAGATGTATATCTGTTTGTCTCCTCTGAGTTGACTGATTTCAGGCTATATGTGTTCTCAGGTAGATCCTTGACATTCTTGTGCTGATGTCATTATGGTACTCAGGTATATAGAAGAAAAGTTGGATAAAAGTCCAAGAACTGAGTTTCATGGTTTTCATTAGGTTGAACTAAACAAATTATTCTATGTAAGCCAGTGGAATGCATTGACTGATTTAGCTTTATGACTGATGTAGCTTTAAATGGGTAGAGCCCATTTTCCTTTAAGCACCTGGGCTGACATAGGTTTGAATGGTTCATCCAAAGTATAACTAGGTTTCTCCCCCTTCCCAACACAAAAATAAGGAATAGATGTCTATAGACAAAACCAACAATACTCACCATGAAATTATTGTAATCTCCTTCTCCTGATAATTTACTGTTAGGCATACCATCACCTTTTGTGTACAACCTTCACTTTTTCTCCAATTATATAGAGATATATATTAATATTTGTTAGAAAAGTCTATATTTAATAGAAGAAAACAAAACTTTATGGGCATTTGTAAATCTTACATAGGGAGTAGAAAACTTGGTATCCTTGAGTTTAAAATCCCAAAGAAAAAAATTTTTTAAAGGCTAGATTGTGTTAGATAAGTGGTCCATTCCTCTGTCTATGGAAAATATTAGATTTTTTTCCTATGCTATGAATCTTGACGTATTTGGTTTTAGCATATTAGTATTACTCTAATCGCTTTAGTTATTAACAAATACTAGATTATTATGCTTATATAGATAATCTCATTTGAACCTGACATTTTTACAAGGTAGATATTATCCCAATTTACAAGTGAGAAAAACTGAAGTCTTAGAAAGGTTAATTAACTTACACAGCTAGTAATTTATACAGCCAGTTTAAGAGGTGGATTGGATTTAAACTCAGGTTTGCAAACTCCAAAAGTAAAGCACATATGAATAAAGATGCAAACATGAAGATAATAGACTATATCTTGTCAAACTGTACTCTGATTTTTGGAAGATATTCCCTGTAGAAGCATTCTACCTCCTTTAATTGATTCTAAATTTCCATCCATTAGTAGTAGCCTTTTGACCCTGGCATTTTTTATCCAAGTGGTAAAATACCCAATGCATTCAATCAACTTTAAGAATAAATCAAAAAAGCTATCTGACATTGTTTATAATAAATCAAAATTTGCTTGAATGAAATTTTTAATTTTTAAGTCTCTGAGTTAATGAAAAGCCATCTAACTTTTACCTAAAACATTGAAAGTAGAATCACATTGTCACCTTACAGTTGGGAAATTCTTGGAGCAATTAAACACTGTATGATGTGTGTATGCATTTTGTTAGAAGCTGAGATAAGTTGTTTCAACATTACTGAGGCAGGAATGAAAATGAATTGTAATAGATGTGGATATCAGGTAGCATAGATAATATTGGGTATATATTTTTAAAATAGGAGAGAGAAGTCAGCAAAATGAAAAGTTGAAAGATAGTTGTGAAAAGTATAAACTTAAGAAGAAAAATAAAAATGTAACATAAATGATACACTCACAGGTCTTTAAATGTTATTTCAAATGTTATAGGTAGAATTGCACAGAATTTTAGCACTGTGATAGAACTTGATATATCCTCTGTGTTTCTTAAAGTGTGGGACATTTTTTAATTAACTTTATTTTCATTTAAAATAAATATGAAGTGATATTTTGAAGCTTTTAAATTTTAGTTTGATGATGTTCTGAGCTATTGAAATAGATATTGAAGAGGGCTTTTTATCTGAAATTATTTTCCCTCAGGCATTGTTTAAAGACAATATAATACATTTTAAGAAATATGGTCTCAATTTAGCTATTTTTTAAAAAAGGAAATAAAAAGACCCTAGGAGAAACTGTTTTTTACATTTATTTCCTCCTCTCAAGAATTTTACTCCTAAATATTCAACCTTAATCCTGAGACTTTAGATTATGAAGAATCTTGTCAAGATAAGTTGACAAATGATTTAAATGCTGTTATTTACCATATTTTTGTGGTCTTCATACAACTATGTCTTGTTTTTGTTGAAATCATTAAATTATTTGGTTTTTACTATTTCTTTTTAATGGTATTATTATGTTTTTGGAATATGACCTTTCTTTGCTGTACCAGTAGTATTTTACTATATGTCATGTTTGCATTTCGGGGGGGGGGGTTATATTTTAATTCTGGGGGAATATTCAAAATAGTATTGCCAGGCAATCAGAATGGACTTCAGTTTGATCATAATTTAGAACTCACATCTTCAGATTTTCTCAAGTAAAAGTTTTTTTTTTTTTGGTCATGCATATATGAGTTTATTCTAAGCTACATGAAATACACTATTCTTGTCCTCTTTTATATACATTTTCTGAAATAGTAATCCATTAGACAATGAAAACTAGGTAGATAACTTATGCATTAGGCAATTTAAAATTTTGTTGAATGATGTATAATCATGTAATTTCCATTAAATATGAATTCTAGTGTTCAAGCTTTTCATTTCAGACTCTTAGATGTTCCTTGAACAAGGGGTTCAGACAGGAGAAAGAAATCCTGAGAAATTGAACATGATTGGTGTCACTGTTTATAAAAGTTCCATTTTTCTTTTCTCTTATAAAGACTCTGGGATCTTTGAAATCCCTGTAATTCATAAAAATTTTCTTCGTCTTTTGGGCGGCCATACTTTATCTTGAGATCTCCAGAGAAAATTAGATTAAAGTGATGTAATTTGCATTTTTAACACATTTCAGAATTTTTTTAAAAGAAGCTAAGCTGTGTGTTTCGTTTCATAAATATACAATGGGCACATTTCATCTGGCTTGTTCAGTATTAACCACAGATACTAGTAATGCTCATATTATTTTCTCATTGCTCTATCATCTTTATTGTAATGTTTTCCATTTTGGACTGAAAGACTATTTCTTTGTTTCAGGTATATGGAGAGCTATAATTAGATATTAGAGACTGGGTAGCATTTATATTGTCAAAAAACAAGAAAGATGTGGAATTAGCTGAAGTATGAAATAATTGGGTTAAACATAAATCAGAGTTTTTGATACTTATAGCGTGATGTCTAATAAACTTTGATGAAGATATTAATTTTTAAAAAGTAATTGAGGGAAAATATTTGAAATAAAATATGAAGGAGATGAAAACTATTTGTTTTATCATAGTTTTATTTATTTTAATAGATTTTTTTCTTACAGGTTATGACTTTTGTTCTGAGAGGCATAACTGCATGGAGAATTCTGTCTGCAGAAATCTGAATGACAGGGCCGTGTGCAGCTGTCGAGATGGTTTTAGGGCTCTTCGGGAGGACAATGCCTACTGTGAAGGTAATCCTTATAATGATGTGTAGCTCAGCTGTATAAATTTCCTAGGATTACTGCATGCAAAATTTATTAATTTCCCAGGTTGTCAAGTTGATGGGCCCATTAAAAGCAGTGAATTTAATTTGAAGCATATTAATCAGCTAAAAATAATTATCTTTCAAATTAAAGTTTTTCAGCTATCTGCTATATGTCAGACTAATAAGTTAATATGGCTGGTTTCTTGAATTAGAATAATACTTCCACTGTGAAATAGCCTTATTTTTTTCATAATTAGATATTCAGATAGTTCACATATTGACATGATTACTGTGGCTTGCAGTTAGAATTGTAGTCAGTTTTTTTCCAGACAATGTTGTGTAACAAAGGCAATCAATTAACAGGAAGATAGAATGTCTACTGTTATTTAGTTTGCTTTGATAAGTTACCTCAGAGGTTGTATTCATGCTCTGTGCTATTTAGTAAATAGCTCTGATGGAGTAAATTATTTTCTGGTTACTTTAAAAAATTTAACTAATATCCAAGATAGTTTATTCTCTCATGGAAACAGTACAGATATGGTCAATGGACTTGTGACTTTTACTGTTCCAGAAGACCCACAAAGTCATGTAGTAATTTATCCCTTCCTTGAGGCATACATTTAAATCATTCCTATTAATTGTGTGACAAGCCACTGGATCCTGCAAGTATGAATCTTATTTGGTGGTATTTGGGGTCTTTTGAAAGGTTTGGATGGGTCTAGACTTACCTCTTCCAAAAACCAAGCATATACCATAGGGTCTTGGAGGTAGTGAACCTCAAGTAAGCATGAAGCCTTTGTTTATCTACAGGAAGATTTGTTAGCCTTTGGGAGACCAGCTTGTATTGTTTCCTGACTGAAATAGATTTTCCTCTGTCTTATAAATTGCTATTCATATTTAAAGTTGACCTTTAGATCAAAGTGTTTATTTTAGTGGGTTTGATTCTGTCCTAAAAGGACCATTCCATTTTCACTGAAAGGAGGACATAAGACTTTCTCCCCCATTTATGATGCCAATTTATTTAGTATTCCTCATTTTAAAAGATTTTTGTATAAAAAAATGAACCTTACCTAATGATTTTTATTCTTACATAATTTAGAGGTGAACTTCTTACTAAAAATGTATTTTCATTATAATATTTGATATCATATATATAAGCTTCATTGATATTGTTAATGTGTTTATGAAATCACAAGATACAAATTCAAATAAGTGCTTTTGAATCTTACTTTTATGATAATTATTTTTATCTTGAATTACTTCTTTCTTTGTTTCTGTTGAGTATGTTCACTTTTATAATACCTATTTATAATACCTACTATGTACCAAGTAGTTTTCTAGGCATAGAACAGTAACTGGTGAGCAAGACTAATGAGTTCCTGTCTATAGTCCTAGCAACTAAGGAGGCTGAAGTAGGATGATTATAAGTTCAAGGTTAGCCTCAGCAAATTAGCAAGACTGTGTCTCATAATAAAAAATAAAAGGGCTGGGGGGGTGTAGCTCAGTTGGAAAGCACCCCTGGACTCAATCCCAAGGACCAAATAATTATTATTAATATTATTATTATTATTCATCCCTGTGTACAGGAGGTTTGCATTCTAGGGGAGAAACAGATAAGAGAACCCATAGAAATAGAGAAGAAAATTGGAAGTAGTGAAAAGTAATAGGAATAAAATAAAACAAGGTAATGTGCTAGGTATTTTTTTAGTACCTACTTTATGCACTGGGATTAATTTAGACTGTATGGTCAGCTTTTGGGGAGAGGGATCAAGTGAGGGTGGTGATTAATCTTAGACTTGATGATAAGGAAGTAGCCACGGAAGAATCTGGGACAAGCCATTCAAACCAGAAGGAATAGCAAGTGGAAAGGCCCTAAGTGGGAACAGCCTTGAAATGTTCTAGAAACTGAAAGGGCAGTGTGATAAAGAAGTTAATTTATAAGATTCAGATGGAGAATTAGGCTGAGACCAGGCTTATAAGGGAGGCTTATAAGGATTTCAGTTTTGTTTCAAGCAGAGGAGTGACTTGCTTTTATTTGTCTGAGAAAGGGTACCTCTGACTGTGGAAGTGAACTGTAGGGCTGGGTTTTTGGGGGAGAACAAAAGTGTAAACAGGGAGGCCAGTTGGAAAGCTATAGGAGTTGTGCAGGCAAAGATGGTGCTACACAATTAGGAAAGTGATAGAGAAGGAGAAGAGGAGGTACATATTTACTTATACGTAGTTTATTGCAGTGGAGAATTAAATCCAAGGTTGGGAGTAAGATCAATGTATTGCTAATGTTGCTATTTATTGAGACTGAAGGATTTTTAAGGAAAGAAGCTAGAGATTTAGGTTACATTCTTTATCAGTGCAACCTGTTAAAATTGATTTAATCATAAAGATTTAGTCACTCAGTTGTTATGTGCATGTTCAGGTATAGATAAATTGGCAGCTGTTTTCCAATTTTAATGTATCATACTGAAAAATATTTCCATCTGTATGCTTATTATTATTTGTCATTTAAATATATAATCTTCACAAGTTAAGAAAATGGTGGAAAGACTCATTGGGTTATTATAGAACTTTTGAATTGCCATATATAAGGACTTCTAATATTATTGATTTGTTTTTTTCATACCACAATACACAGGTTTTGAAGTATTCCTATGAAATTTGGTTTTCTCTCTCTCTCTCTCTCTCTCTCTCTCTCTCTCTCTCTCTCTCTCTCTCTCTCTCTCTCTCTTTTGTGGGGGGTTATTGGGGACTGAACTCGGGGGCACTTGGTCACAGAGCCAGATCTCCAGCCCTATTTTGTATTTTATTTAGAGACAGGGTCCTACTGAGTTGCTTAGAACCTCACCATTGCTGAGCCTGGCTTTGAACTACTCGATTCTCCTGGGATTACAGGCTGGTTTCTCTTTTTATTCTAGAATTGTTGCTAATCTTGAGAGTATTTTTGACTTCTTAGAAGTAATACCTTTTTAAAGTACTTAGGCAATGTTATATATTACTTATTAACCTTTTCCCATATAGAGCTCTGGTTCTGTAAAAAATTAGACTTGTTATCAGACGTGAAAAAAAATAAGTGACGGTTTGTAAGTAATGTAAATTTTGTTTGCTAAATCTTTTGGGTTGCTTTAATGACACAGCTATAATTGAGACTATTGATTTTTACTATGGTTTGGTTGATCAGGGTTGTATAGCATTGGTAAATGCTGAAGTTCATTTATTTGTTTGACAAATATTTATTGAGTACCTACTTTGTACAGAGCTGATGCTAGGGATAAAGTAGAAAATGGAACTATACATGACTGATACTCCTCTCAGGTCAGAAAAATAGATAATAAACTAATCATTACATTAAAGAATATTTAATTGCGAATGTGGCAAGTACCTGGAAAGAAAAATAGATTAACAGGGGATCTGATTTGGGGGGGATTTTTGCTTCAAAAAAGAGCTTATTTCTGAAAATAAGATTTGGTCACTCAAATCTGCAGGATGTAGGTGGGTAAAATGGGATGCAGGAAAACTGAATAGAAGGTAAAAATCATCTAGCCTTAGAAAGAATGATAGGAAAGAAGGGAATCTCCTAGGTATAGAAATAATCATATCTAAAGACTTCTGGATAGAAAGATCACATTCTGAGAACTGAAGGAACGCCAATAACTAAAGGCAGAGAGGAAGGGAGAGGTGCCTCATGGGATCTAAGATGGGAAACAGGGCCTTGAAGGTCACACTAAAGAGTGAAGTTTTCACAATGAAAATAAGGGAAACTATGCCTGTAATCCCAGTGTCTAGGGAAACTGAGGCAGGAGGAGTGTAAGTTCAAAGCCAGCCTCAGCCATTTAGCGAGGACCTAAGTAACTCACTGAGATCCTATCTGTAAATAAAATACAAAAAAGGACTGAGGATATTGCTCAGTGGTTAGGTGACCCTGGATTCACTATCCAATACGCCCCCCCCCCCGCAAAAAAGAATAATGAAGCTAAAGAAAGGTTTTAAGTGGAGAAATGTCATGATCACATGTGTGTTTTAAATAGATCACTTTAGCTGCAGGATGTATGTGGGTAAAATGGGATGCAGGAAAACTAGTGCATGATAGACAGTGGTGACTAGCCTTAAAAATAGATGTGGAGTTGTGGATGCTTTTGAGAGCATTTTTGAGGTAAAACTAACAAACTCTAATGATTTAACTACTGCTTGTAGAGAATGAGAGAGGTTTGGAGGTGGATTCCCTGGTTTCGAGCCTAAAGAAAACGGCAAATGTCGATGCTGTTCACTTAAGGAATAGACTGGGTAGAAAAAAAAATGATGTTGATGTGCAGAAGCTTTTTCATCTGAGGCTATCCCACTTATCGATTTTTGGTTTTATATCTTGAGCTTTAGGAATGGTATTGAGGAAGTCAGTGCCTGTGATCATATGCTGGAGTGTTGACCCTATGATTTCTGCTAGTAGTTACATTGTTTCTGGTCTAATTCCTAGGTCTTTGATCCACTTTGAGTTGATTTTTGTGCAGGGTGGTAGAGAAGGATCTAGTTTCATTCTTCTACCTATGGATATCCAATTTTCCCAGCATCATTTGTTAGAAAGGCTATATTTTCTCCAACATATGTTTTTTGGCACCTTTTTCAAGGATCACATGACTGTGACTATTTTATGGCTCTATGTCTTCTATTTTATTTCATTGGTCTTCATGTTTTTATGCAAGTACTGTGATAATCAGCTTTTCATTAATATGACCAGAATACCCCACAAGAACCATTTAGAGGAGGAAAAGTTTATTTTGCTCACCATTTCAGAGGTGCAGTCTATGGTCAGACAATTCCACATCACTGGGGCTGAAGTGAGGCAGAACATTATGACCAGAGGGTGCATCAGAATGAAACTGCTCAGATGAAAATGGCCAGAAAGAAGAGAGAGGAGAAATGACTGCAGGGAAAATGCAGTATTTCTTTGCTTATTCTGGGCCTTTTATTCTTCCGTATTTTACAGGATTATTTTGGCTATTTCTATGAAGAATGGCATTGGTATTTTGAAGGGAATCATGTTGAATCTTTAGATTGCTTTTGGTGATATATCCATTTCAACAATATCAGTTCTGCCTATCTAAGAATATTGGAGGTCTTTCTATCTTCTAAGGTTTTCATTGTTTTATGATTTTCATTGTAGACATCTTCCACTTCATTGATTAGACTTACTCTCAATTATTTTATTTTTGAAACTATTGTGAATGGAACCTACTTTGTACAGATTTCTCAGCAGATTCATTATTGGAGATTAAGAGCTATTGACTTTTATATGTTGATTTTGTTTTGTTACTTTGTTGAATTGGTTCCTCAGCACTAGAAGTCTTTTAGTGGAGATTTTTGGGACTTCTAAGTGTAGGATCATATCATCAGCAAGCAGAAATAATTTGGCTTCTTCTTTTCCTATTTGTATCATTTTACTTTCTTTCTCTTGCCAGATTTCTCTATATTGAAAAGGAGTTGTCAGAGTGGACATCTTATCTTGTTCCTGATTTCAGAGGAAATGCTTTTGGTTTTTCTCCAGTATGATGTTTGCTTTAGGGTTTTTTTTGTATATAATTTTTATAATGTTGAAATAGTTCATTATATCCCTACTTTCTCTGGTATTTTTAATATGAATGGATGCTGGATTTTGTCAAAAGCTTTTTATGCATATTTGATATGATCATGTGATTTTGTTATTAATTCTTCTTAGGTGAAGAATTGCATTTATTGATTTATGTATATTGAACCAACCTTGCATCCTTGGAATGAAACTGTCTTGGCCATGTAATCTTCTTAATATGTTTTTTAATGTGAATTGCTAACATTTTGTTAATGATTCTTGTGTTTATGTTTATCAGAGTTATTAGTCTATAGTTTTCTTTTCTTGATGTGTCTTTTTCTTGGTTTGGTATAAGGATGATACTGGCTTCCTAGGTTAAATTTGGGAGTGTTCTCTCACTTTGAATTTCATAGGACAATTTAAGGAAGGCTAACATTAGTTCTTCTTTAAATATCTTGTAGAGTTCATCTGAGAATTCATCTGGTCCTGAGTTTTTCTTTGTTGGAAGGCATCATATTACTGCTTCATTTTTGTTGCTTGATATTAGACTATTTAGGTTTTTTATGTACTTTTGTTTCAATATGGGTAGGTCATATGTGTCTAGAAATTTGTCAATATCTTCTAGATTTTCCAATTCATCAGAATACAAGTTTTCCCAATAGTTCCTAATGATCCTTTGGATTTCAAATATATTTGTGAGATTATCTCCTTTTTCATTTCTAATTTTGTTGGTTTGTATTGAGTGTGAAGAGATAACCTAGAAATACGAGAAAATCTTTCTAGCTGTTCTTCCAACAGGGGATTAATATCCAGACTATGTAAAGAACTCAATAAACACCAAAAGAAAAAAAAAATCATCCTATCAGCAAATAATCTAAGCAGATATTTTTTAAAATAAGAAATACAAATGATCATCACATATACCCAGAAAAACCTTCACCATTCTTAGCAATCAAGGAAATGTAAATCACAACTACACTGAGACTTCATCTCACTCCAATTTGAACGGCAATGAAAAATACAAAGAACAATAATTTCTGGCAAGGATGTAGGGGAAATGGTATACTTATACAATATTTGTAGAAATGAAAATTATTAAAACCACAATGTAAAGCAACATGGAGATTCCTCAAAAGACTAGGAATGGAACTATTATATGACCCAGCTATCCTAGTACTTATCCAGAAAACTAAAATTAGCCTGCTATACATGGTACACATACATACCAATGTTTATAGCAGGACAACTCCCAGTAGCCAACTAATGCAACCAGATCAGGTGTCCATTAACAGATAAATAGATAAATAAAACATGGGTATAGGAAAAAAAAAAAAAGAATGAGGTAGGGATCTGCTTCCTCCAACCTGTGCAGTAGCCCAGGCCCAGAGTAGGCCAGGGTCCATTCCCTCACACAAACACAACTTGAGAGACAAGGCCTCACCCATGTCCATCTTGAGTCACTACAGTTGTCACCATAACCTTCCCCACAAAATAGCCTCTACCTTTTGACAACAGACAGGGCCTAGAAGCAGCTGCATCTAGGAGCAGGCATTCCAAAGCCAGTGAAAGGCCCAACCTTTTAGCCCTATCTCTGAAAGATATTGCATCCATCTTTGGGCACTTCCACTCCTATCTCGAGTTATCACCGCTATTGCCGCTACCACCTTTAGTTGCAGTAGCATCCACCATGGGACACTGGCAGGCTCTAGAAGCCCAACACCAAGGTGAGGTACAAATCTGCAAAGGCAGATTTCCATGGATACTACAAGATTTTAGGGTAGAAATTCTAATATCTCAGATCCACACTGTAAGAAAGGAAGACACAACATGAAAAAACAAGGGAGGAAAGTGCCCCTCACAAACCATTATATTACAATAACAGAAAACATGGACAGCTCAGTTGATGAAATGTCAGAGAAGGAGTTCAGAATGTTCATAATTAAAATGATCTGTGAACTAAAGAATGACCAATATGAGCAAATACAGGCAAAAATTGATAATTCCAAAAAAGAGATAAGACAGCAAATACAGGCAACCATTGATGACAGCAATAAAGAGATAAGGGAGTAATATAGGCATCCATTGATCACACAAACAAAAAAATAAGCGAGCAAATACAGGTAGCAAAAGATTACTTCAAGAAACAGATAAAGACTCTGAAAAAAATCAGAAATTTTTGAAATGAATGAAACAATAAAACAAATAAAAAACTCAAAAGAAAGCATCACCAACAGACTAGATCACTTGGAAGACAGAACATCAGATAATGAAGACAAAGTATATAATCTGGGAAGTAAAGTTGACCGCACAGTGAAGATGGTAACACCATGATCGGAACATCCAGGAATTATGGGACAGCATCAAAAGACCAAATCAAAAGACCAAATCTAAGACTTACTGGGATAGAGGAAGGCACAGAGTTTCAAACCAAAGGAACGCACAATCTCTTCAATGAGATAATATCAGAAAATTTCCCAAACATGAAGAATGAATTGGAAAATCAAATACAAGAGGCTTACAGGACAACAAATGTATAAAATTACAACAGATCTACATGAAGGCACATTATAATGAAAATGCCTAATCAAAGGAGAAACAAAGTCCAGTTAAATACCAAAAATAAATAAAAATGGATGAGAATACAAATCATGTCTCAATAATAACCCTGAATGTTGATGTCCTAAACTCACCAATCAAAAGACATAGGCTGGCAGGTTGGAGGAAAAAAACAACAACAACAATATGCTGCCTCCAAGAGACTCATCTCATAGGAAAAGACATCCACAGACTGAAGGTTAGGAAAAATCATTGCATTCACATGGACTGCAGAAGCAAGCAGGGTTTCCATCCTCATATCAAATAAAGTAGATTTCAAGCTAAAGTTAATCAAAAGGGATAAAGAAAGACACTTCATTCTGCTCAAGGGAATAATACACTAACAAGACATAACAATTATAAATACATATGCCCCAAACACTGGAGGATCTATGTTCATCAAACAAACTCTATTCAATTTCAAGAGTCAGACCAAAACACAATAATTCTGGGTGACTTTAACACACCTCTTTCACCACTGGATAGATCTCCCAAACAAAAGCTGAACAAAGAAACTATGGAACTCAATAATGCAATCAATAACATAGACTTAACTGACATATGTAGAATATTTTATCTTTCAGTGAGCAACTATACTTTCTTCTCAGTAGCTCATGAATCTTTCTCTAAAATAGACCATATATTATGCCATAAAGCAACTCTAAGCAAATACAAAAAAATTTGAGATACTACCTGCATTCTATTAGACAATACTGAAATGAAATTAGAAACAATGATAAAGAAAAACATAAAGCTACTTCAACATCTGGAGACTAAATAATATGCTACTGAATAACAATGGGTTATAAAAGACATCAAGAAGGAGACTACAAAATTCTTAGATTTAAGTGAGAACACTGAAACATCATATCAAAATCTCTGGGATACTATGAAGGCAGTATTAAGAGGAAAGTTCATTCTGTGGAGTTTATTCCTTCAAAGAAAAAAGTCAACAAATAAAAGACCTAACATTACATTTCAAAGCCCTAGAAAAAGAACAAATCAACACCAAAAGCAGCAGAAGACAGGAAATAATTAAAACCAGAGCTGAAATCAATAAAACTGAAACAAAAAAAACAATTAAAAAAATTGACAAATAAATAGTTGGTTCTTTGAAAAAATAAATAAAATTGACAAACCATTAGCCATGTTAATGAAGAGAATGAGAGAGAAAACTCAAATTACTCACATACATGCTGAAAAGGGAAATATCACAACAGACACTACAGAAATACAAAAGATAATTAGAAATTATTTTGAAAACTTGTATTCCAATAAAACAAAAATACCTAACGCATCAACAAATTTCTAGAGTCATATGATTTGCCCAAATGGAATCAGGATGATATACACAATTTAAACAGATCAATATCAAGCAATGAAATACAAGATGCCATCTGAAGTCTACCAACCAATAAAAGCCCAGGACTGGATGGTTACACAGTTGAGTTCCCCAAGACCTTTAATGAAGAACGAATACCAATACTCTTCAGATTATTACATGAAATAGAAAAAGAGGGAGCACGTCCAAATTCATTCTGTGAGGCCAGTATCACCCTGATTCTAAAACCAGGCAAAGACACATTAAAGAAACTAAACCTAAGACTAATATCTCTAATGAACATAGATGCAAAAATTCTCAATAAAATTTTGGCAAACCAAATACAAAAACATATCAAAAATATAGTGCACCATGATCAAGTGGGGTTCATCCCAGGGATGCAAGGTTGGTTCAACATACAGAAATCAATAAATGTAATTCATCACATCAATAGACTTAAAGAGAAGAATCACAAGATCATCTGAATAGATGCAGAAAAAGCATTTGACAAAATACAGCACCCCTTCATGTTCAAAACACTAGAAATTACAACCCTGTGAGTGCATTATAATGAAGAATTTCCTATTCTTAAACTCTTAAAATCACTGGTGATTTTGCTCTCCAAGTCTTTAATTATTACACCAAGAACAGGAAAAGCGTTTTAAATAAATAAATCATTTATATAATTGCATGTCACAAATAACTACAAAATTAGTAATTGATGCCTTATTAACGATTTTTAAAGTAAATTTATGAGCCATTTCTTTTATTAACAAAAATATGAGAAAGAGTTTGGTATGGTTTGAAACCCCTACCCCAGTAATTCCTCATTGATAGAACTATTTCTCTTAGATTCACTCAGTTTCTTTCATTCTGATTCTGATGGATGTCATTTGTCACTTCATGTCACCTTGTCTTTAGTCACTCTGTTTCTGTTGTCTCTACCTACTTTTACTCATCCAGGATCCATTCCCTATTAATATTCACAAAATATCATTTTTTTCTGCTTGAAAGCCTGGTGTATCTTGTTGCTCATCACCACATAAGAGTTACATTCCTTTGCATTGTTTCCAGGTTTTTATGTCATTTGTCCCTACATAGCTATCCATCCATTAGTCCTTGACAGGTCACCCCCAGCTATTTGATAATTTCTTTTGTGCATCATGCATCATCTGTGTTGTGTGTTGAATTATGTCTCCCCAAAATTCGAATGTTTACTTAAGAATATGATTTTATTTGGAAATAGGAGTATTTCAGATATAACTTTTTAAGGAAAGAGGAAGTCTTAGTGCTTCCTTTTGCACTCTGCTTGCTATTTTCATAAGAAGAGTAAATTTTGACATAGGCATACAGGGAGAGTGTCGTGTGAACTTGCAGACAGAGGTTGGGGTGATATATCTGCAAGCCAAAGAACACCAGATATTGACAATAGTATAACATACAGCAGATTATCCTTCACAGTCCTCAGAAAAAATCAACTTTGCCAACCCTTTGGTTTCAGACTCTTGATTTCCAAAACTATAAGATAATAAATTTCTATTGGTTAAGCTACCAATTTGTGGAACTTTATTATTGTGCCCCTAGCAAATTAACACAATTTGACTAAGATATCTTTGCTTTTTGTTCCAACAAGCTATGATCTAATCATCCTTCTAGGCTTCTTCTAGGCTTTTTCTCATTTAATTCATCAGGAAAATCTTCTTGAAGATGAATTAAATTCACATAGATTTAAATTTCTCAAATCTTATTTTTACCTGACTGAACAATTAGCACCTTATTCTGTACTGGTTTATAGCCAATTGTCCAATTGTAGTATACTTTATTAAATGCTATGCTGTTTATTAAGGGATTTAGATATGTGCGTCTGTGTGTTTCTTCCAAGTATAATGTGTCTGTCTTCTAGTAATAGATTATTAATTTTATCTGAGTTCTCCTAAGCTTTTTAGAAGCAATATTGAGATCAAGAAATACTTGTTTATTGATGGTCTGAAGTACTTAGATATGCTAAAGATAGTCAACTTTAAGCTATCTTATCACTAAAAAGGATAATTCAAGATAAACATCAACCGTATTGAGTTATATTTATATTGTACCCAAGGAAGTCTAATTGTAATATTGAGTTTTGTAGCCCAAAGAGGATTTCATTTATTTTAAATTGCTCTGCATGGGAATTTAGAAATTATCTAAGTAGTACAAGGAAATAAATTTATTTTTTCAAAATATTCTTTCTTAAAGTATATGTGTGCTGATAAATGTCATACATATTAAAAGGACCCCAAGTCCTAGAAGTTTTCCCATCTCCACCATTGCTTTTAGTGAACATTTTGTATCTTTACCCCAAATTTTAATTCTATCTACAATTTGTAAAACAACTCACATGGGCATGGAAGACCTAGTACATAGAAACTGCTTAGGAAATGCCAGTTAAATCTGGATTGGAGTCTTAAACATTTGTTTAGCACCTGCTAGGGATCAGAGTTTAAACATAAACTCTAAATTATTATATTTACACATCCAATTTAAATACATATTTTCCTTTTTGTTTCCCCCTTCTTAAAACAAAAACTAAATAACAACAAAGGCTAAAACATTGTCTCTTCCTCTCCTGTTTCTTTTAATGCTATCCTTTGTCTAAATGATGCCCTTTTTTTCTCTTTCCTATTCTGCATTATAGGAGAATTCCAGTCTCTGTACAAAGTAATATGAGCACAATTCAATGGAAAATAAGTAATTGCTGCCTTCTTTTCTGCAACAAGTTGTCAATAGGTTTATAATAAAAAGCAATAACAACTGCTAATGAGTATTTGGTTCTTTGGAGACATTCAAATGCCTTTTACATTTATTAACTTTATTTTATCTAACAGGCCTCTAATGCAGGCATTGTAATATTCTACTGTTTTATAGTTGAGAAAACTGAAGAACTTGAAAATTAAATGATTTTTCCAAAATCATTTACCGAAATAACAAACAGTAAATTGATGGTACAAAGCCGTCTTCAAGCTATGCTTATTTCATTTTACTACTTTTAATTTACTTACTATATACCTTACCTAATTTTTTAATAAGCACGAGTAGTATGTATTTTTCTTTAGAATGACATTTTAACATAGCTGTATTAAAATTTAGATGTTTCTATAAAGGGAAGAAATTTATGTTGTATCCAGAGAGCATCTCATTAGCATTAGAGATATATACTGTCATGAGTGGAGTTCATGTGACCTTCCTCCCTCCTCTTCTGTCCTTTCTTTCTCTGATTTCCTTTCTTCCATCCTTCTCTTATCCTTTCTTCTTGCCCCTGCCCTGTTCCCTTTCTATCTCAGCTGTTTACCACCTCACAATTAATTTAGTAATAAATTCCTGATATAACTAATATCTGCATATCATTAACTATGAAATACAGAGGCAATCTGAGAGTGATAGTGTCATAAGGTTGCTCCAGATGATATGAAGAGAAAGTTGTAGAATGAGCTGAAGTCATTCATTGCAAACCCAGCACTTGAGTCACCACTGGAGTTAATAGAAGGCCTGCTAACAGAGCTGAGATAAATAATCTAGAAAACTGAGCCCTCAGGGATTAATTAGAGAATTCTGGCAGACAATATAGCTTTCAGAAATATAGCTACTGATGCATTCTTTGTGGTGTGTTTTAATAGAGTTTCTTAAATAAAATAAAATTGCAAGTATATAATTAGTCAGGATTCTTCAGAAAACAGAATCAATATGATTTCTTATTATAGGGAATTGGCTTACATGATTGTGAAGACTAAGAATTCCCATGGTCTGCACTGGCAAGTTGAAAATTAGGGGACCCAATAGTGTGGTTTCACTCTCTATTCCAAAGACCTGAGAACCAGTGGTTCTGAGGGCTAGAAAGGTTTGGTGCCCTAAGTCAGGCAAATTTCCCATTTTCTGAATTGGTTCCATTCTGTTCAGTTGATTGGCTGAGGCCCATCTGCATCAAGGAGAGTGATTATGTCTACTCAGACTACAGATTGAAATGTTACTCTCATCCAAACACACTCTGACAGACATACCAGAATAATTTTGGACCAAATGTCTGGTCATTCAAGGCCCAGTCAAATTGTCACACAAAAATTAACCATCACAGTTACAATTTTAAACTTCTATAATTTTAAATTAAGAAAAAGATAGAAGGAAATGCATATCTGATGTTTCCAAATATATGAATTGGCCTTTTAATGGCATCATCTATCTCTCCAAAAATTGCCACAAAAAATAGTTTTCAGGATTTATATATTATATGGAAATATTGAAGTACTTTTAGGCCTCAAGGAACATGTTTTCAATGCTAAAAATAGTTAATTTTTTAAATGAAACTCATTCCTTCTCTAATTAAATTTTGTACAGTAGTTCTGAAAATTCCTACCAATTGACACATCTGAATTTGAACCTTAGCAATTCTTCTCAGCTTCTTTATCATTCACTGTAGTTATCTTCAATTTTCTCTGACTCAAAAGAACTTTCTATTCATTTGTAAATGTAAATACCAGTAAGATGTTCAAATCAAAAGGTTTTTTTTTTTTTTAAATTCAAAACAAGAGTATCCTCTGTATGAAAGGAAGACTTTTACATTTTAAAATCAAAGCCAATAAAGATGAAACTTTTCTGAGTTTCTTCTTAGGCATGGTTTCTAATGGAAAAAAAGTTGGAGAAATAATCAGTGCCACCCTTATACTATCCTTTTTAAACAACACACCATGGTTGTGTGACTTTCATGGTCAGCTGATATGCCCCTCACCCAAGAATGTCTCTTACTCTAAAATACTCTTATTCACATGTAATGGAGTTCATGATTACTTTGGATGCTGCATAGAGGACAAATAATAACTTTCATCATCATTTAGTCATAAATCTGTATGTTAAATAAACACATTGTTCTCTCTGTGGTTGATTTATAGGTACTTAGAAATTTAATTTATGATTGACTTCTGTCATTGGACATTGTTCGGCATTCATTTATTCACAGTATTGGTTTGGGGTTTTTTGTTTGTTTTTTGAACACACATTCTATGCCAGGCATATATTTAATGGGTGCTAACCATATAGCCACGAGAAAACCCTACTAAGTCCATACTGCCATGGAGCTAACTCTTTAGTTGAGATAATGTAAAGTCTATGCCCATTTGGCTGGTGCAAATTGAAATGAAAATTGTGATTGATGGTTTATGCTTTATTAAAATAAACAGCTCTGTTTTTATACTTTTTGGCAGTTTTTATTTTAATTTATGTTTTATCTTCTTTTCTTCCTTTTTTAACCTTCTCACTGTATGGTCCCAGGGCCAGCAATGTGATCCAATACCTGGCAACTTGTTAGAAATGCAGAATCCTATACTTTATCTCAGACCTACTGAATAAGGACCTGCATTCTCATGCATACAAAATTTTGAAAAGTGTTGATTTAAGGCATAGAGTTTATTAATATATCATTCTAATAATTTGAACACTAACACTTTTCATCAATATGCGCAAAAGAAGAGGATTTTTTGGTTCACATTCTCAGTTTATTTCCATTAGTATACAGTTTGGTTTCCTAATATTGTTTTTTTGAGGATAGTTCAAATGGCATTTCTTTGTAATACAATAGGGTGAAGGAAGACTTAGTTATGATCATATAAGGGCTGCCTGCTCCTTGAGTCTAATTTGAAAGTTATATAGCAGAGGAGACATAAAGTGATGATGAAACAGGATGAGAAGCTTGGGGAGGGGAGGGGGGATGGTAGAGGATAGGAAAGGCAACAGAATACAACAGACACTATTATGGCAGTATGTAAAAACGTGGATGTGTAACCGATGTGATTCTGCAATCTGTATACGGGGTAAAAAATGGGAGTTCATAACCCACTTGAATCAAATGTATGAAATATTATATGTCAATAGCTATGTAATGTTTTGAACAACTAATAATAAAAAAATGCATATTCCTTGGCAGTCATCAAAATAATAATAAATGCTGGGGACGATATGGAGAAAAAGGGAACACTTTTACATTAGTGGTGGGATTGTAAATCAGTGAAACTGCTATGGAAATCAGTATGGAAGTTCCTCAGAAGACTAGGCATGGAACTGCCACATGACCCCACTATACCACTCCTTGGTTTTTATCCTAAAGAATTAAAGTCATTGGGCTGGGGATGTGGCTCAAGTGGTAGCATGCTCGCCTGACATGCGCGGGGCTCTGGGTTTGATCCTCAGCACCACATAAAAATAAAATAAAGATGTTGTGTCCACTGAAAACTAAAAAATAAATATTAAAAATTTCTCTCTCTAAAAAAAGAATTCAAGTTATCATAGTGACATATGCATATTCATGTTTTATAGCAGCACAATTCACAATAGCCAAATTATGAAACCAGCCTAGGTGTCCATCAGTGGATGAATGGATAAAGTAAATGTTGTATGTATATCAAATGGAGTTTTATTCAGCCATAAATAAAGATGGAGTTGTCATTTGCAGGAAAATGGATGGAACTAGAGATCATTATGTTAAATGAAATAAGCTAAACTTAGAAAGTTAAAGGTTGTATGTTTTCTCTAATATGTGGAAGCTAGAGAAAAAAAAAGGAAAAGGAGTGGGGGGATCTCATGAAAATCAAAGAGAGATCAGTAGAGGAAAAAAAAACATGAAGTAGGAGGTGGAGGAGAGGGGGAACGTGCCATAGAGTGATATTGGCCAAATTGTATTGTTATATTGTGTGTATGTATGAATATGTAACAACAAATCTCATCATTATGTACAATTATAATGCACCAAGACAAATGTGAAAAAATATATATTCCTGGACCCAACATTAATTCTCCTTATTAAGTTAGTCAGGATTGGGTTTCAAAAGTTTTACAGGCTTCCTAGTCAACTCTTATCCTCATTAAATTTCGAAAAAGACTATTCTGTTAGTTCTAGATTGATGTCCTTCTAAGGATGAATTTTAAAATATCATTATTTTTGAGTCTTCAGTTAATACAGTCTTGCCTAAAAAGCTGAATTATTCAGCCTGTGGCCATATATGCCTGTGTGTCAGAGTGGTTTTAGTTCCAATTAGGGTTTCTCACACTTGCATTATTGCCTTTTTGGAACAGGTAATTCTTTGTTGTAGGAGGCTGTTGTATGCATTGTAGGATATTTATATTACCTCTGTGTCAGTAACACACCTGTGCTCACCTGTAGTCCCAGTTGTGATAACCAAATATTGCCAGATTTCCCCCTAGAAGGCAAAACTACTCCTGGTTGATGATCACTAATTTAAATTATATAAGGAAAAGGATTATGGATTTATATATGTTCCCTGCTGTTTATATTATTTGACTTTCTTGAGGGCTTTTGGTTTTATGTCAAGAAAGATGAAGGAAGGCTTAGATATAATGATGGAAGAGCTGCCTGGTCCTTAGGTCAAGTTTGAATATTCTGTAATGGAGGAGACAAAATGGGTGATGAAGAGGGAAAACTTACATTTATTAGGAATTTAGATTACTTTTGGACTTTCAGTTCAAAGAACAAAACAAAATTAGGTAGAAGATTTTTTGAATGCTCTGCACATGCCTGTGAAGGTTAAAGACTCTGCATGGTGTCTCCAGGGTTTTGTAGCTGTAGGGCGGACATTTTCTGTCAAAGGGGCTAAATAGAGATTCAGGAACATGTGCGAGTTTTGGAAAAGACCATGAGGACATGGAAATAGTTCATAGGATGCTCAGGGATAAGGTAATTATAGTGATTATATGTGTTGATTTATTCCTGAACTCATAGGAACACCTAGGGTTTAGTCAGAAGTAACTGGGAAGATGTTGAAGGGAATCATCAGATTCATTAGCAACCAGGGAGATTTGAATACAGAGCCTATAACATTATTGAATGTCTGGTATGCTTTTGAGTTTTATCTGGTTAACTGTTCTTACCACAGTGCTTATCTTTGATTTTCTTTACCGTATTATAGAAGTATTTACCACCTATTTTTGTTAAACAAATATTTATAATAATCACCCTTTAGTGGTCAATTGTATTATTACTAAAGATTAAATCAGATGAAATAACTTATTTTATACACATTTCTTGTACATAAAGAGTCATTCTAGTAGCAGCATAGGTACATTGAAGATTTATACATAGAACCATGTGTAATTATATTTTTAAAATATGTCAGAAGTAATATTGGAATTTAATAGACAAGTGAGGAAAAGTATCCATACAGATCAAATAAAAATCTGTTTTTATTTTTGACAAATGGGCACAGTCCTGATATTATAAAAAGAATATTGAGCAAGAAGACTTGGATATTTTATTTTTTTTAATAAAGAAAAGGTTTGTTTCATCATGAGAAAAACATAGACTATATACAATACACACCAACAGAAGTAAAAAAAAAATGCATTATGCACATTCTCCTGCAAATTCACAGCACAAAAGATACTGCCTTTTAAATATATAATATTAAAAAATAAGAAGACAATTAAAAAATCGTTAGTATAACACAACACATAGGAACCTACCATCAGATTCTGAAAAACCAAAGACTAACTCTTCCAATGGAGTTCCTAATGAGGGTCCTGCACCTACATTTTGTTGCAAAAGAGATTAGGACACAAATAGGAAAAATAGGATGATGGGTGGTAATAAAACCTTTATTAAACAAGGATACAACTGTGTGATGGGGATGAGCGAGGTGCTGTGATTCAGAGGAGCTTGGCCTGCACCACCCCCCAGCTGGCTGGGAAACCAAACTGCATTCTTTCATGGGTTACTGTGGGATGAAACAATGGCCAAGGCTGGCCTGGCCTGCAGGAACTACCAGTGCTGTTTCTAGCAAGGTTGAAATTGCTATGAACACACAATGTCAAACTGAATAGCAGAATAAACACAAGTATGGCCTAGCACGAAGACTTTTATTTAATTCTTGACTCTGCTCTTTACTAACTGTGGAACTTGTGTAGATTACTTCACATTTCTAAGACTTAGTCTCTTCATTTGTTGATGAGGGGAATTAGTCTCATGAGGTTGTTAGGTAAGCAAAATTAAATAAGATTAAGTGTATAAAATGCTTTCCAGAAAAAATAAATCCTTGGTAAAATTTTGTTATTATACTTATGTTTTCACATATATTTATTACTGCCAGTGTGTCTGTCAGCTTATGCAATATAATTTTATTTTTTGGAACTAAAATATTATAACATTAGTGTTTTGAAATTTCAGGCAACAGTATTCTTAGATTTTGTGTGATGATGTTGTCTTACATATGAAGGTAATTTTAATAAGATCTTTAGTACTTCAGTATAAAGTCACCATGGATTATTTCCAGAACCAAACTACTTCTTGCCAAATTTCTTTCTGGTCTAAGTAATATTCTAACCAGTTTTTGACTACAGAGAATGTAGAATTTGTTCTCATGTTGACAGTTATATTATATCTTTAAATGTAACCATGGGAATCCATGTTTCTTTATATAAATGAATAGCAGGTTCAAATGCTTGATAATTACCTATGCATGTAGTTATTTATTAATATTAAAGAGAAGACATCTGGGTAGAATTAACCAATTCATTATAACCAGATCAGTTGCAGGTGTCTTACATGAGGCAGTCGCTTATTATCATTTTTCCATTAGAGAAACTTTTCCTGGAAAGGAATTCATTTGAAGTGAAATCTAAGACATCAATGATTAACATTTTTTAAAAATTCATTTGATAGGAAAATTCTTTTTGCAACTCCATTAAGTTTAAGTTCAGATATACATAGAGATTAAATTATAAATACCAGCTTTATCTTTCCTCCAAGTCAAAGTTAATTAATAATTTGTTGCTGGAGATGAAACACTAGTGTTGTTTTCACAATTCTTCCTTTCTTCACCTGTTCATTAGTTTTCAAAAAGAAGAACAAACTTTACTATGTAGAAAAATTGTCATATGCATTAAGTCATCTGAAAAAAATGGTTTGAAGATAGGAGATGAAAATTGGTGTGATTAATTAAAGAAAAATTGTGTAACTAAAAATATGCAAGAATTGCACAAATAAAACAAATATAACTTTGATTCAATGGTCCTGAGATAATATTTGAGACCTTTTATGAAAACGTGATGCTGTGAAGAAAAAATAAATGACCTGGTCAATGAAATAAACATTGGAGTAAATGTTAGTTTCATTATTAATGTAATAAATATAAATAGAACACATTTTTAAGAGAGAAGGATACCAGTGGTTTGTGGGGAGCAAGTATGAGTTAGAGAAATGTGACAAAGAAGAATGGGAGATTTGAGTTATGTACTAGATAAGAACCTTGCTCATGTGGGCAAATAACTTCTATAGCAAAAAACAGCCCTATGTGTTTTTACCCAAGGGCAGTGAGGAAATCCATGTTCTTTTAATGAACACAAAGTGTTGTTGAAGAGGCAAGGACATTATGGTTTGAATTGTGTCTCTTATTTATTGAGTATGATATAAAAATAGATCTCTGGGATTTTAATAATACATAAGAAGATATTCATTTTTAGTTCACATTCAAAACCAGCTTTCATTCCATTTTAAATATTCTCCAAGTAATTTTCCTTCAATATAAAGAAAATGCTCCCAAAATAGTTTTTTTTTTTTTTTAAGTTGGTGCATACCTTAAATAGAAATGTGATAGTGAAAAAATGGTCTTGGAATTACAGAACATATATGTTTTTGTATAGCAAATTGTGAGGTCTTAAAAACTTCCTAATCAGCATTAAACATTAATTAAGATTGTCAAATTTAGCAATGCAATTTCATCTGTGATTTATGTAGAAACGAGCAATTGGGAATTGGAGTAGCTCCACATTTTTCATGAAAGCACTGATGTAATGTTTAGATTAATCTAATAACTCTGAATGGGTAGCAATTTGAATACTGTTATGACTGAAATCTTTGTTTTCTGGCAAAATAAATTTTATTTCTGTTAAATTAGTTTTTAATATTTAAAAATAATAATCTGCCTTCTTGGAAAGAATGCTATTCAACCTGATGAATTTTCAAATTCAGCATGACAAGGCAATCATTCAAATGAGTCTGTCTGTTCCTTAATTTTGAACAAGTTGGATTCAGCCAAGACAGCTACTATCCAGCCCTGAATAAGCACAGACCAAAAGTGCAGAAGTAGAGACAGATGGGCTCCCTATGGATAAAGAGGATAGGGAAGCTACTGTGGAGGAACTGGCCTTCATCTTGGCCTTGAAATATGAATCCAATTTACATTGGCAGAAAGGAGTAAGCAGAGGAAAAAAAATGAAATGTGTTTTGGAGTTTTGGGGGGATAGGAGGAAGTTTTTGTCCAAGAGTGTTAATAGATTAAACTGAAAGACAGGGACCAGATTGTGGAGGAACAGTGGGTAATCAGGACTGATTCCACTCTAAATTTACCAGTCATTTACTTATAAATGACATTTGGGAAAACAAATTCTTAACTTCACCACGATAACTTGACTGCCATAACTATCTGTTCTCCCTAGTTCACAGGGTTATTATGAATGCTAAAATATAATGCATTTAACATGCACTATAGAAAGCAAAATGTTATAAACATGTCAGAGGTGGTCCACACAAGTGTATTACATACTGTCTTATTTTGGCAGGACCCTGTACTTAGCTTGTTCATTTTATTGTACATCCAAGCTCAGTTTCACCTCATTTCCTATGAAGGTTACTTTAAAACTTTATCATTCTCAGAGAACCTTTGACTCTACCTGTTCTCTTACATTCAGCAGATAACTTCTTTACCAACAAAACAGAAATGATAATAACTTGCTCAGTCTCCTGCTATCATTTCATAAGTCCACATGATTTACCTGTATGTGTGGAGTAGAAACCCCCACTGCCACGAGTGATTGGCTCATCTGAGTACTGAACCTCATCTCTTCCAGAGGAAACTTGCTCTATCCATTATCCATTTAAAATTTAGTGTTCAACTTCTGTTTTCTTCTTCCCATCAGCATTTAAATATGCTTCATTTCTCAATTAGTCCACAACATTTCTTTTTCATATTGCTCCTTCTCCCCTTTTTAGCTAAAATTTGTAAAGTCATGATCTATTCTGTCTCAATTTCTTGTATCAGACACTCCACCTGCTTCAGCTATATTTTTCATCTCATATCTCTTTTGAAGTACTCTCAGCAGCTTCCTTGATAACTTCTATATTGTTAGTCCAGATATCTTTCAGTGTGTACCTTTTGGACCTCTAAGCAGCAATTAATTGTATTGATTACTCCCTCCTTCAAATATTTACTTACCTTTTCTTGATGATACTGTACTATATGGATCTGAGTTCTGAGTTGCAAAGGATCTAGTCCAGTCTGATAGTTTAAATATAATAGGAATATATTGCAGAAGGTTAGGCAGCTTACAATGTAAGTAGAAGGAGAACTTTAGATGATATTCAGCAAGGACAACACCTATCTCATCTGCCTCTTTGTGTCAACACTGAAATTTCACGTAGGTATTTTGGGCGGCTCTCTGATGACATCAGGGATGGACTGCAGAATCTGCTGCTACCTCTCTAAGCGGTGAATGTCTTCTCCACCATTCTTGCTAGAAGATATCACAGACTTGCTTAGTCATAAAGTTCTCTTCTCAATTAAATTGCTGCTAAATGCCCCTAGTTAGCAATCCTAGGTCATAGTCTTCCCATATGCCAGCCTCTAAAGATACAAAAAATTTGAGCTGAGACTTTTATCTTAGGGAGATAGGGATTTCACCAAATATAGAAATTGTTTTCAAAAGGTGATGGTTGACCATTAGTTTGGAATTCATCTTTCTCTAGCACTCATAGTTTTGCTGTTATCTCTCTAAGCAATATTTCTCAGTCTCTTTTTTTTATTTGCTCCTTAAAAGATCAGCTTCCCCAGGGCTTTATTTTAATTTTTCCCTCACTTTTTGCCCTCTCCATAAGTGATGCTATATAACACCATGGGTTTAATTACCTTCTCTTTGTTTATGACTCCCAATTCTTGATCACCAGTGTGGTTCTGTCTCTTGAGTGAGCTCTAGACCCATGTCTTACAGGCTCTTAAGTGTTTCCACTTGAATATGCCATAAACCCCTTAAAATTCATCCTATTGGAAACATACTTTTCTGTAATCCAGATACATTCCTCCAGTTCTATCCAGCACAGAGCCCCTCGGTTTTCCAGGTGAAAAAGGAGAATATTATCCTTGAGAGATTCTCTCCCTAATCTCCAAGCATCCAGTCACCTCCAGAATGCATGCATTTTATATTCCATGTATTGTTTTTAATCTGCCACACTGCCTCCATTTATACTGTGAAAGACACCAGGACTGAAACTAAGTGAACTTCTTCCTGGCTTCCACTTTACTCATCTCTAATCCATTCTCTACCCTGCAGGTAAAAAGCTTAGCAATTAATGTAATCTTATCCCCCTCCTGTGCTTTTTCAGAGGAAAAGCATGCGCGTGCATGCGCACACACACACACACACACACACACACATCACTATGCATGTGCTTATAAAGACACATGCTGTATCTGATCTGGAAGGTTGCACAAGAAATTGATAACAGTGTTTGTCTCGGGGATTGAAAGTGTGAGAACTAAGTGAAAATCAGATTTACTTTCATTGTACAGTCTATTAGATTTTTTAAATTTTATATCATGTTAAAATGATATTATATACAAAAAATCAATTAGTGAAACTTCAATGAATCATAAGTGGTTGAAGGATCATGTCAGATGCCCACATAGTTTGAAAGACCTCCACACAAAGTAGCTCCTTCTTACTTCATTAGCCACATTTAATATTTTATTCTTTTTCAAATTTAGCAAATCCTCTCAATTTTCAGCATTAGCAAATAGTCCCCCTGTTTGAAATGTTCTCTTCTTTACTATCCTACCTAGATAACTCTTCTTCTTTTTAGTACTTTGTTATCCTTAATCAAATTCTCATTACTGTTTTTATTATTATTTGTCTCTTTTGTCAGAAAGACCAAGTAAGATATAGCAGGGTCACATACTGAATTTGTCATATTCAAGACCATGCTGCTGATATCTAAGGTAGTACTTTGACATAATAGGAATTCAGAAAAATATTATAAGAATAAACAACACACACATTTCTTCTTTTCAGTTCTTCTATTTCAAGTTCTCTCATCTTTCTCCATCAGTGTTATTTTATGATTAACCCTGTCTCAAATTTTCCTACCGATTGTCTCAACCTTTTTTTTTTCATCTCTGTCTCAAATTTTCCTACTGATTGTCTCAACCTTTTTTTTTTTTCCTCTTTGTAATTCGGGAGTCAGGAGTTCCAAAGTTAAGATTAATATATTCAATATATTCTAGTAAGAGAAGTAAGAAAGGTAATATAATACTATAGCTTTCATTCTTCTGAATTAGTATGAAAAATTAATGAAGCAAATTTGTGACCATTATTTTGAGATGGAAAAGGAAACCATGTTTCAGCTATACATTTCAATTATCCATTCAGGTGAATATAATTTTTAATACCTAAAAGTTAATCTGTAGTAAACAAACTCATTGATTTACTGACTTTAAAATATGATTGCTGGCAATTCCTTTCAATGTTAGCTTATTTGTAAATGGCATTCTAATTTATTCTTTATTGATTTTCACTGGGTATCCTACTTATAATTGCAAATTTTATAATTTTAAAAATACTCTAATCTTTCCAAATGTTACTCTCAAATCTCTTTCCAGAATCCGTTTCTCAGAACTTAGTTTATTTCCCTGTTTGTGAATTAAGTTATTGATCTCGTTGCCAAATTTGCCCAGTCAGTATTTCACAGCTGGTGAGCCAAGACTTTTAGCAGTAACCCATACTGATCTGTATTATTCTTCAATATGTGTAGTCCTTGCCTTTGAGCTTCATGACTTCAGGTTTTTATTGGCTAAACAAAAAGACATTAGTGTTCATTAGCGTGCTAGTATAATCCTTTTATAGGGTAAAATTGATATAAATACCGTATCCTAAGAAATATACTATGCTTTTTAAAAAATAGCATTAGTGACCTCCAAAATACAAGGTGGGGGTAGCTCATTGGTGTGGCAGAAGTACACAAAAGAGGGGACATTGTGTCTTAGTAAACCATGCCTCGGAGTTGAGTCTGTAGTTGAGTCCATAGGCCAAAGGAACATTAATTTTGGACTTAGGGTCTGGAAATGTTGTTCTTGTTACAACTGCCGCTCATTAACTGCTTAAGCTTGTGCTAGAGGGCTCTTCCAAAAACACAGATGCTATGCAATTAATCTGCTCTTAAAAACCTCTCCCATTTCACATAGGATAAAGTCCAAATTCTTTAATGTGGCTCACAAAAGCTGTGTGCTCTGATCCCTTCCACCTCTTTAATTTCTCTCTGGCTTATCTGTGCCTCTGTCTCTTCATTTGTAAATTATTTGGATTAGGTTAGATAATTTTTAATGTTCCTCTCAGATCTAAAAATCTATAATTCAGAATAATTACAGAGTCAGCCTCAACTTTCAGGTAGGATAAAAGGGAATTTGTAAATTCCTATTTTTAAAATAGACCAACTTGAAGTCCCCTGGGGCAAGAGTTATTGTTCTAATATAAGAAACTCAGTTTATTTCTGCTTTTTTAGTTTGGTGGAATATGCTGTGTATTTCACAAAATTCTGAAGAATGATAAATCAGCAACTATTTAGATCATGTTCTCTTTGTTAGAATTAGGGAGTTTGAGGGCTGGAACTGACTTGAAAAGTGTCTTTTGATGATAAAATTCACATCCAGAGAGTTGAAATATCTGTTAGACTTATAGTAGAAACAGAACCAGAATCTTTATCCACCCCCCAGCCTCCACACTGCAGTGTTCCTCCACATAACAAGACTGTTTCACCCAGATGGCTTGTTTGCTGTTTGTATACAAAGTCCAAGTCTAGGTAACTGTCTAGGCAGTATATTAGGAAGATTGTGGGATCATGGCCAAGATGAGCTTCAGGCCAGAGAAGTATGAATGATTCTTTTTCCTTCGTTCTTTCAGAGGAGAATCCATGAAAAGATTCATTGATTCATTTAACAAACATTTAGCCAGGGCCAGTTGTTTTTCTGGACAGGAACTATACCCTCCTGAATCTTATATTCCAAGGGAGTAAATAGCTGATATATCAACACATAATAAGATATTTTCAGATACTAATATGAAATATGGGAAAGTTACTTTAGGTTTAAAGTAAAAGTCTGAAAACTCAGACTTTAATTTATGAAATGGCTTCTCACCATGGTAGAACCTCTCTTAACCAACTCTCTAGTTGTTCCATGTTACCAATTTCTGTATGATGTATTTGTCAATACCACCCTCCCAAATGCTTTAATGTTTTCATATCATTGGAAAGAAAGTTCTTTCCTGAATATTTAAGTATATCCACATTATGTCTTCTATACCATAACTGTATTTCCATTATTTTCCTACATAAGTTTTATAGATTGTACCTTGTTCCTCAACATTTCTTTTTTCTTTTCTTTTTTTTTTTTTTTTGCTATGTCTGCTGCCTTTCCTAGACTTGAATATTTACAATATCTAGTTCTTTTTTGAACACCATAGACAGGAAGGAAATTCTTCTCTGGCAGCCCCTCCAATATTGTGCAAGTCTTTCACTTTAAGCCTACCTCTTCTTCAAAATCCACCTCAAGCCCAGTCCCACTGGTGAAATTTCCATGGTGGTATTCACTCATAGTCATCAGCCTTCCTCTGAATATCAGTTCTTATAGGATTGATTGACTGACCAATCAATTTTTGATTTCTGACACTTAGCATAGGACCTCATGTTGTATTCCTGTAAATATATTTACCAAATATAAACATAAATTATTTTAATATTTAATGCAAATATTTTATTTTAAAATTATTATAATATTTAACAAATGTAAATTATATTTATATAAATATATTATTTACCAAATATAAATTCTTAAATATGTTCTACATTGATAGGGGATTAGGCATTGTACAGTTATATCATATGCATGTATGAGAATATAGCAAATCCCACTATTATGTATAATCATCATGAACCAATAAAAATGTGTAAATAAAAATGAAAAAATTGGTGCTCAGAATAAATAAGTACTGCTTTTTAAAAAAGAGAGTCACTGTTCCCTAATCAATACGCCTTGGGCATATCTGTGTTAAATATCAAATAGTATGTACCACTCCATAACATTGTCATTTATGTATTATTCTCTTCAGCAAGAATTTGTCTTTGTTGCTTAATGTAGTACTTGGAACATAGCACATGTTCATTATATACTAATAAATTAATTAATATTAAAAAACACCTAGAAATCTGAAAGTTTGTGATTTGCTGATATACTTTGTGAATTTTTAGACAAGGCAAAGGGAGCACATAATAAGATAGAAGGAGAACCATAGTAAGATAGCTATCCTAAACTTATTTGACCTTGGAGTACTTTGTTTTCAGGAACCATGAACTTCTCCTACCTGTATTATTCTCTAGAACACAGCTTGTGAAATGCTGGCTTAAAACAGACAGCACCTAACTGAATGAGATGATTATAATGTAAATGTGATCATTCATTTCTTGGACTGTAAGCCTATCCAAGGCAGAGTCTATGCCTGAATATTTATACTGAGTTTTGGAGGGGACATTAAGGAACATACGGTCTAGAAATGCACCCTTTTGCTTGAGTCTCCATAATGCTCAGCTTATTTTTAAAAGCTTCCTTTTGGCAGCCCAATTTTGTGCGGCTCTTTCTGTTTCATAGAAATTTACTGCATTAGCTTTTCATCTCTGTGACCAAACTACCCAACAAGAACAACTCAGAGGAGGAAAAGGTTCACTTTGGCTCATGGTTCATAGGGGTTTAGTCCATGGTGGGCCTACATCATTGTTCTGGGCCAGGGCAAGGCAGAACATCATGGCAGAGGACTTGGTAGAGGACCATCTCTCACCTCATGGTGTTCAAGAAATTGAGAGAGCAAGGGGAAGGGTTATTTTAGGGAAAATAAGCCCTTCCAGGGCATGGGCCCAGTGGCACACCTCCTCCAGTCACACCTCACTTTCCTACAGTTACCACCAATCAATTCATTCAAATTGATATGGACCGATTACAGTTCTCATGATGTGATCATTTCACCTCTGAATATTCTGCATTAACTGGTACTACCCACCCAATGGTTGTTGTTCTACCTTATAGAACCATCAACATATGACTAAAAATTCAATGAAGTGATTTTTAACATAGAAAACATCCAATAAATATATATGGGATTGAATTGAATTGTGAAATTGTGAGAATTTGACTCATTTAAATTTTTAAATTATAACTTGGAACTAAAATAATTTCAAGACTAAATTTGAACATAATTTTCCACCAGATTACTTTTTAGTCATGACATTTTTGTGTGTATCTGTACATGTAAATGGAAATGACATTTATGTAACTTTGCAATTGTAGTACGTAGTTACAGATCATTGGGGAGTTCTTCCTTTGAAGATAGGAAGAAATCAAGCAAGGCAATTGGTTTACAGGGTTTGATGATTTTTTTGTTGTTGTTTTTGGCTTTTTGGTATTTCATTTTCTTTTCCCTCATAACACCATTCCAAGTGATAGGCTGCCTCTTTATATCTGTTGGTAATAAGTCCAATATGTCTATGAGGTGTAAATCATTGAAGTTCGTTAAAGTTTTCATATTAAATGGGCTCCTTTTTGTGAAATTTATGACTCTACATTGAGATTTTTCTGACCACATGATTCTTAAAAGGGAAGCATCTTCAAAAGCATGTTGTATAGATTAGTGTCTTCCATTTCTATGGAATGTGGACCCAACAATGAACAATAGAAGAGATGATATTTAGAAGACCAAATTATCCAACAACTGTGACTATGAAGGGGTCACATTAAGAAAAGTAATACTAATTCATAGTATCTTTACCCCACTTCCTCCTGTAGGACTTTAGTACCACCAAAGTTCCCAACCCATAAATATTCTTGGAAAGGATATGGGGTGTTTCACATATAATTTTAAGTTTGATTTGCCAGGTTTGATAATTATTCCTATGGGAATAGGCTTCTTCTCTAGAATATTGTTTTTTGTGTGAAGAAGGCTATAATTAATGCTTGCTTCAGCTGGGACTCACAATTCTGCTCTGGCCTCTGAAGCTGCTTTGCTATTGCTCCCTGGAATTATGGACTGTCACCAAGAACTGCTATTTGTAGAGATGCTGTGGTGTGCTCAGAACATTTCCTCCCTCTGATAACCAAGAAATTTTCACTGAGTATGTTTCTTATTCATAGCTCTTTCTTTCCCAAAGTTAAGTTCTTCTGTCTTTGTGCAGGTAGACTTCTTTGATGGCCTCCTTCCTAGTTCACACTCTTAAACCCAGGGGACTTCTGCAATGGATTTTCAATAACTTTCACCTCTCTGCAGAACCCTCTTCAGAGGGGCTGGGTTCAAGTCACCATTAATTGAGCTGAGTACATTAAAAATCCCTTGTGATTCCCATTATGATATTAAAACCCAGCAAATGAATCTTCATCATATTTTTTTCCAGAGTGCTTGTTGTTTGATTTTTAGGGTATCATTAAATGTGTTACTTTTCTCGAAGAGAAGTGCGAACATTTAGCAGTAGTATGGCACCATGAGATGAGTATTATTTAAAAATGAGAAAATATGAGACCCATTCTTAAGTCTTCATAAACCAGCCTTGAAGAATTTATTCACTCATTCTGTAGCCTCATAATGCCCTAGATACCCTACTAGTTATTATTGATATAGAAATGAGTGATGTACCCAATGCTTCTTAAATGCAGTTGTGCTTTAGATCAAGGGGCATCAAATTGTGGCCTATGAGCCAAGTGTTGTTCACTACACATTTTGGTAAATAAAGTTTTATTGGAACACTTCCAAGCTCACGCCCAAATCCTAAAATATTTATTACCTGGCTCTTAACAGAAAAATGAATTAGACTCATGAAGATTTAAAAACAAAGAAACAAAAAAACAAAACATTTCTTGTGTTCCATCACAGACAGTCAAATCAGAATTAGGAGTTGAGGGTTGGATTTTTGCCTCAAGAACCAGCTTTTTAAAATAATTAATTAACTTGGCTGGTTGTAGTGGTGCACTCCTATAATCTCAGAGACTTGGGTTCAAGGCCAGCCTCAGTTATTTAGCAAGACCCTAAGCAACTTAATGAGACCCTGCCTTTTGCCTCAAAATTCAAAAAAAAGGGGGGGGAGATATGGCCCTTTGTTCAATTCCTGGTACCCAAATAAATAAATAATACATAAAAACATAAACATTATACATATTAATGGGTAACAAATAATGTTTTGATATATGCATGCTGTTTAAATCAGAATAGACATTTATCATATTTTAAGGTGAAAAGTTCTAAAATCTTTTCTTATGGATTTCTTTTTCCTTTTCTTTCTTTCTTTTTTTTTTTCTTTTTTGGTACTAGGGATTTAACCCAGTGGTGCTTAACCAGTGAGCCACATTCCCTGCCCCTTAGGTACAGAGTCTCACTGAGTTGCTTTAGGACCTTGCTAACTTGCAGAAGCTGGCTTTGAACTTGTGATCCTCCTACTTCAGCCTCCTGAGCTGCTGGGATTACAGGTGTGCGCTACTTCTGGAGTCTTATAGCTTTTTGAATTGTACTGAACATTTGTTAACTGAAGTAAATCTACTACTGTGCAATAGTACAGAAGAACTTCCTGCTCCTATCTAACTGTAACAGTACTTGTTTCAGTTTGGATTTGAAATGTCCCCTAAAGACTTATGTGTTATTCTCCAGCTGGTGGCTCTATTGGGAGGTGGTGGAAACCATAGGAAGTAGGACTTACTTGGAAGAAGTAGGGTAGGTTGCTGGTGGCATGCCTTTGAAGGTATATTTTATACCCATTCCTAGCTTGCTCTTTCTGTTTTCCAGCTGCCCTGACATGTTCTGCCACATGCTCCCTGCATTAATGTTTTGTCTCACCGCAGGCCCATAGTGATGAGGCCATTCAACCATGAACTGTAACCTTTGAAACTATGAACCAAAATAAATCTTTCCTCCTTCAAATTGATTTTCTTATGTATTTTGTCATAGTACCACAAAGTGGACTAACAACACCCATTGATGAACTTTTTCTTACTTCCCTGCGTCCACTCTTTCCAGCTTCTGATAACCACCATTTTACTCTCAACTTCTTTGACATTAGCTTTTTAAGATTCCACATATGAATGAGATCAGATAGTACTTGTCTTCATGTGCTTGGCTTATTTCACTTAACATACTGATTGCCAGTTTCATTTACTTTGTTGCACATAATAGGGTTTTATTCTTTCTTTATATGGCAGAATTGTATATATATATAATTTTGCATAAATTCCATATTTTCTTTATTCATCAACTGATGGACATTAAATTGATTTTTTTTCCCTTGGGCATTCTAAATAATGATTCAGTTATCAAGGGAGTTAATATGAGGATATCTCTTCAATATTACTGATTTGATTTTCTTGATTCTGTTTTTAATTTTTTGAGAATCCTCCATATCATTTTCTATAATGGCTTTACTGCTTACATTTCCACCAACAGTGCCCAGGAGTTCCCTTTTCTCCATATCCTTCCAACACTTGTTATCTTTAGTCTTTTTGATAATAGCCATTCTTACTGGGGTGAGGTAATATGTTATGGTAATGCTGAACATGTTTTTTCCATTTACCTGTTGACCATTTGTCTGTCTTCTTTCAGGAATTGTTTATTTAGATCCATTGCATATTTTTAAATTGGGTTATTTGTTTTTTTTTTTTTAAATTTGTTTGTATGTTTGTTTTTTGCTATTGAGCTTTTGTAGTTTCTTATATATTTTGGATATCAACCCCTTGTTGGTTGAATAGTTTGAAAATACGTTCTCTCTATGTAGATTGTTCCTGCACTCTGTTGATTGTTTTCTTTGCCATACAGAAGATTTCTGGTTTGACATAATTTTACTTTTCTATTTTTGCTTCTGTCTCCTATGCTACTGGGGTCTTCATAGAAAAAAAAAATTCTTGCTGATTCCAATGTTATGAAGCATTTCTCCCTTTTTCTCTTCTCGTAGATTTAGGGTTTCAGGTCTTACCTTTAAGTATTTAATACATTTTAGGTTTCTTTTTTATAACTGGAAGGAGATATGGGTCTAATTTCCTTCTTCTACTTTTTATAACTGGTGAGAGATATGGGTCTAGTTTCATTCTTCTGTATGAAAAAATATACCCAGTTTTCTTGGCATAATTTATTAAAAAATATAAACAAATAAAAAAGAAACTATTCTTTTCCTGAAGTGTGTTGTTTGCAGTATTGTTGACAATTAGGTTGTTCTAGATGTGTAGCTTTGTTATATGTTTTGACCTCAGATCTTATAATACCTCCTGCATTGTTCTTTTTGCTCAAGATGGTTTTGGCTATCCAGGGATTTTTATGATTACATATAAATTAAAAAAAATTTTCTACTTAAGAACCAATGTTTTTAAAAAGCATCTTCTTACACATGATTAATATCTAGAATATATAAAGAGCTCAAAAAATTTTACACCAAAAAATCAAATAACCAAATTAATAAATGGGCAAATGAACTAAACAGACACTTCCTTAAAAAAAAAGAAATACAAATGGACAAAAAATTAGGGAAATGTAAATCAAAACTACAACTGAGATTTCAAGTTACACCAATCAGAATGGCTATCACCAAGAACACAAATAATAATAAATGCCAGAGAGGAAGAGGAGAAAAAGTATGGTGGGACTGTAAATTAGTACATCTGCTATGTAAATCAGTACGGAGGCTCCTCAAAAGACTAGGAATGGAGCTACCATATGACTCACCTACACCACTTTTCAACATTTACCCTGGAGAATTAAAGTCATCTTACTTATACACATAAGCATGTTTATAGCAGCATGATTCACAGTAGCCAAACTGTGGAACCAGCCTAAATTAATGTTCATTATTGGATGAACTGATAAAGAGAACATGGTATATATACACAATGCAGCTTTATTCAGCCATAAAAAAGTGAAATTATGGCATTTGCAGGAAAATGGATGAAACTAGAGATCATCACATTAATCATCATTAATCATCATATTAACAAAAAAGAACTCAAATGGTTAAGGGTTCTATATTTATCCTCATATGTAGAAGCTAGAGAGGAAAAAAGAAAAGAAAGGTGAGGCTGAATCTCCTAAAAATCAAAGGGAGATTATTAGAGAAAATGGACCAAGGACTGGGAGGCAGGGAAGGAGCAGGAAAATGCTGGGGAGTGATATTGTCCAAATTATTTTCTTATATTGTATGTATGTATGAATATGTAACAACAATCCCATCAATACGTTGGACTATAAAGCACAAATTAAAAATGTAGGAAAAAGAAGTTAATGTTTTTAAAAAGCATCCCAGATGAATGAACTAGATAACCAAAGTTAAGAAAAAAATACTTGTCAATAAATCCTACCCTTGAAGAATATGTGATTCACTGGGGGAAAAGAGTCCTTAAAAATTGATAAAATATAATTTATGCATCTAAAATAGAAATACAAAGTCCCAAAGAGGATCTGCAGAGGGAGCATTGTAATTCACTAGTGATATTTTCACAGGAGGGATGTTGAAGTAGATAAAAAGGTGAATTCAGTGGTGGACAAGATCTCCTGGAGTGGTGTCAGGGAGGGAAGAGCACAGAGATTAGCATATGCAAAAGTATATATGAAAGGTATGAAATAGCATAGCTAGAGAATGGTGAAACGCACAGTGTGGCCAAAACACCAAGAAAGAAGAAACAAAGGACATAGGATATAAAGTTGGAATGGAAAAATTGAGTTTCTCTAGGCCTCAGTTTTTCCATTTATGAAATAAGTAGTTAGCTAAGATGACTCTAAAGACTGCTGTAGTCTAATATATAGGTTTCTGCCATTGTGTCAATTATTTCTTTTAGTGCTCTCAGGCTGGGAATATAGTGGGGGTTATATGAATAATATGGCCCCTATAGTGGTGGTTTTCCCCATAGTTGTTCAATTTTTTGATGTACAAATGAGGTTAATTCTATCTACTGGATTCATCACAAAGATTTGAGAAAGTAGCTTCCTAGAGAGGAATTACATTGGTCAATTAATTAAAACCCTTAATAAGTAATATTATATGATGAAAAAATATCAGCAACTGCTTTATGTTCCGTGTAGCAAAGTGCTCTAAAATTAAGACAGTTTATTGTCAAAACTCACATTCTTTAATTAGTACTATACCTATTATAACTTCGAATCTATAAGTTTTTATACTCAAAACTTGATGTGTGAATTATTATTAACATGATATGCTATCTTATTTATCTATTTTATAATTTCTCATCTATATCACATCTGTATATTATAATTTCATCTCTGTTCAGAAACTCAGTAATGTAGTTATAAATCTCTATCTCTGAATAAACTACATGTTATTGGCTTCATATCTTTAAGTGAATTCATTCAAGTTCTGGTATACAGTGTGAATGTTTTATTTGCCTCTTTCATGGTGTCCCCAAGTGTACAGAATAACCAGTGAATCAAAAATAATATATGGTAGGCTCAATGATTGAAAATTCCAAGGCACCCCAATCTATACTTTCGGATTCATTTTATCAAACACAAGTAGATAATTACACTGAAAATTTATAAAAGATATTTAGAATGATGCAAGTTGAAATAGACCGACCTATTTGAAACTGCAGCAGGAACTGTCAGAAAGAACTCATACAGTTTCTGTCATTTGAATATCCAATATTTTCATTAAAGAAGATATTTAGAATGCTTTTATAAAATGCTGCCCAATTATTAGCTATTTTTCTCTCCCCACCTTCTCTAAGAAAACCTTAAAGAAATCCTAGAATATTAGCCACTGTTGACTCTGTCCTACTTTTTATTCACAGACATTGATGAGTGTGCTGAAGGGCGCCACTACTGCCGTGAGAATACCATGTGTGTCAACACCCCGGGTTCTTTCATGTGCATCTGCAAAACTGGATATATCAGAATTGATGATTATTCTTGTACAGGTAAATGGTAGCTATCTAGGAAATAGAATATTTCTGTGTCTTCAGTTTATTTTTAAAAGATTCTTTTGACTCTGAGTTTTGGGTAAGTATGCCATAAATACTAAGCAAAATCATATCTTCTTGATTTAGTAGTTAATTATGAATCTATTTGAAAGATAGGAATACATGCTTGCTCTAGATAAGTTTAATATTTCTTATTAGACAGACAAACTAAAGAACCAAATCAATATTGTACTAAATTTATACATGAATAGTATTTATGTTCAAATTTTATGTGAATTACTAAGACTAATCTGAGAAAAAACACTTATGTGATACTTCCTTTGTATGACAGTTTTTCTTTGGGGGGGTGTATTTGTTTTCTTTCTGTTCTGAGTTTTTCAACTCAGAGTGTTGTACATGAAAGGCAAGTGTTCTACCATTGAACTCTTCTCCATCCTTTAGATTTCTGAATAGAGGATTGTAATGTTTTTCAGAAATAGATGCTTAGATTTCTAGAAAATGAGGGTATAGAAGACATTCTTTACACTTTGGAGAAGTGCAGTTGCGTATTTCATTGAAGAAGTTTTCCTTATTTTTGTTTCATTGAAATGCCACTCCATTATTTTTAGAAATAAAAATAATGAGAACTGACTTACCAATTTATGAGGCAAACGCAAAGATATCTTATAGGTAGAAAAGATATTTAATATGGTGATGCAAATCAATTCATAAATTCCGACCTTTGAGCCAGTTCATCCTAGAGATTTTGAAATTATTCAAGCAATTTTGCATTATTTCTTTGGACAAAATTTAATCATAATGAGTGGCATACTGTCTTGAAAAAGGACTGAAGAGATGGTTTTCAACATAAAAATAAATTTTAAAAACTGTCAGAATAATGGAGGATATAATGCACAGTCTACTGTAATATTGATAATATTGATAAGCCTGAATTCCAATTTAATGGTTAACAAGAAACTAAGATAAAACTGTTGTGTATCTTAGAAAGTGATATTTCAAAATGTGCTTGTTAAAAATAAGAATGTGCATTTCTAAGAAGTCTGCTGATTTTTTGGCATTAGAGACTTAAAAAGCCTTGTATATATTTATACTTCCTAGTGATCCTTTTAGCTTTTCTTGTACTCTTAAGAGATTGTTCAAGATTTTAAGTAAGAAGATGTATCACATAATTTGGCCTTGTGTTAAATGGAGAGTATTTCTCCAGGGCAGAATATTTTTAAGAGGTTCATTTCTATTCTGAATCTGTCTGTTGAATGTAAATCCAATTATAGTAAATTCAACAGTTTAGCTTTAGTACATGACAGAGAATTTTGAACTTTGGATTTTGCCTCTCTCATCACATCCCCCTTCCAAATAAAATTCCAAAAATTGCTATTTTTGACCACTTAGGGTGAATTTCCCCATAGGATTCCAAGGTTTCTAATGATATAAATGAAGTATTCTTTGGTAGGAATGCAGAGGAAAGCTGAAATAATTTTAAGAAGAGTTATTCAGGCTGTAGTTTTATGCCTAAGGAGCCAGAGCCGAGAATTTCAAAATCTGGCCAATGATAGGGAATGTTTTTCCTTAATGAGGCACTAGCATTTCCAACTAGCATCATTATTTCTATGCTTCCCCTTAAAGAGGAGAGTTTCCTTGCTCTTAAATTTTCATTTCTATACCCCAAAGTTATTTTTCCTAGGGAATATGTGTGCATTTTGTTTTATTCCAGAGTCAGGTGAGCATTGTCAAAATTCTTCTTTATGTAAGGTGAGTCCCCCGCTCCCATCCTCCCACGAATTGTTAAAGCCTGTCTGTACCAAAGACTTAAAGATGCAACTTCTCAGATGGGGGTTTTACCTTGTACCTGAAGGTACCTAGGCTATTCCTTTTAAGAGCACCTATAAGACCAAAGTTAGACTTAATTTCTCTGATAAAAATTGAGATTGATTTTTTTCTAAATTTTAGTAACAACATCCATATATTACATACTTGGATCTGAAGACAGTCCAAAATAAATGTCAAGACACCACTGCACAGGCCTTCCCTGTTGTTTGTGGCCGAATTCTGAATTTTTCCTTTCTTTTCTTTTATTGCGGCTTGGAGTTCAAGATGCATTTCTTTTCTGTATTCCTGCCACTCTTTCATATTGAAGAGCCCTTCACCATAACACAACTGACACTGTCAATGCTGTATCCTGCAGACTCTCAAAATTGCTTACCCTAATTGAAAATTAATTGTACACATTCTAATTTAAATAAATGTACAAGACCAACACAATAATTTATAGTTAGGATATTTGATCAATAAAAAGCCTTATTTTTTGTTTGTGTAATGTCATAGATCTGATGTACAAATTATGTATGCTACAGAGTAATTACCTTCTATAGTTGGTAAAATTGCACTTTTTTCTCTATTTCACATCATTTAGATTAGATTTTCTCAATGATCATAAGATTTTGGGGATAGAAGAATTCTTAAAGATAATCTAGTCTAATCCCTAACTTTCATAAGGAAACTGAGCCTCAGAGAGATTTGTTGCATTACTCATATTTGTACAATTAGTGAGAGGTGAAGTAGGCCTGCAGATAAGCCTCCTTAGTCTAAGCTTTTACAGTTCTCAACATTTGTAATTGGCAATCATAAAGGTAAGTGAATGGAAGAGACTTATATTTTATATGTAGAAATACATTATTCAATTATAATGTTCAGTAATTAAGCTGACTGTCTTATAGATTATTGTAACTCCAAGAGGAATTTTTCCCCTGCAGATCTCAAAAATAATCCTAAATTAGAAGTTAGTAGAAGAAATATACAGCATCATTTTCTGGGACTCTGATCATTACACATTTACAGCATTAACTCAGTTATACCATTTTCACAAAGGATGTAGCAGTTTATACTTTTATAAACCCACTAACATAATTTCCTTCTAACAAGGGTACTATTATTATTGACATTTCAAGGATTCTCTCCTTCCCACATCCTTTCCTGTTCTTGAGAAGAAAGACTGAGTGCACCTACAAGAAAAGGGGTGGGGGAAGTGGAAATGAGGGAAGAGAAAGGGAAAAGGGAAGGAAGAGAAGGAAGTAAGGGAAAGAGGAGAGAAAAAATAAAGGAAAAGATGGAGGGGGGGGAAGTTTTGGTTTATATAAGCCAAGGTATTTTAATCCCATTCTTTAGGATCTTGCAATAATAACTTAATTTTTATGCATAGGTAAGTTTCTTGATTACTTTATCTAATAATGGCTTTCTTGGTTCCCTTACGTAAGCATTAATCAAATTGATTAAATCTTCTTGAGTCCTATTGGGTGTCTCTTCTTGGAACTGGTCTTATGTAATGGACAATGAATAAAACATCAGGAAACAAAGATGGAATCAAAACTGTTGGAATTATCAAAGAATAAACATCTGAGCAAAGGAAGCAAAGGCATTTGTTTCAGATCTTCCTAATATAGCTCCATGTTCTGATTGTTATAATAAAAAAGAAGTTCTGATTCTTGTGTTGACTTGCTTGTCATCTCTCTACTGTTGTACAGTTCTTTGGAGGAGGGACAGGAGAATAGGAAGGATGTCTGAGTAAAAGAGATAGGAAATAATTTTACCTAGTTCAGGAACTAAATTAGACTTTTAGGGCAGTGATGGTCAAATAGGATGATTTTGCCTTCTCACTTGCCAGAATTTCTGTGACAATGCCTGGAAATACTTTTGGTCATCACAATAGTTGTGTGGGGGAGGTGTTACTACTGGCATCTGATAGCCAGAGGTCAGGGATGCTGCCAAACGTCCTATAATATTTTTCTTAGCTTACCTGTCCTGTCTAGGAAATGACGTATTTCCCTGGGACCCTTCCAAATGGGAAGTTTCCTCTGATTGTTTTTCAAATGAGTCATTAATCATCGTGCATAGGACATCTGGCACAGGAGAGCCTCAACAACAAAGAATTATATCACCCAAAATGTCAACAGTACCAGGATTCAGAATTCCTGCTTTAGAGTTATCCAATCAAAATTGTATGATGTACACATTGTTTTTTAATATCTCTGGTCTCCTACAGATTACCTTTAGGACCTGTATAGTGAGTAATATCATCTCTCATTCCTTATGGTACCCAGTATTATTTTATTGTCCTTCGGTCACAAATAAGTCTCTTATCCATAAGCCCAACTTCCCAATAAATTCTCCCCTTCTCTTTCTCCTATCAGAAGCCCCATCTTGGCTTAATCTGGGAGAGTGGTTCTTCAGTGCTAAATTTTCAGGACTTAGCAAAGGCACAGAGGATTTCTTAGGATCCTTCAAATTACATTTCCCAGATGCTTCCTCAGTATGCTTTTGCTGAGTTATCCCAGTGCCTTCTGATGCTTGCTTTGGTCCATGTGACACATCATAGGAAGTCCAAAAGCAAGGAATTGTACTAGAATCTTAATCTTTTTTTTTTGTTGTTGTTGTTGTTAAAAGAAGAACCTCCTCCCGTGTTCCCCAAGGAGTTTTATTTTTGAAAGTACGTAACATTTTACAGCATTGAATACTCCTGGTGCTTACATTTTATGTTGTTATTGTGGTCACTTCATTTTCTTGAATATGGTCAGTACAACTGATATTTTTAAAAGTTGTCATTAGTGTCCTGTTTGTCAGACTTGTCTAATTTGCTGAGTACAGAGAAAGAATGATGAATTTTATGATGATATAAAGTTTCCTTCACTTAATTACTATGGACATTCTAGCATCTGTAACAGTCTTGGATGCTATTCTCAGATACAGAAAGTTACAGAAATGATTTACTATTGGGAAACTGAAGCAAACATTTTAAGCCAGTTGCAAGCCATGCATTTACTTTCTTCAAATAGCTGTGGTATGTTTCTTTAAAGTCCTCTATCAAATGCTAGAGAATGCTTACAGTGTTTAAAGAAACACTATTTGGAAAGGCAATAAAGTACTTAAATGCTTAAAATATGTGACGAAATAATATTTTGGAAAGGCAGAAATAACATTATTTTTATTCTGCCTTCTTCCAAAAATGATTTCTATTTATGTTAGCAATATTTTTATGAAGGGACAATAACTTCATTATCAACTGTTTAAAAATAACTCTTGATGGATCTAAGTCACAAGTAGGGAACAAGACAGATAGTTCATTATGCTGTACCCTGATAATTACTGATATACAAATGGTACAGGAAGTGAGAATACTGGAGGCAAGGACACAGAGGACAGAGAGCCTCAAGAAGGAACACAGATGTAGAGAACAATGATAAAGAGCAGGAAGTGAAAATAATAGGATATCAGCTTTCACACTATGTCGAAAATAAACAAGGTTATTTTATTTGTAAATGCCATGGGCACTCTATCTCTTATAAAATTCCTAGCCTAGAAGAAATGTTTAATAAATGTTAGCTGCCTTTATTATCACTGGTACTATTATGATTAGACAATCTGTCCTCTTAAAGAAATGCCTTATTTTTCTGGGATCCTTCCAGCTGGGCACTTTCTCTGGTTACTTTTAAATTGAGTCATTAATTTTCATAAAATAGATAGCTTTGTTGGAGAAATGGTTTCAACTGTTGTTTATTCAGCTGTACTTACTGTGTACCTGTGAATAGGGCTTAATAAAAGAAAGGGAGATATTGGTGTGACAGAATAGCACTTCTCTGGAAGTGAGAAAAATGCCTTCCTCAGCAGAATTTGTTTTACTTCTTGGAACAGAGAGTTTCTCATTGTTCTTGAGGATGAGCATTTGATTGTGAAATGCTGGGGCTAGATGCATGCATCCAGGCCCCTATTGCAGATACTGTGATTCATCCAGGGAGCTACGGAGGATCCTAATCTGTCAAAGTGGAGAATAGGACCTCTCAAGAATCAGGGCCTCTAGTCAGTTCTCGAGCAGGGCAGTTTTTATGAGCCCAGATTCTTTTATGTAGATATTTTTTCCTAAGGAATCCTAGTCAACAATCAGACAATCCTACCATCTGTCCACTAGTTGCCATGACTATTATAAAAGACTTATATTTTTGTGAACAACTATTTTATATTTTTTTCCCTGGAATCAGCATTATAAACTGTAATAAAATGGTGGTATATCTCAGCCTTTTTATAAAACATGAATATCAGACGTTAGCTTTCATAATTCAAAGTATATCCCTTAAAGCTAAAAGATACCTCAGCCATCTCCTATATTTCATTGTATATTATTAAATTGTGTAGTATTACTGAGTAATTGAAAATACAAACATGATCACAAAAGTAAATTAAATACCAAGCCTCAGGACTTAAAGAATTAATGATGAAAAGCTATTTCTAAACAAACATAATACAGGATGAATTTCTAAAAGAGTATGTGCTGTAGTTACCAGGAAGAGTTAATGTTTAGGGAACTTACGGCCACGTTTAGAAAACTTGCAGAGAACAGAAGTGAGATGTGTCTGCACAGCTAGTGAGAAGGCCAAGGCAATGTGCTTATCTTCTTTCTGAAACACATATGTGCATGCATACAATTAACAGTGAGCTCAAAAAGGAACAGGCTCAAAGGCTTAGGGAGGCGAATTGCCTTTGGAAAGATGAAAAGCTTGGAAAGGAGTCTGAGCTCTCTGAATCTGTCAGTGAGTGGGGGGAAGCACAGCAGCTCCAATGTAGCAGTTTCCAGGCTTGTCAGAGTCTTTATGCAGTGCAGCTGTTGTGTCCAGTTTCAACCTCCGGCCCCTCTGGTCATGGTTTGATCTTCAGAGCACCAAGCCTTATGTGGTCACAGTGGCCCAACTCTGTGCAAGCTTACCTGCATGCAGAGGATGGGTGCTGCCTCATTAGCAAGCCTCACCTACTTGAGTTGGTTAGTCAGTAAACCCTAATTCACCTTTGTCCCAAATGGATGTATTATTTGAATTTTATTTTGAGATTTTTATATGAAAAGCATAGAATTGAAATCTCACATAGGGGAATAAAAAGATTATACAAGCCAGGAGTATAATAATAGCGGTGTCTTAGCAACAGACACCTGTGGAGGACAGGATTGCTGAAGTCGAAGCTCAACAGATGCCTTTCATTTCCTTTCTTGATTGTTGGCTTTGACATATCAGCTGGATGAAAGTTTGACCTACCTTCTGCTTTCTCACTGTTCTGTGCTTCATGGAATAGGGTGCATCTTCCTGTTCTGCTGCCGATACAGTCTTGCAGATGTGTGTAACCTCCTGGTGACATTGCCTGTCTCGCTGCTCTCTTTTCCTCTCCAGTCCAGGTGCCTCTGCAATATCACATCCATGACAGATCATGGTTTTGGAATCTGAGGCTGAGTTTTTCTCCCAAGTCAGGAGCCTTGTCTCTCCTGTGTGCTTCTACTAGCAGAGCCTCACTGACAGCTTGCATAGTGCTTTTGCTGACTGACTGTTGCCACTTATTTTACTTTGATTGATACTTTCTTCATATAACTTATGATGCTATTTAAGAGGTTTCCTATTGCTTAAGTTAGTTTATCAAAGAGAATACCATTATAATAGTTTTCTACTGCTGCATAACAAATACACCTAGCATAGCAACTTAAAATGACAAACATTTATTAGCTTTCAAAGTGTCCATGGGTAAGCATCTGGCATGGCATAGCTGGAGTGTTCAGCTTCAGGGCTCTTCATGAGGCTGTAATCATGGTGTTGGTAAGACTGGGGAAGGATTTATTTCCAAATTCACCTGTGTGACTGTTGGCTTATGTAGTTGTTTACTGGCATTTGACAGTAGATTGCTTTTATCACCTTGCCACGGGGCCTTTCTAATATGGCAGGTTGCTTCATCAAAGGGATGAAGAGAGACAGCATGCTAGCAGGGTAGAAATCACCATCTTTTGTAATCTAACCATAGAACTCGCATCCTATTACCTTTGCTATGTCTGTTGATTAGAAGCAAACCTAATCAACATTAAAGGGTAGAGGATTACACAAAGTCATGAATATCAGGAGGTAGAGATCAATACAGGCCATCTTAGAGGCAGACTTCTGCAAACATTGACTATTATAGGAATATTATATGTAGATAATTAACTCAATAAAACCAAGTGTGGATAAACACACCAATTTGAAAAGTAAGAGGAGAGTAATAAAAATACATTGTGTAAGCACTGTATGAGAGTGACTATAGAAAAGTCATGAGGAACTTCTTTCACTTTTATTTATAACAGAGCTTTGATTTGGGTGCATGGTAGAATTATTATCCTACTTAACAGATAGAAATAATATAAATGATTACAGTCCAATGTGGTGTAATCTGTAGCAAAGACACATACAGAGAGTTGTGGGGAACCCAGAGGAGACAGTAAGCCAATTGGCTGAATCCTAAGTAGACATCACCAACTAAATGACATTGAAATTAAAGTTTTTTAAGAACGAACAGATATTTCAGGAGAGGAAGCAGTGAGAGTACTGAAAGAAAACATTTTAAGAAATAGGAGGAGTAGGTAAAAAAGTATTGGTTATATAATAACAAGTTTATTGTGAATAGAATTGTAAGAGATAAAGACAGAAATTCTTGTAGAAAATCCTAAGACATATTTTATGGTTTCTAAAACATTACAGTCTGTACATTCTAAAATTAAGATGTGCATGTAGAAGTGCTAATGCTTTATATTTTTTTTTTGTCTCTTGTTCTTTTATTCTTTGTTGCTGAAAAGTTGTTTGTGAACTTGATGAGATTCTAACAATCAATACAGGCCTAGATCAAGGTGATAGGGTATTTCATTTCAAAGAAGACAGAACTCTTTGTTGTTATTCTTGGAGCTCTGTGAAAACAAATTTTCTGTATGGCCTAATGAGAACTTATTTTAGAATTTTTCTAGAACAAAGTCATAATCATTAAATTACTACCTGAGGCATTTTAAGAAATAAATTTACATGTGCATGCGTATTAAATGTGGTAGAATACACACATTTAATATTAATAGACAGCTAAAAACCAAGGCAGGGAATGGCTAAAAAGGTCCATAGAGCCTCTCATTAGTTCATCCAAATCAAATTATAACCTCCTTCCTCCCCTATTTTCTCCATGAGAATGTTGTGACATTTTAGCTCATGGGTAACGATTCTTAGATTTGAGTCTTTTCTAATATGAGCAATTTACCTAACCCCTTAGCCTCAGATTTCTCATTTTTAGAATGGAGTACTATATATGTTATATGTTATTTGTAGAATTAAATGAGATGAAGCATGTCAAGTAATTAGCAAGATAGCTGGGATATAATAAGCATTCAATAAGTAATAGTTGTTATTATTGTTGCTATTTATGGTAGGCAGAATAGTTCCTCCCAAAATGATCAAATCCTAATCCCTTGTGATTCAGAACCTGTGAATCTGTGACTTTACATGGCAAAAGAGAGTTTTCAGATCTGACTGATGTTAAGGGCTTTGAAAGGAGGGATTATCTGGGGTTATCCAGGTGGACCCTGCATAATCACAGGGAAGAACATTTTCTGACTGTTGTCAGAGGGAGATATGACTATGGGAGAGCCATCAGAGGAAGGCAGCATTAGTGGCTTTGAAGATGGCAAGAGGGCCCAAAGCAGAAATGTAGACAGTCTCTAGGAGCTGAAAAAGGCAAGGAAGGGCTGGGGTTGTGGCTCAAGGGTAGAGCGCTCGCCTCACATATGTGAGACCCAGGTTCAATCCTCAGCACCACATAAAAATAAATAATAAAACAAAATAAAGATTAAAAAAAAGGGGGCAAGGAAGCAGAATCATTCCTGGAACCTCCAGGAAGGAAAGCAGCCCTGTGGACACCATAGGCCTGTAGACCAATGCCGGATTTCTGACCTCTGGCTAGAACTGTAAGATAAATGTATGTTGTTTCAATCTACTGAATTTAGAATAATTTTTATGACACCAGTAGACAACTTATATACTATCATTATAAGATAACACTGCTGACTTGCCCATTTAAAAATGATTTGCAGTTCTCATTTCTTTTCTAATTAGTAAGGAGAACCAGTAATTCTGGGATAATTTGGATATATTAGGGAGAGTTAGAGGATCAGTCTGTTAAAGAGAGGGGGACATAATTTATATTTATCCTCAAATTTTTCACTTTAATTATTAAGTTGCTTTTTTATTTTGGTTTTGCTGTCAAACTTAGGGTACTAATTTTTCAAAACATTTTTATAGTCTGCTTCTAGTGAACAGAAGAACACAAATCACATAGAAATAGAGTACAAATCTACCCAAAACATAGAAAATTAAATTATGATTAGTACATTTATTATCTGCCCCATTTTAAATGAGATTGTGAGCTTAATAACATGCAGGATATTGACAGACTATTTGAACCTACTATAAAAATTTATGCAGTTATGTGGTTGTTGGGGACTCATTGCTGTCATAGATCTTCAGAATGTTGGTTTTTTGAGAATTATCTTTTAATTCAGGAAGGCTACAAGTCAGCAAGGCTATATCTAAGCCACAAATTAGTGGTCCATGGAGATAGTTGGCTCTAGTGGGAATTTATTTGGTTTGGGGGTTATTTTCATGATTCAACACTTAATGGTCAAAAGATTTCATTATAAAAATCTGGATTTCTATCTCAATTTTCAGATTGTTCTCTATTAGTTCTGGTTCTGCACTGCTGTACTTCAGGTGTTAAACAGAGCGGAAAGAGTAACAGCCCTCTCAATTCTTTCAATTTACCACAGTCCCCATTTCCAGCCTCTGATGCTAAGAAAGTCTAGAAAGCTAAGTTTCAAATGAATACCTGAATTATTTTTTTAATATTTTTAGTTGTAGAAGGACACAGTACCTTTATTATATTTATTTATATTTGGTGCTGAGGATTGAATCCAGTGCCTCATAAGTGCTAGACAAGTGCTCCACCACTGAGCTACAACCCCAGGCCTAAATACCTGAATTTTTATAGCAGTTCTACTCTTCTAGTTTATCTATGTGATACATGAATTGGAGCATTTTTAGTTTATAATGTATGATTTATAGTATTAAGTGATTATGAATATTATCATCTTAAGCCATGGGAATTTTAATATAGAAACTTCAGAGGTCTGGCTTCTCTATAAGTCATGTCTTACCAAATCAACAAGTCATGTTGAAATAAACCCCAGAAGAATTAGTAGGCACTTTAATAAATTTTGAATTCATTCTTATTAGTTTTTCTTGCAAATACAAAAGTTACACACAGAATATATATGCCATTACATCATAGTATCAGTTGGTTGGCCAGTTTTTAAAACTCCTAGAAATTTAATTCATTGCCAAGTTTACAACATAGGCAAATTATTTAGACCGAGAAATATATAAAATTTGTTGATAAACTAGGAAAAGATCTATGAAAGTGAAACTATTGAATACAGATGTTTTGTTTTTTAATGGTCAGTGTATTAGTCTGGGCTGCTATAACAAAATGCCAACAACAAATTTATTTTCATACTTATCTGGACGCCAGAAGTCCAAGATCAGCATTTTGGCTGATTTGATTTTGATGAGGACTCTCTTCCTGCCTTGCAGATAACTGCCTTCTCCTGTGTTTTCTTATATCCTTTCTTTGGTGGTTAAACAAAAAGAGGAAGAGATGGAGAGAGAGAAAGAGAACATTCTCTGATTTCTCTTTTATAAGGATACCATAAGGGCGGATCAGGGCTCCACACTTATGACTTTATTTAACCTCAGTTACTTTCTCAAATGCTTCATATCCAAATACATTACCTTGGGAGGCAGAGCTTCAACATACACCTTGCAGGTGGGGGGAGGCTCACATACCTCCAGTCTAACACCCATTCTGTTCTTTGAGAGATGGATGATAAATGTAATATCTTTCAAAAGGAAGTAGCAGTCATGGCTTGTAGGGAGATATCAGGTTATTACAAGAAACTGAAAGTAATCATGCACAGAATGACATGATCTAGATTCAGTTTGCAAGATTTGACTGTGAGTTAATCAGTGAACGATGATATATTACTGTTTACAAGTCCTTTGTGAGTGGAGTTGGGCCTGGGGCTTTTGGCATTAGTTTGGCAATATTAATGATGCTTTTGGTTTCATTTAGTTTCTCTTTCTACATATTACTTCTAGGGATCGTACCCCTCCTTAAGCAGCTACTCTTTCCATATTTCTATGCAGAATTTGATGCATCCAATCATAAGCAACTGATACCAAAGTGGGAGTAGCCCTGTACAGAGCCTTCCAACTGCCTTTGTGATTATAGGCAACTCTCAGCCTCTGTGAATCTGTTTTCTATTAGCAAACAGAGAGAAATATGATTTGTTTGTATGTCTACATGTAGTCAAAGCTTTTAGTTGCAAATAAGAAGGAAACTCTGGCTGTCTTAAGCTTAAAGAGATTTCCTGAATAGGTGTAGGTAGCACAGAGAATACATATAAAGCTTAAGAAGCAGTCTGGAAGAGAACAAAGCATCTCTGCAGGCTTTGAAGCTCTAACAATCTTCTCAGGATGGGGCAATCAGAGTGTGTCAGTGCTGCCACTGGGGGCCACTAGAGGATGCTGTTTGGGGGCACACGTACTGAAAGTGAATTTTACCTATCTCATTTGTCTCATAGTCATCCACTAGACATTCAAAAGTCCTGGGCAGAATTTGTAATTGCCTTAATTTATGTTGTAAGGCCATGTATTTGCCAAGTGGAAGGAGAGAAACTAATTTGCCTCTTTTGGCCTCCATAGTGGGAGGGGCACCTCATCTCCTACCTAGACTCATACAATGGATAATGGAAACATTATCCATTGTATGATGGTTGAGATTTATGAGATGGAAGGAAAGAAGGGAAGGAGAAAGAAAGGGAAGGAGGCATAAAAATGGAAGAGAAATGAAGGAGGGTGTGAATGTTGGTGTGAGGTTCTGTGATAAAATTATACATAAAGAATGCCGAACACCTTTCAAAGCATTAGAAAATTATAAGATGGCATTATTATTATTCTAATTTCCACTATCTCAGTTAAAACCCTCATTGCTTTTTACCTGGACATTTTAATTGTTCTACTAGCAAATGATCTATAATTTTTGCCTCTTCATTATGATCTCAACTGCATCACCAGGTTTATCTTAAGCAGTATAGACATTTTCCTCTGTAAAAATTTAAGTGATTTTTCTTGGCCAACAGAACAAAACTCACACACCTTAGAAAAGTTTCGATTTCCAGTTTCACATCTTTCTACAGCTTTTGTGTTCTCTACAAGTCACAGCCTTCTCCTTTAGAAGACTGTTATATTAGAACTTAATAAGGTACAAATCATAATGCAAATGCTTATGAAACTGGGGTGAACTAATTGTCTTAGCTTTTGAGGGATTGAAGGAAGTAGGAAGTGAATGGCTCATGATCCTTTGAAGTTTCAGCAGTTAAATTCAAAGGGTCTTTTATTTGTGGGTATTCAAGAGAAGGCAGAACCTGAAGCCTTCTAGTAGGAGAAGGTTTTTAGTGCTCTAATGTGTCAACCAAATCAATCTCTAGAATCTCTAGATCTTGCTTCTTCCCACCTCTTCTAAATAATGTGGTCAATTCCAAAGATGCAGTTGTCTCCCCTGATCCCTTTCAATTTCAGTGAAGAAAACTGAACAGTGATATTGCCTAAACTGTTCCCTTGGCTTTCCAACCACACAATGTGTCACACAGTAACTGGAGAGCCAGCTGAAAAATAGTGTTTCTTATTAACCTTAAGAGCATTGCTCGCTGTATTTTACTGACTTGGATTTTTAGACCTCAATTATCCCATTATGGCAGGTTTTACTATATTCTTCTTGGGAATGTCTTTGCTAATGTGGTTTTCGATAACCAGACAGCTTTCTTTACCTTTCTCCTCACTTACTGATATGCTTCTCACTTTTTCACAGCTTAGTAAACATGTCCTCACCTGTATTTAAGTCTTCACATTAGAAAATTCAAGTTAATTCAGCAGCCAATGGCATGAAACAAGTACAGGTAGTAGTCATCTTGATAGTCACAGTATGGCATTTTCAGTAGATTTCTTCATCTGCATTTCTTCGGTTCTTAATTAAATCTTTGAATTGTTGTTTACACATCTGTCTTCCCTCATTAAATTATGTTATTTGAATACAGGGCTTATGTCTTTTTCATCATCATAAAGCAAATATCTCTGTTGAATAAATGAAAAAGCTGAGTCTCTGAATAATTGATAAACTTGTCTAAGTTCTCAGATTGTGTCAGTGGAGGAGCCCTTATTCAAATGAAGAGAGGAAAAAACATTTGGCTACTCTCTCCTTCTATCATTTTAGGTGAAGCAAAACTATCTCTAGAATGTAGTCATAAACTTTGACCCCTGAGTCTCATCACCCTCAAGTTCATGTCCATTAGGTTACATAGCAGCACCAGTCCTAGATGTAATTGTGTAAGTGCCCCTGCTGCCCACTCTGGCCTTTCCCTCTATTTTTCTTGGTTTCTGTCTGCCTTGAATTCCTCTAGGTGACTAGAGTGGCCATGTACTCTTGCACTTTGGTATGTCTTCTTCACAGAACTCTTGAAGCCAGGCACTCTTTAAAATTACATAGTTGTATGTTTGAATATAAGGCAATGTACTAATAAAAGAGCTAAGAGTTGTTCGTATTTAATATGTCTTGTATATAATGTAAGAATTTTATTTGTACTTTCTCATTAAATCTTATTAACCATCTTTCAGATCAGTACTATTATTATTCCAAATTCACATATGAAGGAACTGAAGCTAAAAAAGTTTATGTAACATCACAGATTTGTAAATTTTCACCTATTCTTTGTGTGTGTGTGTGTGTGTGTGTGTGTGTGTGTGTGTGTGTGGTGCTGGGGATTGAACCCAGGGCATGTGAGGCAAGCACTCTACCAACTGAGCTGTATCCCCAGGCCCAATTTTCACCTATTTTGAATTCTGCTTATGCAACTTATTAGCTGTATGACCACAGGTTGCTTAACTCTTAGTGCCTCCAATTATTCTTCTATATAATGGGAACGGTAATAATAATAATTTCCTTACACTCTGTGTAAGGATTAGATGAGAATGTATGTGTGTGTGTATGTGTGTGTGTATATATACACACACATATACACAAAATTTACAGCAGTGTCTACAATAAGTGCTTTTAAAAAATTTTGTAAAATGGTATTTGGAAGATGTATGTTTGAAGCAAGAGATGATACAAATATAAATAAGAGCTATACCTTTGGGGATTTTATCATTCATTGAGATAGAAGTATATTAAGTTTATCATTCAACTAAAATTAATAGAAGGCAAAATGAACTGATTAACAAACAGAATTATAAGCAATGTGCTGTGGTCATTTTCTTTTTAAAATATAAAGGATGGATGTAAAACCAGGACAAAAAAGAATAGTAGGAAATGCTGAACATACATTGGCCAAGAGTTGGAAGTGAAGGGTATGTAAATAGACATAGCACTTGCTAGCTGGGAGGCATATTCAGTTACTAAACTGCTCTAAGGCTCTCCTTTGGTAAAAGGGAGAAATTATACCTACCTTTACAGCTGTTTGCAAGGATTATAAGTATTAGGTGTTTGAAGTGCCTACAACAATAGCTGTAAAATAGCTTAAGGTTAGCCAGGTATCCATGAAACTCTATTATTGAACTATAAAAAGGATTATTGTACCCAAGGAGCAAATTAGAATTCACAATAAGAAAACATTTCCCTCTAATCTTAGTCATTTTTGCCTTTTTCCACCATCCATTTGCTAAAGCCAGGCATTGACGTCACCTTTTATTATTCACCCACTCCTCACACTCAGTGCATCTAAGTATGCTTTGTTTTAGTTCTCAAAATAAACAACTCAAATCCAAACCCTGATCTCAGTCTCCTTCTTGTTATGCTGCACTAAATCACCATATTTTTGTCACATTTGCTATTGCTATTTCCAGTCTGTTCTGTACTCAGCAACCAGAGCCATAATTTAAAGGCAGACATTGGTCCATGTTATGCCCCTTTTTATTACCATTTAGTGACTTTCCTTTACAAACCTGTGATGTGTTTCCTCCATATCTCTCCTTACCTTGCCTTATTCTACTGTTTTGCTTCTCATATTTGGTCTTCATAGCTACATATTTCTGGAAGAAATCCCAAACCTCTTCTTTCTCAGGAATTTCCTATGTTCTGTGGCCTTGACTTGAAAAGGAGAGTCCCTTCTCCTTTTGTGTAGTTAGCTATTTTCCATACTTTATGTTTTTACTTAAAGTTTACCTTTCCTGCTCTTTCTTTCTACATACTTTTTCATCATACACTATGGTCCTCAATCATTTGGCCTACTATGTTTCCTTCAAAAACACGAACTCTTCCTTTTGTTTTTGTTGTGTTTTGTTGGTTTTTCTCATTGCCCCAACTCCTGTATACTCAACAAGAGCCAGGATGATGTCTATTGTTTCTGCTTTATGCATAACTATGGATATGGATATCTAGAATGGTTCCTGAGGTTGCTCAGTGAATGAGTATCAGCAGGCATTTAGAACCGTTAATTCATTCAACAAATATCAGCAACTGAGAACAGGAAAGCACATCACTTCAGAGTTTTAGAGAATAAAAAATGGGTTGAGGAGTATGTAGTGGTATGTGTGTACACAGTTTTCTGATGTAGGATTAGTATATTTGTTTCTTCAGAAAATTAACATATAGTTCTGCACCAGAAAGCTGGAACTTCATTAAATGAAAACGTTCCCTGCTTTGTCACATCCTGTTGCAATACTTGCCATTCTGCCTTTGCAATACTAGGAGGTGGTTGCTACAGCTCTTCTTCATTTCTTACTTGGCTTAGAATTTACCTAATATATGTTATACAAAATTAAACTCAGTCATGGATCACACAACAAGCTGCCAAATTCTTACTCATGTTTATTACTCTGTAAAAAAACAAGCCAATTTTATCGTTTTTTTTCCTTTTACTTAAACATAATGACCCAAATGTGTTATTCTGAGATTGTCTCAGCAGAAGATTAGAATGAGATTATTAATCTCCTTGTACTGGCTTCTGTGTTCACAGTCTACCAGCTGAATCTTCTTTTGTAATAATAGTGAATGTATGTTTAAGGGCTTTCCAACTCATATATTTTTCCAATTTTATTCCTTTCTAGTTTGTCTTGTCTATCAAACTTCTCCCTGCTTAGATTAGGTTTTCTCTGATGAATTAATTGATATTAATACACACAGAAACTCTTATTAATGTTTCTAATTCTTTTTAGGATCTTTAAAAGGTGCTTTAAATCATCTTTAGTGTTTTAAAAAGTACAAACTTTCTTTTCTTCAAAATCCATGTATTGTGTATATAATAGAACCATTACAGAAGAATTAATTTGAATAATATTTACCAATAGAGATCCTACTAAAATTTAGGGGAAAACAAACAGATAGTCTAACATTAGTCAATTTAACCACAGCACAATTGCATGAAACTCTAAATTTGGTCTTTTGTATTACTATGTGGTTTTGTTGTTGTTGTTTTAGGGTGAGGTTTTGTTTGTTTAGTGAGGAGGGTACTAGGGATTGAACCTAGGGGTGCCTAACCACTGAGCAACATCACCAGCCCTTTTTATTTTTTATTTTGAAACATGGTCTTACATAGTTGCTTAGGTCCTTGCTAAGTTGCTGAGGCTGGCCTTAAACTTGCAATCTGGCTGCCTCAGCCTTCCATGTTGCTGGGATATCAGGTGTGTGACACCAAGCCCTGGTCTTCATGTTTTCTTTAAATATATATATTTTTTTCTGATACAGATTTATCCCCTATAACAAATACAGGAAAGCTCAAAGGAGGAAATTAAAATCCTCATATTAACTAATCCTTTTGAGTTCCTGCTGTTGATATGTTAGAAATGACTCTTTTTTTAATTATCTATGTTTGCAATGCTTGTGTACCTTTTGAATTAAAATGAAATCACATGATCATACTTTTTTATTCTTATTGAAATGATCAATTTAATATTAATATTATATTGATAAAATTTCACATCATAACTTGGCAGAGTATGGCAACATTCTATAAAATAGATAATCTGGAATTTTTGAGTCAGCCACATATAATTGGAATGCTAAGCCCTTTCTGAAATTTTACTTATTCAAAATATGTGATGCAGGACTTTTTGCAATCCTCTGATACTTACTTCCCTTAGGATACATCTCTACAGGAATAATTCCGGGGCTTCAATTCTACACACAATTTAATATTTCAAATGCATGTTATCAAATTCCTCTGAAAGTTTTTGCCAATTTCAGTTCTATGAGACGTGTATGAGATGGCTGATTCTCAAATTCTTATATGCATTGGAGCTGTTTTCCTTTTATCTATCAATTTTATTGGTTTAGATGGACCAGTTGATTGCTATTGGTGCTTTCCATGTCTTTTTTGTAAACTGTGGTAAGAGCATTTAGCATGAGACCTAATCTCTTAAGTATTTAAATGCATGAAATAACATGTATTGTTCCCTGGAGACACCATCTTAAACAGTGGATCACTAGAACTTATTCTTCCTTCTTTTTTAAATTTTTTTTTAGTTATAGATGGACACAATATCTTTATTTATTCATTTTTATGTTGTGCTGAGGATCAAACTCAGTGCCCTCATGCATGCGAGGCAAGTGCTCTACCACTGAGCTACAACCCCAGCCTTTATTCTTTCTTCTTAATTAACTTTATACTCAGTGAGCTGCAACTCCCATTTCCTCAACCCCCACCCCATGGAAACCACCATTCTAATCTTTGCTTCCATAAGTTATACATAATTGAAGTGCAGCCTATGAACATTGTTTTATAGCATGTGTATTGACCCTTAATCTCCCTTTGTGAATTGCTTTTTCATGTTCTTTGACCCTTTTGTCTATTTTGGCTGTTCATGTTTTTCTAATGCATTGTATGTATTTCCAATGTCTTTATCAGGTTGGATAGTTATCAGGTTAAGAATCATGTTAGAGCCTTTACCTATTTAATAGACTAACAGACCATTCTACCTGAACACATACATCCTTGAAGACTCATAAAGTGTATTGAAATTTCAATAGACCCCATTGATAAATCTTCTATAGCTTTCTACAAATTTGTGAAGTAGGCAAGAAAGGTAATGTTATATCTGTTGCATATCAGAGCAAATTGTAACTCCAGAAATTAAGAAACTAGTTCAAAAACCTCACAATTTTTAAAGATCATGGCCATGACTAGATTTTCAGATGCCAGATCTTGTCTTTAAACTCCGACATCTTACTCTTAATTTTCTTTTCTTCATTTTAATTAATTTTTCTTCAGTACATTTTTAAAGTAACAACAAGCACTAAGAGGGACATTTTAATCAGCCTGGTTTAGGTTGTCTCTGCCATTCTCAGGGAAGATTGACTTTATGTCAGACATGGCACAGTCCTGGATGCCTTGCAAAGAGTGAATCATCACATTGTTTCTCTAAATCTGTTTATTATCATGAATCCAATGTGATTGAATTGAATGGTTAATTTTATTACTTAATGCTAAAAATACCACATTTTGGTAAATAATCTGAGGGAAAATAAATATGATTTAACAGACAAAGCACCAGGATCATCTTTGCATCATTTCTGGTTCATTCATGCTTCTGAATATTATTATGTATTTACATATTTCCCCTTAACAGGATGCCACTGATTTATTTTTTCATATAATATGATAATATTAGGGACTGCAGTTGTAGCTCAGTGGTAGACCCCTTGCCTAATAGGTGTGAGACACTGGGTTTGATCCTCAGCAACACATAAAAATAAATAAATAAAATAAAGGGATTAAAAAATACAATAACATAGGGCTGGGGATGTGGCTCAAGCGGTAGCACACTCGCCTAGCATGCACGGGGCGCTGGGTTTAATCCTCAGCACCACATAAAAATAAAATAACGATGTTGTGTCCACTAAAAACTAAAAAAAAAAAATATTAAAAACTCTCTCTCAAAAAAATAGAATAAAATAAAAAGGGTGATAGTATTAAAGTCACTATTTTTTTGATATGTGCTATTTTTAAAAAACTAATAATAATGGCTTTGTATGGAGCTAGCCATATGTTTCTTCTCTGTTATGTCTGGTTCCAAGAAAATGTAGCTGTGAGAATTCTGAATAGGATTTGGTATCTGTGGAATAGTTTTTTTCCTCTTCATAAAGAAAACATAGGTCTCTCCATCCTACTGTTCTTAACTGATTTACCCCTAACGTTTAACATCCTCAGTTCCATGTTGTCATCCCCAACCATGTTTAATTAGAAATACATATGATTACTATAAGAACTATTCAGAAATGTCAATGTTCCTGAACAGGAAAGTATACATCTAACTGTTACCTGTTATTGTGCAGTTCCTGCATTATAGTAATTTGTAATAAATTTGCCCACCTTGTTCCTCAACTTTTTCTATATGAGTATTATGTTATCTATATTATAAAAAAACTAAATATGATCTGGGTAATCATTCTGCCTAATAATGCTTGTTGCTATGCAACTATATTCCCAGAATAGTAACTGAAGCAGTGCAATGTCAGCATAAGATTTCTAAACAATATGGAATATGGAAAGTGATCACCCATACACTGATTTTACAATTTTTGAGTCGTTAACATAGGTGTTTATCAAAGCTAGAGAAAAATTAAGTACTTAATCCAAAGATTTTGGAGATTCAAGGAGACAAAATAATTATTTGTGGAGAAAAACACATCAGATTTTAATCCCAGCTCTATTATTTAATTGCTGAGTGACAGAGGGCAAAATTTGTATCCCAAAGTTTTAGTTTCATCATTATTACAGCTGAGGTACTGTCATCTACCTCGTGGGATTGCTGTAAAGACTAAATAAGGGACTCAATGAAAAGTGTTTTACATAATTCTTGGTGCATAGTGTGTTATAAGTTTAAGTTGTGATGATCATGATGTTGATGATAGTTTGAAATATGTTGAGAACCCTTATTAACCCTTCAAGGCAATGATTCTGATTAGTAGAGCAATAGAGGTAGTGTGGGTGAGTCATGACAACATGTACGTGCCATAAAAAACATTCGACCAGCGTCCTTGGGTGAATCTGGAGGTCAGTTTACTCAAAGGACAGCTAGTCATCTTTTGCAGAGCATTATAGGGAGGGGGTATCTGCAAAACATCCTATAGCTCTGCCAACTCTTTTCTATTTTGTTCCATGATCTCCTTAAGAGATTTAAATTTTTCCCCTTAAGGTTTGTGTGATAGATTTTACCTGTGCATTTTCCCTGATCAGTTCTTCCCACTTAAAATTATATGTTGTGACATCAGGCAAATAGTGCTTCAGTGCTAATCAGCAAAGAAACGCTAATAAATTAAAAACTTAATAAAACCTGTGTTAGTCTTTAAATCCTGAAAAGATAATTTAGCATTCAGTGGTACCTATGATATGATGACATTTGTTAGTCAAGTGGGTGATTATTGTGCATGTAAAAATGTCAGAGGAGTTTGTGCATCTGGTAGGTAAGATAGAATAAGTCTAAAATTCACCTATGTTTCATTGGTTAAGGAAGACTATGTGATGGAGAGGTGATTTTAGAAATTGTTAAATGAAATTAAACAATTGTTAAATTGTTAAATGAGTTTGTAAATTGAGGGTATGCATGGGAAAAGATGTTTCCGTGTAATTGTGGAGCAAGAAAAGTCTCTAGAGTGAGAATGAGAGAAATACAGGAAAGAAGAAAAGGAATGAAGTGAGTAAAAAAGATGAGGGAACCTTTCAAAGGTTTTAGGGATAAGTCTTTGAAATTGCTAGTCCATATTATAACATAAAGACTGCAGTACAAGAGGTTAGAGCAGTGGGTAGAGAAAAACACTGTCCTAGTAATTTTAAAAATTAGCTAGACAAGACTAGTAGCATGATGATGAGTTTCATGAGGATCTGTTTAAAGTCTATACATAAATTTTTCTCTTGGAAATGCATTTTGATTTTATGTATACCTTTTTCTGAAATGTTAAGGCTTTTTTGATATCTAGTTTTGTCCAAACTAAGGTTTGTGCATTTGGTTCCCCTGCATAGTTTCACTTGAGACACTTAGGTTTCTTCACTTCTTGGACACATGAGGGTCTTTCTTGCATTCAGATTTTTATATGCCCTGATGCCCTTGTTTCAACAATTCTTTCTATAATTTTAGCTGGACTATTTGCAATCATCTTTTAGATCATAAGATTATCTAGGACCACCCAATTTAATATTGGTATCTCTACTATTCTCTCAAAAAATGCACAACTTTTTCTTTTATAATACTTATTGTGTCATACACCCACTTGTATAATTTCTGTTTTTCTTATTATTGGGGAGCTATGAATGTGCAGAAAACATGCTTGTGTTTCCATTTCTTTATAACTAAAGTCTGTTATAGTGTCTGGTATAAATAGTTAACAAGTAGTTGGTGAGTGAAAAGAAAGTTCAAAAATTGAATGCAATGATGTAAATATTTCTTCCATCTAATAATAAAGTCTTTGCCTTTTATTTTTTATTATTATGTTTTCCAGTGTATTTCATATCCATTTTGTTTTTAACATCACCTATTATTTTGAATAAAGTAGGTGTGTTGCTCAACTTTTCATATGCATGAAAATGTTAATTCTTAAAATAAGGCAGGATTAAGACCATTGCAAAAGATTGACTGCCTCTAGAACTCTAATTTGTGGAGAAATTAAGATAATTTATGTATTTTATAATATATATATATATATATATATATATATATATATATATATATATATATATATATAAAATCTGTCATTTTGAAAAACCAAACTCCAGGGACTTCTCTACAGTTTTTTTAACTTAAAGTAGTTCACTATTTTATATAATAGAAGGAATTGGATCAATGTCAGTTATGTATAAGAAATATGGTCAATTAAAAGTTTTTTTTAAGATAAAACTTTTTAGCTGGCAACCTTTTATTAATGTTGGAATATATTCTCCCATAGGGCAGACAATTTTATAGAAGTAGATGAATGTAGGAAGAGGTAGCAAATTTTCCCATATTGGAGAAGCTCTTTATTCAACCACAGCTTGACCTACTCAACAGATAAATGATATTGTCCAAAAAGTGTTATTTTATTAAAGGAAAATATGAATTGGAGTTGGGCACAGTGGTGCACACCTATAATCCTTGGCTCAGGAGGCTGAGTCAGAGGATCATGAGTTCGAAGCCAGGCTCAACAATTTAGCAAGGTCCTAAGCAACTTAACAAGATCCTAAGCAACTTAGCAAGATCCTGTCTCAAAATAAAATATAAAAAGTGCTGGGGATGTGGGTCAGTGGTTAAGCCCCTCTGAACTTAATTTCCAGTAACTAAATAAATAAAAATTAGTTGATTATACTCCATATGAAAAACTTGATTCAGTCAAGTCACTAAAAAATGTGTTATCAAATTAGATGTGGGTAAGAAAACAGTCAAATATTGGGGAAAATACTATTCTTCATTCAGATTATTCTGCAAGTGTCTTTGATTTCTTTTTCCCTTGAAATGAATTAAAGTCAGAATTTCTATAGAATGTGTACTGAGTGATTTATAAAAGCATGCCTGTTAATTCAGAGCAAAAAAACTTGGCCCTCCATTAGTGACCAATAAGTAAATATTCATTTATATATTTTAAATTAGAGTATTTAAGATTTGTGTATATTACTTTCTATGATTTTGTTCTTTATCATACTTCTCTTAGTCATACTAGGGTTAAGAGTTTCTGTGGATTGGACCTTTTGTAGAATAGAAAGGACCTCATTGTAGCTACCATCCTAATTACCACAAAAACATGAAGAGCTTGGATAGATATGCCATGCTTCTCCACAACCTCTCTACCAGGTATTTACCTCTTTTAAACTGATTTCTTTCTATTTTCTAAATTTACTCATGTAAATCATCAATGACCTCCTAAATACCTACTTAAATTCTTTCTTTTGTGTGTCTCTGGACCCTATTTTCAAAGAATTTAGTCTGTTTGAGAATTTTGATAATAAATAAAAACAATCAAAAGAGGCCAATATAATAGGCGTTAGTGTTCTATGGATGAGAAAAACAATTGAAAGTAATGAAATGTGAATGAGTTGTTCTGGAAAAATAGACTTTGGGGGAAATGGATGAAGAAAGGGGATTTTAAGCAAGGAAGATGTCATGGATTAAATACTGTGTTCTTCATTCACTGAGTAGGCCTTATTTTGCCTCCGGGAGCACTGGAAAATAAGACTAATTTTTGTTCCAGTTAACAGAACTAAAAATAATGTTTAAAAAATTACCATATCTCTATATTTTTAGTTGTTATTGTTATTTCATGCTTTCCCAATTTATTATTGCTAAGGAGTCATTATAATTGATATTGATGTGTGTTAATCAATTTTCCTCTTAGAGTGGGCCCCTTATTTAAAGAGGAGATATGTGGCCCTTGATTTATTAAAGGATGATTCCCAGAGCAAGACCCATGAGAAGGACCAACTGAAATCTTGCATGTGGAATATTGCCTTCTGGTAACTTCTGGTGTTAGTCATGTGCCTGGAGTTGATCTATAGAATGTTTTATGGAAAACATTTACTTTTCATACAATACAAGATTTTATACTTGAATTGCTCTTTAAGAATATCAATTAGATCAATTAGATCTTTTAAAACTTTAGCATTTAAGAGTTCAGATTTTGAATTCAGAAGATCTGACATTGAATCCTACCTAGCTCCTCTGCTTAAAATTCTCTGAAGAGGTTTATTAATTTCTTTATGTCTCATTTCTCTCACCTATAAAATGGGAATAATAATCCCTATTTCACAAGGTTTCTGTGAATATCAGATTAAAGAACAGAGTAAATTATACGTTGCAATACTTGTCATATTGTAAGTGCTCAAAAAATAGTAGCTAAAAATTTGCTTGAATATAAATGTCAGCTCAATGATGAGGCATTCTCCTGTTCATATTAACTCACCTAATTATACAAGTACAAATTATATATCTCCAAAGTGTAGAATGTTAAATATGCAAAATATGCATATAGGTATTACTTCTGTTTGAATAATGAAACACCTCAACATGATTAATGGTGCTGTTAGTAACTTAGGACAAAGTAATAGTGCTTTACTACTTATTATCCATATGTAATCAGCAGGTCTGTTCCTTTGAAAGGTACCCTTTCTTAGTAGAATTAGAGCTGTTTGTAGGATTCTTTTCAGAAGAACAAAGGCAAATCAGAAAAGAAATTTCTAAAGAAAAATGATATTCTAAAACCTTCCAAGTACAGTTCTAGATCAGAAAGTAATGGTGGTATAACTGGAAATTATGACAGTGTCTGCAAATATATGTCACAGTGCAAACCAGCTTCTGGAATTGGTGGTGATTTCTGTGCAAAGTGATTTGATAATAAATATTTTCATTATTCATTTTGGGTCAATTACCATATTATTCACTAAAATGAATGATTCGGGAAAAATGTTTTAACCCAGTTATACCAGAGAAAGTTATCAAAACATTCTTTCATTATATGGGCTAAAAACATCTCCTAAATATGGAGTTAACCTATGAAGATGGGCAGCCTAGACATTTTTTTAAGTTATTTATTTATTCTAACTTGTTATATTTGATGGCAAATTGCAATTCAGTTCATATTACACATAGAGTACAATTTTTCAAGTCACTGGTTGTACAGAAAGTATTTTCACACTATTCAGGTCTTCATAAATGTCCTAGTTAGGATAATGATGTCTAACTCATTCCACCCTTTTTCCTACCCCCATGCCTTCTCCCTTTCTCTCTTTCCCCTTTGCCCTATCTAAAGTTCCTCCATTCCACCCATGCTCCACTCCCCCATTGCTATTATGAGTCAGCATCCTCTTATCAAAGTGTTTTTATGGGATTGGCTTACTTCACTTAGCATTATATTCTCCAACTCCATCCATTTACCTGCAAATGCCATGATTTCATTCTCTTTTAATGCTGAGTAATGTTCCATTGTGTATATATACCACAGTTTCCGTATCCATTCTTCTACTAAAGGGCATCTGGATTGGTTCCACAATTTAGCTACTGTGAATTATGCTGCTATAAACATTGATGTTGCTGTGTTCCTGTAGTGTGCTATTTTTAAGTCCTTTGTGTATACACCCAGGAGTGGGATAGCTGGTTCAAATGTTGATTCCATCCCCAGTTTTCCAAAGATTCTCTATACTGCTTTCCATATTGGCTGCAGCAATTTGCAGTCCCACCAGCAATGTATGAATGTGCCTTTTTCGCCACATCCTGGCCAACATTTATTGTTTGTATACTTGACAGCTGCCATTTTTGATGGAGTGAGATGAAATCTTAGAGTAGTTTTGATTTGCATTTCTCTAAATACAAGAGATGTTGAACAATTTTTCATATATTTCTTGATTGACTGTAAATCTTCTTCTGAGAGGTGTCTATTCAGTTTCTTGGCCCATTTATTGATCAGGTTATTTGTTTTTTTTGTTTGTTTGTTTGTTTGTTTGTTTTTGAGTGCTTTATATATCTTAGAGATCAATGCTCTGTCTGATGTGTTTATGGTACATTTGTTCCCATTCTGTAGGTTCTCTATTCACCTCACAGATTGTTTCTTTTGCTGAAGCTTTTTAGTCTGAATCCATCCCATTTATTGATTCTTGGTTTTAATTCTTGTGCTATAGGAGTCTTATTAAGAAAGTCAGGGCCTAATCTGAAATGATGGGCGATTTGAGCCTACTTTTTCTTCCATTAGGTTCAAGTTTCTTTGGTTTAATTCCTAGGTCGTTGATCCACTTTGAGTTGAGTTTTGTGCATGGTGAGAGAGAGAGCTTTAATTTCATTTTGTTACATGTGGATTTCCAGTTTTCCCAGCACCATTTGTTGAAGAGGCTATCTTTTCTCCCATATAAGTTTTTGGCACCTTTGTCTAATATGAGATAACTGTAAAAATGTGAATTTATCTCTGTGTCCTCTATTCTGAACCATTGATCTACAGATCTGTTTTGGTGCCAATACCATGCTGTTTTGGTTACTATTGCTCTATAGTAGAGTTTAAGGTCTGATATAGTGATGCCACCTGCTTCACTCTTCCTGCTAAGGATTGCTTTAGCTATTCTGGGTCTCTTATTGTTCCAGATGAATTTCATGATTGCTTTTTCTATGTCTATGAGGAATGTCATTGGGATTTTGATTGAGATTGCATTGAATCTATATAGTGCTTTTGGTAGTATGGTCATTTTGATAATATTAATTCTGCTTATCCAAGAACAAGGTAGATCTGTCCATCTTCTAAAGTCTTCTTTAATTTCTTCTCCTTTTGTTAAGTTGCTACCCAAGTATTTTATTTTATTTTTTTGAAGCTATTGTAAATGGGGTAGCTTTCCTAGTTTCCCTGTCAGAGGATTTGTCACTGATGTACAGAAAAGCTTTGGTTTATGGGTGTTGATTTTATATCCTGCTACTTTGTTAAATTCATTTATTAGTTCTATACAATTTCTGGTGGAATTTTTGGGGTCTTCTAGGTATAGAATCATATTGTTGGCAAATAGTGATAATTTGAGTTCTTCTTTTCTGATCTGTATTCCTTTAATTTCTTTCATATGTCTAATTACTCTGGCTAGAATTTCAAGAACTATGTTAAATAGAAGTGGTGAAAGAGGGCATCTCTATATTTTTCCAGGTTTTAGAGGGAATGTTTTTAATTTTTCTCCATTAAGATTGATGTTGGTCTGGGGCTTAGCATAGATAATTTTTATGATGTTGACATATGTTCCTGTTGTCCCTAGTTTTTCTAGTGTTTTGAACATGAAGGGGTGCTGTTTATTGTGGAATACTTTTTTGTGTGTCTATTCAGATGATGATAGGATTCTTATCTTTAAGTCTATTGATGTGATGAATTACATTTATTGATTTCTATATGTTGAATCAATCATGTGTCCCTGGGATGAACCCCACTTGATCGTGGTGCACTATCTTTTTGATATGTTTTTGTATTTGATTTGCCAGAATTTTATTGAGAATTTTTACATCTCTGTTCATTAGAGATATTGGTCTGAAGTTTACTTTCTTTAATATGTCTTTGCCTGGTTTTAGAATCAGGGTGATACTGGCCTCATAGAATGAGTTTAGAAGTGCTCCCTCTTTTTCTATTTCACGAAATAATTTGAAGAGTATTGGTATTCGTTCTTTGTTAAAGGTCTTATAGAACTCAACTGTGTATCCATCCAGTCCTGGGATTTTTTTGGTTGGTAGCCTTCTGATGGCGTCTTCTATTTCATAGCTTGAAATTGATCTGATTAAATTGTGTATAGCATCCTCATTCAATTTGGGCAAATCATATGACTCTAGAAATTTGTTGATGCCTTTGGTATTTCTATTTTATTGGAATACAAGTTTTCAAAATAATTTCTAATTATCTTTTGTATTTCTGTAGTGTCTGTTGTGATATTTCCCTTTTCAGCATGTATGTGAGTAATTTGAGTTTTCTCTCTCATTCTCTTCATTAGCATGACTAATGGTGTGTCAATTTTATTTATTTTTTCAGAGAACCAACTTTTTATTTTGTCAATTTTTTAATTGTTTCTTTTGTTTCAATTTCATTGATTTCAGCTCTGATTTTAATTATTTCCTGTATTCTACTGCTTTTGGTGTTGATTTGTTCTTCTTTTTCTAGGGCTTTGAGGTGTAATTTTAGTTCATTTATTTGTTGACTTTCTTCTTTGAAGGAATGAATTCCATGGAATGAACTTTCCTCTTAGTACTGCCTTCATAGTGTCCCAGAGATTTTGATATGTTGTATCAGTGTTCTCATTTACTTTTAGAATTTTTTAATCTTTTCCTTGATATCTTTTGCAACCTATTGTTTGTTCAGTAGCATATTATTTAGTCTCTAGGTATTGGAGTAGCTTTTATGTTTTTATTTTATCATTGATTTCTAATTTCCTTCCATTGTGGTCTGATAGAATTCGGGGTAGTATCTCTACTTTTTTGTATTTATTAAGAGTTGCTTTATGGTGTAATATATGGCCTATTTTAGAGAATGATCCATGTGCAGCCTAGACATTTCTAACTAGCCTGCTGCTAACATTTTTGTGATGCCCTTGGTACTGATTTATTACTGTAGGGACCATACAACTCTGTGTCTTGCTCCTAACCCAAAATAATCTTATCAGTAGGGAAAACATTCTCAAAAAGCTTTAATTTTTTTAAATTCTCCAGATATGATTTCCGCATGATTTTTTTGAAAAAAAAATTAGATTCCCCTAACCTAATATTCTTCCTTTCTCGTAGACTCTGTTATAATGCTGAAACTGAAATTATACCCTTTCATGCTTCAGTTTTAAAGTGACTACTTAGTCCATTTATATTGAAATAGTTCTCACTCAGTTAAAATTAATACAGTAGAATGAAATTATATTATTGGGTTTCTTTGTACCCAAATTTAGATACACTTTATATAATATCATGTCTCTTGAAATGTAATTGCCTTTAAATAAAAGCCTTAATATTATACAGTTATTCTACACTGAACAGAGAAGCTATTATTCCTATCCCTTAGCTATGTATTCCCTAATCTTCAGACCCTCAGAATTTCAAATTTAGAGTTATGAAGTGTAGAAAAATGCATACAGATTGTGAAAAGCCCTTTAGACTGAAGAATGCATTTGTCTAATTCATACTTACCAAGGGCCTGCCTAGCCTGGGTGCAGTGCTGGCTACACCCTTCATGCTCTCAGTGACTTTATCATATGTGAGGAGGGGGCAGGCAGGAAGAAGATTGGTAAACAAACAGGTGGATGAATACTATCAAGTGCTAAGTAGATGCTGTGAAGAAAAGCCGGTGAGACCAGCCCTGGGGACTTTCTTAGGTTATGTGTTTAGAGGAGGACTTATATGGAGTTCTGAGGCAGGAAGAACTTGGGGTCAAACATTACAGGGTAAAGAAATGAGCAAGTCCAAAAAAATCCCCTGGGTGGGGGGAAATGGCAGATCTCAAGGCTGGGAAAGTTCTGTAGAACCTAGTACATTTGAAGACTAGATGAACAGACTTACTAATCTCAATAAATTGGAGCTTCTATGGGAACACATTTTTGCTTGGGTTGTGTTATCAAAAAGTAGCTAAGTGTTCACAGTGGGGGTGAGCATGCTGTAATATTTTTTGACAACTAGAGGATAATTATCAAGTCTAAGAATTCTAAAGAGGATTTTCTGATTTGCTATTGCTACAATCCCCATTGTATTATGAACTCACACTACATTATATTTTAAAATGTAAAATTTTCTTCTTTCAGTACAAAAATTTATAAGGTGTATGTGATAATTTGTACCTCTGTCTTTACTCTGTTTGATAATCATATAACACTTCCATCTTGATATTTGGATTACACTGATTTGCTGTAATTTTATTACCAAAAATTATTAGTTAATTAAAAGTTAAGATGATTCAATTTTTTGTATCACTATAATATAAGGATCTGTGTGTCAGGTTATTTGGTTTGTATCTGAAATGTCCCCCCAAAACTTGTATATTAAAAGTTTGCTTCCCAAGACAGCAGTTCTCAGAGGTAGAGCTTTGTGGGAAGTAATTGGATTATGAGGGCTCTGACCTCATCAGAGGATTAATCCATTAATAGTTGAATGGACTATTGGAAGGTGGTAGAAATGGTAAGAGGTAGGACATTGTTGAAGGAGTGGGTCCCTGGGGGAAATTCCTTGAGTATTAGCTCTTATCTTCAGCCCCTTCCCAGTTCTCCTGGCTGTTATCAGGTAAACAGCTTTCCTCCACCATTGCCTTCCACCAGGATATTCTGCCTCATCTCAGGCCCAAAGCAATGGAGCTAGCCAACCATGGACTGAAACTTCTGGAACAATGAGCCAAAGTAAATCTTTCCTCCTTTAAGTTGTTTTTGTCAGATATTTTGTTCAAAGCAATGAAAAGCTAAATTATACACAAGTCACAGTGTAGTTGAATTCCACATCAGCCCAGTTTTCTCATCTTTGCATTTCATTGCTATGCACATTCAACACTGATTTTGAAACGCATGTCCTTTACTTTTGACCTCCTCACCCATTTATTCATTGGTTTTTGCTGATGATGCCAAACAGTGTTAGAACATGTGAACTGAATAAGGAAATGATTAGTTCAATTTAATGATAATCAGCCTTCTGCTGTGATTTCCAGGAATGCATTGCATCATTAAAGCAGGAACCAGTTATTTGCAAAATCAGAATCAAATTGTTGCTAATATACTTCTAGTAACATATTGGTGGTATCCACAGGGGGAAAAGTGTTTTCCTTGAATACACTTGCAAAACAGTTGTACAACTTTCTCAAAAGTGGGCTGCTTTTAATACCATGTTTAAACTATTTAATCTGCTAATCCCAGTCTGTGAATGATAATTTAGTAATTATACTTTTTTAAAATAATAGGGAAACAAGTTATACCTTCAGGCAAATATGTCCCTGTGCCATTTTGTTTCTTGCTCTGACAGCCTACCTATAACTTTTGAAAAATTTGGCTGTCAGCCAAACTCATAGCAGTCAGCTATTACAGTTGTTTGTATCTGTGTATATTCTCAAGTGTCTTTATAGTTGAAATAAAACAAGTAACAAGTTTGGTGTACAACAGACCACAGTAGACAAGAGATTTTGGCAGATGCTTTATTTATTCAGTCCTGCTGATTTTTTTCTTTTTGGTACATCTGCTTTTTCTATGAGGTATTGCATGCATCTTTATAACTAGTGAGAACCGAGAACCGAATCTTGATTCAAAGCAAAATTTTGTTAAAAATATTTCTATTTCAATTCACAAAATTACATTTAAACAGAAAACATACAAAATACTTAGATGACGCCAAGTAATAAGGGTCCACTTGGATTTGTGGTCTAATTTTTAAATGTTTTTCTAGCAATATAATGCCCAAAATATGTGGGCAGAGGTTTTGATTGGATTGACAGGTAAAGCAGTTCTGAATTTCATAAAACTTTCACCAGAGAGACTGTATTTTCAGTAGCAGTAATTACAGCAGGTAATTGTGTCATTTACCCTGTTACAGACCACTGAATGTGAGGAGCATGGGACATACCAGCTGTCACGCCCTGTTAGCTATCACATTCTGGGATTTGCAAATTTAACACTAGGGCTCACTCTGGGTGAGTGAAAGGAAAATAAAAATAAACCAAGATTAAAAACTATTACAGTTTTTAAGGAGAGACTTTTCTAGAAAATAAAAAGTTACATTTTTGCAAGGTTGAAATTCAGTGTGGCTATCCTTTGCTTCCTGTTTGTTTCTTTATAATCAAAAGCTGTTGGCTGGAAGTAAAGATAAATAAGATCTAATTTTGCCACTTTATTTAATTGATACCTTAGCTAACTCATTTAATCTACCTGAGCCTCCATTTCTTCATGTGGTAGTAAGAAGTATGGTGACAGATGTAACCTCATAGGGTCCAATTTCTTTTTTAAAATTCTCTATATTTTTTGCTGTGAATAAAGTTTCTTAGGTGTTATATAAATCTCAGAAAGCAAATTAAGGTCACCGCCCTTGTTGAGCTTTATTCTAATGAAGAAGAAAGACCATAAATATAAACAAATATTTTGTATAATATAATATTAGATATGAACAAGTGCAGAGAGAAAGAAAGGGGTTTCAGAGGCAGAGCTTCTCTGTGGATGTGCTCTCTGAGTCCTAATGGATTTAAGCATCTCAAGAAGAAAGGACAGGAAAATGCCTATAATTTCAAGGAACACCAGCCAGACAGACTGGGAGGAGAGGTAGAGGATGATTTCCCTGGGTGGGCATATTGTAGCCAAGGAAAACCCTTTGAATTTTATCCAAAATGTGAAGAGAAGTCTCAAAAGAGTAGAGAATAGAAGGATATCATGATAAGCTTCATGTTTTGAAATGTTCACTCTGCATACTATATGAACTAAGGAGGTATATAGATATGTTTGCATATTATCAGAATAAATTCAAATATATTGGTATATGTATAATTGCTTTTTAAAAATCATGTAATTTTAAATTTATAGGGAGAAAATTTATAGAGATGTTAGAGAACACTATTTATTAAAATTGAGTTTCGAATAATATATCTTTTTAAAATTACCTTTTGAATTTCTTTTTTTTAATTTTTTAATTGATTTTATATTTCAACTACATGACATCAGAATGCATTACAATTCTTATTATACATATAGAGCACAATTTTCCATATCTCTGTTTGTATACAAAGTATGTTCACACCAATTCATGTCTTCATACCTGTACTTTGGATGATGATATCCATCACTTTCCACCATCATAGCTATTTCTCTGCCCCTTCTCTTTCCCTCCCACCCCTCTGCTCTATCTAGAGTTCATCTATTCCTCCCATGGTCCCCCTTCTTACCTCACTATGAGTCATCCTCCTTATATCAGAGAAAACATTTTGCATTTTTTAGGGGGGGGATTGGCTAACTTCACTTAGCATTATCTTCTCCAACTCCATCTATTTGCCTGCAAATGCCATGATTTTATTCTCTTTTATTGCTGAGTAATATTCCATTGTGTATATATGCCACATTTTTTTAAAAACATTCATCCACTAAAGGGCATCTAGGTTGGCTCCACAGATTAGTTATTGTGAATTGTGCTGCTATAAACATTAATGTGGCTGTGTCCCTGTAGTATACCGTTTTTAAGTCCTTTGGGTATAGACTGAAGAGAGGGATAGCTGGATCAAATGGTGGTTCCATTCCCAATTTTCCAGGGAATCTTCATACTGCTTTTCATGTTGGCTACACCAATGTGCAGTCCCATCAGCAATGTATGAGTGTGCCTTTTTCCCCATATCCTCACCCACACTTCATAATAGCTGTCATTCTGACTGGAATGAGATAGTGTCTTAGAGTAGTTTTGATTTGCTTTTCTCTGATTGCTAGAGATGATGAGCATTTTTTCATATATTTGTTGATTCATTGTATATTCTCTTCTGAGAAGTGTCTGTTCAGGTCCTTAGCCCATTTGTTGATTGGGTTATTTGTCTTTTTGGTGTTTAGCTTTTTGAGTTCTTTATATACCCTAGAGATTAATGCTCTATCTGATGTGTGAGGGGTAAAAATTTGCTCCCAGGATGTAGGCTCTCTGTTGACCTCACAGATTGTTTCTTTTGCTGAGAAGAAACTTTTTAGTTTGATTCCATCCCATTTATTGATTCTTGGTTTTAATTCTTGTGCTATAGGAGTCTTATTAAGGAAGTTGGGGCCCAATTCCACATGATGAATATTTGGGCCTACTTTTCCAGAAAAGTTATTAGGCACATAGAAAACATTGATTATTTTGGTTACTCAAATCTTTTCCCCCACATCCTTGCCCACACTTCATAATAGCTGCCATATAAAACCAGAATCTCTGATTTAATTCCTTGGTCCTTGATCCAGTTTGGGTTGGGTTAATTAGCACTATTTGCTGACGATATGATTCTATGCTTAGAAGACCCAAAAAGCTCCACCAGAAAACTTCTAGAACTAGTAAATGAATTCAGCAAAGTAACAGGATAAATCAACATCCATAAATCAAACACATTTCTGTACACCAGTGACAAATTCTCTGAGAGGGAAATGAGGAAAATTACCCCTTTTATAATAGCCTCAAAGAAAATAAAATACTTGGGAATCAACTTAACAAAAGAGGTGAAAGATCTATACGATGAAAACTACAGAACCCTAAAGAAAGAAATCAAAGAAGACCTTAGAAGATGGAAAGATCTACCTTGCTCTTAGATAGACAGAATTAATATTATCACAAAATGACCATACTACCAAAGGCACTATACAAATTTAATGCAATTCTGGTCAAAATCCCAATGGCATTCCTCATAGAAATAGAAAAATAAGTCATTAAATTCATCTGGAAAAACAAGAGACCCAGAATAACTAAAGCAATCCTTAGCAGGAAGAGTGAAATAGGTGGCATCACTATACCAGACCTTAAGCTGTACTACAGAGTAATAGTAACAAAGACTGCATGGTATGGGCACCAAAACAGACTGGTGGACCAGTGGTACAGAATAGAGGACACAGAGACTAACCCACAAATTTACAATTATCTTACATTAGACAAAGTCACCAAAAAACATGCATTGGAGAAAAGGTAGCCTCTTCAACAAATGGTGCTGGAAAAACTGGAAATCCATGTGCAACAAAATGAAATTAAACCCCTATCTCTCACCATACCTTTTGAATTTCATTTTACCTTAGATTATATAGAATTATAAGGAATAATCATAGAGGAAATAAAAGTATTAACTTCATTTGTGTTGGCAAGCTTGAGTGTTTCAACACAATTCTGAGATTTTGAGATATGATAATGTGTTTTCAGATGTGAGTAACCAAAATAATTAATGTTTTCTAGGTTCTTCACCCACATCTAGAATAGTTAAATGAAGACACACAGAGTCTAGGAGTGTAAGTGCAGTTAGATCTGAAGAAGTCTTCTGCTTCAAGTGTTCAGCATTCAGGCCAGGAGCTTCTTAAAACAACCTAGATGGTTTTTTTTTTTTTTTCCTATTGATGTACCATGCCAGATTGGTTCCTTTTGAAAATCAGGCAACAAACATAGATGAAGCACTAAATTTCAATCAGACCCTCTGCCAAATACTCAGTATATGGCAGAAAGTAGGGCAACTGTGCTGTGCTTGAGCCTACTGTCTCTTCTTGAAGCTGCATTTACACATCAAATATGTATACTGTTTTTACTTAGATGTAGAGAAGTGTATGTAGAGTTGGCTGATTGATGCTCATTCTGGCAGGGATAACTGTCTTTAACCACTCTTGGTAATGTTAATTGGGGCATGAAAACAAATCACATCTGCCTTGTAATCAGGGAGTTCATAATCTAGAAACAAAGACTGGTAGGTGATACCTGCAATCTAGGGTGTACTATGTTGTGATAGAGAAAAGCATAGCAGGCCAAGAAAACAGTTTAGGCAAAGGCTGTTATGAAAGCCAAGAGAACAGGCATTTCAAGAAAGAGGACCTTCCTATTCCAAAATAAACCTATGACCTCAATAGTGTACCTTCCCTAACTTTCAGTTATTCTGAAATACATGCAGCTGAATGATTTAAATCTTCTCTTTTAGATAATTGTATTCCTCAAAGTCTCAAATGGTAATCCCAACATTGTTTTCCCCAGAGTTTTAAAAATATTCATGTCTCACTTTCAAAGTAATCATTTTGATTTATTCTGTCATCTCACCTTGCGGTACAATGGGTTGGGAAGGGAGGATGAAAAATATAGAGGCCAGGTTGAAAGACAGAAAAGAAAGAATATAAGACAGTCATGGTGAACATGATCTGCCACAGAGACCCAGGAAGCTACTTGGACAAGCTATTCTTCGATAACTGCAAATCAAGTTTGCCTTCTTGTCTGTTTTTTTTTCATCCCACTTTACATTTGAAAGACACTCTGAATGAGTGAATAGATTTTATCATTTGTGGGAAGAAAGATGGAACATGTTTAAACAGCACCAAAAGAGAGAGCCTTTAAATACACCTGCTTGCCAGTGACACTAGATCTGTGTCCCCAGAAACAAGAGGTGGAGGAAAGAAGGCAGTGATGAGGAAGATGCCAGGTGTGATTAGAAAAAGGTGGAATAAGAGTGGTGAATACAAAGAGCAAGTTGTTTCCCCAGAGCAGAACATTGCTGGTTGTAATTAAAATGTTCACTTGCAGTTCGGGAGGAGACTACAATTTTTTTACAATTTTTAAAAAGTTTTAATTGACACTTTGGAAGAATTAATAAAAAAGTAGAATGAGTAAATCAGAGAGGGATGTAAGGGAGGCCTGCAATTGGGAAAACAAGTAAAGAAGCAGAGTTGTAGGAAGGCATGTAGTGAAACGAGAGGGGAGAATAAAGAACATCAGAATCAGAGCTCATCTGATTGGTTTTTTACTGCTTCTTAGGCCACTGACTTCTGGTCTTAAGGTCAAATATCTGTTCACATCTGAAGGATAAACTGATTGGAATCCCTGATGCCAATTGCTTAAGGAAAAATGGACATAAAGAAAAAGGATTAAGTTAGCTTGTTGAGGCAGGATGTGTGCTATTCAGGGACACTGAATAAGTTGGCATGTTAAAGCTTTTCTCAAGTTCCTCTGAAAACTTTCATTGATTCCTGGGGGCAAGAGCTCCCCTCGGTGCAGACAGTGAGAAAAGAAGGAACCTCATCAAGTAAAAGTGAGCTGTTCAGAATGAGGTTGAGAATAAAAGCCATTTCAAAATTTTGGAAAAAAAAAATCATAAAACGAAGAGGCTCTCTAACTGTATTATCAAAAAAGAAAATCCTTTTTGGGTTTTAAAAAGGTGACTTTCAAAGCAAGAGAAGAAAGATTTCACTATATACCTGAATTGATTCTTGCCACTCAACAACAGAACAAAACACAGGTATAAATTAGGTACCAACTTGCTACTTAACATATATCTATTTATTGCTAATGAAGGTAAATTATATATACACACACATATGCACAAACACACACATATATATTATGAATTCATACATACACATAAAGAGACAGTACATGCATAAATGTTTTGAAGACAGGGATTGTACCTTATTTATCTTGTCACAACTGCAATTCTTATTTAAGCACAAAAGACCTTAACACATATTTGTAATATCAACATCATTGCAGATAATATTGAAAATATTAAAGAATATTAGAATATATTATATATCAAAGTCAGAGATGATTAGATGCCGCAAAACATAGTATACAAAGAAACATGAAATAAAAGTGTGCAAAAGTTATTTCATGTGTATCTTTATGATTTATCAAGTATACTAAGAACATATATGTAATCCCTTGGAATAGAAACTAGTATTATATTATAAATTTTGCTCTGGTAGAGACTCAAATAACATGCTTTAGTAAAAATGAACTTTATGATGAAGATCATTTGAAAATTAAGTCTATGAGTGAAAATATTGATAGATATTTTTGCCCCATAGTTTCATCCCTTTAAAATCTGAGGAATTATTCTGTGTTCTACAATTGGATGACTGAAGGTCAGAATTTGGTATCTGATCCAAGTGTGCAAATATTCTAAGATTTATGGAAGGACTGTCTGGGTCAATGTACAGTGGTTGTTTACTGTAGATAATTTTATATTTTAAAAGTTCCCTTTTATATTGAAATTTGTGTTGAGATACATATTTCTGGTATGGTTTGTTGAATGTGCCCTCTAATCTTATTTATTTGTAGATACTAAAGCATAGCAAGCCTTAGAACTTTCAATAAAAGAATAGATCATGTGAGGTTAGGCAAGGGTGATATTTTTTTCTCAAGCAGTAATTTTTCAATAGCTAGTGAAAGCCTTTCCTTTTCTTTCAAATGCCAATAAATAGAAAAACATGCATTTAAATCTAGAAGCAGCAATAGCATGGAAACATAGAAGCAATAAGCTTGAACTTCAGCCTTGGCAAAGTTCAGTATCATGATCTCTTAACCAGTGTATAGATGATGTTTTCTTAAACATGTTATGCGGATTTGAGTGAGTACATCAAACTCATGGAGAATTTGAGGAATGTTGATTTTGTGTATATTAGACCCTGACTATCATTTATTCATCCACATTAATCAAGTGCTTAAGATGTGTCAGATGTTATAGCAAGAACTGAGAATTTAAAGATCTATGATAAAGAATGTGCTGAAATGATAGGACAGGTAAGGAAATCCACAATCCCTTACTAGTTTAACATACCTCATGAGCTACTGCTTGTGCCAAGATCATTCTCAGTGCTTTCCATACATCAATCACCTCATTTGATCCTCAACCCTATGAAGAACATACTTAGCCAGATCTCTTATTCATAATTCTGAACTTCCTCCCAATTTTTATTTTTAAAATTCTCTTAGCAGCAAAATTTGATGATGTGAGGACATTTCTTATCTTTATTGATCCTATTTGGTATAAATAGTCATATTTTTACTACAGAAATATTTGGTTGATTACTGATTACTGATGTACATTCTTCTGGGGATTTTACAGAGTAGGAAACTGTCCACAAGAGAGATTAAGTAATTTGCCTAAGACCTTACCCCTAATAAAAGACAGAGCCAGGATTTGAACCAAGGCAGGTTGACTCTAACATTCTTTTTCAACCGTTACAGACTCTGGCTTTCAAATATTTCAAGAAAGGTTTCTCAAGGAGTCATTCTTATCTGATTCAGAGGTGACTAGAGACACAGAGAGTGGAAAGGGCTTTCTTGAAAGAGGATGGGTTGTGTGAAAGCAGGAGATGTTACGTAAAATACACAGTTCTCTGCTTTTAGTATCCTTGGCCTTTAGCAGATTCTCAATAAATAATTTGTTAATAAAATGATGCAGTGGATTAGTCAGTGGCATAGTTTGGTAAAAGCAAAGGATCATGATGAAAGTCTTCATTTGTATGCAGTGCCTTGATGGCTGATAAAAACAATGTTTCACTAAAAATAGAGAGGAAGAGAGAATTGGGATAGGGGAGAGAGGAGATGAAATTTCATGAAAAGTCATTCTGATAGTGGTCTGGAGATGGATCAAAGTGGAGGCAGTGTTGTCATCATGAAGCCATTGGCCTAATCCAAACAAGAGATATTTCGTGCCCAAAATTTGGCAGCTGCTGACATTGATCATAAAAATAGGGGATGGAAATGAGAACTGCCAGGGAAGTAGAATCTAAGTGACTTGGCCCCTAGGATGTGGAGGGTGAGAAGAAATGAGAGAGAAGTCCATGGTGAGTCCCAGATTCCTGGTTTGGGAGGTAGAAAGGCTTATGGATAGATTTAGCTGAGGATTCCTGTGGGTAGGAAATCTGAAGATTTTTCTCCTCATGACCTGAACATTTTCCTGTGATGTTCTTGGAGGTGCCATGTAGTAGGAATAAGGACAGAGAGATCAGGCAAGAATTTGAAGAGAAAATAGAAATGAACAGGATTGCCACTCTCAAATCCCTTGACCAGACTGATTAGCAGGTCTCTAACTGCTGTGTATGTTAAAGTGAGACACATTTCATTGTGATTGATGCACTCCTTAACAGATATTCATTGGAGACCAGTTTTGTGTTGGATGTTGCGGTGATTAATAAATTAGACCTAAAGGTTTACCACCTAAGTGTTTGTCTAACAGACAGATTTTGGATAGAATGTTTACTCATTCCTTTAGCATCACCATTAGAATAAATTCAGTGTTCTAATACAGTACTTACTTTTATACTTTTATTTCTTACTTACATTTTCTTCTATGTCCTACAAACAAAACAAAACAAAAATAAACAAGAACAAGGATAGCAAATCCTTAAAAGTAAGAAGCTGTCTTATTTCTATTTATCTTTACACCATCTTCTCAGGTGCCCTGATTCACAGCCTGAGTTACCTAATGCCTTTTTTTCTCTAGGCACAGATATTGATTCACTTTGGAACCTCTTGAATTCTGTGTCTAAATCTGCCCCTTTCTTCATCACTTTGACCATTTAACTTCAGATCCTATATTTAGCACAGTTTAGTTCCACAGAAGCACAGAGACTGGAATGTCTATAGTAAGATATGACTACTGTATGCAGTGTGTATGTTGCATATATGTGTTGCTCAGCCCAGTCCTTGGCAAGTAATAAGCACCCAGTTTCTTTTCATTGTTCCCTTTGTTATTTCTGTCTTCCTCTTCCTCTTAGTGTTGCACAGACTCCTGATTCAGCTCTCAGGAATAATCTGACTAAAGAGGATTAAATAAAAAGAAAAAAGGATCAAAAAGAGAAAGAGGAATGCTGTATTTCTAACATGGGAAACTCAATTTGTCAATGAAGTTAATCCCTCCTCATTTACACATTGCTATTAGATTAATTTTCTTAAAAATCATCTCTAATTTTGGCATGTAGCCTTTTCTTTCTTAGTTGTCACTATTGCTTTATTGCCTACCAGATAAAAATCATATTATGTTCTGCATCCTACCAACACTTATTCCTTACTGTATCTTTCAATCATAAGCATCTTCCAGCTCAATTACTTGATGGCTCATTCATGTCCCATGTTCTTATCTCCTGCACCCATATTCTTTTCCTGTAAAACCCTCTTTCCCATCTTTACCCTTTTGTGCTAACCCCCCACTCATCTTCCAAGACCCATTTGTTTGCCTGTTTCCTTATGCTTTCCCAAACCCTTCAGTTAGTCTTCACTCTGAGCTCCTTAAGTCTCATGAACTCTTTGTTTGTAGGTTGGAGTTTGTAAAGTGATGAAGGTGATTCCTGACTTTGTCACTTGCTGGCAAAATGCTGTTGGACAAGGAACATAATTGATGTAAGAAAGTTCTATATTCCCATTTGAAATGAAGAATAATAATAATACTTACATGCAAAGGCTTTTGTGAAGACTAAAGAGTATAGTGGATATAAAAACAAACTTTACACAGTGCTTTATAGCATGTAATAAAGACTAAAGAATTAGCTACTGTCCTCAATTACTATTATTATTTTCTCTTACAGCACTAAACAACTTCTACTACATATCACAGTTAGTTACCTGTTCATATCATCAGTCTTCTAATTGTTTAAAAGTTCCTTGAGATCAAAAATCTCAAATCATGCATCTGTGTATCTTTCAGAACACTGGGACTACACATAAGAAACTTCAATAATGTGTTGAGAGAATAATTGTAAATTATCTGGCTGATAGTTACAAGATTTTGTTGCCCTACAGTGTGTTCAGATGAAGCTTGTTCCACGAAACCCAAATGAGACAAAACAAGTTTTTGCCGTAAAAGCAGAATTTGGATTTTGTTGTAAAATTACTAAAGGGAAGGGAGGAAATTTGAGAGTACTTTGGTTGTTAAGATTCTTAATCAAATAAGGATTAGGAAAGGAGGCTGAGCATACAAGTGAAAAGACTGGAAGAAAATAAACCAAGCATGGCAGAGGGAGGACATCTGAAAAAAAAATTTCTAGTTGCCAAGCAAAACTGAAGAATAACAAGATGTCAGTATTGAGTTGGTATGGTCAGTGAACAGGAAACTTGAATAGTGAACAAAAAACGTTTGGATGTTAAAAATGAGTTTGGGAGAGTTTGCTGCCAGTGTGAGCATCAAACATGTTTAAGGTATGATTTCTTGAAGTTATTTTAATGGTAATAAAAGCAGATTTCTGTTAAAATAATATTGTAGGAAATATTTTTTTCTGTAATATAAAGTGAATAAATAAGGTAATCATAAGAATCAAAATGAATGCCTTTCATCAGTATGACAGCAGGCATTTCCCCTGTGATATCACCTTTGAAAGTGGCATTTTAGAATAAAAATCCAAAATATACTTTATTTCAGAAATAATTATAAAAAGAACAAACTCTGGAGCATTTAGGTCTTCTCTATAGAATTAAAATGGAAAATATAGAATATTATCTAATGAAGGCAAAAGAAATTTCCCACTGAAGTAAATAGCTAACGTTTACTGTGTGTTTGTTATTTGCTAGGGTCTTTATATTAATCATTGAAATTTATTCTTTACAATATCTCTCTAATAAACATCTTGACTTTCTTATTTTAAACTTAAAAAGATTGGCTTTCTTAGGACTACAAAACTACAGTAAAATGACATCTAAATTCAAACCTGTCTGGAAATCAGAGGTGCCCTCTATCACATTACCTCCCTGCTATTGCCATTAAAATAGTACATAGTTATCTCATTTTTCTTCTTTATCCTACATATTAAGTTGTGGTATTAGTATTACACAGTTGATTGAGGACATTTTAAATCATCTAACAAGTCGTAACAGTGTCCTTCAAAAATCAGTAATCATTGGGGCATAAATGTTTTAGTTACAGGGATTTGTATTAATAGAGGTGGCAAACTCAATGTCTCCATATGCTAGACCACAAAGTATCTGTAGGAAGGAAGGAAGGAAGGGAGGGAGGGAGGGAGGGAGGAAGAGAGGGAAGGAGGGAAGGAGGAACGAGTTCCAATTCTTTCTTATAGACCCAAAGCTCTTGGAAATTATTGAGTTGAAATAGATAGAACATTCTTTAAACATAGTCTGAAGTCATTTTGAAAAATATATGCAGTAAAATAATTATCTTGTTACAGTAGTAAGTAGCTGTAGGCAAGCTCAAATGTTTAGTTCCATAGAATAGACATGATGTCTTTTATCTGAGTACTCACAGTTGTTGCCCATCTTTTTAGGGTAAAATGAAGTCTCAGTATTACTGATCTGAGGGCTGTGCTGTTCTGATGCACTTCACAGGCCAGTACAGATAACTATGTAATTATTTTGACAGGGACACATGAGTAACACTTATGGATGAGCGTCTGCAAAATTCATTGATATCGTAAAGCAAGCAATCTGATCTACAGAAGAGGAAAATGACTATGCAGCTATACATTTTTGAGATAAACCATCTCTCTGAATGCGTAGTTGATGCTGCTATTTATTATAAGCATCTCGTGAGTAATTCACACTACACTGTGCTTCCTTGCTCCAGACTTACTTAGTCTTAAACCTAAGGAACTTGTTCTCAGGCTTATAATAATCAGATAATAGTTAAAACCAGAGGTAGGTTGTCACTGTTTAGGGTAGTGTCTTGCCACAATCTAAGAGACAGTTTACTAATGTGAAGTTGATATTCCAGGAAACACTTGAGTCATGGAAAGTGAAGAAGCTTTTATATTTTTTTAACCTGTTGTTTCCCCAACATTTCAGATTTGGAAAGAAGAGTACAATATACAGCATACACAATATATTTTTGTGGCTAAAGGAATCCACCAGAAGAGAAAATAATTTCTCTAAGGGTAGTAGACCAGCTGTGAAACTATATTGTGTTCTGTTGCCAGAAGGATAGAATTTAGAGTATAAAGATGTTTAGCCAGAGGTTCAAGGATTCTGCTGAGTATGTGAAGTGGAATTTCTGGGAGCAATCGACAGTGTCACTAGGACCATGGATGTCACTGGGTCAGAGGAAAGGGCTCTCAGACATTAAAGCTATCCCTTTGCTTAACTGTTCTAATGTTGAGCTTCAAGAGATTTTTCAAGTTGGGAGAATTAATGCTGCTGTATTAAACTCTTTGACTGGTCACTTTGTTTTGCAGGGATTCTTACTTTACCATATTTGGTATCTTCCTTTTTAAAAGCTCGTCTTAACCTTGTGAAAATGAAGATTTTCGTATGAAGAGAAAGTTACCTCAGTTCTTTGCCCTATAAGTTCTATTATTCTAAGGATTTTTATTGCACACATTTAAATTATGAGAGAAAATGCAATAATGAAATGATAATTTTCTAATTATGAAGCAACAGAAGACTACATACAACAAAAAGACATTAAAATGGGGAAACATTAAAGACCTATGGGTAAATTTACAAATAATGTTAGAATAAGAAATTGACTGGGGGAAATATTGCATTAAATACATTGGGCAACTATTGCTAAGTGATCAGTAATATGTCTTTAAAAGTCAATTATTATGATTCACAATTCTCACTTATTGGTTCCATGATCTTCAGCAAATTAACCTTACAAACCAAATTTAGTTTTCTGTAAAATAATGTTTTCTAGTTATCATGAAGACTAAATGAGATAATGTTTGTTGCAAACTATGTGTTATATAGTAAGCAATAAAACACGGTTACAATTATGATAAATCATTCAGGTTCATTCAAACTTATAAGGGATTTACTATTCCAAAAACAAAAGAAACAAAGCACATGAATAATCATTCAGTTTGAAATTTGTGCCTCCTCTCACAACATAGTAAAAAAATATCAGGGTCAAATATTCTATTCTACAAGAAGTTATTCCTGGATTCCCTCCTGACCCAACCAGAAATGACTTCTTTATCCCTTGATCTCTTGCAACCCTCTGTAAACAGAGTTTACACTTTTACATGATTCACATAATGAAGGCCATGTATTAAAGGCATTTGTTTCTCTCCTAACTACCAAGCTAAACTGTAAGATTTTTGAAGGTGGCTCTCTTTATAATCATCTTTTCATCCTAAGAAGACCCTAATATACAATAGACTTTGGGGGGGAAAGTTTATTTAATAAATTTAAATGTAGATCTATTTCAACAAGAGTTTTTCACACCTATTTTTGCAGTATTTTCATTTTATATCATGCTGAAATTCTCAAATAGAACATATGCTATTGTACTATATACCTGTTGAAATCATGAGCAAGAAAACTATGTAAATTTTAGAGTGTCTGTTTTGCCTAAAGATAAGCAGCTCAATGTGAATACTAAATGTAAAGCTCAGCTTATGTCCAGCTATGAATTATTACATGACTGGTGACATGTTGGGGTATGGAGTTTTAAAATATATGGGGTACATTGACATCCCCAAGTTAGGAGTAAATCAATGAAAACAAACTATTAGTGGTATATGTACCATCTGCATTTGGAGGAATCCATATACATATATTTTACTACTTTTTTAATTTTGTGTGTGTGTCTGCATGTGTGTGGTGATGGGGATCAAACCTAGGCCTTGCATATGCTAAGCAAGTGTTCTACTACTGAACTTCACTGCCTTTTTGGGTTAAATATTGTTATTTTTCCTATGGAGGAATTTTACTATATTGAACCTTGTCACTGGTGTTAAATCAGTTTTATGTTTTGTGTAGAGACTGAGAGACAAAATAAATTATGGTATACAGAATGAATCATGTCCAGGTTCTTCTATAAGATTACTTCTATGATATTATATATATTATACTATATTGACTGACACCCAAATTTCCTCTGCTTGAGTTTATTTTTTCTCATTTTATTTAAATGTCCAATTCATAGATTCAGTGAATAATTCAATTTTTATTAAAATAAACATGTTCTATTATTTGTAATGCAGAAGAGTTAAAGATGTATTTCATTGCAATTTCATCTGTCACTTGGATTACCACTTCACATGAATAATGAAATCTTTACTGAGAATGTGGAAATAGCATTGAAGCATATGGATTGGATATTCTAACCATCATAGTTGCATATCTGCTTTTCAGTATATATGAAATAAAACATGGAATCCACTCACTATTACATCCTGACTTGCTTTTTTTGAACACTGGAAAATAATAATGATTATAATTTTATATTAAAATTTTCTTCCTTAATTTTGTTTATTATACTTTGAATCTATTAGAGGAAGTTTCAAAATCAAGAGGTGGACTGGTGGGTTGATAATATAATCCTCAGGGAGTCATAAATTAACATTTGACCAAAACAATATGGAGTGGCATTTTTAATGATGACTCTATGGAATAGTTGCTTATTGCTTCACTTGCATTCTGTTTGGGAAAGGACTGTCAAAGTTTATTTTTCTGTGAGAGTATAGATAATTAAAATATATTAGCATAACCTGGAATATTTTACTAGGGAAAACATAGTATCTCCTAATTTGCAGGAGGAGGAGACATGGGTATTTTCATAAATGACATGAAATTTTTGTGGAATCATTGAAGATGGTCAGAGTTTTCCAGAAGAAGCTGAGGAAGAGAACATTTCAAACAAAAGGAGCAATATGTGTAAAGACATAGGTGTATGTCAGAACCTGAAAACTGTCTCTACCTTGAACTGTCTGGGAGCACTGCCAAGACAGTAAAACACAACAGAGGAAACCAGGACTTAGGTTGTGTAGTTATTTAACATTTATTGAACATTATCATCCTGGGTACTAAACCAAATCTTTTTAGCCCCTTCCTGTGCCCAGTGAGTATGGCCTGATTAAGAACATAGCTAAGACAGGGATGAAAGCAGCGTCTGATCATTCAACAGCTATTCTTACAGGGATATGGTTGTTCATATAGAGATTTATAGATTAGCTGTGGCACTTTGAATTCCACTGGGAAGAAAATTGGCACCAGGTGCAAACTTCAGAATGTAGATTTATTTTACATCAGGCCACAGAATCCAAAGGAAGGTGGGCTGACCATTCTGGTTCCTCTGCAGTGTCATGGCTATTCAAGTGTAATTCCAATGAAGAAGCCCATGTGTGATCTATGTATTTTCCCCCTAAACTACCAATAGTAAGCATGAACTTATTAAAAACCAGGAAGTTTTCTTATACTATTAGGGGTGTAATTTTGTACAATTTTGAGTAATTCAGTGAGGAATTCGGAAAATAAGGTATTCATTTATGCAATTCTATAATCTCAGTGTTTGAACTCTCTCTTCTGATTGGTTCTTGGGAATGGTCTCTAAGAATTTTATTACAGTGCTGTGATTAAAGGTATCATAACTGTGAGCCCTTATAGCAGGAGACATAAAATATCATAATGAAATGTTAATCTTTATTTTTTAAAAAATAAAACACAAGATATTCTGCTTTATTAGTTGTAGTGAATAATTCTAGTCTAATCTCAGTTGGTTGTGCCAAAGGCAGTTTTTTCAAAGTTACAGGTACATTATCATTATAATGGTACAAGTAATAGAGTTATAGAATGAAAATCAAGCATTACTTTTTGCTCTCATAATTTATATCATATGGATCAATCAATGTAAATTAATAAAATACATTTTTAATTTTAGGTCTAAATAATATTTCTGTGAAAGACTAATAAGTAGTGTTGTGCAGGGATGTTATCTGGATAACGTGTGTATTTACTTAACATATTTCATTTTCTGTTCATCTTGACTCTGATGTTAGGTCTGTTTTCCTTTCCATATTCACTATAATTGTTTTTAACATTTACATTTTTGATGAATGCTAGAATTCTGAAGTTACCTGATATTCCTGTGAACTTGGGCAGGATACATCAACACTTTGAACTACCACTGATTCCTCTTTAAAATGATGATAGATACTGGTTCGGCCTCTCTTAATGGGGTGTTGGAAAGATAAAATGATTCAAGTTATAAGCAATCAAAGGAGACACCATATTGGTTGTTTCTTTTAAAGTTTGTATTTATACATATTATAAAAGCCAATTTGACTTATGTAATAGATATGTGATACTTTGTTTGCAGAAGAGGGAAGGAATTTAATAAGGAGATCAAATATTCCCCCAACAGTTTGCATAAGTATCTTCATGCCCCCAAGTGTGGATGGAGGTGTTAACCACAGGCACCTAACTCCCAGAAGTACAACTCCATTGTACTGCAGTCATGACTCATGGAGTAATACAATTTCATATTCTTCCCTATCTCAGGGAACAGTTAGGTGGCAGTGTTATTTTACTATAATTACTCCCCAAATATTAACCAACAAAGAGTATACACAGCTGACTTTGGAATATACTTCTGAGAATTAATCCCCATCCTTGTCCCAGTCTCCTTCTTTTCTACTGTTGGTGGGCCTGTTCTACAAATTCTTTTGTATTTAATGTTTGTGGAAATGTAAATGATGTGTACACTCAGAGTACTACTTCAAAATCTGAGGTCTTTTTTATTATATATATTATATATTATTTATATAATTCTCATTATATAAACAAAATGTAGGTACAGTTTAAAATATAGTATCTTTGAAAATATATCTTTGGGTAACAACATTTTATTCCTCATTTTAGAACATGATGAGTGTGTCACAAATCAGCACAACTGTGATGAAAATGCTTTATGCTTCAACACTGTAGGAGGACACAACTGTGTTTGCAAGCCTGGATATACAGGGAATGGCACCACATGCAAAGGTAAAAGGGTTGAATGCCAGATCCTCTTCCATTTTGTGTAATACAGCATCTTTCCCTTCCCCTCTCCCTTACCGTCAATGTTCTGGATGCCTTACATAATAACCGAGGGACTTGTGTGTGGTTCATAGTCTCCCTCTCTGGAGGTAGGAAAGATCAAGGAATAATATTAATGCGGTGGCTCATAAGCATAGGTCTTAAGGCCTGGTGTGCAATAAATTGGAGCCAGATGTCGGTGCTCCAAAACATTACCCTGGGTTTATAAAACTCTGTGGAAATCTTTAGTGTTGATCATTCAAAGAAGGTCTACCCCCTTTGGGGTCCAAAAACCACTAGGATTTGCTTAGAAAAACTATACAGAGTCTAACTTATCCCAGAGGGCTTGCTTCAAAATTTGGATCTTCTGAGAGTTTGTTGAGGATTAAGATTTCATCTGTGAGCCCCAAATCTTCTTTCTCTTACTTCCTACTGATTCTGATGTCTTTTTGATATGAAGAGTAAAGTTTATAACATAAAGAACTCTTGATATTATAAGCAGATGCAGATATAATTCGTATATTTGAAGGAAGGAGAACTTTAGACAATCTCAATATTCTCCTAAAAATTGCTTGAATAAAGACTCCCAAGTTCCTATATCTCTGTTGGAAATGGAGAAAAGCTGAGATATAAGTAGTTTAGATGTAGAATCTGAATCATTGAGTTCTGTGTTTCACCAATAGGATGCGACCTTGCAAATTACTTCAAAGAAAATGTGCACATGGTCTGGCATATGTATTATTTTTTATTTATGAGGTTTATATTTTAAATCCATTTGTGAATCCTTGATGAGCCAGGTATTTTTCCCCCCAGAATGGAGACAGATTTAGGATTGAGGACCAACAGAGGCACATGGCTTCTTTGTGTTCATTCCTTTAACTTAGCACCAGAATTTCCGATTTCTACATTCCATTACCCTAAGAAACCATATCCTAGCTAACTAGAAGAAGCACATGCTAAAAAACTAGACAAAACTTCAGCCTCAATGCCTGAAACAACCTGATCTAGTTCATTCATAAGATACTGTCAATCTGAGAAAGCAGTCTCTGAGTCTTAAAGAGCCAAGAGTATAAACTTAAGTGGAAACAGAAGCTTTGAGGGGAACTCAGTCTCTCCCATCTTGGTTTTTAATCACTTTTTTGTTGTTATTTTTCCTACCTGCCTTGTTTTCCTGGTTTTTTCGCTCTCTTTTTTTCCCCCTGAACTTCTTTGAAGGCAACACATCCCAAAAGATGACCCATACCAGGATTCAGATCTTAGCTCCTTTTCCTACTCCCAGAAAAAAAGTTTCCCTTTATTCTCAAACTCATTTTAATACATCAGTCTTTACAATGTCTTTGCCCTTAATCCTATATTCTGACCTATCCTTACCTGAGAAATGTCAGACCCTCCCCAAAGATCACTATAATGAGTTCTTCTTACTACTGAGAAATTCTAAGCCACCAGGACTGGCTTAGAACTTTTCAAAGGATGGGGTATCTGCCTAATATTCTGGCACTTTGGTTTATGTTTAGAATGGTCACAGCCCTATGAGATCCAAATCCCCTCCTATTTCCCTGGCTCAGTATCTAGGAGAGCTGCCATTTTTTAGGCTTATTTTCAAATGGAATTGTTACAATGAGATTGAATCTGAATTTTAATGTGCTTCTTATTGTGTAAGTTACTGTTTTGTTAAAAGGAGTTTCACTATTTTTTTTTACTGGTAAATATCTTTCACATTGGAAATAGTAGTTTTACAAATTGTGTTGAAATTTCTTACATGGATGGAAAATATTAGTATTATAATATTAAAAATATTAGAAATTATAATAGCTTATGTAATTTGACATCCACACCTCTAAGAAAATGAAAGAAGTTGGACTTCGAGATTATTGAAATACTTCTAACATGCTAAAATCATGTACCTGACTTACAGTCTTTATTCATGTATCTAAATTATTTAAGCATTTTGCAAAGATGGCTGTAGAAATGGAGGAGCCTGTATTGCTGCAAATGTGTGTGCCTGCCCACAAGGCTTCACTGGGTCCAGCTGTGAAACGGGTAAGAATATCATTTCATCTTCTAGAAAATGAATTTTTACACTAAAGCATAAAGTAATCCATGAGGAAAATAATGTTTCAGGTTTAAAGTGGGCTCTCAAAGCATGGAGCTATTAATAAGGAAGTGCTAGGAGGAAAGAGGTGGGAAGTTTCAATGATGCATATTCACTGGGCGATTCCCCAAAGTCACGCTAAGGAGGTTTTGCAGCTATTTTAACTAGACGCATATTGAACTTTTTCAGAAGGATGTGTGGGATTGCTCGAGATTTCATGGCTTAATAATTCTTATTACTCACTGTGAGCTCATTTTTACTGAACTATGGGTTTTTTTTTTAAAGCATAGAGTTCAAGCTTATGGTCAAATCTGTTTCTAGGGCACTCTGCCTTCTACATCTCATTTGAACATTTTTAATAAATTTTTTATCTGGCCCATTCAGTATTCTTTAATTTTTGTTTATTTAGAAAATATTTAGAGTTTTCTTTTCCCTAATTATTCCTCATTCAAGGAAGGCATTTTGAACTCACTCTTTCTTATAGAAACCAATATTAGAAACTTTAAAAATTATTTTTAAAATAATATATAGACTATCATTAGCTTATGAGAACAAAGTAACATGCTTCATCAGATTTTAAAATGTGAGATTTTAAAAATGTGAGTATTAGCTCCTAATTAAAATTGTGCCAGTTATATTTTGGTTGCCATTGGTTAAGTAGTTCAAGTAGCAGATATATTCAGAGAGTCTTATTAGTCTCCCTAAAAGAAATCTGCCACAATTGGTGATTGACAGTTATCATGTCATATTGCTTTTCATAAATCTTACAGCAATAGATGTAGCACATGCTCTGCCTCTATTCTACCTGCAGTCATCTGATTTAATAAAAACACAAACTGACTGAAATATGAGACAGAAAACGTTCCGCTCTACTTGGGAAGTGAAAATTCTATGGAAGAGATACTACCCCTATGCACAAAAGTAAATCACAAAGGGTCTTATATCACTAGATCATCTCTCTCTCCAAGTACCTCTAAGTGACATTTTTGAACTTCAGTGATTAATTTCTCATCCCCAATATGAAAATGCCTAGTGACTACCTTTAATGTGTAGTATCCTTTTTAAGGGTATCATTTCCTTAATCAAGGGTTCCCCAAACTTATTATGCATGTGAATCACTATATAGTTTGCTAACATGTTAAAATTCATATTTTTATAATTAATTATAGACTTTACCATAAACCAAAATTAGATACCTCTAATGCAATTGCCTTCCAATATTTCTATCCCAGAATTTCTACCAATATCCCATACCCACACATATCAAAGTACACTTTGAACTTCTGTATATTTACACTTAGCAAACCAAGTTTTCTGAGTACATTCTCAAAATTGTACCACTCTAATATAGAGTCTGGATAATGACCTACTGGCTTTGTTAGAACCTTTTAATGGTGTGAGGAAAATGGTGTGGAATTTTGAATAAAGGCCGTCTTGAAAATCTTGGATGAGTAATAGCCATGCCCAATCCTACAGTATAATTCTCCCACTAGAAAATAAATCATATGATGAAATTGTAAAAATCTGGAATGGTGTAAAATTAATTTTAGCAATGTAATATTTAAGATGGGTGTAAAAATAACCCACCAGAATATTCAGCTCTCTCTGTTTAATTATAATTGAACTTTATGTGAATACAATCCCCACATTGACTCTAAGTAGCTGTCTGTAGCAGCCCAGGGCTTTGAGAAGAACAGATGTGGGCTCAAAGTCTAATTCTACTGTTTACTTGTTTTGTGACCTTGGGTAAATTACTTAACTTCTCAGTGTTTGTGCCCTCTATATTTCACCTTACTCTTCACCACTCTCTTCCAACGTAGCTATGATTTCCATTTATATATAAAAATATTGGGTTCACAGTAATTTAAATTTTTTTTTCACTACTACAGCAGTTCAGGGATCTCAGATTTGTCTCTCTCCTTCCAATTCCCACAGAATATAAGAACAAAAATTTGATCATATTACCCCATGTGGAAGGAAAAAAAAAACTCTTTTGATGTTCACCATTGCATTTTTACACATAATAGATAATGCCCTTCATACTAAATATTCACCCACCTTCACTATTGTGTCTCTCTGGCTCCTCATCTTATTTCCATTTCTAGGCATTGAATTTGAGAGTGTACAAGGTGCTCACTGTTCACTTTTGTATCCTTGAGGCACAGTGTAAGGCTCATACCTTAGCAGTGTTCAGTAAATACTTGTGAATAAATAAAGGTGCAAATGAATGAATAACTAAGTGATGAGGATTAAAAAATGGTGCAGTAGCTTCCATATTTGCTGGACTTCCTTGAAGGTTAGTTTAAAGAATCTTCAGGGTCATATGGTTCTGTTCTTGTATAGCAGATGAGGAAATATGGTACAGAGAGGTAAGGTAACTTACATAAGGTGTTGCATTATGGATCCTATATTTCTAATCTGGAACTCGTTCCTAGTCCAGTGTCTTACTCCTCTCTTTCTTCATCTTCCATTTTATCCTATGCCATGCTGTTCATCCATAAATTCGTCATCCTGTCATCCTCTATCAGGTCTGTGATTTTTATTATGCCCAAATTTTCAACTACAGGATAATCCTGTTGTCTTTAACAGTGAAAACTGTGGCAATTTTTCCTCACAAAGTAAGAAAAGCTTTAAGATTGTCAAAATTTGCAAGTGTAGGAAGGGCCTACTTTGGTCTGCAGGAATGCTGTCTGATAACCTATAAAGGAGATTAATTTGTAGTCTCAGAGGCCAACCATTTGCACCTTTGTAATAGAATCACTGGGGATGAAATAACAGGATTTCCCTGTTTTTTTTTTTCTTTAACTATCTTAATGTTTATGACATTTACCAATTCTTGTTATTTTAGTAAAAAAGGTCTCCTCTGCATTCTCTCCCCTTATTATTTAGTTTATTTTGGCCATATATATATATTAGCAGAAATAGTTGAATTAACTTAATAACTTCACAAGAGATAAGTGTGTGCTTTATGGTGAATGGAATTAATATTTCATGGACTTCTTTCTTAACCACTGTACAAAATCACCCACATAACTTTATATTTAATTAAACATCCTAATATTCCATCAGGTATTTAACATGGATTTAGTAGGGTGATTATTTTCTGGATTACTCAGTAAAATGCATTAGTAATCTATGTGCTGAAATTTAACAACTCTATCACTGCCATTCCATATTTATTACACAGTTGCTAAAACTCAGCAAACATGTTTCTGATGATCTTATTAATATGCAAAGTTGTTTTATGCTAAAAGTGAATCTTTCAGAAATAATTTAAGGCATAATACTAAAAGAGTTGACAGTTCCCTCTAAACAACAACTCATTTTAATAAAAATAAAATGATTATAACTGGGAAGAAATTGGTATCAAAGGGTAAAGCCCCCCCCCACAAAAAAATTCTGAAATATCAAAGAAGAGATCACACATTTTGGTGACAAATGGCTTCTTTTTTCCCTTGTATATAAAATAATGAGTTTCTTAGACACAGATCAAATAATTTTAATAATTTTTATTGAATTGTTAACATAAATTTAAGTTGTTTCCTAAATGCTTTTGTACCTTAATAAATGTAGTTGCAAAATAGCAAAATGAAGGATGAGGCATATAAGAGTGTTGCTTTGCTTCAAAAATAACTCCAAATGGATTGACACAGGTTGATTTAAAAATATTGTGCATGTGTGTGTGTGTGTATATGTGTGTGTGTACATTACAAGTTGTGTGTGTGTGTGTGTATATATATAATATATATATATTTTACAAGTAGTTAAAATCTCTTTTTACTTAAAATATGGATTTTTGCTAGTGACATATATAGTTAATATTCATTAATAGCAAACTGTTATGGTTCCTGATATAGTTGGACTGCACATTTTTTCATCATGGAATGTACATATTGATTTAATTGCATCATATATAGCTTTCTTTAAGACATGTATTTATTTTTTTAATAGTATGCTTACTTAACTCATTAGGATAAATACTGAGGAGTAGTGTAGCTGGGTCATATAGTGGTTCCATTCCTAGTAATACATATTTTTCAAAACTTGCATTAATTTACATAGGAGATTTTACATGGGAAAACAAATTCAGAAGTAAGACAAAATTCTCAAAACATTTCTGATACAGAATACCTTTTATTGTCACTAAAATGACTCAGTTAAATTCTATTCCTTTTTCATGGGAGAACAATAGAATATGAGTAAAGTATTTGAGATAACATGATAAATATAATTTAAAAATGAAACAAAAACTTCAGTAACCCTGCTTAACCAACAGGAATATCTTTTTAAAGTATTATTTTAAATTTATTTCTGTTCTTGTTTAACCAACACAAACGTCATATATATATTAAAAAACATTAAACAAAGAAAATTCAGGATGGAGAAACCTCTGATTCTGGTCCTTCACTGTCTGTTAAAGTCACTTGTCTGGATCTAAATTTCTCACAGAAAGAGATAGAACACAACAAGACACTAGTATGGCAGTATGTAAAAAAGTGGATGTGTAACCGATGTGATTCTGCAGTCTGTATACAGGGTAAAAATGGGGAGTTCATAACCCACTTGAATCAAATGTATGAAATATGATTTGTCAAGAACTATGTAATGTTTTGAACAGCTAATAATAAAAATTTTTAAAAAACGAAAAAAGAAAGAGATAGAGCAGTTTATTTGGTAGCTTTTGATGGGGGTATCTGTTAATCTGCCTAGGAATAAACCTGTATTCATACTTTCTGAGACCAACCCAATTTTAAAATTGGACTCTAATGATAAAATGATTAAATGACATTTGATGGATGGATGTGTATGAATCAATTTTGTATGAATTATAGGTTTAGATCCCAAAGACACTCTTAATATTAGGGATGGAAAAAACTTAAAGGAAACAAAAACACTCTAACTAAAGGCTTTTTTATTTTTATTTTTTAAAGTTTCTTCCAGTCTTTTATTTGCCTTTTTACCTTGTAGCTGTCTTTTGAATTTTTCAAATTTTTTTTTTTAAGAAAACTAATTCATTGATGTAATTTTTTTGTTTTTAAGAATTGCGGTAAATATAATAATACAGAATTTACCATTTAAACCATTTTAAAGCATATGATTTAGCAGTATTAACTACATTCACATTAATGTGTTACCATCACTATCTTTCATCTCTAGAACTTTTCTGCATTCTGCAGTTGAATCTCTGTACCCATTAAACACTTAATTCCTTACTTCATACATCTGTCAACTCTGGCAACCACCCTTATACTTTATGTATACTTCTGGCTATAGGAAGTATTATATATTATTTGACCTTTTGTGACTGGCTTATTTTACTTAGTACAATGTCTTTGATGTTCTCCAAGTTGTAACACACATTAAATGTCTGTGTCCCTGCTTTTACTTTTTGTCAGTTATATACTCATAAGTGCAATTTCTGGGTCATATATAATTCTGTGTTTAATATTTTAAGGGACTGCTATGCTTCTTTTCATACCATTTTATATTTACATCAGCATTGCAAAGGGTTTCACTTCCTTGCTTTGTCAGGGGCTAGGGATATAGCTCGGTTGATAGAGTGCTTGCCTAACATGCCCAAGGCCCTGGTTCAATCCCTAGCACCGCACACACACAAAAAAAAAAATGTTGGCAAGTGTCAGTTTGGATCAAGAATTTCTCCCAAAGGCCTTTATATGGAAGACTTGGTCCCCAGTCCATGGCACGATTTACTGGGAGGTAGTGAAACCTTTAAGATGTGGGCCTGGTAGAAGGATGTTTAGGCATTAGAGGTGAGCCCTACAAGTAGGTGTTGGGTCCCTGGGCCCCTCTTTTTCATTTTTGAACCATCATGGTGAGCAATTTTACTCTACCATGTGCCCACTGCCATGATACGCTGCTTCATCAAAGGCCTCAAAGCAATAGAATCAATTGAACATGGACTGGAACCTCTGAAAGCATAAGCCACAACAAACTTTCACTCTCTCTGTTTTAAATTTTTTTGGTTATAGATGAACACAATACCTTTATTTATTTATTTATTATTTATTTTTATGTGGTGCTGAGGATGGAACCCAGTGCCTCACACATGCCAGGCAAGTGCTCTACCACTGGGCCACAACCCCAGCCCAGCTTCTACTCTTTTCAAGTTGATTATCTCAGACATTTTTTTTTTTGACACTAAAGGCTTTTTAAAAAAGTGCTTTTTCGTACTGGCTCTTTTTAGTTATACATAACATAAAGATTCATTTGACTTAATTATAAAGGCATGGAATATAATTTGCTCTAATTCAATTCCTAGTACTTCCCCTTGTCCTCCCTTCTTCCCTCCCCCTGTTCCCTTCCCTCTATACTACTGATCTTCCTGTTATTTACTTACAGTTATTTTTTTTAATTGATGCCTTGTGGATATACATAATGGTGACAGTCAGTGTTTTATATTCATATATTACATGGGAAAGTTAGGTCAGATTCATTCCATTGTTCTTTGATTGTTCTGTCCCTCCTCCTCCTCAAGTCCCTTCTTTCTTCTGTTTTGATGGAATTCTGCACCCCCATCCTGCTTTTCTTTTCTTTTTTCCCTTATTTTGGACTAACTTAAGCATATCAGAGAAAACATTTCACCTTTGACTTTCTGGGTTTGGCTTATTTCACTTAATAATATAGTCTTCAGTTCCCTCCATTTACTGGCAAATGCCATAATTTCATTCTCCCTGATGGCTGAGTAATACAAGGGAAATGCACATCAAAACTACATTGAGATTTTTATCTCACCCCAGTCAGAATAGAAATTATCAGGAATGCAAATAATAAAAGGTATTAATGAGAATGTGGGGGAAAGGGACACTCATACATTTTTGGTGGTACTGCAAATTAGCACAACTACTCTGGATAATAGTTTCAGGATTTCTCAAAAAATTAGTAATGGAACCACAATATGGCCCAGTTATTTCATTCCTCGGTCTATATTAAAATATCTAAAATCAACCACATCAATGTTTGTACCAGCACAGTTCACAATAGCTGAGCTATGGAACCAACCTACTTGCCCTTCAATAGATGAGTGGATAAAGAAAATGTGATATATAAAATGGAGTATTACCAAGGGCTTTTTGACCTTACCCTGCATATTAGTACTTATCTTCTCTGTATTTGGTGATCCTTAAATTCTTTTAAATTAGACTTAAATTATTTAATATTATGCCAAACTCTGGTGTTCCCTGAAGCATTTAACATACTGGTCAGGAACATAAATGTTGAAGTCAGAGACAGCAACCTGATTTTTAGATTATTGCTCAATACCTGTTTCATCTTTTCATGTTACTCACTTTTTTCACCTTAATTTTCACATGTATAAAGGTGAAGAGGATATTAATATCAACCACATAGGAGTGTTTTGGAGATTAAATGAAGTAAGCTAGGCAGACAGTGTGATGTGTAGGGCTTTGTAAGTCCTTGATAAATGACATTGAATATAACTATATCATAAATTCTTAAGTTAAATTTTAAATATAGAACTTTTTGAGGATTTGGGCTATCCTTGAGTTATAAAAGTTAGAATTGTTATTCTTACAAATGATTGTAGTGTTCTTGATTTATTTATAACCAGCTTTAAGTACAATTTTAATACACTTTAAGGTTTAAAATATTTAATTCAGAAATGTATGTCCTTCATATTGACTTAAAAAGTACTGTTTTACTAAGGATTGCTTGGCCTATACTGGTCTTTTTTTCCATATTAATTTTTAAACACTTTTCTAGAACTGTAAAGAATATCATTGGTATTTTGATGGGGATTGCACTGAATCTTTATATTATTTTTGGTAATGTGTTTATTTTAACAATATTGATCTCCACATCCATGAACAAAGGAGATCTTTCCTTTGATTTTTTTTCAGTGTTCTGTAATTTTCATTGTAGAGATCTTTCACATATTTGATTAGATATATTCTTTTTTTTAGGTTTTGGAAATGGAATTATTTTCCTGATTTATTTTGTCAAAAGTTTCATTATTTCATTATTGGTGTATAGAAAAGCTACTAGTTTTGAGATGTTGATTTTGTGTCAAGCTAACTTTGCTAGAAGTCTTCCTATGGAGATTTTGGAATATTCTAAGTATAGAACCATGTTATCTACAAACATTGATAATTGGACTTATTTCTTAATTCCATGTAATTCCTTCTTTTGCCTATTTGCTCTGGCTGAAATTTCAAGTACTATATTGAATAGGAGAGGTAAGAGTGGACATCTTTGTCTTGTTCCTGATTTTAGAGTGAATGCTTTGATATTTCCCCATTCAGTATGATCTTGACTTTGGGTTTATCATTTATGTAACCTTTATGAAGTTGAGGTAAGTTTCTTTCATCCCTATTTTTTCCAGTATTTTTATCATGAATGGGTGTGAAATTTTTTCCAAGATCTTTTCTGCATGTATTGAAAATTATCATGTGATTTTTGTTCTTATTCTATTTATGTGATCCATAGCATTTATTGATTTGCATATATTGAACTATACTTGCTTCCATGAAATGAAACCAACTTGATCATGGTGTATTATTTTTGCAATGTGTTTTTGAATTTGATTTGCTAATATTTTGTTAAAAAGTTTATCAGTGACATCTATCAGTAGTTTTCCTAACTTTCTGTGTCCTAATCTGCTGGGAATATCAATGAGTAGAGCCACTTTGGAAATCAGTATGGGGATTACTCAAAAGATTAGGAATGGAACCACCATATGACCCAGCTATGCTCTCCCCAGTATGTATCCTAAAGAATTAAAGTCAACGTAACACAGGGATACATAGCTTATCCATGTTTGTGGCAACACAGTAGTCAAATAATAAAACCAGCCGAGGTGTCTGTCAACAAATGAGTGGATAGAGAACATGCAGATATAGATACAATGGAATTTCTTTTAGCCATAAAGAAGAATGAAATTATGTCATTTGTAGGAAAGCAGATGGAACTGGAAAGAAATCATGTTAAGTGAGATAAGGCAGACTGAGAAAATCAAGGGTCATATGTTTTCTTTTATGTATGAAAGCTACAGAGAAAAAATGGGGAAAAGTATCTTACAAAAATAGAAAGGAGAACAGTAGGGTAGAGGATGGAGATGAGGGGGGTTGGGGGACCACCAAGGGGAGGACAAAGGGAAATACTGGGAAAAGAAATTCATTAAATTATGCTATCTTCATGCGTGAATATGTTGAATACCATTATTATGTATAATTATTATGTACCAATAAAACAGTAAAAAAAGAAATCAGAAATATCCACCACAAAATGTGTTGTGATATTTTAGTTCCAATGCAAATCTTTTAAAAATTAATGTTTTATAGAAATTTTTAAAAAGTAGTTAGAAGTTCTCAGGGTTAAATCTCAAAGTCATTCTTCCAGGTTCTTCAGATTAATTAGAAAAAAATCTTACTCACCCTTTCTATGTATCAGTCATGTATAATGGATAACAACTATGATGGGGAAATTTTTCAGACTCTTTATTGTAACGTTTATCTAATTAACACTGAAAATGTGGACACATCATGGAGCTGTGTAAGGGAAAAAAAAAAAATTTTTTTTCAAACTGTTAGAGAAGGTCTCCAAGGAAAGAGGACAAGTGGAAACATTTGAAAATTTGGCAAAAGAAAATTACTTTTTCTTTAAAAATATTGATAATTTTCTCACTATATCACCTTTTTATAATTTGTATTAGGTCTTTGAATTCCTAGAATTCATATCTCCTTGTTATTTTTTATTCTAAGCAAACTGAATAAAATCACTTTATATATTTTTATTTTTTTCTAAAATAACTGAAGACATAATTAATATTTTGAATAAACAGTATATGTGCACATTATAAAATTTAAAATGAAGAGTATATAATGAAAAGTAAATCTCCTTTATATCCTTCCCCAGTAACTGATTTTTTTTGATATCATAGAAATCATGCCGTATCCTCCTTAGAATGGTTCAAATAGAAAAGCTTGTGTCATAGAGGCCTACTGCCATTCATCTTGTAAACTTTTAATTTGTAAAAGTATGCTGTTACCAGAGGGAGTACACATCTAAGGGACATTATCTTTCTCTTCCTTTGGGTATCCCATACATTGGGTTGAATGTTCCTCAATTTTTCATTCATAAATTGTAAATTTGTCCTTTTTTTACATAGATAGACGAATGAACTTCTATTTGTTGAAACTATGATGGAGGAAGGTAAAAATGATATCTTAAAGAGACATCAGAAAGAAGGATGTGAACAACTATTTGGGACTTAGGATTCTCTAATTCAAAATATATCCACAATGCAACATTTTTATCTATACTCAAATTAGTTTTGCTTCTTGCATTTTATTCCTTTCTTATATGTTTGTTTCTTTTCTTCTCGAAGGGCATACTTCATACTTGGCTTAGAACAAGAATATCAGTAGCAAACTCAATCTTGGTCTGAGAAGGGTTTTGACATTATTGCTTTTAGGTGAGTTGGGTATAGAATTGTAAGTTTTCTTTAAGTACTGTAAAGGAAGTTTTCCATTACTTTGAGGGCCTCTAAGTTTGCTTTTGAGAAGTCTGATTGCAATCAGTTGCAATCCATCGGAAAATACTGCTTTTTCCCACTCTAATTTCTTATAAGATACCCTTTCCCTTTAAGATCCATTTTTTCTTGTGGTACATGGTTTCAGAACACTGTGTCTGAGTATAAATATGATTTCATTTATTCAACATTGCTTTTTAACTATTCTCTTTTTTCTTTTCTTCTATACTTTCTGCTTGATATATATTGGTCTTTATCTTTCCTGTTTCTTCACTTTTTTTTTGTATCTCCATCTCTTCATCTATCACTGCTATGCCTTTTGCACCTTTTCATATTTATCCTTTAGTTTATCAGTTATCTCCTCAGCTTTGCCTACTCCTTTACCTTACCCACTGACTTTTTAAGAAATTTCAATTATTTTAATTTTAGTTTCTGGAATTTTTCTTTTTCAAGTCTTTTGGTTCATTTTTTTCCTTAGTTATTATTCTTTTCTTATACTTTTGAATCCCTTTTTATGTCTTTGAGAATTTTAAACATACTTATACTATAATCTTTATTATATTTCTCTATTATCTGAATTTCCAGAGGATTTAAGTCTGCCTTTGATTGTGCTGCTGTATTCTTGCTTCTGATGTAGTGTTTCTTCATGTGTTTTGTACTTTTTGTTTCTCACCCAATTATTTTCATTAAAGATTTGCCTGTGAAGTTTGAAATCTTTTCAACGAAGAGAAATTTTCCATTTTTTATGCAGGTATACCAGGAGTATTGCAATCCATATTTGCATTAATTTCTTTGCCAAGTGGTATACTCAATAAGTGGTATAAATTTTAACTTCAAAACTCTTAAAGGGCAATCATTATTTTCTTATCAAAGCTTGTATAAAGAGTTTCTCTTCCTATGCTAGTAGATGTTGCGTGTGTGTGTGTGTGTGTGCGCGCGCTCGCTTCTAACCTATACCCAAACTGAGGAATAGAACTATAAGGATCCTGCTTTGTTGGAGTCTTGGACATTCTATACGATGAAGTACTCTCTGCTCTCAACCATATTGGCCTTAGAATCCAAATGTGAGGTTCAGCTTCTCTCATGCTACATAGGAATTTTCATATTTTAATGAGGCCAGTTAGGACTTTAATATTTTATTTTTAAGTCATATGTTTGGAGAAAACATTTTCAGGTTGTGCAGTTCTCAGTATTGCTAGAACTTACAGGGGAAAATCACCTATTTTAGATGTAGAAATTATTTTGCTGATGCTCAGTGACTTCTAAGAGTGATGAACTCTGGTCGTTAATTAAATCTGCAGACTCTGAGGTGAAACTCATATTGGTACAATAAAATGGGTGGAATGTAGGAAAAAACAATAGTGGTATTAATTTTCTAGAAATTGAGCTAGAGATTTGACTACTTTATTCTTGTCACCAAATTTTTAATTCTCCTGAACACAGTCTGAACTTCTAGAGAGTTCTTGTGTGTGATTAGTTTCTATTTTTTATTTATTTATCCTGTCATGTAAATTTCTGGAAGAAGCCACTGGAACTTAAGTGTAAAAAAAAAAAAAAAAAAACATAGCAGTCAGCTTTGCCCATTGCCCACCCTTATTACTCACTATTTTTTGGATAATAAATTATATTCTAGGTAAACTTTTTTAGATTTAGACTAAAATGTGGTGCACCAGGATCCAGTTAAATAGCAAACATGGGCCTTGGGTCAGTTCAAAGAAGATCATTCAAATTTGTGAACGACATACATCTGGGATGGTAGCTAACATGAGAAAAAAACAGACTAATTTAAATTGTAGGGGAATGGGATCTAATAACATGATGACTTTGACAGACAGTTAACAGAGCCTCCTGCTGATCTGCTAACAGCTCTTAAATAATCCACAGTGTTTTTCGTTTTTTTTTTTTTTTATTGGTTGCTCAAAACATTACAATGATCTTGACATATCATATTTCATACATTGGGTTCAAGTGAGTTATCCACTGTGTTTTTCTTAATTCTGATCTCTTCCACCTTTGGCCCACGCTCTGTGTCCTTTGCACCCTGCCCCCACTCCCCACCCCCTGCTTTCTTTAGTTGTCCTTCTCACTTGCCTTTTCCAGTTTCCTCCCAGTGGAGTATGGTTCACTGGAAAAGTAGAGCCTACAATTTTGTGTTTTTCACGGGGCTTTTCCATCATGCTTTGCATGTACAAAGAAGTTAATAAAAATTAATAAAATGTCAATTCACTCTTGTATTTAGATTAGAAAAAACAGTTGCACAGGATAGGGGAAACCAAATAAACAGTTTTTATCCTTTACTTGATGACTGACTCTAAGTGAAATATGAATCAGAAAAGCATACTGTGCTAGCACTACAAAAAAATTTAAACTTAGCTTAGGTTAACATAAACAGCTTGTGAAACAATACATGTAATAGTCTCCCCAAATTCTACATCACTTATTCTATAGTTAAGTTGAATAGTTGTATTCATTTTGATTCAATAGTTTTAAGAGATTATTGGCAAATGGGAGTGTGAACAAGGAAAAATTTTCCCAGAGACCAAAGCCTGACAGAAATGAGATGGTAGTTGAATAAATCCTTGATGTTTAATAAGGAAATGAAAAAAAATAAGAAAATCGAAATGTGATGTGTGAAAGCTATTCTTAAATACATGAAAAGCTAAAATAGTATATGGATTTTGGATTTGATTATTCTATACAGTTCCATGGAGTAAAACTAGTAAATTTACTTGAAGGCAAGTTTCAGCTTCAAATAAGAAATGTGCTAATCTCGTGAACCATATGAACAAGGGATGACCAGCTGGCATGTTTAAGCAGAATCTCAATGATCAAGTGTTAGGGACACTGGGACTAGATGCCTTCGGTTTGGGGGAATGTATGGGACTCTTATCATTATAGTTGTCATAATAGTAACTAATTCAAACTGCCTTCTGAGGACACATACTTTAAAAGAAAGGAGGCAGTGTACCTTGATGGTTAAGAATCATGAGCAGGTTTGGTGGATGGATGGTTCTGGGGTCCAGATCCAAACCCTGCAATAACTACCTACCTATGTAAGTGGAGAAAATTACTTAATTTTTCTGTGTCTTTGACTGTGTCTTGATTTCCTTGTTTTAAAATGGTATGATAGTAATAATGCCTACTTTATTTTTGAGAAGATTACATAATGTTTGTAAACTATACAGCAATGGCTCAGTAAATGTTAATTATTATTATGACCTTATGCTTAATCTCTACAATAACCCTCTGTAAGTACTTATTATTGCCAGATGAGGAAGCTGAGTTTCAAAAGATTAAGCACTTTGATCTGACCTGTAAAGTCAGTTAAGAGGGGAAATAAGGACTTGTGCCCAGGGCTGTTGGACTAAAATAATTCGTGCTCTTTCTGCTCTGACATTTAGCTTCCTGCTACACCATAAGATGATGAAATGCCTTTGAAATGGCAGCAAGCTTTGTGGAATATAGGTGCCAAATTGTCTACATTAAACATTTATTAAGCTCCTGTGCATGCACAGCACAACGTGATGTGTGAAGATACAAAAAGTAGCATGCACTTCTTTTCTCATGGGACTTTACACCTCTAACTATGTTAAGTACAGGGGAGCATTGAAGCTAAATGATAGAGAGAGAACAAGTGGGTACAAAAATAATACTAATGCCTTTTAAATGACTGTTAACTACAAATTGTGTCTGGTTTGGTAAACCCAGAAGAAATTGCTCTCAAGGAGAATGAATTCTGAGCTGTAATACCAGCAGTGATAATTTAGTAGGGAAGGCTTCAGGATAAACTGCTGGTGGGACCTGGGAGGCAAGCAAATAGCTGATTAAATGTGTGAAAAGTACACTCTGAAGTGTTAGAGTTTCCACTGCCAATCTTCTCAATATTCGTGTCTGAAGATAATTATGAGTAAGAATGAACTTGAACTTCTAGTTTAATCAAAAGCCTTAACAAGTTAAAAGAACTCTATGATTTTCTTGTTTTTTTAAGATGTGGAACTCTTTCTTATTCTCCTTATATAAGGTATGTTTTCATTTGTCTTGAATAGACTTTAAAATACAAATTACTCTTTCACTCAAGGATGCTTTTTCCCTTCAGATTCTAAAAGGTTCAACTCCAGTCTTAAAATTAACCTTGCCTTGTCCTTTCTATGTAAAGTCCATATGTTTTCACTACTTGTTATCATTCTCTTAAAAAATGTTTATTTCAAGGAAAATAAATAGCTGACTGAAACTATTTGTGTTTATTTGTGCTTGAAAATCAGTCTAATGGACTTAGTAAAAATTATAATTTATTATTTCTTATGATCCTCCTGGTTTTGATCATTTATAACACAAATAGATAAGTTACAGCACAAATGCTTATAAGCAGTTGCAAGTGGGAAACAAAAGTATGTTGCATATTATATGGTGCCAGAGCTCTTACTCAGTGAGTGGTGTGAAAAGGACTCTTTCCATAAATTATAAAACCTAATTACAAACCAGAGAGTACTGAATCTGTTATGCAGATAATTTTGTATCCTACACCAAGTAAGAATCAATATTTAGTGTCTAAAATAAAGTAAATTAGAATAAATCAGCCAATATTAGCTTATGTAGGAGCAGAAAGAGGAAAATTGTTAGATTTTTGGATTGTTAATATGCATATTATTTTATCTGGAATCAAATCTTTATCAAGGACTTTGCATTCTTGAAAGACAAGTAGGATGTACTTGCACTTGCTGTAATCCTTTGCTTCAGACCCCACCCTTCCCCTGGAATGATTATTTTGGAAATCAAATGTAAATTCTCAATCACTAGTTCCAAAATATTCAAGGTTTTTCACCATTCTTCAGCATTTGATATATTAACCAAATTCTAACAACCCCATTTCTTTTGCTTCCTTGACATGCCATTTTCTCCAGACTAGTATTGTGACCACCTTATATGGTTGGTGTTTTCATTCACAGTTTTGGAGAAAAAAAAAAAAAAGGAACTAAGTGAATTGACCAAGGTTATATAATTGTCTTGTTAAAGAGCTAGAATTAAGCCCAGGACTGTATCAGTCCAAAGCTCATATGTAGAACATGTCCCCATCATGAAAGTATCTACATGTGTACTCTTCTTTAAAATTTTATATTTTAATAACTACACGTATTTATAGGGTACAGTGTGATAATTTAATACATATGTACCATGTATAATAATCATATCAGAGTAATTAGCATATCACTGATCTTATGCATTTATCATTTCTATGCATTGAAAATCCCTGGACTCTTCTTGTTATCTTGAAATACATAATAAATGGGTAGATTGCAATTACTCTGTTGTGCTATACAACATTAGAACTAATTTCTCCATCTACCTGTGCTTTGGCACCCATCATCTGATCTCTCTCTCCCTTACATGCTCTATCCCTTTCCTGTTCCCTAGTGGCCACTAATCTACTCTCTGCCTCTATGAAATTAACTTTAGGAATTTCTTTATATGAGAATGTGTGGTATTTGTCTTTCTGTATGTGGCTTATTCCTACAAGTGAGTTCTTACTGCTTACTCCCCTACCTGTCTGATTGCCCTTTTTTAAATTTTTTTTCTTCTTATCACATACTGAATGTGGAAATTTTTCAAAATTACACAATTGTTGTCTCTGTTTTTTCTTAACACTGTCTCTTTTGTGGAGTACAACCACTGTCAAGTCTTCAAAAGAGTCATCCTAACTAGGCACTTCTTCAAAGCTTCATTCCCACACCCAAGGGATGTGTCTTTTTCCACTTGGACATTTTGTACTACACTATGGCCCTTTGTTACTTGCATCTGAATGTGTTCCTGTCTTCACAACAGTTCTAAGCCAGGTAGACTACCTTCACCCTTCATTTCCTTCATTCCCCTCAAAGCAACCAGTACAGATAGTACACAGCAAAATTTAACCAATGTCTTGAGGATAATGAAGGAGGGCTAATCAGGAGCAAAGCAAAGACAAAAGAACAAAAAAGAAATAGAAATCTCAAGATTCTAAAAGTGCTTTGGCTGTTCTTTGCTGTGGAGTGAGAGGTGGGTTTTCCATTAAGCTAATGAAGCTTGTTTCTGCTCTCTTCACTTGCCTGGGCTTCTTTCCAGACCTTGAGAGGAGCCCTAGAAATGTGTTCACCTGGTCATAATTTTTTTATAAAATTTACAGTAGTAATATATTTTTGGATTCACTTTTTCTTGGGAGTTCCTCAAGATATATTGGCTTCTGGCCCCAAGCACTGCACAAAGTTAATTCTTATAGGTGGGATATCTCTCACCCTGAAATGCTTCTTTTTCTTTAGACTTTCTTTTATTGCTGAGACCTTTATGCTTTCTTTGTGACTATCAAGCTTTAAATTCTAACACTCCCCCTTCTGTTTTGTTGTTGTTGTTGTCTTTCTAGAGGAAGCATCACCTTTCATGTCCAAGGAAAGCATCCAGATATTTCCTAAACCAAGATTTTTCCTATGCCATGACATGTTCCATTCTCCTAGATTATCCCCTTATTATTTTGAAGTGCCCTTTGAAATTCCCTACCACTGTATGCCCAACGTGGTGCTTTTTGCTTAACACTCATTTAACCATTTTAATCATAACAACAATATTCTTAAAGAACACTTCCATGAACATTTTAAAAGCCAATGCTCTGTAAGGTTAAATAATGTGCCAAGGTCACATAGCAAACATATGGTAGAATCTTGAATGTGGCCTTCAATATGCTCATTACCCTTTCCACTTCATTATCCAGATACTAGAAATTCCTCTGTGAACCTCTCCTTGATTTTTCCAGTCAGAAGAGCTCTTCCTTTCCTCTCAATTCTCTTCTTCTTCCCTCAAATTATCTTGTGTTGTTTTTAATCTTAAGGCATAAGAATAGTATCTTAAACCCTATGAAATTTGACACAGTGCTTCATGAGAGTCCATTTATTGAATGGTTTTGTGAGTTATATCTAGATAAAGGAAATAACATGAAATTCATAAAGAGGTTATTTTTAAAAACTCTGTTGAATAGTATAAGCATTTATTGTCTTTAACAGGATTTAACCCATTTATTCTAGCTCTCTGAAGTGAAGAACCTGAATAGCATTAAGGAAAATGTATACATGTGCACTCACAAGAACTTGAAGTACAATATTTTGTCTTTTTCTAATGGGTAATGTTGACTGTAACAACCAGGAAGATGCTGTTGGAGGAAATCAGGTATTCTTTAGCTGTCAGGGAATCATAACTCTCATCTAAATATGAGCAATATTTCTACTGGCATATACACACACCCAAAAAAATTAGAACTTACGCATTATATTGTAGTTGAGTATATGATAAACAATGATTTGGGAATTAGTGGGCATTAACTTGACTTACTGAAGGAAATGTAAAGAAGAGGGGAGGCAGATAGCTTTTCTTGGATGGTATGAGCCAAAGCCAGACTAAAACTGGCCACCAGTCATTCAAGACAAGAGATAAACATTTGCAAGGCATGGTATCCAGTGGGTTGGAAGAAGTAGGTGATTTCTAACATAAGAAGGGATCTATGCAGAGTTTCTGTCAGGACAATTTAAAAAGACACCCTAGAAAAGTTTTTGTTTTCCTTTGTTATTAAAAACAAAATTGAGAATACTGCTTAATAACAACCTTAAAGGATATGATTTTAGCAAGCATTGCTCAAGAGTAGTTCCTTTTTTTGCTAAGAGGATTGCCTGGAGCAAACTTTTCTTTCTTCTGTTTGAATTCAGATGCTATAAAAGGAATGTTTTGGTGCCCAGGAATTCTTTGTTCAGGAGACTTACTGAGAGAAATGAGTATAAACTTTAATGTGAGTTAGAACTCAGAGTTTCCAAAATGTAAGCAAACCAGCATTATGGTCAAAAAGTGGTGAGCTTTGGAGTCAGGATACTAGAATTCACTTTCTGAGCTTCATCATATAAAGGCTATGTAATGCGGAGCAAGTGACTCCATCTTTCCTCATTTGTTTCTTTCTCTGTGAAAGCAGTTAATAATATTACTCTTATGATAGATATATAAGTATTAGATGAGCTAATTTTTATAAAGCACTTAACACAGAACCTGATACATAATAGGTGCTAAATAAAATTTAAATACTATTATTAAAATTAGCTAAAATAAATATAGATAGAAAAATGATCAGACATTACCAGGGATAGGGCTGGATGGGGAATTGTTGCATAATGAGTACAGTTTCTGTTCAAGGTAATAAAATATTTTGGAAAGGATTAGGATGACAATTGTACAATATTGTCAATGTAGTTAATTACAGTGATTTGTATAATTATATAAAGTTTAAATGGCATTTTATATTATTTTACCACAACAAAAAGAAGGAGAACATATAAATGGTATCTATCCCTCAATTTCAGAGCTGTCTCATATTCTCTTTCGTTTGGTTTTCCTTAATGCTAGGAAATGTGTATAAATACTTTCAGATCTATCACACCAACTATTTTCAATTTCCTGTGGCATAAAATGAAAGATCCCTGAGGAAGAGTACTGCCACTGTGTCCCTTATAACAAGTAGAACATATTAGGTAGTCTAAGGGTGCCGAGGGTACAGAATCAGGATAGAGCCATCATCCACTTCAACAGATCCTCACAGTCTTGGCAGTTAAGCATAGTTTGGAAGCTGTTCCCAGTGCCCCAGGATGCCCCAGAGAGGAGGCACAGACTTGGGTGTTGTGATACTAACTCAGTAATGGTACTTACCCGTCACTACCATATGTGCCCCTGTGTGTCACTTTCTATTCCATTTAAGTCAAGCAGTCTAACACAAAAATTCAAGTTTAAGCCAACCCTTACAGCATCATGTGAATTACTTCTCATTTTCAGTCAAAAGGCTTCACTAAATTAATAGTAGACTGGTAACCACCAGAGTAGTTCACAAAAGCCAAGGAAAGCTAGACTAGGCAGGACTTTTGTACCCCCAAATTCCTTCCAACTATTTGGTGGATTTAAGAAAATCTAGGAATTATTTAAGGATAAAATCTTCTGTCTATACCTACCCTACTTGAAACATGGAATTAGGCTGTATGACTCCAGAAGTTCTTTCTGGCTCTGTGAGTCTGTGAATCATACCCACCCAACTTTATTAGACATGAAAAGAAATAACACATCAAGTTAAAGAATTACCTTTATCAAACTATAAACGTACATTAAAAATATTACACATGTTAACAGTTTTGTAATATGATATACATTTAATAGATTTAAATGATTATGAAACTTGGTAGTTATTTTGAAGCTGCTATTATTCATCAGAAATAATCATGATGATCATTTTCAGTCTCATTTCATTCTGATTATGGATAACCCCCCCACACACACACGATAATATCTCCCCCAACAACTGGTGTCAGATGAGAGATGATTGTTAATTTGTATTTCATGTGAAGTTGTCAGGCTTTTAGTTGGAGAACCAGCTTTGTGGAGGGCACAGATCTAGGCACCAGAAACAAAGCAGAGAAAGGAATTGAACCTTTGCTCTTGCCTCCCCAAATATAATTGTTACATCTTAATAATTTAAATTCCAGCACATTATAGATCCAAATAAGGAAAGTTAACAATTTCAGTATGTTGGTTACTGTACTTAGTATGGCAACCCTGTTAAAATTTTTTATTATCCCTATTATATAAGAGATGAAATTGCCTTTAAACACTTTCAAAACAGGTTAATACCAGAGTTTCTAATCATAGTAGTCATTTAGTAAGTTCTATATAATTATTTTAAATGTCTTAACAGAAATGTTGGAGAAACTTGAAAATTACATAGGTAGATAGATATTACAAGTCTGAAGAGAGTCCATGAGAATAGCAATTCATTTTATAAAAAATTAACAGCAGTAAGAGAAATACTTGTTTTAAGAAAGCCTGTGCATATGTGACATATGAGTGTGTATATGTATGTATATAAATATATATGTATGTATGTGTATATATATACATATATTTTATATGTATGTATGTGTATAAATATATATATATATATATATATATATATATATATATATATATATATATATATATAACAACTGCATATAAAGCCATTCTTCAGAGTCCATTCCTTCTACTCACATCTCACAAGAACAGTGACTTTTAGCTGGAGGTGAGTTTGCTCTCTCAGCACATATGTGATGTCTTGAGACATTTTTGGTTAATAATGGACTGCAAGTGGTATAGAATGGTTGGATATGAGGGATTCTGCTAATCATGCTCTAATGTCCAGACCACAGCAAAGAAACACTGGGTCCCAGTTTAATGAAACTAGAACATTAGTAGTAACCACTATTAACTATTGGATGTGTAAACTTACGGATCTTTTTTGACATACATAAGCATCCATGCAACATGCATACCCACAAGTTGTGCCAGTGAGACAATATTGTGCATATTGTCCTATGATTTGCTATTCCTACTTTACTGCAAGTTAAAGATCTTCAGTTAGTACAATTAGTTTTATCTCATTCTTGAGAACTGCATAGCATTTTCTATGTGGATGTATCATAATCTAATTCTTCTCATACTAATGGACATTTAGGTTGTTTTCAATTTTTATATCAAATCGCAATGAACATCATTGTATGTATATGTGAAAGCATTCCTGTAAGACTATTTCCTAGAAGTAAAATTATGATGTCAAACTATATAAATAAATAAAACAAAACTCTGTGAACATCAGATACTGCCAAGATCTCAGAGAGTATATATCCAAATTTTATTTCTACCAACTGGCTATGAAGATGACAGGAATGCTTTAAACTTTGAAACTGTGATTTAATAAATAAAAAAGAATTTAACATAGGTAAATAAAATTCTTGACTTGATTTTGGAAATGTTTAGACAAAGTCACAAAAGTCTACCAAGTTGTATCAAAGAACATAATAATATTCATTAGAAAACGAAATGTGATGATCATGGAAATCATTCTGCTCTAAGAGCAATAACACAGAGGGTTAACCCCTATGTAGGTATATCCATTGCAGACATTGTTTGGGAAATTTACCAGAGAGTTAATTTATTCTGGGTGCCTTGTTAATGTGATCCACAGTATCATTTTCCCTCTCTAACTGCCTGGAAAACTGAACAGCAGTTGTCCACAAGATTCATAGGATCTTAGCCTTTCACAAAAGCAGAGGAAAAATAAATCAAAAAATAAGATACTTGGGAATCAACTTAATGAAAGATCTATACAATGAAAACTACAGAACCCTAAAGAGAGAAATCAAAGAAGACCTTAAAGATGGAAATATCTACCTTGCTCTTGGATAGGCAGAATTAATATTATCAAAATGACCATACTACCAAAAGCACTATACAGATTTAATTGGGATCAAATCCCAATGCTATTCCTCATAGAAATAGAAAAGCAGTCATGAAATTCATCTAGAAAAATAAGAGACCCAGAATAGCTAAAGTAATCCTTAGCAGGAAGAATGAAGCAGGTAGCATCGCTATACCAGACCTTAATGTAAACTACAGAGCAATAGTAACAAAAATAGCATGGTATTGGCACCAAAACAGACTGGTAGACCAATGGTACAGAATAGAGGACACAGAGACTAACCCAAAAAATTACAATTATCTTATATTAGACAAAGGTGCCAAAAACATGCACTGGAGAAAAGATAGCATCTTCAACAAATGGTGCTGGGAAAACTGGAAATCTACATGTAACAAAATGAAATTAAACCCCTATCTCTCACCATTCACAAAACTTAACTCAAAATGGATAAAGGACCCAGGAATTAAACCAAAGACTCTATGTCTAATAGAAGAAAAAGTAGGCCCTAATCTTCATCGTATGGGATTAGGCCCCAACTTCCTTAATAAGACTCCCATAGCACAAGAATTAAAACCAAGAACCAGTAAATGGGATGGAATCAAACTAAAAAGTTTCTTCTCAGCAAAAAAACAATCTGTGAGGTCAACAGAGAGCCTACCTCCTGGGAGCAAATCTTTACCCCTCACATATCAGATAGAGCACTAATCTCTAGGGTATATAAAGAACTCAAAAATCTAACCACCAAAAAAAAAAAATAACAAATAACCCAGTCAACAAATGGGCTAAGGACCTGAACAGACACTTCTCAGAGGAGGATATACAATAAATCAACAAATATATGAAAAAATGCTCATCATCTCTAGCAATCAGAGAAATGCAAATCAAAACTACTCTAAGATATATTCTCACTCCAGTCAGAATGGCAGCTATTATGAAGACAAACAACAATAAGTGTTGGAGAGGATGTGGGGAAAAAGGTATACTCATATATTGCTGGTGGGACTGCAAATTGGTGCAGCCAATATGGAAAGCAGTATGGAGATTCCTTGGAAATCTGGGAATGGAACCACCATTTGACCCAGCTATCCCTCTCCTTGGACTATACCCAAAGGACTTAAAAACAGCATACACATCAACACAGCCACATCAATGTTTATAGCAGGACAATTCACAATAGCTAAACTGTGGAGCCAACCCAGGTGCCCTTCAGTGGACGAATGGATAAAAAAATGTGGCATATATACCCAATGGAATTTTATTCAGCCATAAAAGAGAATAAAATCATGGCATTTGCAGGTAAATGGATGGCATTGGAGAAGATAATGCTAAGTGAAGTTAGCCAATCCCCCCAAAAAAATCCTGGATATTTTCTCTGATATAAGAATGCTGACTCATAGAGGGGTAAGGAGGCGGAGCATGAGAGGAATAGATGAATTCTAGATAGGGAAGAGGGGTGGGAAGGAAATGGAGGGCGCAGGGGATTAGCAATGATGGTGGAATGTGATGGACATCATTACCCAAAGTACATGTATGAAGACACGAATTGGGTATCAACATACTTTATATACAAACAGAGATATGAAAAATTGTGGTACATATGTGTAATAAGAAATATAATGCAAAAAAACACAAAGTATGTGGTCATTCTGGTCACTGAAGTGGTCAATTAGTCACTTGGCTACCTCAGTTGCAGGGGGGTAGAGATGGCAGAGTCAACACACAGAAAACTGGCTGGTGGCGACCTAGCTGACATCCAGTATCTCCTTTATTTTTGGAATACATATAACTGTTACAGGATTCGGGTGGGGCATGCCCATCAATCATACATAAGCAAGATAATATCCATATGCCAATCATCTTATGCCTAATGTAACTACACTATGATGAAGCTCTAAATAATGCTATCATCTGGAAGGGTCTTTGTCCCTAGGGGAGGGGACCTTCTGAGTCAGGAGTTTCATGCCCTGAAGCTCCTGACTATTGGTTTCCTGGCCTGGTAGTTTGGCAACGCTAACCACAAGTGTTAAGGATGTGGTTTCACTAATGGCTCACTAGAGCAGAGCACCCCATCCTGCAGGTGTTCCTGTCAGGCCTGAAGGAAAGTGGATTCTTCAAGCACTCCGAGCTGTTCATATCCACTAGCTGCAACTGAAAGTTATTCCAACAAAAATACATGTATAAAGACATGAATTGGTGTGAACATACTTTATATACAAAGATATGAAAAATTGTGCTCTATATGTGTAATAAGAATTTTAATGCATTTCACTGCCATGTATTTTAAAAAATAAAATCAATTAAATAAAAAAAATGTTGTCCCCTGAGATCATGGGAAAAGGAACCATGAATAGATTAATTCTAAGAATTAGATGTATTTGGTAAGAAATTGAATTGGTATAAAGCATGAATTAGTATTTCCATTCTCCTAATTTTTTCCCAGAGAAGCAACTATATAAATAAGACCCAGATATATAATACAGGAACACTACTTAACCTGTAGCATTTTCAAGTGAAACTGAAGGAACTGGTAATAAATCATGATGGAGCTGTTGATGGGAAAAGTGTCATGTAATGAGAGATCCCAAATTGCTTGATTGTTTTGTCAACAAATCATAAGGAAATCACTATTATTTACATGGCATTTCTTGAACACTGGGTCTGTCTTTGAGTGTCTGGCTCTCAGACAGACCAGTCTGACTAGTCATCTGTGAATAAGTAACTATGTTTACAGTGCTGGAAAAGGTAGACGCTTTCTGTCCTCATGCAGCTTCCATTTTAGGAAGAAAAACACACTTCAAAGTCAGCAAACAGTATATAACTACCTTTGTGATAAGAATGAAAGATGTTCCAAGAGATATAACAGATACCTTACTTCTCTGTGGAGTTCTAGGAAAGATATCCTCCAAGAGCCAAGATGGGGTAACTGTATTACTGCACTTCTGAACACTTTTACAGCATTTTGAATCACACTTAGAAAATAAAAGAGACAATTCTAATATTCTACTAGCATTAGTAGTTGCAGAAATAGTTTTAAATAGAAAAGGTTTAAGTTTTGAATCTTATCAGATTCTGCCCTCCAATCTTCCTCATTCACTTCCTTTAATTCATTGCAGATTTCTATATTTGACTGACTATATTCTTCCACCATACCTTCCTTGACCTTTCAGTAGGCACATGGATAACCCAGTCAGGAACTTGACATTTAATTTCTTAGAATTCACATCCTTCATTCTACCTCAGTCACAGACTCTTAGTTATAATCTTAACATTGTCATTGCCTATAACTACATCACTCCCCAAATCCATCTTGCATATGCTAGTATCTTTACTCCATCATTGCTTAATTTTATTGAAAATATTAATCCTTTTATCCAAACATTAGTCTAATATCAAAATGATCCCACGGTTCAATAGTAATACCACCTTGATTGGTTCATCAATCTAAACACTCCTTTATGAATACCTTTAATTTCCTGTCTCTTTCTTTATATATCATATTATCAGATTGCCCAGCACAACCCAGCCTTTGTCAAATAGAGTCATTGGCCTCCTCCATTCTACTCCTGAATAGCTGACTGTGGCTGGAGAAGGACATAAAATTGCTCTGACTGGCCACTCTTTAAATTCATGAACCAAAAAGGGAACATAGAGTTGTGGTTCTTTAGAATGCCCATTTCTCACTCTTCAGAATAACTGCTTCAGGCCCATTTCTATCTCATCAAGCTTTGTCAGCTTTCTCTGTCAACCTACTCACTCTCAGCATTCATTTTCCACCTCTTTTAGGACATAAATGAAAAATAAGAATTACCCGATAAAATTGAAGAAGGATACAACCCTTTGCTATTTTTTTCCCCACATTCCTGCTTAAAACTCCTGGTACACCATAGAATTAATTTATCATGAGCTTGAAATTTTTCTTGAATTAATTTTTAAAATTCAAGCCATCATTAGTTATATTTTCTTTTCAATATTTACATATTTTAAGTCCTATTTTGATCTTGTTTCTTCTTTTGACTAATTCAAATGTCCAATATATTTCTAAGATCTCTATATTTGAGTTAATATTATATTTTCAAACATACTTTTCAATACACTTTCAATGCCTTATTGTAATTTTTCAAGGAAAAAAAAGATTTTAAGATATTCAAATCTTAAGTTTTACTTCCAAAATAACTTTTAATTATTAAAGCATACATCTTACTCTTTAAATTGCTTTATATTACAAAGACAAGTAGTTAAATTGACTTCCAAAATAACTTTTAATTATTAAAGCATAAATATCTTATTCTTTAAATCTATTTATACAACAAAGACAAATAGTTAAATTGAGCCATTAAAAATGGATTTTACACATAATATTTTCAAGTGTTAAAATATTTTCAAAGTATCTTATAGCTAAAACTCATTTTTCTTTCAACCCATGTGCTGATTGTCCATAAAGGAAAATGTTTCAGATATTTAGAACAGTGATGTGCAATAAGATCCTTGACAAACAGATAACTTCTCAGTTATGACTCAAGTGGTAAACCTTCATTAGTTTATTCTGTTTTCCATTTATCAAGTAGGCAATGTAGATTGTAAAACAGAATAGGTTTTTTGCTTTTAAATTAAATTTTTGTAGAATGAAGAGTCCTAACTACTTTTTTCTGTAACCACATACACTTGAGTAGTTGTGCATTAGTAACACATTGGTAAGTAAAAACTGATGGCTTTAAGTATGGGCTTGACTCTAGAACTATGAAAAACTTACATTAATTTACTTATCAACCTGAGGTCATATGTATATGTAAATCACCTAAAGTGGAAATGAAATCACTGATTTAATTTATTAGAGCATTAGGAAGTTGTAGTATAAATTGCTCCATGAAAATATTTATGCTATTTTTAAAAAGTGTTTTTCTCAAAATGATGTTACCATGTAAATATTTTACTTCATTAGCCATTTTGCAATCATATTCTTTCCTGCTGACTTATAAATATTACAACAATTTAAGGTTTGAGCTCAATCTCTTTTTATTTCTAAAGGCATTTGAGAAATTCCTATTAGTTATATAAAATGAGCAGAAATATGCAGCTCACAAACACTGAAACACACTGAGCCTTCCTTAGAGTTATGTTAAGAATATAAAGTCCATTTCTAGAAATTCACCAAACCCATGCCTTCTGCTTTTTGTTTCCCATATTAGTGTATTGATATGCCTTATAAGAATTATATTTTATAAAGGGATTGTGATTTCAAATAAGAAGGTTTAAGGAAGTAAATTGCTAAGATTTAAAAGTTAATTGTTTTTTTTTTCATATTATCTATAGGAAATTAAAATATATCAGAGGAGTTAAGCATGTTGGCTCAATCCTGTAATCCCAGTAACTCAGGAGGCTGAGACAGGAGGATCACAAGTTCATGGCCAGCCTCAGCAATTTAGTGAAGCTCTGAGAAACTTAGTGAGACTCTCTCTCAAAATAAAAATCAATAAAGGGCTTAGAGATGTAGTTCAGTGATAAAGTGCCCCTGGGTTCAATTTCCAGTACAAAACAAAAGAAAACAATGTAAAAAAAAATAAAATACATCAGTTTAGGAGAGGCTTCCTCTCCCCACATAGACCATTGCAGCACATTTTCAAAATCAGTTTTTCCATCCCAAGAAGCTTTCCAAGAACTTATTTTTTGTCTCCAAAAAGCCTTCAGGATAGCTTAACTATATAAATAACCCCATAAAAATAAAATTACTATAAGTATATGAATATGACTTAACAATCTCATAGAGTTACAGCATACATTATAACATTCAACCTTGTCAGGAAGCCTTGAGATATGTCCTGCTTTAGAGGTGAAGTACTTGAAACTTAAAGGTGTTAACAGAGTTTATTTTCTGGTCTCACACAACCAGAAAGTTTCAGAACTAGGAATTAAAGTCTTGCCTTCTGTTGCCAAATGTGCCTTGAAAAACACCCGGGCCTGTTGATTTAATACAGTGAGAAAAAACAGTTTAATGGTGTTAAACTAAATGATGTTAAAACTAAACTTGTATTTAGCAGGCTTCAACTTTAAGGGAGCAATACTAAATGATTCTGTAGTACTTGGTAAGGAATCTGAAAAGTTAGGATATAAATTAGCATCCTTTGGACCCATCATAATATGGTTTCATTCAAAAATGCATTTTATTTACCTGTTTTGAAGCTTCTTGATGGACTGATGTAAGGCCAAGATAGAAAGTGTTCCACTTGTTTCAGCACACAATTATTAAGTTTATTCCTCTTGGCCAAGCAAACCGGGGTCTAAGGTAAATACTTGTCCATATACTTGGACAGATTGAAATTTGATTTTTGAGAGAAACATCTAATCTTTTCTGTAAGTAACCCCATGATACTCCGACAAGAATAGGTAAGCTATAAACCAATTCAAACTTCTGAATTTTTTACTGAAACTTGTGAACGTGACCGCCCATGTTTTTTAATCTAAAGTGATATATTTTCTCCTTAATCAATAAAACAAAATAAAAATTCAGGGACTAATCATAAAATCCAAACTGGAAACAACTTTGTTCTACTACTTTGCCAAAATTTCTGATGTTTTAAAAAATGAAAATCAAAAGGACATATCAAAATCTATTCCCCTAGAGTTCTCTGTGCTCCAAACCTGTATTGAAGAAAGTAATAACAAACAAACAAAAGAATGCCTCTGAGAAATGCCTCAAAGAAAAGAATTAACTTATAATTGAACCTAGGAAAGACAGAAAAGTAAGTTTTGAAGACTTTTTATGTTTCTTGCAAAACAATAATAAAATATTGACCATCACCTTAAGAAATTTCTCATATAATGTACTCTTAGAATTAAAACCAGGGAAGTTTGTTTTTCTTTAGGAAAACCTGTATGCCATTTTGTTGGATGTTAAAAAAAAACTCTCCATATTTTCCTTTTTGACTTTGTTGCTAGGAGGCTTTCTTGCCTAGCTCATGGTGTACCTTTCACTCTCCCAGAGGTTTTGGTACCTAAAAAATAAATAAATAAATTTTATATATATATATATATATATATATATATATATATATATATATATATATATATATATGAGATATAATCCCATTGGGAAATATGCAAGATAGAAACCTTGTTTAAATAGATACACATTTAAGTCTTAACTCTATATTCATATCCTTAAGCCTTTTTCCATCTTAATCAATTTCTTTACTCCAAATTTTTTTTCTGTTACCTATGAATGAAATATATTGTGATGGGATGTGGTATTTATTTGTTTCTATATATTTAAAATCAGATGTGGCATATTTAAAAGATATATATTATTTATAAAACAAAATACATATGTATATATATATATGTGTGTGTGTGTGTGTATACACACATACATATATAATTTGTAAAAGGAAATGTGTAGCTCCTTGAAGAAATTCAGTTAAAAAAAAATTACTGGTTAAAGTAGAAGCCTAGAGGATAGAGCTTCAGAGCAGTTCACAACAGAATCAGAGAAACTATGGGTTCAAGCAACAATTCAATGGACATCTATATTTAAGGTATAATATTTGATAACTTCAGAATATTTAAAGTTAAGTCCAGTTCAGCTCTTATTTCTAATGATTTAAATTTCAGTGGAAGGAATTGAAATTACATAAATTACTAGAGCACATAGGGACTTCACAAGCTCAAAGAATAGGAATTGTCTCCAGTTGCTGAGATCTGCACAGGATTCGAAAAATGCATGTTATATTTGATTTGTTCAGATCATATATTAATGGCTCAGGGAATTGGGGTTACTATTATATAAATGCCATAAGCAAAGGCGTGCTAGTTCAGTTGGAGCTAGTTTTAAGCAAGAAGCTCTAGAGGTAAATCCTAAGAAGGTATCTGCTTGGAAATGAGATGGTACCAGTGATGACAACAATGGGAATAGGGATGATTAGATGCATTCAATTATCAACACAAGTCTGATATGAGACTACCACTGGAAAGGCACTGGGATTAGTCAAGACAAAGGTTCACCATCTTCCCTCAAGGACTTCATAGTTTAATGAGGAAGGAGTCCTACCCAAACAGTCCCACTGATAATTTGCAGGGGTGATTCTGCTAAGTCCTGAAGATGAGTCAGAGCCCCTGAATAGCACAGCTACAAAAAACTGCCATCAGGATTGTCCTTGGATGGGGAGTAGGATTTGACCTCCCAAGAATATGAAAAATGCTTCACTAAGGTTATGATTGAACTGGGATCTAAAGGGAGAGTAGGAGTTCAGTAAGTGAAGGAGAGGGGAAGAGTTCTGTGCAGAGGAAACATCATGTGCAAAGAGCCTGTGATGGGGACAGGATGGCACATTTGAGGAATGGAAAAGAGGCCATTCTGCCTGGTACAGAGACCAAGGGAACCTGAATTGTACAAAGACTTTAGAGGCAGGTAGGGGACAAACTATAAAGGCTTGTATGTCAATGACATTTGGTCTTTATCCTACAACCAAAAAGAAACTATTCAATGTTTTAAGTATGGCAGGATTTGAGTTACCTAGAGAACATTTGACATGAGTATGGAGAGAGTTTGGAAGGCCGTTAAAGGAAGAGTAAGACGAAGAGTTGGGAGGTCCACTCCAGGGGAGAGTTCATGGGAACTTGTGATAATAGAGAGGATTTAAATGTATGGAGCTCTAGCTGTATAACAGGAGCTGTGCTCAGAGTCTCTTTACTGCGTTATTGAGAACATGCTTAGAAATTGTGATGTTTTGTCAAAATAAGTTTACATTTCCACTTTCCCTCGAGTCCCACTGCATTCAACAAGCAAAATGCAGTTCTGCCAAGATGTTACATGCCAAGATATAAGAGCCAACTGCGTGTCCAAAAGCCATGACCATAGAACAAGACTTTATTTTGCCACATTTTCTTTTAAATTACACTTGTATTTATATCTTTTTTGATACCAGATATAGGCAAATGCCATTACTTTGTGGAAAAAAGAGAGCAAATCAAGAAGTTCAGATTTGTCTAAGCCTCTAACAACCAAAGCTTCAAGGATTTTGTAGAATTATCGGCCTGCAAATACCTGACTTAAATGAATCCTCAAAGTTCAGTTACTGTGAAATTTCTGTTTACTTTAAACTCTAATTTTTTTCGTAAGCTGAAAAGGATTAAGAATAGTGGCTAAAATGACACTCAATTGTGCATACTCATTTCTTTTTCTTGAATCATTTGTTCATTAAACAAATATTTGCTTTGCTGACTATTATGTACCAGGTACTATGCTAGACTCTGAGGATACGATAAAATGAATAAAATAGCTAAGAATTCCTGTATATGTGGAACTTATGTTTTCAGTAATTATGTTGTCAGTAATAAGTAATTACTAATTGAATTCTCAGCAAACATTCTTAAATTTAACCATTTACCATTCCTACTCAGTCATTGCTCATCTGAGACCATGAACAAGATACCCAAGAAAAATGTTCAGTATGTCAGATAAGACATACATACCAAACAGAAAGCAGCTTATACTTTTTACCAAATGTATACCACAATATAGTTTGGATAATATAGGAAGGCTTTTGAGATGCCAGTATGCAGAGATCTCTGTGAAACATCTCTATGTTGAGCATTTTGTATCTGTATGAGAAAATTAATCAGAAAAGAGGTAATATCAAGTGTAGATGCATTTGAGGATTGCAATTTTAGATGTCTGTGAATAGCCTCTCTGAGTCAGTAATGTTATCATGTCTAAAGGATATAAGCACAAGCCATGTAAATATTTGGGACAAGAATAATCTTGGCAGAAGGAAAGTAAGTGAAAAAACTGTACAGCACTGGCATCTCTTCATTCAAATGGTACTTTCTTCATACTGATTTAAAATCAAATTTGAAATGATATTTAACATAAATATCATTTTACATTGTTGCAAAAGAAGATTAGGTGAGGTTTTTTGCTTTCTATCTCCAAACTCCATTTAAAATATGATAAAGGAGTTTAGTGGTTTTTGTCAAAATATATGTTTTAAAAGTTTCCTTTAAGCTCATAAAAAAGAAAAAAATTTATGAAAATATCAACATTGTATTTTTCAATTTAAGACAATATTGATAAGGTCCCTTATTTCAAAGATGAATATTTTCCCTGCTTTCATATTTTTGTTCATTTATTTATATATATTCAAAGTTTAAGAAATTTAAATTCTTTGTAACCATAATTTGTATAGATTTTTCAGATGGTGCAATGTCAAATGAAGACAAAACAATATATAAAACCTTGATGATGTGAAAGCAAATGGCTTGGAGGAGGGAGGGCTCTTGGATTCTATGGCCCAGAAAGAACTTTAAGTAAAACCTGTCTGCCTAAGAAGCCAGCCATGCATATCTCTCAGTGGAGAATATTCCATGTTGACCATTCCGTATCAAAGATCCTGGAAGATGGTCTGATCTTCCTGTGTACAATTAAAATAATTTCTGTATTGTGGGCAATTCTCATTGGATATTTTTAAACATATTTCCTTTTTTATTATTAAGGTCTGTTTCAGAGACCCCAGTTACCCATAGATGGATTATGTTTTCTATCTTCTCCTTATATTACTTCATCTTAATTGTTATGTCTTCTTTTTCTTCCCAACTGTATATTCTGTTATCAGAAGTCTTTCTTTTAAGTTAGGAATTTTATTTTAAGAACATATTATGTTGTTTGCTGTTGCAACTTGGCTTCAATAAAAATGTTTTGGCCTTCAAAACATTGATTTTCTTTAGGCCTTCTGTTTTCTTTATATCATTGTTTTACTATCTCCTTCAAATATTCTATTGATTAATCAGTATATTTCCACTTAGTGCTTGTGGGTATTTCTCTTTGGGTATTGCACTTTTTTCCAGACTTTATATTTTTTGTCAATATGTGCTGTTTTTGATTATTGTTTGTGGTTCGTGTGTATTGAGTCCATTTCTGTTCTTTATGTTTTACTCACACTTGGCCAGTTTAGTTCAGATTTTCTATTTGACTTCTTATTGCTGCAACTGAGAACTTTTTATTATACCAGTTGAATACTGGACATTTTGTTCAAATCCCTAATTTTCTCTAGCTTGGGGACCTGATGGGCTGAGGGGAGAGCTTAACCGAGAGAGTGTTTTATAATATAGGGGCTGTGCTCTCACTTCATCAAGTGTTTGGTGTTTGAGCTTGGTACAGTTGGTTGGAGGATGATCCCAGTCCTACAGATGCATCCTCTGAATCTCTGGATCAGCTCTCTAACTGTGCACTTTCATTCCTTTTGATATCAGCCCTTGTGTGCACATCTTCTATTTCATGTGTTTCTCTGTTGTTGACATTTCAACCATTCCCTGATCAAAACATAAGACGTAGTTTGTTTTCTCTTGGTGTATCTGGAAATATTATTGAGAAATATCAGAATCTGTTCTATTCTCCAGCATGGCTTATTGGAAATGGGGTAGAAAGAGGAATTTGGCCATGTCACATACCTACAGTTAGCGGCAGAAACTAAATTTTTTCTTTAAGCCGTTGTATCATGTTCAATTAATATGGGGATGATTTTTGATGAATTTGCTAGAATCTCTGCTGTTGTTTACTCTACTATGGCAACTATAGATTTCATGTTACCCTTGTTATTATAGCTTTTTCATTTACATTTATACAAACAGACTTGAAAACAAACAACATTGAAACACTGTTATCCAGAAAAATCTTAAAATGGGTGAGGAGTAAAGCTTTCTGTATTTTCTAAAATCAATGCCTGGTATGTTTATTTATTGGCCATTCTTTGTGTTTATCGTATTTCTTGAGAAAATAAAAATCAAAATTATTTTTTTTCAAAAATAATAAGCACATGAGTGATTTAATATTAAAATATTATATACAAATAAAACATATTGATGGATGCAGAATAAAAGAAGTTCTTTGGAAAGAGGAGGAAAATAAGAAGTGACCTTTACAACCCATTCAGAGTTATTTCTTTCTGAGCTGTGTGCTGCTCTACCAATAATGTAAAGAGTCATGTCATTTTGTTATGGTCTCACTGTCCTCTTCATATTCTTTTTTTTGTTTATTATGTATGTAGGTAGCCATAAACTATGTACCTAGAGTATGGAATATTTGTGGCTAATATTAAGTCATAAGGTCCTACTAAAATAAAGTCAAAAACTTGGAAACTGTTTAAGACCTGAGTCAAGAGAAATGGTATTCTGTCAACTCTGTGTACAGTTTATCTTCTGTCATGGGATCCCAAGAGTTAAGAGTCATGAGACTCCTAAGGTTAAGAGTAAGAACATCTCATTCTGCATGTATGACGCTGCAATGCTTCAAATCTCATTTTGTCATTTAAGTAGAGATATTTACTAAATATGGAAGTATCTACACTGTGCATAAAATTACTCATTCATTCAACTGAGAAATATTTACTAAATGCCTACCATGTGGTAGAAGCTCTCCTAAAGATGTTCTGACAAACTAGGTAAAATCATTTTCATTACAGAACATTTGGTTAAATTTAAGTAGATGAATAATAAGCCTGTGGGGAAAAAATAAGTAATTACCTAATTGAATTCTCAGCAAACCTTCTTAAATTTAACCACTTACCATTCCTACTCAGTCATTGCTTATCTGAGATCTGAGACTATATGTTAGTATAGGCTAATTGCTGACTTGTGCCTGAATTGTGTGCTCTGAGTGACATACCCATTCACACTCTGCTAAGCCCAAATGGTACCACTATGCATAAAAATGCATAAAGAAGACAAAATGAATAGGTGAAGCACCAGATTGCCCCATTTGCTACTACACCATCTAAAGAGAGGAATAGCAAGGACAATTTAAAGGCTTACCTACATAGTAGGTTTTCCTTTTGCTTCTAAAGTAGCTTTTGTTCACACAGCTGTTTTCAGAACACTTCTTTATATTCTACCTTGCTTTTTTCCTCTTAATATAGGAGTATGTTCTATGCTTTGAGCCTATTAATAAAACACAATAGGGTTGCTCTGACCTTGATTCCTTATAGAAGAACCCTGATAGGATTGTCAGTGCAGTTTCAATAGCTAGCTTGAAACATTAGCTGTCTCTACAAGGCAAGAAAATGGTAGCATATGTTTTGCTAAATTTCGTTTGAACATAATGCATTTCTTTTTTTATTTTGATATAATGCATTTCTGTCCAATTCTTCAGACCATATATACTGGCATTCACTAATTGATAAGCATATTTGCAATAACAAATTTGCCTGAGATGTGGAAAATGAAACAATTTAAGTTTCAAGGACAAATTGGCAAAGAGATGAATAGATCAGTATCTTTTAAAAGAGATCTTTATAAAATGCAGAAAATCAGGATATAACACTTTAAGCCAATACTCAAAATTATAATTATTTTAACAATTATTATAAATTTTTAGTTTAATTTTCATGGACATTGATATATTTTGTGGCAATGATACCAATAGGAAAATACATTGCATACAAGTCTGAAAAAAAAAAAGATTGACGCGTAATTCAATTCATCATGCCTAATTAAGTGTACTAAATTATCAGCTTCCATTGTTATAAGTGTCATCTCCTTTGATGATATTGGTCACATAATAAGAGACTGTCACAATCCCAGTCGTCTGTAGGTCTGTGATTGATCAATTTTTGACAACAAAGAAATGTTAACAGGGCTGCATAGTGAAGCAGTCACTGGAAAAATCCCTTTCACGATGTTTTACCTAATTGTGGAGCACTACCATCACCACACATGATATAGCAACTCGATTAAATTTCCTTTTGCTCACATTTAGTGGGACCTATGGGGGTGTGCAGAAATCAATGGGGGATCAGGAGCCTGGAAAATTACATACTTGAAGAATTAATGAACTATAATTCCGTATTACATTCTCAATCACATTGTGCTTCCTTTTCATTAATAGAACTAAATTGGTTTTCCATAGACAAGAGTACTTTAAAAAATGCAATCATGCCCTTGCTCAGATAAAAAAGAAAATGTTACCTGCTTTTCAGATGGGGTCTTGTTCTATCATGAAACATGTCAGTAGGAAATTTATAGAGAAGAACTTATCTACTATGTTAACTCAACCTGTTGAAGTGGCTTGAAATCAGCCTTTAAATCCCTGGCTAGAAATTGTAACTAATTTCCCAGTCCTTGTTCTTTTTAAGAAGAAGAATGTTTTTGAGTTAGATAATGTTCTCTAGTAGAGTGATAATCAAAATGTTCTCTGAGTAGAATGGATATCTTCACACAGAAATTTCACATATCAGAATTTAGTTAATATTAAGAATGCTTTTAATATCCTAATAAGTATTTCATTTACTTTATATTATTTCCAGGATCTAATGTCTAAACATCTTTGGACACAGTGTGCATCCTTTGAAAAATGAAAGTCTAAACTTTAAAAATATTTAAAGAAGTTTAAAACAGAACCATTTATAAACTTAAATTAAAATTTTAATTTATTTGGCAAGGATTAGTGTAGCTAAAGAAAGTAATTCATCATTCTAGGCATTTTGCAGATACTGTTTTATAATTAATGGGTTATCTTACAGCATGTTGTGTGTGTTATACATATATGATACATATATAATGTATATCTATGCACATATATGCTCTATCTCAAAAGCATAAAGAGCCTATGGAAGTATAGCTTTGTATACTATTTGTACTTTATAAAACTGAATTCTACCAGAATTCATATGTCAGAAACAATTTCGTTAATTTTTGGTAATGTTATTATATATACATCTCTCATTTTAGTCTTTTAGAATCAGGTCATATTACTTTCTCTTTTATGTCTTATAGTGATAAGATGATAATCTGTGAAAGTGCAGAATATAATACCTTCTTGTAGGTTAATCAAATCCAAAGACTTTTATGCTTCTATGCTCTGGCTATTGTGTTTTTTTTTTCCATGAGAGTAAATCTAAAATAAAAATTCAGTCTGAATACAACTATTGCATCTGAAACAACAGAATTACATAAAGGCCAATACACAGTTTTGATATTAAGTAAGACATAATTTTGAAATAAATTATTTAAGGTTGGTTTCTCTAAATGTGATCTTTTACTTTCTTTCATGAAATTATAATAATTTGTTAGGTTTAAGCATCTCCCTTATACAAACTGAACTCTTATTTCCTGCCACCAAACCACTTTTAATTTTATTTATTTTAAAATTTTATATCAAGTTCTTTTCTTTTTTCAAACTTCCTTTCATCACCAAAGATTTTAATAACAGATCAACTGCACCCAATACATTTTCCATTTCTTTTCTTTTCTTTTTCTTTTTTTGTTTGGGGCATGGAGGTACGAGGGATTGAACTCAGGGGCACTCAATCACTGAGCCACATTTTCAGCCCTGTACTATATTTTTTTTAGAGACAGGGGTCTTATTGAGTTGCTTAACACCTCACCATTGCTGAGACTGGCTTTGAACTTGCTGTCCTCCTGTCCTCAGTCTCTCAAGCTGCTGGAACCATTTTATTGTAGTTTAATTTTATTATAGCTATTTATTATTGAAATTTTGAATTATTTTTCAATTGTGATTCTTATGAATTGCATTTATGAGTGTAATTTTTGTTTACCTTGGTGCACTTTTCAACTTTGAAAATTCTCGAATGTAAATACATTTTGCTGGGATTCCCAGCTTTCCTTATCAAATTGCTTTGGGTTATAGAAAAGTCCTCATCTGTGAGGAGAAGCGATTGTAGCCAAGTGCTATTGTAAGATAACCATCTGAATCAGGGAAAATGTATATAGATTTTTCAGGCCAATTTAGACACAGAAACTTAGAAATGGTATTTTTATACCCATAGTAATGATGTAGTGTAAAGGTCAGATACACACACACACACACACACACACCCACACCAGAATCTGGCGCTGGCCCCAAAGTAGGTAAAGTATTTTCATCTCTTATTTGCTCATATATTTTTTTAAATAATTCCATTAGCATTGCATCTGATTGGCAGAAGTATCTATAAACCCAGCATAAAGATACCAAAATTTCTCATGAAGGCAAACAGTATTGATAAATGAAGGTCAGATTAAATTTTAAAGCTAAAAATAATTTAAGGACTTTTTTTCTGGTCTCGTGGGAAAATACAGTTTTCATGTCTCACTGAAGGTGTGAAACTCCATATCAAACAAACATGCATGTAATATAGTAAGCACAGCAATTCATAATTTTTAAAATATATTCACAGAAATAAATACTATTTTCCATATTTTTACAAGTGATGAAAGAACCCTAGGTCAAAGTTATCAAAATAGCCAGTGATGAGATTCAAATTCAAATTTTCTGATTCCAGCAGCAACACAACCCTTTGCTATTGATACATGTCAAATTATTGTAGTACCTATTGCCACTGCTTGTGTGTGTGGAGGGAATAATCTACTTGAGTATATTCCATAAAAGACACATTAACTTTGTGATTAACATCTTGCTTTCTTTTCCTAATTAACATCATCTATGTCTGATAATATTAACCCACTGTCTATTCCATTTCTTCTTGATGGTCTGTGAATACTTAATTATATGTTGTTTCTAAGGTTTTCCATTTAGTTTTCAATTTTCTTAAGGGCAAAGTCTACTATGAACCTCCAAAATATACATTTTCTCTCTAATTCAATAGACTAAAAATCTTAAGAAATATCCTTAGCTTCTCCTAATAATTCACTCACAACATAAGATCAGACATCAATTTATATAATTTTCCTCCTAAATAGCTATTGAATCTATCCAGGAAGCTTTTCCTGATCTCCACTCTGACTACCATTGCTTTACTCATTTCTCATCTAAACTATTGCCAGAGCTTCCTTAGTGCTCTCTCCTGCTCTGTGGTCTATGCCTTCAAATCCGTTGTCCAAATAGACACTAGAAAATTGGTCTAAAATGCAAATTAGACCAATCACTAGCCTGCTTTTATTGAGTTCCTATCAACTAAAATCAATTCTAAGTTTCTTAGGGATATGCAATCATCTAAATTCTATCACCACTTGCCACTCCAGCTATATGCTCTTCCACTTCCTGTTCCCTCTCCACTAGACTACTCCCTTTAGCAATCATAATAATAATCTCTAATTGAGAATTTTGTTTGCTAATGTGCTCAACATTTTATTTGTATTCTAAGACTTAAGGCTTACAAACCTTTGAAGAAAATTTAAAATTCTGCTTTATAATTAAGAAAACAGACACATACATTAAAAAAATAGGTTGTCCCAATGCCATTCAGTTGACAAGTGTCAAGGCAGGTATTGGAACTCAAGGCATCTGATTTTAGAACTCTTCTTCGACCATGCTCTGGGTTTCTTGTTTCTTTGCTCCTGCTCTTCCCTCTGTTCCAAAGGAGAGAGCATCCAAGAAAACTTGTTTCATTTCTCAAAATGTTTTTTTTTTTTAAATTTTGTCAACCCTTTCACAAAAGAGTTAAATCTCAGGGAGAAGATCTATAGGCCATCTTTCATTAGTTCTAAGATGCACATATTTCATATTTTAGCTTTCCAAAACCAGGATGTGTCTTACGATCAATCCATGATATGCCAGTGTTTGTTTATCTGCACTTTTATCTTTAGTGATACATAAAATTATTATTATTTGTAACTTAGAATTAAAGAGTTAGTAAGATTGGATAGAGTTGGCATCAATTTTGACTAAGTCCCTTAAAAAGGCTAAAATGAAACAGAGCATATATTTCACAGACCTGAGGAAGAACATTCTGAAAGGAACACATCTGAGGGGAGAACATTCATGACTCCTAGGGATTTCTAACTTCAAGACACATAGAGATCACCTAAGGAGGATGGGAAAATGTAGATCATGAGACCTCTTTACCTGTGGTTCTGACTTCATAGGTCTAGTGCAGAGATAAAAAATTATTTTATTGAGCATCTGCAGGATTCTGATTCAGGTGGTCCACACTTGGAGACCTGCTGCCTTCAGGAATACAAAGCCATTTTTAGTATTTAGTTCTCAAATGGAGGTTAAAAATGAATATGGATTGACCCAAGGGATAATACCAATAATGCCCTCATTCTATGGCAAATGCAAAGGAGTGTGATATTCACAGGCTCTTTGTGTAGCATGCGATGAAAGAAAAAGTGAGGGCATAATCTGAAAATCTATCTCAATGCGGGTTTAAGAAAACAGAATAATACAGCCTTAACATACCATTTGTGTCTAAAATAATAGACACAAGAATAGATTACTAACAAGCTATATATTATTCAGGCAGCCTTTTCAGACAGTTTTTTACATATGCATGTATTTAATGTGTATTTCCCGTGTGTGTATTTTACTTGACTGAGTCTAGTAGTGCATAGACTCTGTCTTCATACCCTCAGGGTCTAACCCAATGCCTGGCATACTGTAAATGCCCACACAGTCTTTCACATAGAGTTTCATTATCGATGCTGTACTTCCTTGAGTGCACTGTTTAAACACTCAGAGCTGAAGTAATCAGCCCTGAGGACTGTTAAAATATTTACATAATTTAGCTTTTCCTTTGATAATGCCATTTGTAAGTCATATTCAATATTTCTGTGTTATTTTCCTCAATAATGATTCTTTTCAATATAGCTGGTAGTTTCCTATTATAAAAATAAGCATTTTGCTTTCTAGTGCTTTCTTTTGTGGGGGCAACTTACTCAGATGTATTAGTAGCATTTCTCTTACTTGAATTTATTTTTAACTCACTAACAACTTTAAGTACGAATTTTAGTTTGACTTGTTAAGTCAATTCCATCATTTTTTTCATTATTAAAGCAATATAACTGGATAAATATGGAAAGGGAAATGTTTTATCATATGTTATCACAAATTTGTTCATTAAATCATGGAAACTTGTTTTTTTCAGTTATGTACTCACCCTTGTTCTTTCAGTTATGTACTTACCCTTCTAAACTACCTACAAATCACGTAAAGTCCTGTCTTTACCTTTGATTAACAAGCACCTTTCCAGAAGCTAGGGCCACACAAAGAGCACTAGTGCTTTTTGTCTATTTAGTCATATTGTTTTTGGCAACTAGTAGGAGTAGTGTTCCCTTGATGAACTACCAGACCAGTTTGGTAAATGATCAGTAGTCCAAAAAGGACTGGGCAAAATTGTGGAGTCAAGGGATAAATTCTACAAAGTAGAGCATGGGTCCAATACTGGGACTAGGACATTTTCCAAGATTAAGCAAACATTGGTGGGAGATCATTTTCTGCTTTTTTTAGCTATTAGCATACTGAAAAAGCTTAAAGAGACAACTCATGAATAGACACTATATACCAAAAGCTTTTTGTTTTTACATTGCTTTTAGGAAAATTTCTAAAACTCCTGGTCCAACAGCAAGTCCCATCACCATCTGGCCCCAATTTATATATCATCCTTGTTTCTTGCCATTTTCCTTCACATAAATATGCATCTATGTGTTAGTCACCTTTCCATCACTGTGACAAAATACTTGATATTAAAAAGGAAAATACTTATTTTTGGCTCAGGGTTTTAGTTCATGGTCTTTGGCCCTGATATTATGGGCCTGTGGCAGTATAGTACATGATGGTGAGAGCACATGTCGGAGGAGAACTGTTTACTTCATGGAAGCTAGGAAGCCAAGAGACAAAAGAGAAAGATATTGCAATATTTCCTTCAAGGGCACAACCCCAGTGATCCAACTTCCTACCATTAGGCCCCACCTCCCAAAAGCTCTACCACCACCTGAGAGCTCAACATGTTGGAATTCAAAGCTTTCTTATGGGCCTTTGGGACATGTCCCATATCCAAACTACAGCAACCTACCATCACTCATTTTCTATCATTGTCATTCTCCCTCATTGTGTTAGTAGCTTTTGTTGACATGACTAAAATACCTTACAATAATAGCTTAGAAAAGAAAAAAAAAAAACTTTATTTGGGGCTCATGGTTTTAGAGGTTTCAATCCATAGTCAGCCAGCCAACTCCATCACTCTGGGCCCAAAGTGAGGCAGAACTTCATGGTAGAAGTGTGTGGTGAGAAAAGCTACTAAGTTCATGGCAGACAAAAAGCAGAAAGAGGTTATCACCAAGGAATGTAGCAAGTGATCTGCTTCCTCCTACAGTTACCACCCAGTAATCCATTAAAATTTTTAATCCATCAAATGGACTAATCCATTGATGAGGTTATAGCTCTCATAATCTAATCACTTTGAATGTTCTTGTGTTGCCTAACACAAACTTTTGGAGGGATACCCCATATCCAGACAATAATACATGTTGTGCACAGGCTGATTCCTCTGTTTGGAATTCCTTCACCAGCTTTTATGTCAAATAAAGTTAAAAATCACATGTCCTGTCTGGTATATTACATCCCTTCTTCTATCTAAATTTATTTCTAGTGATTTATTAACATTTATACTACCTGAATAGCATCTGAAGAGCTGCATTAGAGCCTTTAATAAAACTCACATTCTTGGAAGAGACCTCAGGTTGTTATAGAAGTACTAGTGTCTATTTCCTTAAATTGAAGGATTCCTCCAGATTGATTATCACTTCTCAGTTTCAATTCTTATATCTGGTTCCTCATCCTATTCCTATCCTTTGGCTCTTGATCTACTAAAGCTGTCTGCCAGATGCAGCGTTTTGTGTTTGTTTCATCCTTACATGCTGTTCATAAATCTTGATTTCATACATTCCCCTCCCCCTCAGGACAAACTCTGACCATCTTTCAGTCCAAGTTGGGATTTCAGGTCAGTCTCTGTATGTAAGCATATGCTTTACTGGAATGAGGAGTCTACAGTACCCAACTCTGTTGCTGAGGACATAGTGCCCAACATAGTGTTTGAAACATACTTCAATAATATTTGTCTGGTCAAATTAGATAGAAAATCCCTGAAGTAAACTGCAGAGACCTTATTCCCTCTTGTTTCATGATAACTATGCTGGAGTAGTAGCATCAGATAAGAGGCTGTACACCTCCTCTTTCTTATATATTATGGAGTTAAAAGAAGCCCAAGAGCTTATTTTGGTAACTTATCAATAGTGCAGATTGGTGCTTTCTAACTGCTGTGCTTGACAGAGTGGACCTGAAGGCAGCATGCACTTTGGGATATGTGTGTACCTGAAGCCTGAGAGCCTTAACAGCTTAACCCCCCAGATCCCCAGTGACTGTTGCCTAGATATCTCCTCTTTAATCAGTTCCCCACTGGTAAAATAAGGGAAGCAGGCATTGAAAGATAAATATTATGTTATCCGTCCCCAGGCAGAGTTGAGGCTGGATTTACCTCCTGCTTAGATAGGCTGCTCAAAATCTCGGTCATGTCAAATCATACAGCAGGCAAGCCCAAGGAGTTTTCTGGTTGGGGAAGGAGTTGACATTTCTTGGCTTCCTGTTACATGGTTCTCTGCAACTTTTCAAAAGTGAACCTGAGCTTTATCACAGATTTAAATGTTATTGTGACTCAATTCTGATATTCTAATGTCCACTCTTCACTTAAGTGGATGTGGCAGCTGATTCCTTTTGGAACAGAGAGGCTTTGAAATAGATGATATCAGCTACTGAACTGGGCTAGTGAGGTTTAAGAAAACCCACTGTGTTAGAAAAAAAAACTTTTTGTTTCTGTGGCACATAGCTGACAAAAAGATTTACTTTGGCACACAATTTCAGAGGTTTCAGTCTGTGGTTGACTGAATCCATTGCTTTGGGCCTGATGTGAGGCAGAACCTCATGGTGGAAGGGCATGGTAGAGGAAAGCTGTACAGCTCATGGTCTATGAAGGAGAGAGAGAGGGAAAGAGGGAGGGAGGGAGGGAGGGTAAGAGAGAAGAAGGGAGGGAAAGAGTATGAGAAGTTAGTTGGAACCTGGTACAAGAAATACCCTTCCAGAACATACCCCCAGTGATCGACTACCTCCAACTAACCCCCACTTTCTCAAGTGTCCATCATCTCACCGTAATGCAGATTATTAACCCATCATAAATTAATACACTTTGAGACCTCACGATTCAATCACTTCCCCAAATCCTCAAATCAGAACCTTTCTGTTGGGGAATAGCCTTTAACAGATGAGCCTTTGGGGGACTTCCACATCTAAACCATAATGCTCATTAACACTAATTTCATTTTTTTTTTTGCTCAAATTTGTTATCAGTAAAATGAGAATTCAAAAATTCTTAAGAAATGTTCCCTACTCTAGGAACATGAACTGAAAATGAGAGTTGCAGTTACTAAGATGCACCCTAAAATAACTCTAAAACAAGTCAGTTATGTTAGGAGACATGTGATGAGCCAATAAGTGTGATAAGCATTCTGAGGGAAAATGGATTCTATCTCAAACTAGGTCTGATCTTCCAGTCCTCACAGAGTCTACTGCCTGCAACTGAATTCATTGATTTACAAATAGGTTGAACAGCTTGCTACTCATGGACCTCTTGTCTGAACCTAACCAGTTCTGGCTTGGCTGTCATAAATGTCATGTGGTTATCTGTGCCTTCAGTGTCAAATGTTTAAGAACTACCCTAAGACTGACCTGCTGAGTTCAGTTATTCAGAGTTGTAGTATTCCTTCCTCGATGAAATGGTTTTCCTATTTTGAAAGGGATTCCACATATCCTATATTCCTGAAGCTGTGTTGTTTTCAAAATTGTTTTTCTTAATGTGTGGCTATAACATTGTTCCCCCTTTTTAACACTACAGTTCCCAAACTCACAATCTCATTTCACACCAATACCCCCTCCTTTATTCTCCTTAGTTTCTTATAACTGAAGACTAATTTGGGGTCTTTTTTTAAAATATGTTTTTTTTTAGTTTTAGATGGACACAATGCCTTTATTTTATTTCATTTATTTTTTTATTTATATATGACAGCGGAATGCATTACAATTCTTATTACACATATACAGCACAATTTTTCATCTCTCTGGTTGTATACAAAGTATATTCACGCCAACTCATGTCTTCATACCTGTACTTTGGATAATAATGATCATCACATTCCACCATAATTTCTAACCCCATGCCCCCTCCCTTCCCGTCCCACCCCTCTGTCCTATCTAGAGTTCGTCTATTCCTTCCATGCTCCCCTTTCTTTTCCCACTATGAATCAGCCTCCCTATATCAAAGAAAACATTTGGCATTTGGCTTTTTGGAATTGGCTAACTTCACTTAGCATTATCTTCTCTAATTCCATCCTTCTTTTATTGCTGAGTAATATTCCATTGTGTATATATGCCACATTTTTTTTGTCCATTCATCTACTGAAGGGCATCTAGGTTGGTTCCACAGTTTAGCTATTGTGAACCGTGCTGCTATAAACACTGATGATAGAACCCAGTGCCTCACATGCATGAGGCAAGTTGCTCTGCCACTGAGCCACTATCCCAGCCCCTTGGGGCTCCTTTTTGTAGCACTATTTATTAACTTGGGTATTTGGAAATTTTTTAGTTGTTGACAGTCATTCACTAGTAAATAATTAGAAACCAATTTTAGACCAATGAATTAAATATGTGCATCAAGCCAAGAACACATTTTACTTTTTATAAGTTTTAATAGCTTTATTGAGTTAAAATGGACCTACAATAATGTGCACATATTTAAAATATAAAATTGATAACTTTTATATATAATTATATAAATACCTGTGAAATAATCATCACAATTCAAATTTTCTTTGTGCCCCTTTATAAGCTTTCTCTTCCGCTTCCATCCTGCAAGAAGTCACTGATTGCTTGCTGTCACTATGTTAAAAAGCTACTTTAGTCAGCTTTTTCACCACTTTGACAAAAAAGACCTAGCAAGAACAATTTTAGAGGGGGAAATGTATATTTGGGGCTCACAGTCTCAGAGGTCTCGGTCCCTAGATGGCTAACTCCATTGCTCTTTGCCTAAGATGAGAGAGAACATCATGGCAAAAGATTGTGACAAAGGAAAGTAGCTCAGACATGGCTACTAGGAGACAGAAAAAAGAGCTTTTCTCACTGAGAACAAAATATATACCCCAAAGACATACCCCCCAATGACACACCTCCTCTAGCCATACCCTACCAGCCTACAGGTACCACCCAGTTAATTCCTATCAGGGAATTAATTCACTGATTAAGTTTAAACTCTCAAAACTAATCATTTCACCTACAAACTTTCTCACATTGACTCACATGAGCTTTTGGGTGATACTTAATATCTAAACTATAACATATGCATTTCCTAGAATTTTCCATTAATAGAATCATACAGTATGTAAAAATTGTTTCCTATTTATATTTGATTTTCTCCCATGTGATCTTTATTATTAATTGGCATGCATCTGGGTTGATTGGGAGACACATGCAGGTAGATATCTTAACATACTATGGCTCCATTCATGGGTCTTCCACCTGTGAACAAGATGGTAGCCATTCAGAATCTTGCAATTCTTTCATTAAAATTTCTCTAATCTGAATGTGACATTATTTTATAGCTTAAGTTTGGAGTCCATCCTGAAGATTACCTGTAAGAAGATAGTAACCTACCTTTAGCATCCACCAACATGACAGTTTTCTGTGCTTATTTCAGGATATCTGTAATCTGAAGTCTGTTCTCTTTTGTTAGCACCTGTATTATATCAGAGTCTAATTAAACCACAACATGTTTTACACATGACTACATCATATTTGAGTGGAACTAGCATGTGTAAACTATCTAAGATGTTCAGGTATTAGGTTCCAGAAGAAAACAGTGTGTGTGTGTGTGTGTGTGTGTGTGTGTGTGTGTTTAGAATAGTGTATATATGGAAATTAACACTCTCTCTAGTTTGGAACCCTTAAACTTTCTATTTTCACAATGTCCACTTTATTGTCCTCCATAGTCTTTATAATTTACTTTCTAAAACAGGTTACTTTTAGATAAGCCTTCTCAGTGTGCCATGCACTATGTATTTACTTCTTATATCCATTACATTATACTTATATAAATTGAGGCTTTAGTGCTTCTTTTTTAACTGTTTTACTTTGAAGATAAGGAAGAATATTTTATATATTTACTGAGGTATAAATTTTTGGATGTATTTAATAGGGTTTCTCAGCTATACTTATGAAATCAAACAGCAGTCTAAAATCAGCAGTTATTCTTTAAGAAATCTACCATCTTAGGGTCAAGGGTTATATTAGGTCATGAATCAGCCTGGGAGATAGAGGTGAAGAGACTCATTTATAGGAAATGTTCACCTTTAACCAATCCTCTATGGCCCAATTGAAATGGAGAGAGAAATAGAGTAGATAATAGAAGGTGACCAAATAAATTCTCAGAGATGAGAATCCCAAATTATAGGTCATATTTTATGGCACAGTTGGGATTCTTGGCCTATGGCAAAATAAAATTTGAAAGTCATAGCAAAAACTTTAAGACACAGAGAGAAATAGAGCAAGCAAGTGAGAGGGTGAGCATACTGTTATTAATGTGGGGATTTGGGGATAGTGTCCTCAAAATATAAACATAAATAACTAAATAACTGGTTCCTCTTGACCCTTTTGTTGTTGTTGTTGTTGGTGGTGGTGGTGCAGGCAGTTGAGCTTGTTTATTTATATATGGTTTTATTTCTCTCTTTACCCTGTTTTCACATTTCCATATAGTCTTGACATTGCATACTAAAAATCATTTGGTGTCTTTTTTGTGGAGAATTTTACATAATATGAAGAGAACCGGTAATAGTAGAGAGTAATAGTAATAATAAATAATAACAATAATAATTACTGGTATCAGTCTTTTCCCACTTAAAGCCAAGAAAAAAAATACATTTAAAATTTGGGAATAATTGTCTTCATTGCAAGGGACCCATAATTGAAGTTTTCTATGAAATTCAAGAATTACAATGAATCTGAGTAGAGAAAATGCTTGGGCCAGTCAAAAAAATGTATTTTTTAAAAGAATATGTGGAGGCTTCAGCACTTTTAAGGAACTTTCTAAGAAAGGATTATAGCACTTCAATTTTAATATCATCTTTACAAATCATGGGCCATAAGGGGCATTATTTATCTACTTCATCATATTGAAAAATGAATAAACATGGAAAAGCAACCCAAAGTTACCAATTAACCATTTGGTAAATTGATATTTTGGAAATTTTCATATTTTTTCTAACTGAAAATGTTATCAAATTACATGCAATGCAAAACCTTCCTAAATATTCTAATTAATTGGTTTAAAGGTAATTTTTAAAATTTGCATAAATTTACATCCTAGATGTCACAAACATGATAATAACAATAATATCCCAAATCTCTGCACTCTGACCTGCTCCTTCTAAGCAACCAAACCAGTTGATTTCTAGGACCAGTCTCCCAAATTTTACCTAAGGATAATTACATATACAACTTATATCTCCTTGGGCCCCTTCAGTTTGTGTGCCCAGAATAATTACATTTTCTCTGAGGAGACTGTGGTAGGTAACATTACAGGAGGGTCCTTTATCTTTTGAATAATCAAAGGCTTGCTTTCATTTATTTTGTAACTATTACCTGGTGATTAAAAACCAGTCACTATGCACTCCTTATCCAAGTTGGGCAATACTTCTTATCTCTACCACCTTCAGACAGTCTTCTGGTTGCTTCTCCAGAGTTAGCATCATCTCCTTGTTAAACTACTCCCTGATTTTTCCAGATACAATTACAGTGTATTCATTTAGGATTATTTCCTTGAGTTTTCCAGTCTTTGCCATTGCTTCCTAGTGGGTGACTCAGTTTTCTCTGTGTGAGATGGGGACAGGTATTGAAGGACAGTGAGAAGTCTCTTGGGAAAGAAGAAGGATATGGATAGAAGAGAAAGAAAAATAAAAAGGAGCACACATATTAATACTACAGGTTATATTTCTCCTTCACAGATCAGTCTCTATTAGTTTCTCATTCAAGATTTATATTCTCTTCAGTCATGTATTCCCCAAGATCTAATAAGTAGCAAATTCTTCTATTTGTTCAGTGTATGAATGAATGAACATAAATGTGAACACAGATGACATAGTATATTGCATATGCTTCTAGAAAAATTATAGCCTTGTTAAAGGGGAAAGAAGTTGGAAAACAAGGTGTGCAACAAATAATGATACTTGGATTTTCCATGCTTTCTATAGATGGAAAAACAGGTTTCAGATAGTTTATATAGGGCATAATATTAAATTGCTTAGGGAATCTTTCTAAATCTCATCATTGAGGTAAGCTTGATATATTAAAAAAAAGCTGTGCATGCTTAATGTATACATCTGGATGAGTTCATGGATATATATACATCTATGAACCATCATCATTATCAAGACCATAAATGTACCCATTACCTCCCCAAGTTTCTTCTTGTCCCTTTATTACTTTTTTAAATATTTTTTTAGTTGTAAATGGACACAATACCTTTATTTTATTTATTTACTCTTACGTGGTGCTGAGGATCAAACCCAGTGCCTCACATGTGCTAGACAAGCTCTCTACCACTGAGCTATAAACCCAGTCCCCTTTATAATTTTGATTTTTTTTTGTTTTGAGGTTTTGGTAAGAATATTTAACATAAGATCTATCCTCTTAGCCATTTGAAATGTACAATATAGCCAAATATAAATACTATTTTATATAATATCTCCAGATTTTGTTTAATGTCTCCTTATTTATCTTACATAACTGCAAATTTGTATTCTTGTCATCATCTTCCCATTTTCTCCTGTCCCAAGCCCCTAGCACTGTTTTGCTGTGAATTTGACTATGTTCGATTTCACAAGTGAAATCATATAGTACTTGTCTTTGTGTCTGGCTTATTTCACTTAATCTAATGCCCTCCCACGCCATCTGTGTTGTCACAAAAATCTTCTTCTTTTTAAAGGCTGGATAGTATTTCATTTTGCATATGTCCCACAGTCTCTTTGTCTGTTCATCTATTGGTGGACATCTATGTTCTTTTCATAGCTTGTTTGTGAATAGTGCTTCAGTGAACACAGGAATGCAGATATCTCTTTGGCATATTTTGATTTTAAGTCCTTTGGCTATGTGTCAGACATGGGATTACTGGATCACATGGTAGTTATATTTTTAATTTTTTGAAGAACTTCCATACTGTTTTCCATGATGGCTGTACTAATTTGTATTCCCACCAACAATATAAAAGACTTCAATTTTTCCACATCCTTGCTAACACTTATTATCTTTTGCTTTTTTAAATAATTAGCATTCTAATAAGTGTGAGGTTATATCTCATTGTTTTGATTTTTGTTTTCATGATAATTAGTGATGTTAAGCACCTGTTTTCCTAACTAACTTTGGGATAAAAAACATTAATCAATTCACAGAGTCAGGGCCTTCCTGACCTAATCACCTCATAAGGCCCCGATTTTCATCACTGTTTTGTTGAGGATTATGTTTCCAACACATGACCTTAGAAGGAAGTAGCATTTAAACTGTAGCAGGAATATTAGCAGCAATAACATATAGAATCAAAATGCATTCTGACTTAAATATAATAAACGTTCATTGTTCATTAACTGTTCAAACTAAGTATTTCTAATTGGCAGAAAATTGGAGGACTTAAACCCTTAACTTTTGCTTACCCCTTCCTTTCCTCTATTTCCTGTAACCATGTTAACTGTATCCAGGCACAGAATGGGGAAAAGGAGTAGAAGAGTGGCACACCTGATTCCTAAAGGCCTTGGCCACTCACATTCCACTGACAAAATTCATTTAGTTTAACTCTGTCCCAGTGAGGAAGAAAATTATTTCTGTGAACTATTAGCAAGCAATATCTTCCAAGTCAGTGTACTATACCTGTTTTTATTCTTTATAGGAATGTAGTACCTTATTATCCGGTGCTATTACTCTCTTTTCCTCAAAATAACAAGAAATTAAATATGTGAGTAAAAAAAATGTATAGCCAATGAGGTAAAATTCATCATTAATTTTTTTTCCTTCCCTACCTAGTGGATTTCACTTTTCCAGCTAGTTAATTTCTTTTTTTTCTCTCCCCTAAGCACAGGAGACTAGCGTGGAAAGACTTACAGAGGCCATCTCTGTGGTTTAGGAGACATGACACTGGGTCATAAGTGAAGGTGACTGAAAAAAGAGTTTTCCATGTTTTAATTATCTTCTCTAGGAATTTAAAAGTAAAGAATGATTACTTTTGTAGTTGTGCATTATAGCTATTTCGTGTATATGTATTTGAAAGAGTCAATACAATGAAACTTATTTTTAAAGTCCCAGATTTAAATTTCAAAGCAGTTATTGTTAGTATAATTCTGAAAGAAAGAATTGCTTAGGTAAAAATAATGTGACATGTATCAATGTACATCATTTTCTCCACACCTCTACCACCAGAAAAAAAGGGAATGGTAGCTTAGTTTTTGCAGAGGCCTGCCTCTCTGTTATTTTCTCTTTGATTTTAAATCCAAAGATCCTTGTTGTTTTATGCTGGCTATTGTGGGCAAATGTTTAAAAGACCAACACTTACATTTTAAAATTCACTACAGAATCATTTTCTTTGAAGAAATGCAATTGCTTACATAAGATCTTTTAATTAATGCTTTTTCAGATGCATTGAGAACTTGATGTATGATTCCAAATGCATCCTACTTACAGTATTCCCATTTATGACAAACTCATCTGAGTTCAACAAATATTTATTGAATTCTGTGCATCAGGTTGTATCCCAGAAACCAAGGGACAGAAAGACAAATAATGCAAGAGCCAGACCCTCTAAAGCCTCACATTTTGCTTTGATAAAATGAATAGCACTCAGCACACTGGAGGTTCAAGAGTAAGACAACCAGAACCCAGAGAATCTGGATAAATAAGACCTGTATAAAAACCCTTGAAAATATGATTTCAATTATTCCAAGTCCAGGAATGTATATTCCATAAAGAGGGACCCTTGCAGGCAAAGGCATAGAGGAAAATCCTTTCATAGGCAGGGAATGGGAGGGACAGTACAGCTCTCAGAGCACAGGATATGTGGAAACGGTACAGTGGACAAGAGGACATTCACCATCTTCTTGAGAGATAAGTTATGTAAGGGGTACATATGAGCTTCTCTTTGAATTTCCATTCTGATTTTATTAATGAAATCCTAATATCTTTTGTGTAAATCTTTTAAATTATTAATGCACTATAAGTTTAATTTTAGAAAATATATAAAATGAAGAACAATATGCAAAATAAGATAAAACTCATTTGTAATATTAACAATTGGAGATATTATTCACGAATAAGACACATATTTTTAATATTGGAATGATATTTTATTCATAATTTTGATCCTAGTTTTTTACATATTTATCATAAGCATTTTTCCATGTCATTAGGAATTTTCAAAAGCAATATTTTAAGAGAGAATATAGCATTCCATTTTATATATGTGCATACTTTATTTAATCACTTCCTCATCATTGTATGGTTAGAACATTTCCTGTGCCTTTGCAGCTTAATACTGGAGCAGTATGGATAAAACTAGACTCTAAATGCTTCACATTGTTGACCTGTATTGTGAAGCTACTAAAATACTAGAAGGCAAACTTCTTAGAAGCTTCTTTGCAATGTTAGAGCCTGCCTCTGAGCAGAAGAAGGACAAATTCCTGTTAAACACATATACTGCCACCGAAAACTTATGGCAACTCTATTCATATAGGGGTGATTTCCCCTTTTGGTCCCTTCAGATCATATCTCCTATCACTATACAAACCTAATAAAGAAAAAAAAGCATGTGTATGTGTGTGTGTCTAAATAATAAAATGAAATTAGACTCAAAACATAGATAAAATTCCTAGCTGTTAGTAGCCAAACAACTGCCAGTTGCCTTCCCTCTGCAATTCCTTTTACTTTATTGGATAAACACAAAAATGTGAATGAAAGGATTTTTTTTTCCTTTTAAGGATACATTACCTAAAGTACAGAATTAGGCTGAATCTGAAAGATCAAACATTCAGAATTGGAAACCCTTTGATCTAGCATTTGGGGTTGCCTTCACTGTAAAATTGGATTGTACAACTGATCTGATTGATCATGAAGAAATAGGCTGTTAAAGTGAACACAAAATATAATTAGTCTGGAAAGTGTTAGATTAAGTGACCTCATATTGACAGGACCAGACAGTTGCTATCAGTCTGTGTGGTTAACAGGTTTTAGAGCACCATTAAAGAGCAAACCTGTCTTTAAGAAACCTATAGACTGTTTCACTTAATTTTAATTGGAAGGAGTTATTGGTTTGCTCAATTGCTCTCTTTTTGCTATTTTTTCCCTTCAATTATCTATGTGGGAGAGATGGGATGTTTTGTTACTTGCTGAAAAACCCGAATCAAGTTAATGGATGTTTCAGCAGAGATGGAAGTGGTTGTTATAATAAAATGGTCTGAATGTAGACCGTCTGTCAGGCATATGACATTGCTCAAAGCCAGTAGAAGCCATTCATCAGTACATTTCATGGTTAGAACCACTCAAAAGCTCTATCCAACAACTTCTTATTCAGATGTATGGAAACTGTAGTATTGCATTTCTTTGTTTATTGGCATCCATGATCCCATTTCACTCAAAGCAGTATTTCTTGTGATACAGATCTGTCAGTTAGTTTGCAAATAAATACAGAATAGCTATTTTGGCTGTCATCTTAGCATTCCTGGCATGCCATTCAAAGCTCATTTTCCTGAATAACCAGTAAGTGAACACATCAAATGCATAGAACTTTTTACAGCACTATATTAATAATTAGAAAGCTTGTAGTATGTTATTTCACAAAACCCTCTAGCCCTCTTATTCCTGCTAGATAATTTAATAGTTTGAGAAAATCAGCTTCTTTCTTCTCCTGGAAATAATCTTGAAGTAGATCAAGTAGACAATCTACTACTTGCTATTAGAAAGTGGCTCTGGGAAACATAGGAATTGGGGCTTTTCTGTTTTTATTTTGATTGAAAGGAGTCTATTTATTATTGTAGGGCTAGTAGTAGATGCCTCATATTCATATTCTCTTGAGGTAGCAAATATCATGTCATCTAATATTTTTAAAAGTGGATACTTGATTACAATATAATAAGCAAATGTTTTAAGTAATTTTCCAGCATTGTAGGAATCAAACTGGAAGTTTCTATTCAGCCATATTTTACTTCAGCAGTCAAACTTTCATTGAACTGGTCAGAGTTTCAAAGTGAGATAATCTCTCTTTCCTCAATTCACATATTTCTTCATCTTTAGACCTTCAATATCTCCTTCTATCCGAGTTGATTATGTTCTTTCTGCACTTTTTAATAAAACTGTGCACTATGGAACACATTTTCATAGTGTTTATTACATGTTCTTATATGAGAGGCATTTAGTAAATGAATAGATAAAACTATTCTAAGTGTATACATTAGCTACATTGTTAAAAGTATAAAAGCTATAGAAGCCATTTTCCACCCCTGTGTCCTCCCCTTGTTCCCATCCATCTACTCCACTGATCTTTATTCTATTTTGATGGTGTTCCCCTTTTTCTCCTCTCTGTCTTGCTCTAGCATCCCCATATGAGAGAAAACATTCAACCTTTGATTTTCTGAGCCTGACTTATTTTACTTACCATGATATTCTTAGGTTCAATTCATTTGCCAGTGAATGCAATTGCTTCCTTCTCCTTCCTTCTCCACATTTTTTACCCATGCATCTGTTGATGGACGCCTTGACTGGTTCTATAATGTGACATTTGTGAATTGCAATGCCATAAACATTGATGTGACTGTATTACTATAGTATAGATAATTTGAGTTCTTTTGGATAAATATAAAGGAGTGGGATAGCTAGGTTCTATGGTAGTTCCATTCCTAGACTTTTGAGGAAACTCCTTACTGCTTTCCAAAGTGGAAAACATATCTTCACCAGCATTTAACACTCCAACATACTGGTGAAGGCACTAGCTTCCTTAACAAGACCCTTAAAACTTAAGAAATAAATTTAAGAATTGTTAAGTATGATGGTATCAAAGTAAAAAGCTTCTGCACAGCAAAGGAAACAATTGGGAGTATGAAGACAGAGTCTACAGAAGATTTGTGTCAGCTGCTCCTCCAATATGGGATTAATATCTAGAATATATAAAGAACTCAGAAAAACTTAACATTAAAATATCAAATAACCCAATCAATAAAAGGGCAAAGGAAACAAGCAGCTATTTCTCAAGGAAGAAATACAAATGGTCCATAAATACATGAAAAAATGTTCAACAACTCTAGCAATCAAAGAAATGCAAAATTTGAAATTTCATCTCACTCCAGAATTCCTCTTTATTAAATGTTTTGTTCAAATTGTTGCTCATATATCAGAGGGAGTTTCATTTCTGTGTTAAACCAGGAATATATGTTTTGAAACATACATTGAGGCGATTAAAAATGCCCCCTTGGCATTGTTGACAGCCCTCTCTTTTCTGACACTCTCCTCTCCTGTGGTCCCTGTGGTTAAACTTGTGATATTCCCATCACTCTGCTAACAATCACTCTTCTAATTCCTCTTCCTCTTCCACCTTCCACAGTTTCCCCCGGAGCATCTGTGTTTTTTTTTCCTCTCTGTATAATCTATAGTTTCATTTAGTTTTGTCCAATTTTAGTAGTATCTTACAATATCAGTTCTGATTAGGTTTCCTTTAAGATACTTCCAGTACTGGTATCTTTCTCCAGAGTTTGTGTCTCTCATTTTTTCCTTACCATCTAGACATCGTAATTAAATAAATCACTATCTTGTCATACATAACATTTCTATAATGACATTTATTAGTGTTTTTTAAAAAGAGATCTTAAAGAAAAGAGATATATGGTTAAAATATATCCAATAACATGGAAGAACTTGGAATGTAAAGCAATAGTCCCCTGACTCACTGCCTGCTCACTTCCTGGCAGACTTTCTTAAAAGGAGTTCCTCTATCAAACCAAAATGGGAAAATGGCCCAAGGCATTATTTTCTCAGATTCCAAAGATGGCATATGACTAGCACCATACCAGACATACAGGAGAGAAATTAATTCATGACTTACACAGATGCCTTAGGACATTAAGGCTTAATTTTCTCTTGGAGCTCCAGGAGGCATGCAGCTAGGAGAAACTACTTTTAATTTTAAGATATATATACTATGCTTTGTTTAATTAGTCAATTTTAAACATTTATCAGTAAGCTGCTGGCAATGGAAGATGGAGATTTTCACCCTTATACTATCACCCTTCCGTACTCTCTTTATTCTAATAAAGCTTTTCCACTAGTTTCAATTCCTCTATTGATTACCCTTTAAGTCCTCCACAATGTGTGTGACATATATATTGTTTATATATACATATAAACATATATAAAGTTTTATATATATACATATATATTCATTTATGTGTATTTGTAGATTGATTGATTGATTGGCCCCTTCATTTCTCATTTTATCAACTGTAGAGTTTTGTATTCCTTACTATGTAAGATAAATGTGTTGGTTGTACTCCTTACCTCCATCTCCTAACTTCTGTCTGCATTCTCCCAGTTTCTCTCATATTCATCTTCCAACTTCTGTCTTCTATCCTTTCACACTACCAAGATTGATACTTAAATTATATTCAGTAACTACAATTTGAATATTTCATGCTCTCACTAGGGATTGCATTTAAAATTTAAACATCCATAGTGTTTATACCTTTATGACCAGGTAAATGGTATCTACTAGAGAGACAAATAGTATACACATAGCAGTTTGTATCTTTAAAACATGTTGTTAACTATAAAGTTTCTAATTGACAATCATTTTTCTTGTACTTTTCCATACATTCATTATTTAAATGAATAACACTTTGCATACATTTATTATTTAAAATCAGCTCTCCATTTTCTAGTCTTTAGACTCTTCAGTATCAGTCTATAATCCATCAGGGAGATGCAGCCACTCTATCATAGGAATAAGGTGATTTATCTAGAAACTAGACCTTGTAGACAGATATGGGAGGAGCTGGGAGAATGAAGGTCTTTATAGCCCAGAAGATTTGTGAAGCATGCACTAATCAGTTCAGACTCATATAGCTGAACTGGTGGATAAGATGGAGCTTATAAGAACGCCTGGCTCTGAGTCCCATGACTTCTCAAAAATGATGATTTCTGCATAACTTATCTCAGGTGAATCTCAATATTTTCTCATTGTTCAACTCAACACAGAACCACATACAATGAAAGGATTTCTAGGAAATATAGTCCCCAGCCTTAGAAATAAAAGAGTTGTTATTAATAATATGCATCCTCTACATTTTTTCCCAATATATTTCTCTCCTAAAATTCTCTATAAGCAGATATATGACATAATCTGTCATATATTTTACAAGGATCATCTGGCTGCTGTGGATTCTGAATGCACTGTAGGGGGAAAAGGAACCCAAGAAGATTAATTAAGTTGTTATATTAACTCAGATGAGAGATAATAGTGACATGGACTGGAATAGTAAAACATGAAGGTGATTGCAAGTAATTATTAGATTCTAGATTATTTGGAAGATGTTGCTGATAGGATTTGTTGACAGATTTGATAAGGTATGTGAAAGACAGAAATTAAGAATTAATCCAAAGTTTTTATGCCATATTAACTGGATGATTTTGCCATTTTCTAAATTGGGGAAGACTTCAGAAGGATAAATTTTGTATCCAAGTGGAAATGTTGAGTGAGAAATTGAATATACAGTCTAGACCAGAAGAGAGGTACAGGATGGAAATGTAAATAAGAGGGTTTTATTTTCCTGAGGTTGCCATTATAAAATACCACAAATTACCTGAAAATTAAAAAGAAATTGTTGTCTCAAAGTTCTGAATTTAAAGTGTCAGTAGAGCCATGCTCCCTCTGAAGGCTCTAGAAAAGAATCCTTCCTTGCTTCTTTCAGTTTCTTTGGACCCCAGCATTCTCTGGCTTACAGACACATACTTCAATCTCTGCCTCTTTTTCCACATGGCTTTCTCAGTGTATGTCTCTGTGTTCTCTTTTCTTTTTCACACTCAATTTTTTTATTATTATTTTAAATTAACGGATAAAACTGCATGTATTTATTGTACACAACATGATATTACAAAAGAGCATGTTCATTTTAGAATTGTTGAGTGTAGTGAATTAACATATACATTGCCTCATATCATTGTCATTTTTGTGGTGAGAACATTTAATATCTACTCTTTTCTATTTTTCAAGGAAAAAAAACTGTCATTAGCCATAGTCACTGTGCTATACAATAGATCTCCTGAAATAATTTTTCCTCTTTAACTATAACTTTGTATCTTTAAGCAACATCTCCCTAACTCTTTGAGTCTCCAGCTACAATATACTGGCTATTTCTATGAGATCAAACTTCTTATATTTTTGTACATATGAGTGAAGTCATGTAGAAGAGGTTATACTTCTCTATTCAGAAAAATCTGGATTCCAAATCTGAACCTTTTTGAGTGCTACCACAATGCCACAAGTGGAAAATTCTATACCTGAACTCATGTGATGGGTCATAATCAAAAGTAATAGGATTGTTAGATCATATGGTGATTCTAGTTTGAGTATTTTGAGGAACCCCCAAACTTTTTTAGATAACAGCAGTTGTAATTTACATTCACTTCAATAGTGTATGTTAACTGTTTTCTACATCCTTGACACATATGTTTTGGTCTTTTTGATTATGACCATTCTAACAAGACTGAGATGGTAGCTCATTCTGGTAGATTGTTGGTATTTTTAAATTTAAAATAAAATTTTTATTGGTACATTATGATTACACATAACAGTGGGATTCTTTGTCATATATTCATACATGCATATAACGTAATTTGGTAAATTTCATTCTCCAGTACCTCCCTTTTTTTCCCCTTCTCCATCCCTGTGGACCCTTTCCTTAGCTCTACTTGTCTCCCTTCTATTTTCATGAAACCACCCAACCTCTTTTTCTTTTTTTTCTCTACCCTTCACATGTGAGAGAAAACATATGATTTGATTGAGTCTAACTTATTTCACATAATATAATGCTCTCAAGTTCCATCCATTTTCCTGCAAATGACAAATTTGTTCTCTTTTTATGGCTGGATAAAATTCCTTTGTCTGTACATACCACCTTTTCTTTATCCATTCATCTTCTGACAGACAAAGAAGCTGGTTCCATAACTTGGCTATTGTGAATTGCACTGCTATAAACATGGATATGCCTATGTTACTATAGTGTGCTGACTTTAATTCTTCAGGATAAATACCTAGCGTAGTATAGCTGGGTCATATGATGGTTCCATTACTAATATCTTGAAGAATCTTCATATTGATTTCCATACATGTACTAATTTATACTCCCACCAATAGTATATAAGTGTTCCTGTGGGTTTTTTAGTATTTATTTTTTTTAGTTATAGTTGGATACACGCCTTTGTTTTATTTATTTATTCTTATGTGGGGCTGAGGATCGAACCCAGGGCCTCGCATGCACTAGGCGAGTGCTCTGCCACTGAGCCACAACCCCAGCCTATTCCTGTGGTTTTGATAAGTGTTTCCCTAATGCTGTGTGATGATAAGCCATCTTATATGTATTTCTGAGTCATTTGTATGTATTTTTTTGAGAAATCCCATTTTTAAATTGAATTGTTTTCTTGCTATTGAGTTGTTTGAGTTCCTTATATATTTTGGATATTTTTATTTTATTATTTTATGATAGTAGAATGCATTTTGATTCATTGTACACAAATGGAGCACAACTTTTCATTTCTCTGATTGTACATGATGTAGAGACACATGACATGTACAGTCATACATGTACATAGGGTAATGATGTTTGTCTCATTCCACATCTTTCTTGCACCCAAGCCCCTTCCCCTTCCCTCCTCTTCCCTCTGCCCAAAGTTCCTCTGTAAAGGAACACCTGTGGAGGAGACACACAAAGGACAGACGCAGACATACAGGAAAGGTGCAGACAGACAGAAGGATGGCAGACAAAAGGATGCCTACCCCTCTCTGATATCATTTTCTTTTTTTTAATAATTTTTATTGTTGTTTGTTCAAAACATTACATAGTTCTTGATATATCATATTTCACATTTTGATTCAAGTGGGTTATGAACTCCCATTTTTACCCAGTATACAGATTGCAGAATCACATCGGTTACACATCCACTGATTTACATATTGCCATACTAGTGTCTGTTGTATTCTGCTGCCTTTCCTATCCTCTGCTATCTCCCCTCCCCTCCCCTCCCCTTCCCTCTTCTCTCTCTACCCCATCTACTGTAATTCATTTCTCCCCCTTGTTTTTTTTCCCTTTCCCCTCACATCCTCTTGTATGTAATTTTGTATAACCCTGAGGGTCTTCTTCCATTTCCATGCAATTTCCCTTCTCTCTCCCTTTCCCTCCCACCTCTCATCCCTGTTTAATGTTAATCTTCTTCTCATGCTCTTCTTCCCTACTCTGTTCTTAGTTACTCTCCTTATATCAAAGAAGACATTTGGCATTTGTTTTTTAGGGATTGGCTAGCTTCACTTAGCATAATCTGCTCTAATGCCATCCATTTCCCTTCAAATTCTATGATTTTGTCATTTTTTAATGCAGAGTAATACTCCATTGTGTATAAATGCCACATTTTTTATCCATTCGTCTACTGAAGGGCATTGATATCATTTTCATTAACCCCAAAAAGGTTACATATTAACTGCTACCAATGACTACACTCTAACCAGTATTCTTTTAACCTTGAGTGCTAGGTAACTGAGATAAGGTCCAGATTAATGCAAACACAGAACCTCTCACACCCAAGGACTTACTATGGAAACCATGTAGTGCACCAGCATAGTTATCTTAATAGCCTCAGAGGGAAAAGGCTGGCCCTTCCAATCCTGGGAATCAGGACACCAGTTTCATGCTCAGTATTTGCTCACAAGGGAACGGTTCCCTGTCTGTTTCCACGGTGAGAACACCTACATTCCTCCATTAGCCTCCCCTAGCCCCAATTATGGGTCAACATCCACTTATCAGAGAGAACATTCAGCCTTTGGTGTTTTGGGATTGGTTTACTTCTCCATATAATACTCTCCAATTCCATTCATTTACCTGCAAATGTCATAATTTTATTCTGTTTTAATTATGAGTAATATTCCATTGTGCATATGTACCACAGTTTCTCTGTCCATTCTTCTGTTGAAGGACATCTAGTTTGGTTCCACAGTTTAGCAATTGTGGATTGTGCTGCTTTAAACATTGATATGGCTCTGTTACTGCAGACTGTAATTTTAAGTCTTTAGGGTATAGACTGAGGAGTAGGATAGCTGGGTCAAATGGTCGTTCCATCCCAAGTTTTCTAAGTAATCTCCATACTGCTTTCCAGATTGGTTGCACCAATTTTCAGTCCAACCAACAATGTATGAGTGTGCCTTCCCACCCCACCCCCACATACTCACCAACAATTATTGTAGCTTCTTTCTTGGTAACTTGGTAACTGCCATTCTGACTGGAGTGAGATGAAATCTTACAGTAGTTTTGATTTGCATTTCTCTAATTACTAGAGAAGTGGAACATTTTTTCATATATTTGTTGATTGATTGTATATCTTCTGAGAAGTGTGTATTCAGTTCATTAGCCCATTTATTGATTGGGTTGTTTGTTTTTGGTGGTAAGTTTTTTGTGTTCTTTATAAATCCTGGAGATTAGTGCTCTATCTGACATGCGCGTGGCAAAAATTTGTTCCCAAAATGTAGGTTCTCTCTTCACCTCATGGAGTATTTCTTTTGCCAAGAAGAAACATTTTAGTTTGAATACATCCCATTTATTGATTCTTGATTTTATTGCTTGCTCTTTAGGAGTCTTGTTAAGGAAGTTGGGGCCTAATCTGACATGATGATGATTTTGGCCTACTTTTTCTTCTATTAGGCATAGGGTCTCTGGTCTAATTCCTAGGTCCTTGATCCACTTTGAGTTGAGTTTTGTGCATGGTGAGAGATAGAGGTTTAGTTTCATTTTGTAGCATATGGATTTTTGGTTTTCCCAGCACACATTTCTTGAAGATGCTATCTTTTCTCCAATGTGTGTTTTGGGGTCCTTTGTCTAGTATAAGGTAATGTATTTATGTGGATTTGTCTCTGTGTCTTCTATTTTGTACCATTGGTCTATATGTCTGTTTTGGTGCAAATACATTGTCATTTTTTGTTACTATACCTTTGTAGTATAGTTTAAGGTCTGGTATTACGATGCCTCCTGCTTAACTCTTCTTGCTAAAGATTGCTTTGTTTATTCTAGGTCTCTTATTTTTCCAAATGAATTTCATGACTGCTTGTTCTATTTCTATAAGGAATGACATTGGGATTTTAATTGAAATCACATTGAATCTGTATAGTACTTTGGATAGTATGGTCATTTTGACAACATTGATTCTGCCTATCCAAGAGCATGGGAGTTCTTTCCATCTTCTAAGGTCTTATTCAGTTTCTTTCGTTAGTGTCCTGTAGTTTTCATTTTAGAGGTCTTCCACCTCTCTTGTTAGATTGATTCCCAAGTATCTTTTTTTTTTGAGGCTATTGTAAATAGGGTAGTTTTCTTAATTTCTCAATCAGAGGATTCATCATTGATCTATGGAAATGCATTTGATTTTATGGGTATTGAATTTATATCCTGCTATTTGCTGAATTCATTTAATATTTCTAGTAGTTTTCTGATGGAAATGTTTATATTTTCTAAGTACAGAATCATGTCTTTGGCAAATAATTATAGTTTGAGTTCTTTTCCTATTTGTATCCCTTTAATTTCTTTCATCTGTCTAGTTGCTGTGGCTACAGTTTCATGGACTGTGTTAAATAGAAGGGCATCCCTGTCTTGTTCCAGTTTTTAGTGGGAATGCTTCCAATTTTTCTAAATTTAGGATGATGTTGGCCTTGGGATTAGTACAGATTGCTTTTACACTGTTGTGGTATGTTCCTACTATCCCTAGTTTTTATAGTGTTTTGAATGTGAAAGGGTGCTATATTTTGTCAAATGTTTTCTCTGCATCAATTGATATAATCATATGATTCTTATCTTTCAGTCTATTGATGTGATGGATTACATTTATTGATTTCTGTATGTTGAACCAACCTTGCATCCATGGAATGAACCCCATTTGATCATGATGCACTATTTTTTAATATGTTTTTGTATGCGATTTGCCAAAATTATATTGAGAATTTTTGCATCTATGTTCTTCAGGGATATTGGTCTGAAATTTTCTTTCTTTAATGTATTTCTGACTGGTTTTGGTATCAGCTTGATACAAGCCTCATAGAATGAGTTTGGAAGGATTCCCTCCTTTTCTATTTCATGGAATAATTTGAGAAGTATTGGTATTAATTCTTCTTTGTAGGTCTTGTAGAACTCAGCTGAGAATTCATCAGAACCTGGGCTTTTCTTGGTTGGTATGTTTTTGATGGCATCTTCTATTTCCTTGCTTGAAATTGATCTATTTAAGTTGTTTATGTCCTCTTGTTTAGTTTGGGTAGGTTGTATGTCTCTGGAAATATGTTGGTGTCTTCAAGGTTCTCTACTTTACTGGAGTACAAATTTCCAAAATAGTTTCTAATTAGCTTCTATATTTCAGTAGTGTCTGTCATGATATTTCCGTTTTCATTACAAATTTTAGTGATTTGAGTTTTCTCCTTTTCATTAGGGTACCTAAGAGTTTGTCAATTTTATTCATTTTTTTTTCAAAGAACCACCTTTTTGTTTTGTCATTGATTTCTAATTTCATTCCATTATGGGTCATATAGAATGCAGGGTAGTATCTCTATTTTTTTTTTTTTTGTATTTGCTAAGACTTGCTTTGTGGCAGAACATGATATATTTTGGAGATGGATCCATGTGCTGCTGAGAAAAAAAGTGTATTTGCTTGTTGATGGATTGAATATTCTATATATGTCTGTTAAGTCTAAGTTATTGATTGTTTTATTGATTTATTTTATTGGCCTTTCCTTTAGTGTAGTTCCTTCCTTTGCAGATTTTCATTGTTGCTTTTCATTACTTCCTCATGGAATATTTTGCCACTATTTCTTCTCTGACATTTTATCTACTGCGCTGTCAATGGATTCTATTATTGTAGTATCTTGGTTTGTTTGGGGCACTTTCCTCCCTTGTTTTTTCATGTTGTCTGTGTGTCTTCCCAGTATTGCTGTGTTATAGCCTATTAGATTCTTGAAGTTGAGAAGGGTTTGTTTGATATACATAGATGCCCATCATTTGGGGCATAGATATTTATGATTTTTATGTCTTTTTGATGTTTAAGTAGTGTGAAATGACCCCCTTTATCGTTTTTCATTAACTTTGGTTTGAAGTCCATTTTTCAGATACGAGGATGGAAACTCTACTTATTTCCACAGTCCTTGTGAGTGATTCATTTTTTCCCCATCCTTTCACTTTCAGTTTTTGGGTGTCTTTTCCTGTTAAATGAGTCTCTTGAAGGCAGCATATTGTTGGGTCTTTATTTTTTTAATCCAATCTGCCAGTCTATGTCTTTTAATTGATGAGTTTAGGCCATTGGCATTCAGGGTTATTACTGAGACATGGTTTATATTCCCAGTCATTTTGGTTTATTTTTGGTTTTTACCTTGACTTGGTTTCTCCTTTTATTGACCTTTCCTTTAGTGTAGTTCCTCCCTTTGCAGATGTTCATTGTTGCTTTTCATTTCCTCCTCATGGAATAAATATTTTTCCAAGAATGTTCTATAGTGCAGACTTTCTTGCTGTAAATTCTTTTAACTTTTGTCTATCATGGAAGGTTTTTATTTCATCATCAAATCTGAAGCTAAATTTTGCTGAATATAAGATTTTTGGTTGGCATCCATTTTCTTTCAGAGCTTGGTATATGTTGTTCCAGGATCTCCTATAGATCTGTTGTAATTTATTATATTTGGTGTCCTGTAAGCCTCTTGTATTTGATTTTCCAATTTATTCCTCATGTTTGGGAAATTTTCTGATATTATTTTATTGAAGAGATTGTGAATTCCTTTGGTTTGAAACTCTGAGCTTTCCTCTATCCTGGTAAATCTTAGATTTGGTCTTTTGATGTTATCCCATAATTCTTGGATGTTCCGTTTATGTTTCTTACCATCTTCACTGTGTGATCAACTTTATTTTCAAGATTCTATATTTTGTCTTTATTGTCTGAGGTTTTGTTTTCCATGTGATCTAATGTGTTTGTGATGCTTTCTATTGAAGTTTTTATTTGGTTTATAGTTTCCTTTGTTTCAAGGATTTCTATATTCTTTTTAGTTCCAGAATCTCTCTTTCTTGAAGTAATCTTTTGTCACCTATATTTGCTCTCTTATCTCTTTGGTGATGTGATCAACGTTTGCCAGTATTAGCTCTCTTATCTCTTTAACAGAGTGAAAAATTTTTGCCTGTATTTGCTAACTTAAGTCATTCTTTAATTCACTAATCATTTTAATTATGTACATTCTGGACTCCTTCTCTGACATTTCATCTACTGCACTGTCATTGGATTCTATTATTGTAGTATCTTGTTTGGGGCACTTTTCTCTCTTGTTTTTTCATGTTGTCTATATGTCTTCCTTTCTTGCAGTGCAGATCTGAGGTATTGCAGCTTCTATCCTATAGTCTTGTAATGTCCTTATAGGTTACCAATTCCTCAGCTTTAAGGGGGATATCAATGTTTATAGCACCCAGTGCAACCAATATGCAGCCATAACTTAATTAGCTTCTCTTTTGACATTTACAGTTTTGTTGCTGTAAACAGAAATTATGAATTTGGTTATCTTCTACCATATAGCCAGTAGGTAGACTATGGAGTTAGACTTGGAGTTCTGCTCTGTCCTGTGGCCTCAGGCAATGGATTTGCTGTCACCACATCCTTTTCTATGAAATAGGAATAAGAATACTTAACATGGTTGTTGTGAGGGCTAAAAATGAAATTCCATCTATGCATTTTTGACACCAGTCATTAATTTCCTAATTATGATCTATAAAGTAATGAAAATATTTTTTCACTAAATATGCAGTATTATCATCCAGGTAATATAGAAGATTTTATAGTTTCTCAAGTCTATTTACATATGTTGTCATATTTTATTTTTGAAAATAACTTAGGAGAAAATTAGTCTTCTTATATGAAATATTAAAAAATATTTTATGCCCAAATCTAGCATAGCTCTTAAAGTAATGATTCTCAGAGGCAATTCTACTACTTAAGTACTCACACCTCCTAAATGTTATAAGCACATCCCCAGAAGCTCAACAAAAGACAGAAGGAAATGACCTTGTAATTAAAAAAAAAAAGTGCTGCAGATAATCTGGAGAGCAAATAGCCCACATGTGAGTAATCAACAGTTGATTAATTGTTTTGAGGCCTTTTAATTGCCTGCTGCTTATCAATATAATTTAACTACCAGTGCCTAGGATAGTGATATAAATAAAACCAGCACTGTTTTATGAGAAATTATGTCATTTTAATAATAAATAGTAAAATGACTGTACTCACATTATCTGATTTTGCCACCAAAAACAGTGTGCTCATCTTAATAAAGAGTTATATTTCCTTTTTTGTGTGTATACAATTAAGAGGAGGAATTTATCAGTTTTCTCTTAGTTTAAAAGGGAGATGGTGAAAATATTGATTAAAACCCATTTTAGGTATAGATGATTTTGAATACTTGAAGATTTTTTATTATTTGTAATCATATTAGAAATAACTATTACTATACATAAAATAAAACTATTTATCACTCATGTGTACCTTCTATAACTGCATTTAATTTTACAAGGAAACAAGGTGTCATTTTCTATAATAACCCTTTAAATGCTGATGGCAAAAGCCGTTTTTAGTTGGTTACCTCTGTAGCCACTGGTCTGTGCCAAGTCTTGTGCTGCAAAACTACAGGGAGAAAAAGAAAACAATACACTGATATAAATAAGCTTTTAAAAAATTTAAAAACATTTTTTTCTTGGTTTTTTTTTTTGCCTTTTTAAAAATTACTAGATCAAAACATGGGTGCTTTCTAGAAAAATCTTTCTTCAGCAATGCCTTCCACTTTTATTATCTAAGTTGATTTGGATGGTTAAACATCTTTTGGGATGTAGATTATCTGTGCTTTAGCACAGCATTATAAAGTCATAGCTAACTTCTCTAAATACTGAAAGAGTTCTAATTGTCCTAAGGAATTAAGGAACTAGTTCCTTTCTAAGACAGAATATGTAATGAAATAATAGTTTTTCACAATCTTTATTTTAAAGTTTTCTATATACTACTTCAACAGAATCCAAAATTTAGGGTCTTTGTGAGTAAGACTAAATAATATGATTTTATACACCTATACTAGCACTTTTTAGCACCCTTATTCAGTTTGAAAAGTAATTTGTTCAAACTTGAGTGGCAAATGAAGTGGGTAGGGTACAGCTGGAGGAGGTGGGAATCAGGGGTGTGGCTTTGGGGTATATATTTGTATCTGGCAAGTGAAGACCTCTCTCTACTGCCTGATCACCATGTGAGCTGCTTCCCTCTGCCATACTCTTCTGTCATGATGTTCAGCCTCACAATGAGCCCTGAGGAATGGACCTGGCTGTCTATAGACTGAGACCTCTGAAACTGTAAGCCTCCAAATAAACTTTTCCTCCTCTACAGTTGTTCTGGTTGGTTCCTTTTGTTACACAAGCAAGAAAAGCTGACTAAAACAGAAATTAATATTGAGAAGTGTGGTCATTGCTGTGACTAACCTGACCATGTGGCTCAGAAGGTTTTTGAGCTTTTTGAAACTGGTGGGAGGAATTTTGAGATGCTTATGGATGCAAGCTGGTTTGATCATTGTAAATGGAGCTTAATGACTGATTCTGGTGGAAGCTTAGAGGACCAGAATGTCAATAGGACGATGGACAGTCAAGACAGGGCTCAAAATGGTTTAAAAGAAAAGGAGGACATTGATGGTAATTGGACTAGAGGCTATTCATGTTAAGTTCTGACTGAGAAGTTGTCTGCATTTTGCCCATGTCCTGAGACTTTCTATGAAGCTGATTTTAAAAGTCATGGATTTCTTAATCTGGCTGAAGTAATTTCTAGGCAGCATAGATTCAGGAAGTGGCATGGGTATTGCTGGCAGCTTTTAGCTAAGTTTATTGGGATAATCAGAAGCAGAAAGATTTGAAAATCTTGGACTTGAAAGGTTAGCATAAAACTTAAACTAATGAAGTTGTAGTTAAAGACATTACTGCCACTAAAGAAATGCTAAACACTTTGCCCAGAAACAATAGGAAAGATGGCTTGAGGGCATCTCAAAAATTGGCAAGATCATATCAATCTAAGACTCAAGGAAGTAAAAGTAAAAATGCTCTTGATAAGAGACCAGTGGGGAATTCTTGCACAAGGGAGCCAAGGAAGTTTTTTCAACATACTCCACTACCCAGACACTCAGAGCTCCTACAGCCAGGGTCCCTGGAGACTTGACTGTTGCTTGAGATAGCAGCAGACCCTGGCATCAGCCACATGGTGCTAGTTCCTCAGAAATGCAGGATGCTGGAGTTAAGGGATAATGGAGGCTTCCACCCAGATTTCAAAGAAGGGTGTAAAGCCAGGCAAAGTGCAGCAGGGTTGTAGTCCCTGTGGACACTCTCTGAGAAAGTTAAATGTGGAGATTTGAGGAGGAAACTGCAGTGGAGACCCCTTAGATTAAAAAATGCCAGTAACATGCAACATCGTCCTAAGAAAGCTGCAGGAATTGAGCAGAGACAAACCAACAGAAAGACCACTTGGGCTTCAACCGGTAAGGCCCTGTGGCAAAGCTACATAAGCTCTTTGGAGAGGACATCATGCCATGTGCTCCAGATGCCAAACACAGAACAAAAGGACTTGTTTGCCCAGATGGATTTTGGTCTTGCTTTGGTCCCAACCCTTTTTTCTATGCCCCTAATTTTGTGAATGGAATTATTTACTGTGTACCTTTATTTATTGGATACTTGTAAATTGCTTTTAATTTTGCAGGAACTCATACTGCGAGATTGCCTCAAGCCTCAGAGAAGACTTTGAACTTCTACTTTGAGCAATCTCAGAACTGTTGAGACTAGGGGGACTTTTGGAAATGGACAAAATGTATTTTACATTATGAAACGGTTGTGAGCTTTTGGGAGCCGGAGGTGGAATCTTGTGCTTTGGATGTGAAGTGTCCCCCAAAACTTACATGTGAGACAATGCAAGAAGGTTCAGAGGAGAAATGATTGAGTTGTGTAGCGTTTCCGGTGACTTAAGCATTCAGACCTTTCTCCCCAACGTTGGACACCAATTGCGGGGTTTCATCCTCAACTTAAACACTCAGGGGTCACCCCAGGGGAACTGGGCTAACTGGACTGCACAAAATAACCACACAAGAAACACAAATACCTTTTTCTTTGGGGTCACTGTGACAGCTCCTCTGACCTTAAGGGTCCGCAGAAAGAGACAGAGCATGCACTGACCCCTTTTATTGAGGAGAAGCTATTCAAATGAGGCAAGGGGTCAGGTTTCAGGGGGCTGAGTCTATCTTTATGATGTCCACTGTCAGCAGGTTGACTGACATCTAGGTAGGCCATACCCAAGGGCACAGTAAGAGAAGGGAACACACACAAGGTACTTCCATGGAACATTCTATCCTAAACAGGGCAAGGGGTAATATTACAAAGGAACAGGTGAGCGTAGTTCTATCTATGTGGCTGCAGCAAGACACAGCCATGCAGGAGACACCATCCCTCGAACCCAAGAAGGGTGGGGAAAGTCTAGCAGAAAGCTGCCTGATGCCTCAGCACCCAGCTGGGGAGTGTGACTCAGTCACGTGCAAGGTTGGTCTCCCAAAGGGTTGTAAGAGTCTTAACCCAGTCAGTGAATAAATTCTCTGATAGAGATTAACTGAGTGGTAACTAAAGCAGCAAGGTGTAGCTGGAGGAGGTGGGAATCAGGGCATGGCTTGGAGTATATATTTGTATCTGGTGAATGGAGACCTATCTCTGTGCTTCCAGATTGCCGGGTTTCTGTTCTCGGGACTAAAAGGCTCAGGGGTCACTCTAGTTAAACTGGGCTAACTGGGCTGCACGAAATAACCACACAAGAGACACAAATACCTTTTTCTTTGGGGTTGCTGTGACGGCTCCTCTGACCTTAAGGGTCCGCAGAAAGAGAGAGAGAGAGAGAGCATGTGCTGACCCCTTTTATTGAGGAGAAGCTATTCAAATGAGGCAAGGGGTCAGGTTTCAGGGGGCTGAGTCTATCTTCATGATGTCCACTGTCAGCAGGTTGACTGACACCTGGGTAGGCCACACCCAAGGGCACAGTAAGAGGAGGGGACACACACAAGGCACTTCCATGGAAGATTCTATCCTAAACAGGGCAAGGGGTTATATTACAAAGGAACAGGTGAGCATAGCTTCACCCATGGGGCTATAGCAAGACACACCCATTTCTGTGACTGAGCGCCTCAGCACCCAGCTGGGGAGTGTAACTCAGTCACCGGTAAGGTTGGCCTCCCACACCTGATCACTATGTGGGCTGCTACTTCTCTTTGTTACACTCTTCCACCATGATGTCTTGCCTTACCTCAAGCCCCAAAGAATGGAACCAACTACTTATGGATGAGATCTCTGAAACCCTGAGCCCCTAAATAAACTTTTCCTCCTCTACATTCTCTACAATTTTGCTGATCAGGAAAACAGCTGACCTATACAGTCTCCCATCAAAGAAAGTCCCAGGACTTGATGACTTACTGATGAATTCCAGCAAATATTTAAAGAAGACCCAATACCAATTCTTCTCAAACTCTTCCAAAAAATAGAAGAGGAAGAAAGACTTCCAAACATTTTTACCAATCCAGCAAAAACTGGACAAAGATACAATAAAAAAGAGAAAACTATAAGTCAGTATTCTTGATGAGCATAGATGTAAAAATCCTCGAAAATATAGCAATAAACTGGAAAACAGTGCTGTAAAACAATAATTTTCTATAATCAATTGTGATTTATCCAAAGGATGTGAGTGTGATTCAATATAAGCAGATGAATAAACATGATACATCACATTAACAGAATGAAGGACAAAACTCTTATCATTTCTATAGATGTAGAAAGAACATTTGATAAAATTTAACCTCCCTTTGTGATAAAAACTGAACAAATTAGATATAGAAGAAATGAACCTCAACACAATAAGCCACATAAGACAAACCCACAATTAATATCTTACTAAATGGGGAAAATTTGAGTACTTTACCTGTAAAATCTAGAGGAGGACATCTTCTTTGGCCACTTCTGTTCAACACAGTAATCACTAGAAATCTTTTGCCAGAGCATTTAGGCAATAGAAAGAAATAAACCATATCCAAATCAGAAAGGAACTTAAACTGTTCCTATTTTGTAAGCATGTGTCTTGTATATAGAACATCCTTAAGAGTCCCCCCAAAATTGTTATAACTAATGAAAGAATTTAATTAAGTTGCAGGATCAATTTAGGAATATAAATAGTATTATTTTATAATAACTGAACTGAGATATAAATAAAGCAATACCATTTACAATAGCTATAAAAATAAAATACTTAGCAAAAATTTAACCAAGGAGCTAAGGTCCTATATACTTAGAGATCTATAAAGCTTTGATGAAAGAAATTGAACCCAAATAAATGGAAGATATCCTGTGTTCATAAGTCAGAAGAATATTATTAAAATGTTGATACTACCCAAAGGGATCTCCAAATACAATGCAATCCCTGTCAAATTACCAAGGATATTGTTCACAGAACTAAAAAATAATAATAATTCTAAAATTTGTATGCAACCACAAAAACCCTTTTCTTTAAGAAAAGGATCCAAGATAGAGGCATCACACTACTTGTCTTCAAAAGGTAATTTGGTTACAAAGCTGTAGTAACCAAATCAACATAGTATTGGCATAAAACTGATATACAGATCAAGGGAACAGAACAAAGAACCCAGAAATAAAACCATATATTTACAGCTAACTGATTTTTAATAAAGGTGCCAAAAATACACAATGGGAAAAGGCAGTCTTTTCAATGAATGGTGTGGGTAAAACTGGATATCTCTATACAGAAAATGAAATTAGACCCTCATCTCATATTTCATACAAAAATAAACTCAAAATGGGTCACAGAATTACAGGTAAGACCCCCAAAATATGAAATCACTAGAAGAAAAGTTCCATGATATCAGTCTGGGTGATGGTATCTTTGACTATCTCCTCAAAAATGCAGGGAAACAGAAACAAAACTAGATCAATGAAAGCTTTGGTAAAGCAAAGAAAACAATAAACAGAGTGAAGGGTCAACCTAGAGAATGGTAGGAGATATTTTCAAACTGTACATCTGATAAGAGGTTAATATATAAGGAAACATGATATGTAAGGACCTCAAACTTGAATTCAATAGCAAAAATCTACTTGGTTTAAAAAATGAGCAAAAGACCTGGGTAGACATTTCTCCAAAGAAGCCATACAAATCAGCTTAGCAGTGTATATCAAAATTCTCATCATCACTAATCATCTAGGAATGCATACCAAAACCATGAGATACCATCTCACTCCAGTCTGTAATAAAAAATGCAGAAGGTAACAAGTATTGGCAAGGATGTGGAAGAAAGAAGCACTTTCTTCCCAGTATGTTGAAGAGATATACGCACTCCCATGTTTATTGTGCTACTATTCACAGTACCCGTGATAGGCAATCAACCTAAATGTCCATTAATGGATGGATACATAAAAGAAATATGATATATATGCCCAATGGAGGACTATTCAGCCACAAAGAAGGGCAAACTTCTGTTGTTTATGGCACTGTGGATAAACCTGGAGGATATTATGTTAAGTGAAAACGCTAGGTTCAGAAAGACAAATATTCTTACCTGTCATCCATTCATAGAATCTCAAGAAGTTGAGAGTAGAATAGTTACAGAATCTGATGGAGAGGGAGTTGGGAAGATGTTAGTCCACAACTACATATACATATTTAATTAAGTAGGAGGAATAAGTCCAAGAGATCTGTTGTACATCAAGTTAATTGTAGTTAATGGTAATCTTTGGTATTCTTGAAAATGTTAGGAGTGAATATTAAGTGTTCTTACAGCAAAATTAATAACTAATAACTATGTGAGGTAATGTATTTATTAGTTGGCTAGATTTAACTATTCCCCAATGTATACATACTTTAAAACATCATATTGTACACAATAAATGCATAAAAGTTTATTTAATTTAAAAATAAATGAATTTGTAAAAAAAAATCATAGCCAAATGCTACTAACAACCCAGATATCCTTCAATGGATGAGTGGTTAAACAAACTGCTTCATCTATGCTATAGAATAACGATTAGCAATAATATAGTAAAAACTATTGGTTGCCCTAAATACCTGTATGAATCCCCATAGAATTATGAAGAGTTTGGAAAAAGGCAATCCCAAAAGGTTACACATTACTTGATTCCATTAATATCCCAATCTTGGGCACTTAAATTTTATAAATGGAGAACATACTAGTGATTGGCAGGTTTTAAGGAGTGTTAAGGGCAGTAGAGAAATGGGTATTACTATGAAAAAGCAACCTGAGAAATCCTTGTGGTGAGGATGCAGTTCAGAATCTTGACTGTGTCAATGGCAATATCCTGGCAATGATTTTGATTTCAAGATATTACCACTGGGGGGAACTGAGTAAATGTAAATGGGATCTTTCTGTATTATTTTTAAAATCAAATGTGAATACAGAGGTATCTTGAAATAAAAAGCTGAAATAAAACAGTAAAACAACCCCCCAAACCCAAACCAAAACAAACAAAAAAAATTAGCAGGACAATAGAAGTATAAGATGTAGTTACATATGTAGTTAGTTCTTCTTCCCTACCCTAAATGATAGCAAGTATATGAGCCATCACATTCATGTTTTAATAAATTGAAGCTCATTTTAGATGAATTAAACCATTTTACTACATAAGAAATTGCTCAACAAATTCCTTTGAAATGTGAATAATTGCCTGAAACTGCATATTGATATTTTCAAAATTTCATAATTGTATAATTGTTGTCATATTCTTATACCGTATATACCAGTATTTATTTTATATTGGTTCAATAGTTTCTTTGACTTTCTTTTTTCACTTTTTTTTGTTTTGGGGGGGTTTTTTGGGTTTTGGTTTTTTTTTTTTTTTTTTTTTTTTTTTTTTTTTGGTACTGGTGATTGAACCCAGGGGTGCTTTACCACTGAGCCATATCCCTGTCCTTTTTATTTTTTTATTTTTTGAGACAGAATCCCACTAAATTGCTTAGGACTTCATCAAGTTGCTGAGACTGGCCTCAAACTTACAATATTCCTGCCTCCACGTCCCTAGTTGCTGGGATACAGTTATACACCACCATGTGCCTGGCTCAGTTTTAAATTTAAATTTAATCTCATTATTTTACTATAAGATATCATTGCTATAAAAGGAAATACTTCAGAAAAATTAAATACGTAGCCATGAAAATCAAATATTTGCCCACCATCGCTTACATACCATACCACTAATGGCAGATATATAATATATTAGGAAGTACTGTCCTAAATTATTGTAAGTTCAGATTTCATAAATGTTCTCTTCTTAATTTAAAATGCAATTTAAATGTTTGATAAACTTGAAACTGTTTCTGTTTACAACATTTTTTCTCCAATGCATAACAGGCATTCAATAAATATTGAATCCTAAATTACTGAATGAAGCATATTTGTATATTCATTCCTAAAGTACTACCTATTGATAATAATTAAAAGTGAAATAATGGGGCTGGGGATGTGGCTTAAGCGGTAGCGCGCTCGCCTGGCATGTGTGTGGCCTGGGTTCGATCCTCAGCACCACATACAAACAAAGATGTTGTGTCCGCCAAACACTAAAAAAATAAATACTAAAAAAGAAATTCTCTCTCTCTCTGTCTCTCTCTCCTCTCTCTATCTTTAAAAAAAAGTGAAATAATTCTCAAACTGTATAAGAAAATACATTATGACCAGCATATGTTTTTAACCCCAGTCCTTAACCCTGTTAAACTTTAAAGAGTATGTTTGTAGATCAAGGAAGGGTGTCATAACGTAAATAAAGTGAGGTGGACTTAAAACAATATAGGAAAGGACCTGGTGATTGGAAAAGGAATAATGAGAAAAGAAGTAGAGAAGTAACACTTTACATATATATGAACTGAGATGACTTTTAACTATGTTAAAGAAGAAAGAAGGGTCTAAATTGAAGGCTAAATATAGAAAGGAAAGTTGCTTCAGTGGAGAAAACTCTGTTCTATTAATAGTTATTTCCAAGTGGCCAACAGGGAACTAACTTTTTCTAAAATGACTATCAACATTACCCTCATGGCCTTCTTCTAGTGAAACTCAATTCTAAAGCTTAAATTAACCTGTTTTCTTTTGACCATGCACTTAAGAAATGACATAATCAATTTTCTGCATCATTTGGGTTAGAAGAAAAGACTATATAAAGCTGAAATAAGCATAGCACTCTGGACCTATTTATAATCATAAGTTCATCAGTTAGCAAGGACCCTGAAGTACAAATAGGCTATTTCATAAAAAAATGATGAGGTCTTAGTACATGGAGGAAATCCCCAGTAACTGTGTGTCAGGAAGTCAATAGTTAGCTGATTTGGCCACTAACAATTATTTTGTCAGTAGGAAAGACTGGCAGTAGTAACTGACTCTTGGGAAAGGAATCTAAACACATTCATAGTGTAGAAATAATACTAAAATGTTATAGTGATATAATAGGTTTTTTTGCCTATTATGCAATATTATAATCTAAGAGACTGTTTTATATGCCGTTTTATTGGAGGAACTACTAAGAAGTGAGTATTGGCTTATTTCCCTGATTGTTTTTGCTTATTTCCCTGTATATTCATTAACTTATCTCTTTCAAAATAGAGTGTCAGAAAAGAAGAAATTTTAAAAGAAAAGCAAAAGAAATATGTGCTTCAATGAATATGGTGTTAGAAGAAATGCAAAGGAGTAGATTCTGCCAAATAGAAGGGACTATCTGAGGGAAAAGGACTCTAAAATACAGCTGGCCTTACCTTGTATATGGGGCACATCATCTTGCCTGGTTACTGCAGTGGGGAAAGTGGTGCAGGAAGGAGCATATAAGAAAGGCCATAAAAAAAAAAAGAGAGGCCATTCTGTCTTGGCAGATGAAACCTTCTGTCATAGCATGGAACTGTCAAGATGGGAGTGGTACATGTGGATATTTTTGGCATCCACAGTCATTCAGAGTCTCAAGTCAAGCCCGTGAACTCAAAATTACATAATTTTCTTTTGGTTCATTTTTTTATATGTTCAATATGCTGTATCCATGGCAAGATTTTCTTGAGTGTTAATTGGCATAATATGTGTAACACATAGTAAAAAGTGATGGAAATGATATGTATTCTTCAAAATACATTGATTTATGAGTGCTGTCGCCATATATCTTGAAGGAACCTGCTGTATTAAGTTGAGATAGATTATTCTGATAGTAATAAAAGACCCTAAAAACTCAGTGACTTAAAGCAACGGAAGTTGATTTTTTTTTTTTTTTTGCTCATACTATAGTCAGTTCCAGGTAGCTATGGAATGTGACTCATGTAATCCTCCCTCAGGTTGGTATTTATACCTTCTGCAAATCACTAATCATTCTATCTGATGAGGAAGGATTCATGTGAATCATATACAGAATTTTAAAGTCTCTGCCTAGAAGTCACACATATCCTCCCCTAATTGGCTTAAGGAAGTCACATGTCCATACCTAACCTGAAAAAACTGCAAACTGCAATTCTGGAGTATGCCCAGAATATTGGAAATATTTGGTGAGAAGCTCTGATAACCATCACAAATGGTTTTCAATTTTTTATAGTTGAATGACTTTTGCAAATCAGAGAAACCTTCTAGATGTTTCGCCTATTACTAATACCACTACATTGTTTCTGCACAGCTTTTAATAACCAAGAAACCTTATTGATTTTTATATTGTCTATTTCAAGGATTTACTTGCATTAAAAATTATAGTAGCCTTGTAGCAGAATATTCTAGTTTCTCTAATAGAAAAGAAACAATTGCATGAAATCCCACTTTTGTTTTCTTTGTCAAACAGATATTGATGAATGCTCTGATGGCTTTGTTCAGTGTGACAGTCGTGCTAACTGCATTAACCTGCCTGGATGGTACCACTGTGAGTGCAGAGATGGCTATCATGACAATGGAATGTTTTCACCCAGTGGGGAATCGTGTGAAGGTCAGTACAAGGATCCTTGTTTCCAAGAAGTTTTCAATCTAGTTAGAGTCGAAATTCAATCAGATTATATTCAGTTATTTACAATTAATTTTGAATTATTTTCAGTGAGTGGACAAACAACTCTGCTCTTTCATGTCCTCTATTAAGGGGCATCATATTTAGAAACCAGGCAAAACAAGCAGAGCAAAACAAGCAGAGTCCAGTGAATAATTACCAAGGAAACAGCTAGTACCATAATAAGAGTTTACCTTCAGAATTCTTGGCAGAGGAATGGGAAACAAAACAAAACTCACTGTTTTCTCCATTTGTATCTATACCTTCATAGAGCAGCAGCCTGAGAGAATAATGGGTTTAAGATGACACAGTCAATGAAAGCCTTTGAGAATTTAAAGGTACTTAGTACCTAAATGTTAAGAAGTCTTTAATCCTTGAGCCTGAAAGGGTTTTCACACAAAGGAAATAAAACAGACTGGGATGATGGATGCCAAGGCTTCCAATATGCTTTGCCAGTTGCAGCAGAAGGAGCTCTAGACCCTGAAGAGAGGGTTCATCAGGATTTTCACAAAGAATGGGAATGTTGTTGCCTTACCTGAAGCTAAAACCTGGCATTTTCAAATCATCACTTAGCTGTGGCCTGAGGGCTTTACCTTGCACTTGTGAATGTCCCAGGGTGAGTATTTCCAGCTCTGTAGACAATATCAAGAACCACAGATTGCAGTTCAGAAACAGATCAGTCATTTTTGGTCCTCCCTAATAAGCTGCTTTGCATATACTCTATAGAGTTGTATTAAGATTGACTTTTTAAAAGTCATGCATAGAAAGAATGAATATAACTTAGTATAAATAATGTAAATCATACAGAAGTATATAGATTAAAGCTGAAAATGCATCCTTATTTTATCTCAGTGCCCCCACCCATCCTTTTCACTTATCCTCTAGGGATAACCTGGGTTTAATTTTCTTTTCTGTGCTTCTGGATGTGAATATATATATTTTAAAAATCTACCTCTTTTGACTTCTATGCTTTAAATTTGTAGTAACACTCACTATCTTTTAAATATATGACCACAATCTGAAGTGGGCTGTATTAGTTATCTATTGATGCATAACAAATTACCCTAAAAGCTCAGAAGCTGAAAACAAAAAAAATAGTACCTTATCTTTTCTGTAGTGAGAGAAGTCTGTACAGTTTAGCTAGGTGTCTCTGGTAAAAGGTCTCTTATGAGATTGCAGTCAAGGTCAGGACTGGTCTTATTTTGAGGCTTATCTGAAGGGGCAATGGGGAGATCTGTTTCCAAAATCACTCATGTGGCTATGGGTAGGCCTTGGTACTTTAACATATGAGTGTCTCTGAAGGGCTGCCTTAAGACATGGGAGCTAGTCTTAGTTCCTATAGTAAGCAATGCAAGAGAGAGCAAATGACCAAGATAGAAGGTACAGACTTTTTTTTAACCAATATTATACTTGAGGCCACTTCTTTCATATTTGATTTGTTAGAAGCAAATCAGTACATCCAGCACACATTCAAACAATTTCTTACCAAATTCACTGGTCAGATACTGTCTCTTTCCTTAATTGAAGGGGCAATGGGGAGATCTATTTCCAAAATCACTCATGTGGCTATGGTATTGACCCAATTGATCATTCCTTTCTCTCAAAACATAACTTTCTTCCCTTGGGTTGGGGAACAACACTCTCTTCTGGTTTTTTCTCACCCCACAGGAATCTTCTTTTATTCTGCAAAGGACAACATATTCAAGTACCCCAGGGCTCGGGACTTGTCCATTTTCTCTACACATTATCAATCTCTGCATCAATCAGTCATAGCTTAAGAGGTCATCAACATATGCTTATTCAAATCTCTTCCCTAGCTGCTGATTTGTATATCTAGTGGTCTATGAGGTATCTCAACTTGAATTTCTAATGGGCAACTCAGAACTAATAGAATTACTATATAACTCTTGATTCACTGTGCAAATTTTACAGGTCCATAAATATAGTCGCTCAGATCAATATCCTCATATCTCACATCTAATAAATAAACTAACTTCACTATTTCATCTTTCACAATATATTCCCAATCTGACCACTGCTTATCACCTCTACCCTTACAACCTTCATGAAAGGCACCATTCTCTTTTGTCTAGACCACTATTCCTACTAGTATCCCTACTTCCACTTCAGTGTTCTTAAAAACTTTTTTCAGAATGATCCTTCTACCCTTTTCCCCACATCCTCGCCAACACTTATTTTTGGAAAGCAGTATGGAGATTCCTGGGAAAGCTGAGAATGGATCCACCATTTGACCCAGCTATCACTCTTCTCGGATTATTCCCTGAGGATCTTAAAAGAGCATACTATAGGGATACTGCCACATGAATGATCATAGAGGCACAATTCACAATAGCTAGACTGTGGAACCAACCTAGATGCCCTTCAATAGATGAATGGATAAAAAAAATGTGGCATCTATACACAATGGAGTATTACACATCACTAAAAAATGACAAAATCATAGAATTTGCAGGGAAATGGATGGCATTAGAGCAGATTATGCAAAGCGAAGTTAGCCAATCCTTAAAAAACAAATGCCAAATGTCTTCTTTGATATAAAGAGAGCAACTAAGAACAGAACAGGGAGGAAGAGCATGAGGAAAAGATTAACATTAAACAAAGACAAGTGGGGGGAGAGAAAGGGAGAGAGAAGGGAAATCATATGGAAATGGTAGGAGACCCTCAATGTTACACAAAATTACATATAAGAGGTTGTGAGGTTTGGGGAAAAATTGGGAGTTCATAACCAACTTGAATCTAATGCATGAAATATGATATGTCAAGAGCTTTGTAATGTTTTGAACAACTAATAAAAAATAAATTTAAAAAAAAGAGGTTGTGAGGGGAAAGGGGGGGAACAAGGGAGAGAAATGAACAACAGCAGATGAGGTAGAGAGGGAAGATGGGAGGGGAGGGGTGGGGGGATAGTAGGGGATAGGAAAAGTAGCAGAATACAACAGTCACTAATATGCCATTATGTAAAAATGTGAGTGTGTAACCGATGTGATTCTGCAATTTGTATTTGGGGTAAAAATGGGAGTTCATAACCCAATTGAGTCAAATGTATGAAAGATGATATATCATGAGCTTTGTAATGTTTTGAACAACCAATAAAAAAAAAAGAAGGCTGCTAAAAAAAAAAAAAAAAAAAAAAAAGAATGATCCTTCTAAAATTGAAGTCAGAGCATGTTACTCCTTTCTTCACCTTCCTGGAAACTTCCCATCTCTTAGAGGAAACCCCAAACCTTGACCATGATTTGAAGAGCCTACATGATATACATACTTGACCTTCTGACCATTTCTTCAACATACCAAACAGATTCCTTTTCATGGGCTGTTCTCTTTGTGTGGAGTATCCATTCCCCCAATTTTGCATGATACTTCTTTCATTTAATTTACATCTTCTCTCAAATAAGCTTCTCTTAGACTTCCAGTTTGAAATGGCCTCTGACTTCTGACACTATTCTGTTACCCTCCTTCACCTTTCTTTGTGAAGGGGATGATAAATGATAAATTCTTCTATAATTATAGTATATATTTGTTTGCTTGTGTATTATCCACTTTAGATTGTGAGCTTCAGGGGTCATTGATCTTTTTTGCTTGTCAGTTACCATATTTCCAATTCTTAGAACAGTGCCTAGCACATAGTAGATGATAAGTTTATTTATGTAATGATAACAATGGAGGTGGAAGTTAGATAATCTTTTAATTGGGAGTATGTTAGGCATATAACCTATGTTAGAATTATATATGAGTATGAAATATACTGGATGTACCTATACTATATTTAAAGTGGATAAATAGTAATATTCGGGATAAAACATAATTAGTGTACTCCAAGTATTCGGTCCAAAAAGTAACAAAGACAAACTGAACATTAAAACACATGATAAATGTAAGACAGTAAAGGATTCTGTAAAATACCTATACAGAAAAGTCTTTTCAAGAAAATTCCACAAATGGAAATTTTTATTTTTATAAAACTACTATTCTGGAAGATGATTCTTTATTATATACCAATAGAGTTCATTAAAATTATCAGAAATCTACTATTTTGTCAGAAGACAACATGCTATGAAAGAGTCTTTTCAAAGAAACTACCTACATTATATTAAAATAAAAGACTAAAAGACGTTTGCTATAATTTTAATGATTTGTATATTTGTAATATTAGTATTTAGAAGGATTAAGCTTTAAGAATATGATTATGTCTAGGAAGGTGCCATTGTTCTGTTCCTTTAAAAAAAAAAAAGCATTTCAAAGTGGACAAAGCCACAGCAGTGGACTTATAATTACTCTGAAGCATAGCATTTGTACTTGAAGATATGAGTAAATAGCTGTACTGTTTCAGTACATTTTTGGCTACAGTTGTGTGCTCTGCCACATACATGTTTATAAGCGGCATACATACAAATTGTATGCAATTTTGCTCATCCACTTATCTTAGAGATTTAGATGCTTAATCCTCAAGATGCCAGGATGCTGTTTATCTAATCTATATCATCATTTATACTTTGCCTGAAATTTTTTGCTTATCAGTTACTATATCTCCAGCTTCACTATGGGACACAACTCTGTATTTTTCCCCTACAAGTATGTTTTTTATTTTATTTTCACATCCATATTTTCCTTTCTTTCTTTAACTTCTGGATGATCTTTGATAAAGTTCTTCAAATTTGTGATGCCAAAAATTTTTTAACCCAACCAAGCAAAAGGAACACAAATGAAATGAGTCCAATTTAACGAAACAAGTAGTTACTGAATATATATGTACAGACACATTGAGGTACTTTTCCAGTCATCTGCTATATACAAATATTAAATAGAAATGGTCACTGTTTTTGGCTTGTAGAAAAGATAAAATAAATACAATAATAACTGTCATGCAAGATAGAATATTTTGAGTTTCTTAATAAATGAGAAAATTATTTGATTTTGAGAAAAAAAATATTGGAAACAGAGCAATTGTTTCCTCTTTGGCATCAAGGAAGCTTTCTCAGGGTACCAAGCATTTGTTTTAGGAGTTTATTGAGCATGATGATATTATTGGCAATTTGAGTTGCAGAAAAAGGAGACAAGCAGAAGACTTAAGTCTAAGTGCCTTATATGAAGTTTGAGCTTGACTCTGAAGAACTATTTTTGAGAGAAGAATGATGAAAACATATCTGACCAAAATTATATTTTGATCTGGTCCTATTTTTTTGAGCTCCAGACCTATATAGCCAATTACTTATTGGACAATTCCACTTGGAGGCCTAAAGGAAAATGCATTTCAAGGTGTTCAAAGTGTCCTAAACTGGGAACATGACTGCTTGCCCTGCCCCCTCCCCCCTCCCCAGCAAGGTCTCCCTCTTCTATGTATATGATCAATCAAAATTTCCAAGCATCCTGATCCTTCTGTCATTTTAATATTCCAATTCAACAAGTCACTTAATGACACTAATTCTTTCTGCATAATCTCTTTCTATGCATTGCCACAGTTGACACTCAGTACAGCAGTTTGTTTAAGAATACAAACTTGGCTCCTATCTTATTGACTGTGCTATTGGGAAAGTTATGCAATATTTCTATGACTCATTTTCCTAATTTACAAAATTAGGAATCCTTTGTACCTTCAAGTGTTGTTGTGACAATTAAATGAGTCATTATATGAAAAATACCCAGAATCCAGTAGGCAGCAACCACTATGTGAATCTGCTTTTGTTGTATGATCATCTCTTGCCTGGACTACTAAAGCAGCCTACTCACTGATCTTCTAGCTTCAAATTCTAATCCTTTTCCAAAAGGAAGTCTAAGGACTCTTTCTAAAATGAAAATATATTTTTTTTCATTTCTCTAAATTAACATTTACTGCCTTTATAATAAAGTTAAAATTTCTTAATATGACCTTTATCAGGGCCTGAGTGCCACTTCACCTATATGGCTACCTGCTGCCTACTCTGCTCTCTCAGTGGACATTTATTTCACCAGTATTTCTGTTTCTCAAACACATCTTGATAGCTCAAAACTTTAGGCCTTCAAACAGACTCAAAACACACTAAATCACTCTTTATCTTCTCTTTTCAATGGATAAATCTTATTTATAGTATAATTGCCAAACCACTATCAATGTATTAAGAAACAAATAAGAAAAAATTATCACAGAGAGAAAGTGAGCTGTGCCAAATGCTGCTGCTAAATCAAGCTAGAGAAAAACTGAGACTTAACCAATGGATTTAGCAACATTATTTCTTCAATAGTCACTCACTAAATAAATTATCAATATTTGTAAAATTGGAATTTTCACATATCATTATAGGTTTTCAAAAGTAAAAGCCATTTAGATGTGAAAACTCCAATATTCAATATCACTTATCAATTTGGGAAATTTTCTGCCTTGTGAAACCCAGTTTAGATAACAAGTGTAAAAAAAATGTGAGTGCAAACTAATACAAATCCTGTTGGAGAGCAGGAGGTCAGAAAATAGCTCATTGTGGTACTTCTGCCTATACATTTTTCCAGATATGAAACCACATGCCAACCCTTGTGAGCAACATTTTACTCTATTTTTTTTATTATAAATGTGCTTAAGAACACACATTCTTTGTGTGCCTGGACATCTCTTCTTTGTCTTTTGCAGAAAACTCAAGGTCTCTTAGTGCCTTTTCAGGGAAAAAAAAAAACTGAATTACTTTGTCTCACAGCTTGTATTTTAAACATTAAGTAAAATGAAATGATGGCAAAAATTCAGCCATTACCATTAGTGGGATAACATTTTTATAGTGGATATTTAAAAGGTGATGCATTAACATGTATCTGTAGAGCTTGTGGTCAAAGAGGTCAAATTATTATTGTTTATGTTTTTTTTCTGCTTACTATAACTTCTAACTCTATGAATATCAAATAGAGACAAAGATCAAGTCATCAAATATACCACATCATTCTGAGTAAACCAAATGCAGAGCTAATTTATAAAATTTCATTTTTATTACAGGAGACATTTCCTTGGCTCTGAAAAATATATATATTATAATTAATTTTTTTAAAGTATGTCTACATGCTGGCTAACAGTTCTCTTTTTGTTTGTTGTCTATAGTCACAAAAAGCACTATCCTCACTGTATTAAAAGCAACAGTTTCAGCCTTTGTCCTAATTTGTTGGTCTTGTTGAAATAGGAACTAATATAAATCAAGGTAAATACAGAGAAAATATATCCCAGGGCTTATTTTCAGGAACAAATTTATAACAGAACTCTAGTAGTTAAGAATTTAAATGTGGTCAAGATATAATTTTGACTGGTCCAATTCTTCAATTAATGTTGAAATCAAATCATTTAAGAAAAATATTTACTAAATTCTATATTTAAAATCTTCCTGGAAAATCAGTGTTTGGTTCCCCTAGTTAAATCTATATAGTTCATCTTCTCCTAACCTGCTTTCCCTACCATGATTTAATTCTTTCTCTCTTGACCTTTACTTAGAGGAAACTGATGAAATGGGAAATCACTGCTTACTGCCACTCATAAAATCTCTCTGAAATATATTTTGGCTTGTGACCTTTAAATTGTGGGGTAAATAATATGAATCACATCTCCTCTTACAGACCTGATCTGTGGGTCGAGATATGTTTGCTTTTCATCTGTATGAAAATGCTCTAGCCTGTGATTGCCATGAAGCAGGTGAGGTTAGGTGAAGAATGGGCAGTTGCCAATTGAGTTGGGCAGGGGATAAAGTGGTAATATGAGATGGAAAGTTAAGATAGAGTGGATTCTTTTGAAGGAGATTGTAATCGCTGATGGTCATTTGCCTTTCATGGGTGAGTAGAGGATCTAAAGACAGTGTCAGAATACCTGGTCTATAAAGAAAGAACACTTGGGCAAAACACTGGAAAGAGCTTACATTAGGGTGGTATAGCTGTGAGAATAGAATTTGAAATTGAATAAAATGCCTCAGGGGTCCTATGACATTTCTCTCCAACTAAGAAGGGATGTCTGTGAGTACCAGCTTAACATTGGGGATGATATCCCTTTTAGAATTTCTGCTACCATGGTGTTTTGTATGATAAATTGAGTTATATTCTTACTTTCAAAAATATTAATGTTTCATAAAGCCTAATGGTATTTACAGAGATAAAAATTTGAAATTTTAGCCAATATTATCTGGTTTGTAAAATCAAATGTTGATAATATTTTCCTGGGAAATCCCCAGGTCATTCACAATGCTTTAGTCAGCATTTAATAGGAGATGCATACCAGTAAGGTGAAAATTAATTTACAGTTAAATGCTTTATGTCAGGAGGCAACTTGCCTGATTGAAATGATTTGAAACAGCATATTCTAAGCACACTGCATGCTGCTGCTTCTTGGCTATAGATATAGATGAATGTGGGACTGGAAGGCACAGCTGTGCCAATGATACCATTTGCTTCAACTTGGATGGCGGATATGATTGTCGGTGTCCTCATGGAAAGAATTGCACTGGGGACTGCATCCATGATGGAAAAGTCAAACACAATGGTCAGATTTGGGTGTTGGAAAATGACCGGTGCTCTGTGTGTTCATGTCAGGTTAGTATAAATAAATCTGCATTTATTTTAATTGTACAGTTCAATGAGTCTTAATAAATGAATGCATCCATTTAACCACCATCACAATTAATATTATTGAACATTTCTAGTAACCCAGATGTTGCCTGTATCCCTTCCTAGTTAATCCTGTACACACAAAGGCAAACTCACCTTCTATTTCTTATAGATAAAATTAATACTTTCTAGAGCCTCCTATAAATGGAATCACAAGGTACATTCTCTTTCTGTCTGACTTCTTTATTTCAACATGTGTTCTTTGAGATTGGTTCAGTTGTTACATATATCTCTTCCATTATATTGCTGAACAGAAGTCCATTGTGTCATACTACTACACTGTGTTTATCTCTTCACATGGTGATAAGATTTTATTACTATGTTCATTTTTCCATAGTCAAAATATCATGTTTGAGTGAATACATAAATGAAACCAGAATAGACAAGCTATGACCCAAGGGTGAAAAATATCGATTTGGACTATATTTCAATTTTAGAAAGGTATTTTGTTATATGTACCAGTTTACAATAGAGACTTAAATTATAGTTAAATGAATAATACTATGTACTAGAGACTCAGTAAGCATGAAGGAAATTGATAACAGTGTGTACAAAAACATAAGGTTTAAAATATTGCAGATATTTAGCAAATACTTGCCTTCTCACAAAACAAAATTTAGATAGTATTCAAATTACTATACTAATACACAAATATGTGAATATTTATACATCTGTACACTCATTTATATGTATATAAGGACCATACAGGGTTATCATTCCAATTACTTCTGGAAAATTTCTTTCTGTTCAAGTCATTTGAGGAGGAGTATGTAGAAAGGAAATTGGAAGTCCTCCAGCTTGGGTAATTTCTACATGTTAACTACAAGATGGAATTTTAAAGAAACTATATTGTGTTTAGTAAACTGTGTGAATTATTTCATCCTCCATGTGATGTTAGTACACTGAGAAATGGAGGGTTTGGTATGCTTATTTTTACCTTCCCATACAGAACGGGTTCGTTATGTGTCGACGGATGGTTTGTGATTGTGAGAATCCTACAGTTGATCTTTTTTGCTGCCCTGAATGTGATCCAAGGCTTAGCAGTCAGTGCCTCCATCAAAATGGGGAAACCTTATACAACAGTGGTGATACCTGGGTCCAGAATTGCCAACAGTGCCGCTGCCTGGTAAGTTTAGGTACACGAAATGGAGAGAAAGCTTAGGCCTGGAAGCTAAACAGAAAAGCAGCAGCCCTGTCCTTGCTGTCTACTGTTAGCCAGTACCTGGCCATAGTATTGGCAATTTCAAAAAATGAGCTTGGTCAGGATGATAAACTGGTGGACCAGAGAAGAACATTCTTTGTTAGAAGTGGCACATTACATTGTGCATTCTTTTTTCTGAGAGTGATGTCTCTTTCAGGTGTATTTCCAAGTCTCAAAGAAAGAAAAGAGTCCTGCTTCCCTCATCCCACCTAGTTTATGCTTACTTAAAGACAATTGTGGGTAGCACAATAGCAAATGTGAAAAAATAAAACATTCTTTTTCCACACAGAGATTTTGTTAATCCATTTCTTCATTTCTCACACTTAAAAAAGGCAAAAACAAAAATCAACATTCTTTTCCTTATGAAGTTTGTTGCTGTCAGGGCTATTCTGTGGGCACCTTCTTTTGTACATACTATGAATATGAAATAAATACATAAAGAATTGAATTTTAAAATAAGGTTTGTGAAATTTTCCTGGAAACAATAAGTAAAGACTTGATAAAGAAAACACTGACTTTTTTTCAGTTGAGCAAATGTTTTGTTTCTAATTATGTAAAAGAAAAGGAAAATTGCTCTACGTGTCTTCGTAGTAGACAGTTTCACAGAAGAGGCTACTTTTAAACTTATGGCTAATTTCCTATTTGTGTGAGGATTTTTTTTGAGGCAATGATTTTTTCTGTTACTTCTTTTTTATTATCTCAACCCAAAAATCAATTGAAAGAGCAAGGTCAGTTTCTGTGCCTGAAGGCTGCTTTCATCTCGAATGCCATGAGATTTGGAATCATGAAGAAAATAGGAAACAGGTGGGAACCATGTTTTTAAAAAGATACAGTTTACACAATTTTCCCACATGGAATAAAAAAGACTGAAGAAGTCAGTTCCTAGGTTTTGGGGATTTTCATGTTGTTTGTTTGGGTTTGGGTTTTTTGTTGTTGTTTGTTTGTTTGTTTTGCAGGATTTGAGGAGTGGCTCAAAGTCCTTACACTGAGAAACACATAAATGAACATGAAAATTGTCAAATTCCTTTCATTTTTTTGTTCATTTTAGTAAATGGACAAAGCTTTCTCTATGAGAAAGGAATAAATGAAAAGTTAGAAGAAAAAAGATCAAAAAATGATCTCATGATCAGAAAGTTAAATGGAAGCATTCTTCCACATTAAACAGTTTTTCTTTGTCAGGGAAAAGAAAGGGGCATGCAATTTTTATTTTTTTAAGAGAAATGGTTGTTGATTTTGCTTTATTATTATTCTTTTTTTAATCCTTGAAAAGTGCTTATAAACCTAGCTTCAGGATAGATCTCATCACTCTGAGAGGGCTTTCGTAGATTCCTTGTAAGATTCACTGGCTTTAAAGGTCTAAATGTAAATATCAATCAAATAAATTGAGTATTCAGTAAACATTGTGTTCCCCTCCTTCTTCTCTGCCTCCTTCCATTTTCTCCCTTCCTCTCCATCTGGTCCTTACTCATCTGTTTTTCTTATAGCAAGGGGAAGTTGACTGTTGGCCCCTGCCTTGCCCAGATGTGGAGTGTGAATTCAGTGTCCTTCCAGAGAATGAATGCTGCCCACGCTGTGTCACCGACCCTTGCCAGGCAGATACCATCCGCAATGACATCACCAAAACTTGCCTGGACGAGATGAATGTGGTTCGCTTCACTGGGTCCTCTTGGATCAAACATGGCACTGAGTGTACTCTCTGCCAGTGCAAGGTAAATCCCATTAAATTCAGGTACTGAAAGTACTTTGCCAGCAGCACCCAGGGCTCAGAGGTACTAGTGTGCTTAACCTGAACAATGGGAAGCATTTTTTTCCCTATTTGTTGTTCAAACAGAGGTGGGAGGAGTGTGGCTCAGGTTTATTAGAACCAAGGCTGACTTTCTCATGCATCCTCCAATGTATATTCAGGGAGAAGGAGAGTGAATGGACTGAAGCCAGAATGATCAGTAGAAACACCCTACTTATACTGCCCTAATGTATCAAACTGTACACATCTTTAAAACGACGATGAAGCAAACTACATGTTTCTTCGGTCATGTTAGAAAACAATATTATATTGATTTGTATATAGTTATTTTACAAGGTCTGTAAAATATATTGACAAAGTAGATACATTGCATTTTCTAAAGTAGAAATCAATATGGCAAAAATGGGCATGTTTCTTGGTTTGTTATGGTCAATTACATTGAATTGAAGAGTTTAAGATCTGTGTTTACCATATTCCTTCCGTTGGTGAGAAATCAGTATATAGATTTTTCTCTTCTCATGGGAAAATAGAGCATTATACCTTTTACTTCAGTGAAAGCAAAAAGTGGATAACATAGGCAAAGTAGAAGGAGTTCATGGATAGTGACCAAGTTGAAAGCATTATGATTTTTATTCCTATAAAATTGAATGGTTTTGTACTTCATATTTATAATTTTGGGAACAACACTGAAACTAAATAATATAAAGGCTTAACAACAACAAAAAGCAAAAACACCAGATTTTTGCAACATTGCATGTCCATATCTGCTCTGGTTTGTGAGAATTTTCATCTTGTGAAGTTCTCAATACAGCAACTTAATTCAAATTTACTTGATATAAATTCTTATTAAGGTAGCTTGATGTAATGGAACCAAGACATATAAAATTATTTAGGACTTAAGATATTTTTTTTCCTCTTTCATACCCAAATCTCTTGCTCTTTTAATCATATAATTTGTCAGTCAAGCTTTTTGATTGATCATTTACTGCTGTTTTCTGAAAGCACACCAGCAAACTTGAAGGTATCCAGTACAATAATTTACTAATAATGTATCTGCAGTGTTTCTTTTTTAATATATGTTTAGCATGAGTACACTTAATAGTACATATCTCAAAACTTCAGTGCTAGTGTCCAAACAGGGAATTCTTTCTGACATTTAATTACTGAATAGAATTGGGTCCTTCCTCACCCTTATCTAACTGTACAGAGTAGTGACAACAAAAATATATGCCACATGATAGAAGGAGATGTATATATAGCTCAGATGGGTACTTTTAGTAAGTAAAATGCATTCAAGTAACAGGCAGTAAACATTAGTATGTTTTCTTAAGTAAAGAGCATGAATAAGCCTGCCATTCACTACTTTATAAACAACTGTTAGAAACTTTTGACTGTTAGTAGGAATGTGTTCCAGAAAATGTATTTTGATAGTAAAATTATTTCTTCTTGTCACATGGTGCTGATCTTAGATGTAATATTTGAGGTCATTTGCCTTCTTATTAAATGAGTTATAACAGTAAGTTCAATTTTACCAAATTTAGCCCAAATATTCATTTTATTACATTTATTTTGTGTTATTTTAAAAATGAAGTTTATGCAAAACAAGTATTAGGTATGGCTTTGGAGGTAAGCATTCTTCACAATTCAGTGTTTCCAGAGCACATTACCTCCCCATTCCACCCTACTTTGAGTTATTCATTTTTAGTCAGTAAATAAATGTCAAAGCTGAAAACATTCTAATTGGATTATTATTGCTGTAAAATTTAATTTAGTGGCTTTAGTACTTCATTTTTTAATTTTGGAATCAACTCTAAAACTAAATAAATAATCTCAAAGCCTAACAACAGTGTGGGCATTATGCTGGTACCTGGGATGTAGTAATCAGCATTCCTGGAAATAATTGTCTAGAGTGATCCTATGCAGGTTATTGGAATTTAAATTAGTGAAAATTAAACAAATTTAAAATATAGTTTCTCAGTCACACTGGCCCTGTTCAGTTGCTCAATAGCCACATGTGGCTACTAGCTATAATATTAGACAGTACGTGTAGAGAACATTTCTGTCATCACAGGGTGTCCTATTTTGACAAGAGTAGGTCTAGAGGTCAAGAACATGGTCTGAAAATCAGGATATCTGGAGTCAAAGCATAGTCAGAAATATTAATTATATGATTTCAGGAGACCTTCTTCAATTTCTCTGTGGTTTAGCTTGCTTACCTGAAAAATGTGAATAATAGTAGTACCGGAAAGTAATAGTATCTACTTGAGATGGTTGCTATAAGAATTAAGTGAAATATCCACACAGGAAATTTCATGGCCAACACATTGAGAGAAAGTATTCAATAAATGTGGGTTTCTATGTGAACTAAATGGATATTTATAAAGTCATGACACAGATGAAGACAACATTACAACTGTGATAGAAGGTTTGTAGGAAAGATTTACTGTACTTAGAGGCTATACAGTTACAAGGAATAAATATCTCTTAAAGTAAGGCAACATCAAGAGTTACCTGTGGAAAACAGGGTAAGATTTTTCCCTTTCACCTTTTTGAAGGTATCTTCAAATTTAATTTTCTAAGGTTAAAAAATGCATCTTTCACTCAAAAGTTGAACTCCTGAGTCAAAAATAATTAATAAGGTTACCTTTCCTAAATCTCATAGAGAAGCATCCTTTTAATTGGTCATAGAGTTTTGAGCTTCAGACAACAAAGAGGATTATCCAGGTGAGAAATAAGAAGAGGGAGATATTACAAGTCCTGTTCCTTTAATAAATCATCACTCAGCAGGAACCTTTTCCAATTGGAAACCAGGGGATGTCTTTGACTCCTAAGGAGACTGTGATATAATACTGAAACAAGTGAGTTTTGGTAGAAAATGCAGTGTAATAAGAATAAAGTTCCTGACTTCCTAAATGTTACCTTTATGTATCAAAAACTGCAAAATTGAAGTTGTGAAAGTGGATCTCTGCACTAATATTAGAATAAATAACTAGACCTAAGAACCAAATTCATAGACAGGAAAAATTATAATAAAGTTTCAATATATGATCAAGACTGCTTTGAAAAGATTATTCCATAAATATTTGAATGACTAGATAACAACTTATGGAAAATAATTTGATATAATGTGTTATATTAAAACAAAATCCATGAATAAGGTATTAAGCATTAAAAATAAATCAAAACAAATAAAATAATTTTATATCAATCAAATTTCTAAAAGACAGATGCCTTTTCTAACTTCAATATGATAAAATATACCTCAAAGAAAGCTTAGAGCTTCTATAGCAATCAATATTTAGCAAAGAAAAAGAAACTAGAGACTGGGAAAATATTTTCATCAGATTTAATTAGTTTCTTTTTAGACTAAAACCAAAAAAATTAATAAAAAACATTTATTTCCCTATAAATAAAGTAGCAAAGGATGAATAAACATTTCACTAAAAAAATAGCTATTAACATAAAAGGAACTCATTTAACCTTTAAATAATTTAAACTTAAATGTAGACTAGCTGAATAAATCATTATATTAATATACTATAGTAAAAAAGAAAAGGGCCACAATAATCTCTAATGCTCACAGAGCTGTACTTGAATTGTTATATTATACGCTATTCTTGTCATTGAAAAATACATGTCAACAGCCATACCCCCATCCATTGCAATTTCAGTTTTGAGGGCCTAGCCTAACAAAAAATCTGAAATCTAAACTATAGAATTATATATGCATAGCAATATTGATCTCAATATTATTTGGCATGCAAAATCATGCCAGAATTTTCAAAAGAAACATGATTAGATCAATCATAGTAATTCTATATGATGCAATTTTGATATTACATATTATAATACATATGTATCAAATGTATTGATTATATAATTATATATCCTAAATTATATTTACATTATACTGTGATGTTATATGATACTATGATATTATTTGATACTATTATATAATACTATGATATTATGATACTATGATATTATATGATACTATAAGATATATAAGATATTATTTAGTCATCAAATTAACATGGTGCTTATAATTACCCATTAAGATAAATATGATATATAATCACATATGTACTTTGACTATAATAAGGTTGAAAATAAAGGGGTATGAAATTGGATTCTACTAAATTATTGATAGTAGTATATATTTTATACAGATACCAGGGGATATGGATATATGGATATATATATATATATATATATATATATATATATATATATATATATATATATATATATATGTATGTATATATACACTTAAAATTAAAAGCTGTCTCCTAAATTTGATTTGTAGAGTTTAGTATGAAAAGAGCAAAAACAACTTTAGCAATAAATACATACAGAAATGGCAGGGTCATAAGGAAGCTTATTTTACTGTGTCACAATGTAAAAATAATTGCTATTTAAAATTAGCATTGATAATGAGTGATAATATTCCTTGTAGTCAGGATGTTTTGTGAGTCACTATTTCAGTTTTTATAAAGATATTATTTATTACAGTGAAATTCACAGTTAAGTATATAATTTAATGATTTTGATAAATCAAAGTATGTAATGTATTCAACACTCTAGAGAGTGCCTTTGTGCCCTCTTTCAGGTAGTACTTTCAACAGAAAACCTCAATTTTATTTCGTAATGATAGATTCATTTTGCCTGTTTTAAAATTCCACATAAAAGAATCACATGGTATGTACCCTTTTATGTTTTTTGTCTAAATTATCTTATCCTCCTTCTGGACTTGAAATCAATTTTTTTTTGATATTTCACTTAGTGATATACTGTTTTAGACCTGCTAACTTTTTAAATTTTAGAGTATGTGTGTATGTGTGATGCTTGAAATTGAACCTATAGTCTAGGACATGGTAGGCAAACACTCTACCATTTAGCCACTCCACCCCTGTCCCTGGTTTTACAGTTGAAGTACATTTTTAATAGATAACGTACACTTAGTCTTCACTTTTTTATCCAGTGTGCAACAGGTCTTTTAACTGAGGTGTTCAGTCTACATACGTTTAATGTAATTTTTGACTCTGAGCATTCGAGGGCTATTATTTTGCCATTAGTCTCTACTTGTTCAGTGTATTCTCCATGCTCTTATTTGTTCATTCTTGCCTTTCTTTTTTAAAAACTTTAAAACTTTTTGTCCATTTTAATTGTTTTTTTTTAAATTTTAAATTATAACAACTAATTATTTTGTTTTTCTAGAGATTACTATATATCATTAACATCACATTAAAACCATATTTAATATTATACTATTAATAGAAAATATAAGAACTTTTCAATATTATAGCACAAAGGCTGATTCCAGACAGCCTTTGTGCTATAATAACATGTACTTTACAACTCTGTACATTGTAATACTTACAATCCCATATTACTTTTGCTTTAATCAGTCATATATCTTTCAAGGAATTAAATTAAAGGAAGAAAATTGTTATACTTTATACCTATCCACATATTTACCACTTCTGATGTTCTTCATTTCTTCTTAAATATAGAGTCCATCTGCTCATTTCTCTTCAGCTTGAATAAAATCCTTTAGTATCTTCTATTTTGCAAGCTAGCGGTAACAAATTCTTTTAACTTTCATTTGTCTGAAAATTTCTTTATTTTTGAAAGATTTTTTTTATTGGATATAGAAATCAGGATTTATAGATTTGTTTCCAGCCATTTAGGTGATAACTCTAGTTTTCCAGTATCCATTGTTTTGATTCAGCCATCATTTGTATCTTTGTTCCCTTGTATAGAAAATGTCTTTTTCCCTTCTGTCTCTTTTCAAATTCTCTTTGGTTTTTAATAGTTTGATTATTACATGATGGTTTAATTATCCTAAAAGACACAACAAAAAACTCTATTTTATTTCTGTTTTTCTCTTTGTCTTATAGATTTGTCTTATAGATTTAGTATGTCTATGGCCTTGTCCTCAATTTTACTTTCTTCTGCCATCTCTAATCTGTTGTTAAGAGTATCTAATGATTTTTTTTATCTCAGACATTCCACTTTTCAGTTCCAGAGTTTCCACTTAATTTCTTTTATAGTTTAATTTACTTGCTGAGATTTATCATCTGTTCATTCATTGTAACCATTTTTTAACATCTTTGAACATATTTATGATAGATAATTCCTAGTCTTCATCTACTGGTTATATCTGAGTCATCTTTGGATCAGTTACAATTCATTATTTTTCTATCAATTAGGAGCCGCATTCTCCTGGTTTTCTTCACATGTCTATTAATTTTAATAGTATATGGATATTGTGGAGGATATGTTCCTCTGAAGACTGTTTTAGTTCTGGCAGGTTTTAAATCACTGGTTAATCACCTTGTACTACAAGAACTTGGCTTTATATTAGTTAGGTATGACTACTCCAAATTTACCTTTAGTTTTAGGGTGAATATATTGCTCTTGAGATATATTACTTCTTCTTATGGCCTCTTAGGGTTTTCAGCAAAAAAAATGACTTTTCTATCAATCTTTTCTAACTTGGTAGGACATACATTTCAAGCACTGCTACCTATAATGTGAGCAGAATCCAAAATCTCTGCTTGATTTTTTTTCAAATTCTCAGCTAGGGGTCTCTTATTGTCTCTTTAAAGTCTCCTCAGTAAGTCAGCCAAGAATTTGAGGAAATTATATATTGACTTGTCCCTTACTATGTATATATTTCTCTCTCAATTTTAAGCCACTCTGCTCGTCCAGAAGCTTTCCTCTGATGTCTCTGGCCTATAAGATTGTGGCTTTCTGTTTGAGTTATAGTTCTCAATCTGTACAGACTAGGGAGTACCCTAAAGGAAGGTGCCAAGTAAAAATGATTTCACACAGTACATTTCCTTTCTTTCAAGGTTGAAATCTATCTAGTGTTTGCTTGCCACTCTCCATTGGTTTCAACTGTGTTTTATATTTTGTCCACTCTTCATATTTGTTATGTATAGGAGGATTAGCCTTACGTTAGAAATTATGCCCTTACTGAAATTGAATTGCAGTGGGCTCTTTTGTTAGTGTTTCATGTATGATCTTTGATTCTCTAATTAAGAAAGTGCCAATGATCTGGATTGTAGAGCATCTGTCCTATAAGTAGCAGAACATATTGATAAGGAATAAGAAAAACATTCCTGAAAGATTTTGGAAAATAAACAGTTTCTTCCAAAAAGCAGGTTTATGGGAGCAAGACTTTTCCTCAGAGTTCTAATGCTAGATTTGCATACCCAGTGGCAGAAGTCATCACATATTCCGTAACTCAATTTCTGCTCAAAAGTCACACGGTTTGAAAAACTGATACTCTTAGGAACCCAGTACATTCATCATGTCATGGGGCTAGCAGATTAAGAAAGATCATAAAACTAGGTTTTGTTAGAAAATCTGTGCCTCTGAGCAAAATGGTAAAGCTTTAAAATGTTGCTTGTGGTTCTTGAGATGTCTGAGTCTTTCTTTCTCATGTGCTGTCAGAATAAGAATTCTGCTTAATAGTAATTTAGAAAGGATAAGGATTCGGTTAAACTGATGATATTCTTTTTGGATAATAGACTGGCTTTTCCCCTCACTTGCTGTGTTTCAACAAAAGCTCAGGTTTTAAAATATCATTTTAAAAGTTTTATGTTACAAAAGACACTTTTGATTTTATCATATTAAAGTATAATATATCTAACACCAATTATCTGAGAAAAATAAGAATAGAGGATGAATTTTTAGAGACAGACTAACCTGGTATTTAATTCCAGCTCTATCATTTATTAACTGTGTGGTTTTGGACATAATATTAAGCTTTCTGATCTTCAGTTTCTGAACTAAAAAGTGTGACTATTAATAATGATCCCACTGGGAATGCTGTGAGATTGAAATTAGATAATGTATTTAAAATGCCTGGCAAAGTGTCTGACACAGAATACATACTCAGGAAGTGTAAGAATATTATTATCATAGTGATCGTAATAACAGTATTAACATTATTACTAGTTAACTAGTTGGGAAGAAAGTGACAAATCAGAGAAGAATGTATAGTTTTTTTATTCTTTGTAGTTTTTTACATTATTTTGATACTTTATTATGAAAGCAAATTGTGCATATCTGATCCTTCTCTTTCTATTTCTCCCATTTCATTTGTAAACTGCTTTTTCACCAACCTAAAATTCTCACCTAGTTCTTTTTTCAGTTTCTTTTTTAATAACTTTATTTTTATTTATTTATTTTTCTATATGGTGCTAAGAATTAAACCCAGTGCCTCACACATGCTGGGCAAGCACTCTACCACTGAGCCACAATCAGTCCTCAGTTTCTTAACTGTAGTAAAACTCTTGTCACTTCATTGTTTCTCCTTCTACTGTTCCCTGTGCTCTTGGTCTACCTTCATATGGAGCTGTCTTCAGATCTTGGCTCAAATATCACCTCTACAAAGAAGTCTATCCTAGCCACCAATTTAAGTAGGCAGTCTTTTGTTCATCTCATAATACTGCCTAATTTATATCCTTTTGTCTTAGTTTGGAATACTATAACAGAGTATTTTAGACTGGGTGGCTTGAACAACATAAATTCATTTTGTTATTTATTTATTTATTTTATACATGATAGTAGAATCTATTTGGATATATTTATACACCTTTCATGGTTCTAGAGGCTCAGAAACTAATTTCTCATGGTCCAAGATCAAGGTATTGGCCAAATCTGGTTTCTGATGAGGGACATCTTTCTTAGTCAGAGATAGCCATCTTCTCATATCCTCATATAGAGGACAGAAGAGAGAGAAGAAGCCAACTTTCTCATATCCTTTTTCTTAATCTGTGCATTATAGGCATACATAATAACTGTATCCATTATGCCATGTTTGTATATGCACATAGCATTTTGATCAGTCTCATTACCCTACACTTGTTTGCCTCATCGCCTCCCTCCCACTGATCTGCTTGCTCTACTCTACCAATCTCTCTTCTATTATTATTACTACTAATAGGAGTACTTTATTGTGTTATAGTTATATATGTACATAATATACATATATCGTGTATATCCATTCATATGTACTCACTGTATATTCATACATGGACATAGAATAATCTGGTAGATTTATTTCCCAGCATTTCCCCCCCATGCTTTTCCTCCTTTCTCCCTTTTGATCCCCTCTCTCTATTCTATTGGTCTCCCTTCTATTTTAGTGAGATCCCTTATCCTTATTTCCTTCCTTCCCCCTCTCCCCCACTCTTGCTCATATTCTCTCTCTCTCTCTCTCTCTCTCTCTCTCTCTCTCTCTCTCTCTCTCTCTCTCATTTCTCTTGACTTTCTGAGTCTGACTTAATTTCAGTTAACATAATGTCCTCAAGTTCCATTTGTTTACCAGCAAAAGACATAATTTCATTTCTCTTTAGGACTGAGTAAAACTCCATTATTTATATAGACCAAATTTTCTTTATCCATTCTTCTGTTGACAGGCATCTAGGCTGGGTCCATAACTTGACTATTGTGAATTGTGAGCATCTCATGTCTTTTATAAGGACACTACTGCCATTCATGATGTTCCACTCTTGTTCCCTAATTAACTCCCAAAGGCCTTGCCTCCTCTTATTATTACATTGAGGATTAGAATTTCAACATATGAATTTTGAGGGGACTCTAAACATTCAGACCATAACATTTTTCTAGCACATTTAAGTTTTAGGTTGTAAGTTTGCTTGATAGTTAATAGTTTTATCTCCCAATACACTATATGCCCTGCCATATGAAGTTAATAACCAGGTCTGCTTTATTTATCATTATAACTAGTACATATTATACTCAACATATATTTTGTGAATAAATAAATACAAGACAAAATGATACAAGTGGATACAATTGGGTAAGTAAAGTCAGTTTATCTCTTGCCACATATAATGAGACATAATTCCTTCTTTACTGATTGAGTTATGAAAAGTGATTATTCAATTCTCAGGAGAATACAATTGTGTTTTTAAGTACTAATCAATGAATGAAATTTACTAATGGCTTAAAAATTAATACTCCACAATTATTTCTACTTCTTTCTCTAGAATGGCCACATCTGTTGCTCAGTGGATCCACAGTGCCTTCAGGAGCTGTGAAGTTGACTGTCTTATGGGAGATTTCTGCTTAAAGAATGTTCTTTCATTAAAAAGACCAAAAAAAATGTTTTTAAAAATTGAATGATTTGTGGGCAGCTAAATGCAGCTTTGTTAGTAGCTGAGTAAACTTTCAATTATGATGTTTGTGGAGCTTGAGAAAATCACAAAAGGAAAATTCTTGAAAAAAAAACTAGACCACAATTCTGCCTCTTCTGTACCTGACATCACCTTGTAGAAAATGTGTGTGAAATGCACACCATAACGTCCTGACCCCTGTACGGGAAGCCTGAGCCCATCGGATCTGTTAAAGTCTTGGGCTTCATTGGTGCAGAAAATTTTCTTCTAGATCAGAATCTTCATGAATCAGTTAGGTTCCTCACTGCAGAAAATAAAATGTAAAGCAGTGAATGAATTATATTTTCAGAAGCAAAGCAAAGAACCTATAACGTGTTATGTACAGTACACACTCTGAAAAGAAATCTGAAACAAGTTATTGTAATGATAAAAAAATAATGCACAGGCATGGTTACTTAATATTTTCTAACAGGAAAAGTCATCCCCATTTCCTTGTTTTACTGCACTTATATTATTTGGTTGAATTTGTTCAGTATAAGCTCGTTCTTGTGCAAAGTTAAATAAATATTTCTCTTACCTTAGAATGTGTGAGTCTCTCTTGCTTAATGTGTTCTGCTTTTCTCCAGATGTTTCAAAATACACATTTTTTCTAGTTCTGATATAAATTTTCACTGTGTTATTTCCAAATTGAGGGGTAATTTTTCACTAAATTATATGCCTAACTAGAGGGTGAGATGGATACCCTCCTTCTGTCTCTCCAGGTCCTTAATTTTTCTACCTGCTTTTGTATCCTGGGGAATCTGACCTATATAGAAAGTATTAATAGGTTCTCTTCCCTCTGGAATCTGGTTTGATTTCGATTATACTGCAGTAGACATTAGCAGCACATCAGGAGGAAGTAAAATTTGGATATTTATGCTGCTGGCTCCCTTCCTGCCAGGTCACCACCATGATTGGCTGTGTCACCTTATTGAAGAACTGAAGAATACATTTCCTGGCAAGTGGCTTTCTCTCTTCAACCTCACCCTTTAGGTTGTGATGACTTCTTCTTGCTTCTTCTGGCTTAGAGTAACATCCCAGGCTACTCTGTCCTTGGGGGTAAGGGGATCCCTGCTCTATTTCTTGTTGTTTTCCCTATTTCCAGTCACATCTTTATAAATGGTCCCTTTGTTCAACTCCTTAATTAGACGTCTTTAAGTGTGCCATCTGTTCGCTGCCAGAATTCTGACAGATATACATAAGGAAGGGAGTGTGTGAAGGTTGGAAATGTCTTCAGGAACTGGTCCTTCACACTGCTATGTAAATCCTTCTCAAGGTTAGGAGGAATTATATTATATTCCACATTAAATCTTTCTATGCACCAAATCACAGATGAAAAATAGGTTATTCCCAATAAGGGAACTTATTCCAATAGAGCTCAATTTTTATACTTTTACTAAAGTGAAAAGGAAATACAAGTATTGTCAAATTAATTTTTACTTGCATGGAGGCATTTTTCTTTAAAGAAAAATTGAAATGGAGAGGAGATGACCACTACAAGCTACAGAAATGGTAAAGTAGCTTTTAGCTACCCCCTCACCATTGCTATGGAAACAACCTAACATAAGGTGAGCTGAGGAAAATTTATAAATGTTTTAATTCTTTGGCATGTGTAATATGTATTGCATGTGTAAATTCAAGTATCTCTCTACATTCAATATAAATGATTTTTTGCTGCCTTGTTATATTTAATTTAAAATTTCAGCAGAATATAAGGCTTATTTTTATCAGCTATTTACTATGGTAAATAGCAATTTTGTTTCCAAGAGGGCTAATTTAACATTTATTCCACATGATTTTTTATATAGGTTTGAGATTTCATACTAAATTCTCCTTTACTTGTTTTTATGAGGAGAGTAACTGTGTATGTGTGCATACTTACACATCTACCTCTGAACACACATATATTCTTTATTTAGGTACGTTATGTCTTTCTGGAAAGAAGAGATAGGCTGGGATTTTATATCCCACATCTTTTTTTTTAAGTCCTTGCAGTGTTTTGAGCATATTGGTAGCTTGTAGACTCCTGTTTTCATATACAAATGAAAGAAAGAAAACCCTTAAAATGCTGAGATGAAAGAGGGGGGAAAATAAAACCATGCCCTTCCTGGACATTATATCAGTGAATCTGCTCACATGGAACCCCACTCCAACCCCACACTCAAGGTTTATACCATAAATATTAGAACCCCAGGAAAATTATTTTATCTATAGACCCCCCAATAAAAGTAATCAGTGATTATTAAAAACCTTGTCCCTTGAAAAAGAGGTGTTTAATGCTCTCTGGTGATACCCAGGCAAAAATGCCCACCTTCTGGGAAAGTGAGAACTAAGAAGCATGAATTTAATTTGAAAGTGCTTGGTTCCTTTAAATACAAGCCTTGGTAGAAACAGTCCTTACTTCATTTCCTTTATACCCCTTTTCTGAAAAAACAAAAAGCACAAGAACATTTAAATATGATTCTTTGGTAAGTAATACATGGTAACCTGTATCATTTATCTCCCTTTTAAAACACTGCTGTATTGCTTTTTTGTTCTGCTTTATATGCTGGTAAAGAGTGTCATGGTTTGTTCAATTACACTGTAATATCACAGAACCCCTTTTATCTTCCCAATAACTTGGCTATCTATAGCCAAAGTTGAGATGCCCTGTAATTGCCTTTACAAAATGAACGGTATATCAAAGCTCTAAAACAGCAGTCAATACTCTCGAGTGTTGGAATACAGAAGTTATTCAGCTGAACAAAGCTGAAGCTACATGTACTGAATAAAAGATGAGCTTCAGTTCACTAAGCATTATCTCATCTATCAAAATTCCACATTGCTGACTAGTTAGGAGTTCTTCTGAAGGTCAGCAGATCCCACAGACATCTGTGTGGTCCCAGGCCCATGGATCTAAAGCTTAAGCACTGATGACACCAATTGCTTTTAGAGCAAAACTTTTTGTTTTTTAGTTTTTCAATGTAACGTGTTCTTGGTGCAAGAGCAAATTGATCTCAGAGTTTCATGCTGAAAGGATCCTTGAAGGCAGTAAGTGAATGCTTAAGCTCTGTGTACGTGCCAGTCACTATGGCACCTGGATGCTCCCCCTCTGCAGGGGCTGTTGCAGTAAAGTTGGTTCCTGTGTTCTCACTGACCTTTCATTATCGATGTACTGTTTTCTACCTTAGAATTCAATATCCTCCATAAAGGAATTGTCACCTCTTTGCAGAGTAATTGCCCTTAGTTAATAGACCTGCAGGTAGAAAGGCAAGAGTGCCTTGGGCTATAGAGGGTCTAGATCTGTGGTGACATAAATTGGTAAAGAACAGAACCATTGGGGGAGTTTGGACAGTGTAAACTGAGTAACAGTTTTATATTCCTTCTATTTTCCAAGAGGCAAGGACAACTCCTCCAAACCTTTAGTGTCTGTCCTGAGATTAAATTACTTTTCCACAGACTGTTTGCATAACAGATTCTGAAATTCTTCTTTATTCTGAATGACAGATGACACAACATATTACTGTCACCACCAAAATATTGCATTTAAAACATGTTCTCCTATTTATCTCTAGTGCTAGGTGCTTTTTTAAAAAATGTCTGAAATAAGAGAGTGACTACATGCAAGTGTATAAATCATATTGAGTTTATTTTTTAATAATTTTCTCTTTTAGAAACTGCAGCCATAAATAAGGAAAAATAGAAAATTTTCTGAAAAATATAAGGAACCTAGGAATACCTCTGTCAAAAGAAATGTATAAACATATGGGGAAAATATAAACCCATACTTAACAAATCTGTTTTGAGGATGTATTGTATACCAGACACTGTGCTGGGCACTGTGTACAACTTATCCCCTGTAGCAAATTCACTGCAACACAGCCACTGCAAAGAGAAGTGTCCAGGCATGACAATGAACAAAATTTGACACACCATAAGCATTTATTTATTGTTTTCTCATTCAGTACACATTCCAGTGGGTAGAAGAGAAAATTATCAAATAAGTAGATGTGATTTTAGGTGGTGATTAAATGCTGTGAAGAAAATTAAGGTGGGTTAGGTAGTGATGAAAACAGGCACGATATTTTAGATACAGTGATCAGAAAGACATTCTCTAACATCAAGAGGCAATGGAGCAAATATTTGAAGTGAGAGAATGAGCCATCTGCATACCCAGAGGGGAGAATTATAAGCAGAGGGAACTGAGTTACAGAACTGAGTTGCACATCTGAGGTGGGAACATACTTATATTTGTCTGAGTGGCATGGGCAAACTGAGGCCTGCTTGTGAAGGATGCAGTCAGAGCAGAGGCCAGCACTAAGTGAGGTCTTCCAAGACCATGATTAGGGCATTGGAATTTATTCTAAGTGACATTGGAGTCATTAGGCAGTTTTGAGCAGAGCTGCACCATCCTCTGACCATTGAAAGATTTACTCTATTGATTGTGTGGAAAATAGGAGCAGAACACAGGGTGTGGGAGGTGGTAAGAAGAAAGCAGGAGGTACATTTTAGCCACAGAATTTCAGGCCCGATGTGAATGGTTTGGACTAGAATGATAACTGACTGGGAACCAAAAGGACCTAATAAGAAGAAGATCCAGTAATGAAGAAATATGTAAGAAGGCTAAGAATAGCACCCAAAAAATGCCAACTCGCCCCAGTAGTTCTAGCAAGGAAAAAAAAAAGAGTTCCTAAAGGTCACTGTAAGTTATTAGAAAAACAAATGACTGAGACTATTTTAACTATTTTGAAGAATTACATTTAGGGACAAAGGAAATTTCTTCCATATATCAGGAAGATATAAAGTTGTAGGAATTAAGAGTGGCTGTGGCAATAAAAATGATAAATCACAGATCAATTTAATAGATATATAAAGTAGCAATAAGACCTAAGAAACCAATTAACCCATGCATAGTTAGATCCTTGATATGTAATGGATGTTACACTAAACAAAGGAGCTGTGAAGATTGGTTATAGGAAAACCAAATCATAAAGGTTTATCCTTATTTCATACAAATCAATTCCACATGGGTGAATGACCTTGATATGGAAAGTAAAATAAATTTACAAAAATATTTAGGAGAACTTTGTTGTCCTCAAAGTATTTTAAAACAGACTAACAAAATCATATACTAAAAGCATAATTAAATTCTGCTATTTAAGATGGATGAAAAGATCAATGACTTGAAAATATAATGCTATTATATGTAATCACAAAAAGTTGGAAACTGGAACCTATCTATCTATATGTATAGATTTTTTTTTCTTTTTTTAAATTTATATATAACAGCAGCATGCATTACAATTCTTATTACATATATAGAGCACAACTTTTCATATCTCTGGTTTTGTACATAGTATATTCACACCAACTCATGTCTTCATACATGTACTTTGGATAATAATGATCATCACATTCCACTATCATTGATAACCTTATGCCCCCTCCCTTCCCCTTCAACCCCTCTGCCCTATCTAGAGTTTTTCTATTCCTCTCATGCTCCCTCTCCCTACCCCACTATGAATCAACCTCCTTATATCAGAGGAAAACATTCGGCATTTGGTTTTTTGGGATTGGTTAACTTCACTTAGCATTATCTTCTCTAACTTCATCCATTTACTTACAAATGCCATGATTTTATTCTCTTTTATTACTGAGTAATATTCCATGGTGTATATATGCCACATTTTAAGAGAAAGTATTCCAGAGACAAATGGACAAAAAAAATGTGTATAATAGGTATTTCACAAGAAAGGAAACCCTAAATGTCTAATGAATATGTGAAAATTGCTTGGTCTCACTAGTAATCAAGTAAATAAGTGTATCTTAAAACCATAATGACAAAACTTGGAAAAAGTGACAACAGAGGAACTCATTCACACAGTATACACATGTCTACAGCCACTTTGGAAGATAGTTTCACAGGGTCTAAAATTGAACCTTCGAACCACTCATGACCAGGATGTACATCTGAGCCTCGTAGTTCATGATCTAGACCTGCACTGTCAATAACCATTGGCCATGTGATACTATTACATTTAAATTAAATTCAAGCAAATAAAAATTCAATTCCATGGTCGCACGATCCACATTTCAAGAGCTCAGTAGCCACTCTGTGACTAGCGTCTACTGATTACTATTTTAGACAACAATCTACATTTCTATTCATCGTAGAAAGTTCTATTGAATAGCACTGACTTAGAAAATGTCTTATGCATGTGTACAAGAGGACACATAAATATATTCATATAGTATTAATTATAATAACAAAATATCAGAAACCATGCAAATATCATTTAATAGGCTCACTGATAAACAAAACATCATACATTTGGAAAACTCTATAACAATGAAAATGAATAAGAATGGCATATAGCAAAATGGATGAGTCTCAGAAACAATGTTTAGAAAAATATCAAGATATATGAATGCACCACAGTGAAACTCCACATCATAAATCACCACAAGAATGAATCCTAATTAGAATAAGTTATACTCCATCCATATATGTATATGTCAAAATTCATTCTACTGTCATGTATATCTAAAAGGAACAAATAAAAAAAGAAAATATCAAGAGGCAGAATATAGATACATAATAAGGCATTTATATAAATTTTTTAAGTCTGAAAACTAATTTGTGTTAGGAATTTATGTATAAATGTGTAAATATTTAAAATGCATGGGAATGATAAACATCAAATTAAGATAATGATTATCTTTAAAAGGCAGAAGAAGGGTGTCAGGTATATAGGATGTATAACTCTTTTGTTAACATTGTCCTATTATTTCACATGTACCAACTATTTCCAAATAATGCTATTTCTAATATTCAGGAACATGAATTTACAAATTGATTAAATGTGTTATTTATTTATTTTTTCATTCTAGAAATATGTGTATACTTGCATTCAAATATAGTTAATATAATACATAATTTTATTTTAAATATATACTTATATTTATGCTCTCCAGACTAAGCTGGTTAGTTTTTTACATGCATAGGAAATGTTATGTTTATTGAAGCAAATCTTTAAAAGAAGTATATGCAGTAATACCTAAAAATTTTTCATTCCTGAATATTTACTTAAATACAGTATGACTTTAAAGACAAATTATAAAACAAGAAATACTATAATAATCTTGCCACCTTTGTAATTACTTTTACTTTTTGCTTATTTATGTATCTAAATATCTTAGTTACTCATGTATTATTTTTATTTCTATATTTGCTAGCATTTTATTGTAAATAATTATTACAATAAAATTATTTTTTCCACGAAATTTTGATGACAGGTAAATATTTCTTTGATTTGTTGGAAGTACAGTTTATTTACTTCTTTTCCCCCCACTATTTTAGATGCCTCTGTAATTCATGTAAGTTATTTCCTAAGACAATATCAAGAGTAGATTTAATGAAGCCAGCTCTGGACAGCTCTTTATAGTATGATTTGACTTGTGTTATTGCTTTTCCAAAGGCTGTATCAATGTATAATACCACCAGTGATGTGTGGAATTAGTTTTAAAACAACTTTGTCCTGTTGGATAGTATCAATTTAATTTTAGTCCTCTATTGTGTTTCTTTTGTATACAATGATACACTTCTGTTTTACTTTGAAGTTCTTTTTTTTTTTTTTAATTTTTTATTGTGGGTTGTTCAAAACATTACAAATTTCTTGACATATCATATTCCACACTTTGATTCTAGTGGGTTATGAACTCCCACCTTCACCCCATACACAGATTGCAGATTCACATCAGTTACACATCCATTGATTTACAAATTGCCATACTAGTGTCTGTTGTGCTCCGCTGCCTTTCCCATCATCCACCCTCCCCCCTCCCCACCTCTCCCCTCCCCTCCCCTCCTCTCTCTCTACCCCCTCCACTGTATAACCCTGAGGGTCTCCTTCCATTACCGTGCAATTTACCTTCTCTCTCCCTTTCCCTCCCACCTCTCATCCCTGTTAAATGTTAATCTTCTTCTCCTGTTCTTCGTCCCTACTCTGTTCTTAGTTACTTTCCTTATATCAAAGAAGACATTTGGCATTTGTTTTTTAGGGATTGGCTAGCTTCACTTAGCATAATCTGCTCTAATGCCATCCATTTCCCTGTAAATTCTATGATTTTGTCATTTTTTAATGCAGAGTAATACTCCATTGTGTATAAATGCCACATTTTTTTTATCCATTCGTCTATTGAAGGGCATCTAGGTTGGTTCCACAGTCTTGCTATTGTGAACTGTGCTGCTATGAACATCGATGTAGCAGTGTCCCTGTAGCATGCTCTTTTTAGGTCTTTAGGGAATAGACCAAGAAGGGGAATAGCTGGGTCAAATGGTGGCTCCATTCCCAGCTTTCCAAGAAATCTCCATACTGCTTTCCAAATTGGCTGCACCAATCTGCAGTCCCACCAGCAATGTACAAGTGTACCCTTTTCCCCACATCCTCGCCAGCACTTGTTGTTGTTTGACTTCCTAATGGCTGCCAATCTTACTGGAGTGAGATGGTATCTTAGGGTGGTTTTGATTTGCATTTCTCTGACAGCTAGAGATGTTGAGCATTTTTTCATGTACTTGTTGATTGACTGTATGTCCTCCTCTGTGAAGTGTCTGTTCAGGTCCTTGGCCCATTTGTTGATTGGGTTGTTTGTTCTCTTATTGTCTAATTTTTTGAGTTCTTTGTATACTCTGGATATTAGGGCTCTATCTGAAGTGTGAGGAGTAAAGATTTGTTCCCAGGATGTAGGCTCCCTATTTACCTCTCTTATTGTTTCTTTTGCTGAGAAAAAACTTCTTAGTTTGAGTAAGTCCCATTTGTTGATTCTAGTTATTAACTTTTGTGCTATGGGTGTCCTATTGAGGAATTTGGAGCCCGACCCCACCGACTGTAGATCGTAGCCAACTTTTTCTTCTATCAGACGGCGCGTCTCTGATTTGATATCAAGTTCCTTGATCCATTTTGAATTCACTTTTGTGCATGGCGAGAGAAAGGGATTCAGTTTCATTTTGTTGCATATGGATTTCCAGTTTTCCCAGCACCATTTGTTGAAGATGCTATCCTTCCTCCATTGCATGCTTTTAGCCCCTTTATCAAATATAAGATAGTTGTAGTTTTGTGGATTGGTTTCTGTGTCCTCTATTCTGTACCATTGGTCCACACGCCTGTTTTGGTACCAGTACCATGCTGTTTTTGTTACTATTGCTCTGTAGTATAGTTTGAAGTCTGGTATCGCTATACCGCCTGATTCACACTTCTTGCTTAGCATTGTTTTTGCTATTCTGGGTCTTTTATTTTTCCATATGAATTTCATGATTGCTTTCTCTATTTCTACAAGAAATGCCGTTGGGATTTTGATTGGCATTGCATTAAACCTATAGAGAACTTTTGGTAATATCGCCATTTTGATGATGTTAGTTCTGCCTATCCATGAACAGGGTATATTTTTCCATCTTCTAAGATCTTCTTCTATTTCTCTCTTTAGGGTTCTGTAGTTTTCATTGTATAAGTCTTTCACCTCTTTTGTTAGGTTGATTCCCAAGTATTTTATTTTTTTTGAAGATATTTTGAATGGAGTGGTTGTCCTCATTTCCATTTCAGAGGATTTGTCGCTGATATACAGGAATGCCTTTGATTTATGCGTGTTGATTTTAAATCCTGCCACTTTGCTGAATTCATTTATTAGCTCTAATAGTTTCTTTGTAGAGCCTTTTGGGTCTGCTAGGTATAGAATCATATCATCTGCAAATAGTGATAATTTAATTTCTTCTTTTCCTATTTTTATGCCTTTAATTTCTTTCGTCTGTCTAATTGCTCTGGCCAGTGTTTCGAGAACTATGTTGAAGAGAAGTGGAGAGAGAGGGCATCCCTGTCTTGTTCCAGATTTTAGAGGGAATGCCTTCAGTTTTTCTCCATTCAGAATAATGCTAGCCTGAGGCTTAGCATAGATTGCTTTTACAATATTGAGGTATGTTCCTGTTATCCCTAGTTTTTCTAGAGTTTTGAACATAAAGGGATGCTGTACTTTGTCAAATGCTTTTTCCGCATCTATCGAGATGATCATATGGTTCTTATTTTTAAGTCTATTGATGTGGTGAATAACATTTATTGATTTCCGTATATTGAACCAGCCTTGCATCCCAGGGATGAATCCTACTTGATCATGGTGTACAATTTTTTTTATATGTTTTTGTATCCGATTCGCCAGAATTTTATTGAGGATTTTTGCATCTAGGTTCTTTAGAGATATTGGTCTGTAGTTTTCTTTCTTTGAAGTGTCTTTGTCTGGTTTAGGTATCAGGGTGATGTTGGCCTCATAGAATGAATTTGGAAGTTCTCCCTCCTTTTCTATTTCCTGAAGTAGCTTGAAAAGTATTGGTATTAGTTCTTCTTTAAAGGTTTTGTAAAATTCTGCTGTATACCCATCGGGACCTGGGCTTTTCTTAGTTGGTAGTCTTTTTATGGTTTCTTCTATCTCCTCAATTGATATTGGTCTGTTTAGGTTTTCTATATCCTCCTGACTCAATCTGGGCAGATCATATGACTTAAGAAATTTATCTATGCCTTCACTATCTTCTAATTTATTGGAGTATAAGGATTTGCCGGAGTCCGGCTGCAGCAGAATAATCAGGGGGGTGACGAATAACTTGTGTACGTTGATACAGCAGGAGTGGGAGCCCTTTATTGCAGGACAGGAGCAGTATTTATACATTCCACACAGCTTATCTAATTAGCATAAACTAGATACA